>NC_069685.1:13097500-13722500 GCF_023699985.2 Odocoileus virginianus | reverse complement strand
GTTCTGCCTCCTGGGGTGGGGGTGGGTACATTTCCTTTTCCCCTTAGGAACGGGAAATCCACGTGAAACTACAGCAACGCCTGGCCAGAGGACCACTCTTTAATGCAGATGACAACCAGCATGCTTTGTCTGATACTAGAAACATCAGATCCCGAAAGCAGGTGTTAACGGTGTCCGTTAATGAGCTGTGTACACAAGCAGAAACGGACACACCATACCAGTGGGACCATTTTCATCCATCTGTGCCCAGTAGGAAAACAACGAAGGGGGAAGGGACCAGATGACTGAGTCTTGTCCCCTTCCAAGTTCAGCGCACAGTGGGAGAACGTGTCCACGTGCTCTGTGTTGAGCGTCTCAGGTGCCTGCGCCTGGCAGGGTCATGCTGATCGATGGTGTGTAGCTCACCCCGATGATAGGGGTATCGCATCCTCGGACCTTGTCTGTTGACCTTTCTTGCAGATGTGCCCAGGCTCTTGTGTGACTTCGCTGAACCCTCTGTAGAGCTGGGCGTCCCATTCCATGTTAGGTGTGTCTTTTTCATACTCAAGAGATGCTGGTTCCACCCCTGGGTCAGGAAGATCCCCTGGCCTGGGAAATGGCACCCCACTCCAGTCTTCTCGCCTGGAAAATTCCATGGGCAGGGGAGCCCAGAGGGCTACAGTCTGCTGCCGCTGCTAAGTCGCTTCAGTCGTGTCCGACTCTGTGCGACCCCATAGACGGCAGCCCACCAGGCTCCCCCGTCCCTGGGATTCTCCAGGCAAGAATACTGGAGTGGGGTGCCATTTCCTTCTCCAGTGCATGAAAGTGAAAAGTGAAAGTGAAGTCGCTCAGTCGTGTCCGACTCTGTGACCCCATAGACGGCAGTCCACCAGGCTCCTCCGTCCATGGGATTTTCCAGGCAAGAGCACTGGAGTGGGGTGCCATTGCCTTCTCTGGGCTACAGTCTAGGGGGCCGCAAAGAGTTGGACACGACGGAGCAACTGAGCACACACACATCCCACCTGGAAGTTGGAATCCCCTCGTGGATATTCTTAAAGTCTTCCTTGAATGCCTCTCCCTTCCATCCAGGTCCTTTCTGAGGTTTGCAGGGCTTCCCAGAGCCAAGAGAGTTTGTCAGCCTAAAGTGACGGTGATGACCTCCACCTGCCCTGGTCCAGCCTCTCCCTCTCACATGTGCCCATCTAGGCACTTCTCTCTGAGCAAAAAGACCAGGGAATGCTAACTCAAGATTTCAGTTTAACAGCAACCCACTCACCCACCATGAGTCACTCTTAGTTTGAAATATCCTAAAAAGAGGTTCTTATTTCTGAAGGTCAGGAGGGTTGCAGCATGCTTGATTTTTCAGTATCTCTGGTTAATAATGATTTTAGAGAGTAGAAGAGGAAATGGTTCTTTTATGAGTGTAGCATAAAACTATATGGCCTCGTGCAAATGATCTAACTTCACATGAATCCTGGCTTATAGACAGAAGCTTTCTTTGTATAACTAGATTCACTACTCTGTCCTCTGAAATACTGAGAGGAGAATAATCTCATATATATATCACATACATTTTTTAAAAAAAATCAGTATTGAGAGGCAGGAAAATTACCAAACAGTCCACATTCTTCCAATTCTGATTTTTTTTAACATCATTTTTGGTGTTTTAAATAAAAAATACATTTTTCTGTCCTTTTTACTTTTTGAATTGAAACCTACATCCATGAAATTATCATCTTTATAGTGGTTGACTACTGGAGTTTATAATCAGAAGATTGTGAGACCTTTGGAGAACAAAATAGAAAATAAAATTAAGTTTAGGAAATAAATTTTTGTTGGACATTGCAAAAATAGCAAAAAAAAAAAAAAAAAAAAAAAAGTGGGTGAATAACTGGCAACACAAACTTTTTCCTGTAAGTTCCTTTTTCCCAAACTCTTGCCATCATACTAAAAAAAGTTTTCTTGTGCATTGCTTTTTTTTTCTCAGAATCCTGCTGCTTACTGTTAGAATTTTTTCATATGCCAAAGTTTTGTTTTTCATGTGATTTCTACTCATGAAATCACATGAGTCTTATTGGAAAAAAAACATTTTTTTTTTTTTCAAAGTACAGTGGTAAGGGACTTCCCTTGCAGTCTAGTGGTTAAGACTCCAAGCTCCCAATGCAGAGGGCATGGGTTTGATCCCTGGTTGGGAAGCTAAGATCCCACATGCCTCATGGCTAGGCCAAATTTTTTTTTTTTAAGAAGCAGTGGTAAAAGTTGTTGATAATAAGCCAAAAGGAAAATGAAATATGAACTTCTATATAGTTTATAGTGAATAAGGGACATTATTAATAAATGCATTATCTGAGGTGAATGAAGTTAGATTATTGTAGGGGACATATCAATTCTAATTAAAGATAAAGGATATGAGTACATTTTTCTAGTTTCAAAAATTACACTTTTCATTTCCTACCTGGCCTTTTCCCCAAGGAAGTGTGTTCTTAAGACTTTTCTATCAGTCTAATAAAGGTGATGCTATCGCCTGAGCTAGCTTAATGGAATGGTATCATAGTTTCTTTGGAATAATCAAGCAGGGAGATAAAAATTCAAGTCTTTGGAGGAAGCAACTGGGATTCCTGAGCAATAGGATACCTTAAGCATGTGAGAAAGGAACTGAATGCTTTTTAGGAGATGGCCAGTGTTCTGTATCTCTCAGTCTGATTGGAAAAAAGGAAAAAAAAAACCCACCATATTTTAGGTACTACTATTAAAACGGCATGCTGATGCATTCATCCTGTCATTCCTTGTAAGAAATGACTTCAGAAATGTTCAATAGCATCTTGTTCGGCCTCTCACTTTGATTGCCTGACGTACTGGTAGGAACTCACTGTATTTGTTTGCTCTGCAAATCTTACGTGGCCTTTGACCCAAAGCAATAAAGTGTCACGTGACTTGGTATATCAGACAGGATCTTCAGTTGTAAGGAACAGAAACCTCTGGCTGATTTCATTAGGAAAAAAGTTTCTTCGGGCCTTTAGGTAGCTCACAGCTTCCTTGGGAAAGCCGAGAACCTAGCTCTGCAGAACCTGTCAACCAGGAACAACGCCACTGCATCAGCTTTTCGGTTGTTCGTTCCTGTCCCTCCTCTCCTCCACCCCAATGAGGAAATGAATGCAGATGGAAGCTCAAAGAGGAAATGATCCTCCTGTGTCTGAACACTCTTCCTTTTCGGCTCTCTCTGCTCCCCACTCAGCCTTGCCCCATTCGCCTTTCCGATCCTTCAGTGTTCGTCTTCCCTACTAGACTATAAGCTCTGGAAGGATAAAAACCTGTGGATTTTGGTCTCTGCTGTGTCACCCAGGGCTCTCATAGTGCCAGACATACAGAAGATGCTCCAGATAGGCATGCTTAGTGGCTGAGTGAAGGACGGGGGACGAGTTTGGGGTGGCGGGGGAGAGTAAACCATCATTTCTCTCTGTCATTCCTGACAACTTTGCCCTGATCTGAGTTCTTGCTCATCCCCGAATTGCTAATCTTTTCTTTTTCTCTTTTTGACCACACCCATGTCACCCACCACACCTTAGTTCCCCAACCAGGGATCGAACTCGTGCCCCTTGCATTGGAAGGCCAAGTCTTAACCACAGGACCTCTGGGGAAGTTACCCCACATCTCTCATCTTGAAGGAGCCTGCGTTCTGGGCAGCAGCAGGATGGTTCCTGCAGAGGGGTGCTGGACACTTTGCCATGGTTTTTTGCACAGTGGTCAGTCTGTTGGAACTATATACTTAAGGAAGTTTTTGTGGGCTGGCCAGAGACATGAGCCTTTATGTACCACGTTGTTTCTATGGGAAAATGCATTCTGAGCTCAAGTGAAGCTCCTTACAAACTTTTGAATACACCCTTCCATTAGTAGAGGACTGTCATTGCATGATCTCGTGTTCAGGCTTTTATTCATTACTATATATAAATGAAAAGTAAGCCATTTCTTTGTCAGAGGAGCAGAGCCAGAAGTCTTTCCTTCTGAGAGGATAAACGACTACATTAAAATGGATTTCCTTCATCCAACAAGCATGATAGTTCGTTTCAAATGTGCCTGGCACATCCCGAGCTTTGTAAGGACACACAGGTGAATCAAATAGGGATTGTCTCCTGGTGAGTTCACAGTCAGGTTTCCATTTAAATAGGAATTGCCCTCCTATAGCGCTCAAGGTCACTTCCAGCCCTGATATTCAGTAATTCTGTAGTTTTGAATTGCTGTATTCATTTGCCCATTTTCCTTGTCACACGTGATTCTGTTATAAAATGTATTTGTAGTTAATAATGGAGAAAGCATAATGACATTCATGTTACAACTTTAAGTCATTTTGAATTTGTCATTGAGAATGAAAAATCCAGGAGTAGACCATTTATTTATTTTAAATATTTTTATTTGTTTCTTTATTTGGCTGCTCTGGGTCTTCATTGCAGCATGTGTGTTCTTTAGTTGCAGCATGCAAATTCTTAGTTGCAGCATGTGGGGTCTAGTTCCCTGACCAGGGATCCAGCTGGGCCCCCTGCATTGGGAATGTGGCATCTTAGCCAGTGGACCACCAGGAAAGTCCCAAACCGTTTATTTTTATTCCAACTTTTTATCATGGAAAGAATGAAGCTGGATGTATCATGAAATTGACATAAAACTTGAGCAGTGGGGCTTTATTTTGAAACTATACATATTTCTTGAGGATAATATGTATGGGTCTCAGGTTTAACAGATATTCTTAAAATGCTCTCCTGTAATTTTCAGAATTTTTGCAGCAAGTATGTATTCCTCCTCCATTGTCACCATCACACACATACACACTTACACGTGCATACAGCACAGTGTCTTTTCAGATACGTGAAAATATTTCAATGTGATGTCCTCCTTTCCCCCAGTCATTTACCCACACAGCTTAATAAATACTTGATGAATGGAATCTAGTTTCTGGGAACTGGAATGTGGGAAATCTTGATGTTTATATAAAAAAATTCTACCGATATTTGTAAAAAATACTTGGAACTCCCTGGAGTAAAAAATAATTGGGTTGTGTGGAAATAGTCTTGGCCTGCCTTAGCACTTGGAAAAGTTACCTGGTAGGTAGTTTCAAATGATTTGAACCACAAACTTCTTTGATCTCTTATTTTGAATTAAATCTTATAATTCAGGTAATATATTAATTGTTTCTGGCAAGTGAATTAATGACTGTTTTCTCTCAGGATCTGGAGAGAAACAGGTACTATGTTTAATTTTGGGAATTCATTTAGTGACCAGGGTTACAGGACAATCCCTGACTTAGTGCTTAAACTTGAATTTATATGTACAGTTTAGGGTGTTATTTTTTCGTCTCTACAATAACTACTAACAAATTACATATTTCCTTGCCTTGTTGGTTTCTTGTTCATCATTTTGGCAGTTTTTCTTAATGTAAAAATCAATCTTTAGCTAAAATCTAGTCCCCATAGTTATGAGAAATTGAAAACGCGCATTTGAGGAGAGTTCAGTTTTAGTGATAGAACAATTCATAAATTATTTAGCAGTTTGCTTCTGTAAGCCTTTCAGTTTTCTTTGCTGTGCTGTTTAATACAGAATGTTAATTCATGCAGGTATACATCCCACTCTTCCTACTGACAAAAAGAGATCATTATCTAATGTGGGCAAGAACCTTGAATTATTAAACGATGCATATTAACCTGGTTTAATCAATACTTATTATTCTTTCACCATTATAGAAATGAAAGGTAGAGACACTTCTGCCAGTTTATTGTAAGATTGCTTTTAACTGAAGTTCCCCTTGTAGGAGAAAGTCAGATTATTGCAGAGTAATGAACCAACTTTGAAATGAGGGAAATGCTTTTCTTGACAACTGGCACATAACAGGCACACAGTGAGTAATCCTGTCGCTTGTGCCACGTTCAGGCTCAGAAGTTCAGGCCACTTCACAGTCTACAAGTTGGCACATTGTGAGACATTTTCCTTCCATCTGTGCCTTCCGTAAGTACATGCCATGGTGTAAAATTGGTAAGCCTTTTTTATCATTTTATGTGCTTCTGTATTATCTTTTTCACCTTCATTTCCTTTTACTTATAAAATGGACATTTAGCTAGACTTGTACTCGTGATGAGTCAAATTTGGCTTCTCCTAAGTTCATTGTGTATATCGCAAAGCACAAAATCAGGAGATAATGGTACATATGACACAGAAGAGGAAACTGTTATCAATAGCTTTCTAAATTTTTGAGTCTTTCTCAGAGGAAGACAGAATAAATTAAATACTAGGGATTTCCCTGGAAAGTCCAGTGGTTAAGAGTGGTTAAGTTAAGTGGATAAGACTCCATGCTTCCACCACAGGGGATGTGGGTTCAATCCCTGGTTGGGCAACAAAGATCCCACATGCTGCACTGTGTCACCAAAAAGCAATAAAAATTAAAAAAAAAATTTAAATTCTAATATCAGGCCACTCTATAATTAAGAACAAAAGAAATGAACCATCAACACACACAAAACTGGCATCTGAAAGTTTATGATCGTGTTTTTTATTTCGTCTTAGAAAACATATAATGGAATACAGTCCCTGAGTTTCAATAAAAATGGCGTTTGAAAATTAAACCTGATGCTATATAAAGGACACTGATTTCTTACAGTAACTAACTTTGTGCTCATGTTAAAAAACTTTGCGTAGCTTATTTTGTCATTTATTTTTTAATATCCGAAATGCATCTGATTTGGAAAGTTAAGATAGATTCATTTCTTCTAGGAAAGTTTTAAGACACTGAACCTTACTTAAAAATTTCAACCTGCTGTTATGTTTTGTGTTATATAAGTATGTGGTATTCCTCTGTACATCATTAATACATATGTCAAAGTGAAAATACGTATAGGGCACTAGCCTAGGCATTAAATTCTATATAAACATAAATATTAAATGAATTTATTTTATTTTCTATAACAGCTCTATTGAGGTATAAGTCACATACTATAAAGTTCACCCTTTTATGTAAGTGTGCAGTTCACTGGGTTTTAGTAGATTCACAGAGCTATATATCCGTCACCACTATCTGACTCCGAACATTTTCATCACCTTAAAAAAAGAAATCCCATAACATTATCAGTAATTCCCATCTCCCTGCAACACACCTCCCTCCAGCCTTAGGCAACCGCTAATCTACTTTCTGTCTATATGGATTTGCCTTTTCTGGCTGTTGCATATAATGGAATTATATAATATGTGGCCTCTTGTAGTATCTGGCTTCTTTCACTTGCCTAATGTTTTTAATGTTCATCCCTGTTGTTGGCATATATCAGAACATTATGCCTTGTTGTTGCCAAATAATCTTCTACTGTATAGCTATTTCACAATTGGTTTATCCCAAGTAGGTTAAATTTACTTTTTAATTAAAAATTTTGTGGTCCTCAAGACCCTCTGCAATTCTCCAAGGTTGTTTTCTCTTCCCTCCCTGTGTTCACATCCCATCCTTTTCATGGCTCGGGCTCTCACTGTACTGTTTCTTGGTTTGGAGACTGCCTCCAGGGCTGCTTCCTTGTGTCCACAAGTCTGTTCTCTATGTCCGCATGTCCATGCCTCCCCCGCACATAGGTTCATTACTGCCATTCGCTAGGTTTCCATACATAGGCATTAATATACAGTATTTGTTTTTCTCTTTCTGACTTACTTCACTCTTTATAACAGGTTCTGCGTTCATTCACCTCATTAAAACTGACTCAGATTCATTCCTCTTTTGGCTGAGTAATGTGTATATGGACCACGTCTTCTTGACCCATTTGTCTGTTGTTGGACATCTAGGTTGATTCCATGTTCTAGCTGTTGTAAGTAGCGCTGCTGTGAACACTGGGGTCCATGTGTCTTTTTCGATTATGGTTTTCTCAGGGCTCTTCCCAGCAGTGGGATTGCTGGGTCAGGTGGTCGTTTCAGACACGACCGTGTGTGAAATAGACAGCTGGTGAGAAGTTGCTGTGTAACAGGAGGAGCCCAGCGTGGTGCTCTGTGATGACTCGGGGCTGGAGCGGAGGGAGGGCAGGGAGGCCCAAGAGGAAGGTGATGGATGTATAATTATGACTGATTTGCTTTGTTACATGGCAGAAACCAACACAACATTGGAAAGCAGTTTTCCTCCAATTAAAAAATACATGAAAAAAGAAGCTACTTCCTTTTAGAATGTTTTTTCCTTGATCCCTGGAGTGATAAGTAACCTCTCTTCCTTCAGATTGTCACAGTTCCTTGGGCCCTAGTTTTAGCTCATGTTTTTGCTTACTTCAGTTTAGCCACTCAGTTGTGGCCGACTCTTTGCGACCCACGTGGTTACTTACTTTCCCTCATTTCAAATTTTAGTGCCTGAGACAGGAACATTTCTGTTGCTATTAGAAATAACCTTGCAAAAAAAAAATAAATAAATAACCTTGCAAGTAGCCAAAAGTCAGTAAATACGGGCGTTCCTGGTAGCTCAGATGGTAAAGAATCTGCCTGCGGTGCAGGAGACCTGGGTTCAATCCCTGGATTGGGAAGATCCCAGTAACCCACTCCAGTATTCTTGCCTGGAGAATTCCAAAGAAAGAGGAACCTGGTGGGCTGCAGTCAGGTGGGATTACAAAGAGTTGGACATGACTGAGCGACTGATAACCAGCTTTTAAATTAGTGAGTTAAATCACTGGCGATCACCTGAGTGTCATAAGACTAAGGCCATAATTGATAATTACTCTTTCTAGTCAGGATGCCAAAAAACTGAACCAGGAATTGAGGAGGATACCTACATTTTTGGAAATACCTGTATTCTCATTATTAGCACAGTCACCCAGTGCCTAGCACATAACTGGAACTCAATACATGTTTGTTGGACTGAATCCAGGGTCTGGTAGGAGGACTGGGGAAATCTTCACTGTCTCTAGAAAGGAAATTCTATATTTTATCAATATACTTAGAAGCCCCAAATTGAAATGGGAGAGAGCAAGAGTGAGAACATACATTGGTCCAATGAGGAAAATGTTTGGAGCGTGTCACTTCACAGGAGAGCCCCAGAGCAGTTGCTTTTCACTTTGATATTAGATGTGTCATGTTTGGATATGTCCTTAAATGTTTGCTTTTTCCCTCTTCCCTCCCAGAGGAGTGAGTTCTAGGTACCAGTTGCCACTGAAGCCTCAATAAAACGGGCTGTCATAAATTTCTCCCTAAGAGCAAGGGCTTGAGAGCCCATCTTTCAGCTTTTCTGAAGCTATGTTTAGACTAACATTACATCAGGGCTTGAGTTGCAAATTCTGAAGTGGGGGTGGTTTAGTTGCTCAGTCTTATAAGACTCTTTGCAGCCCCATGGACTGTAGCCTGCCAGGCTCTTCTGTCCATGGAATTCTCCAGGCAAGAATACTGGAACAGGTGGCCATTCCTTCTCCAGGGGATATTTCCAACCCAGGGATCAAGCCTGGGTCTCCTGCTTTGCAGGTGAATTCTTAACCGACTGAGCCAGTTCTTTGGCAGATCTAAGTTCTGCTGATAAGGCCATTCACAGAGGCTCCCTTCGGGTGTAACAGGGGAGGGACTCTGCTTCTAGGCTAGTGTTTTCAGCTCCAAACACAGGACTTTGAACAGGAAGAAAGATGTTACTGGAAGGTCCTGTTTTTTTGAAGGAAGAAAAAAAAAAAAAAAGACAAAACAGAGGTTCCTGCCAGTGTAGCAAAGAATGTCATATTCTACTGCCAATTACTTTATGTGGTCAAAGGTCAGCGAAAGGGAGCCCCAGGCAGAACAGGACAGCTGCACACTGTTGGAAGAAGTACCTAAACTCTTAGGATTCACTTAGTTTCTGTTTTTTTTTAAATAACAGTGCTTCCCCCTCCCCCCCCCAAATAGGACTGTACTGTTTCTGGAGTAGATGATGCTACCCCATCATCCTATGATTGTCCAAAACTTAAGATATTTGAGCAGTTTGAAAACTTGTTGCAGGAGGAATTAAATGAAAGTTTTAAGGCTTTTAGTTTTTTTTAAGGCTTGTATTTTGTAAAAAAATTTTTTTCATATTTTCTTCATATGAATCTTATACTTCTTTTGTTTATCTGTGACGGTGCTGGGTCTCTGTTGCTGGGCACAGGCTCTTTGCGCGGGCTTCAGTAGTTGAGGCTCACGTACTTAGTCTCTCCGCTGCCTGTGGCATCTTCCCCGACCAGAGACTGATCCCATGTCTCCTGCGTTGGCAGGTGGCTTCTCATCCACTCTACCCCAGAGAAGTCCTATGGCTTTCATTTTTATCTTCTCCATTTCTGCCTGTCTTAAGTTGCCACAGATGCCAAATTTCTATAAATATGTACAATTAAAAATAATTATGCAAGTCATCATTTTCGGCAGTAGATTCCTATGGAAGTTTTTCTTCATCTTTTGGGCAGTTCTTAAGATTTTGCTCCTCTTTATTCAATAACTTAAAAATCAGTCTTTATCTTCTTTCGTCTAAATCCATCTGGGTTTATGTGCTGTTTTCCCACCTGATGTTTTGTTTGCTTAATGCTTGCTGTGACACTAGGCCGTGAAAAGAAATACTGGTTCTTACCAAATATTTTCATTCATTTTGTGCTACTCCGTTGGCAGTAAGTACTGGATACATTCTTTATAAGATAAAAATCAACGCGGGTGAAAACATGCTATTATTGTAGTTCCCACAGAAAGGCAGCCTCCATAAAAAGAGATGAAGAAGAGACGTTTGGTGGTGTTTGCTCATTTTCATAAACTCGTTTTTGGAGGAAGAACATAATATATACATGATTTCCTGTTAACGGCTGTTGGTGTCCAAAGTTTGATACTGTTGTGTGACAGCCTGCCATGGCTTCCTTTATCTGCAGGAAGGATTGACTGTGAAGCCAGTGTGCTTGCTTCAGGGGGAAGCTGCTGTTACAGAATGCAGAGGAAATTGAACCGCTTAAGTGGTTCTGCTGAGACGTGAGACGGGCTGTACACTTCTGCAGGCTGCGCTGCCTTCCCAGCGTCGTGACTGGTTTTGAAAGCTGGATTCAAAGCCGTGAAAAGCCTAGTGTTATCGTAGCAGCACTGAATGAATGGATGAGAATGATGGAGTTGGCTGGATAGAAAGGAGGCATGTCTGACAATTAGAACTGTGAACCAGAGCCCTCCAGAACCCGCCCGTCCCTGGGAGCATTCAGACAGACCCTGGGTGAGTCCCTGACTAGCTGATATGTGGGTCAGGCCTTGGTGGGAAACAAGTGGCACGCTCCAGTTGGATAATCTGAGGCACACTGGATCAAAAGACTGCTTACCCAAAGAGTGAGCATATACGGATGAGTAGGAGTGTTGGGCCAGTGCCTGCACCTAAAGAGGAAAGAGGAAGGAATATTCCCAAACCCCAGGAGGGATGGCTGTGTGGAGATGGGTGCCTTGCAGGAGCTGAGGTCTCTGGTCAAGGGACGCATAGGCCTGCAGCCAGAGGTTCAGTCCTTTGCCCTCCGCCTTCTCTCTCTCTCATCCCCGTTGACCAAATTCATCCCAAAGCCAGAGAACCAGCCGTGACACAGGATGTAGTCTTAAGTTCGCCCCCCCCAGCTCAGAGCAGGACAGGACCAGGTGGAGGGTCGATCTAGTGGAGTGGCTGGAAAGTGTCCAGCCCAGATGTTAAAGGGGATATCCCAGTCATCCTCACTGATGCCATGTAACTTGTTTCTATGAAGAATCTCAAGTCTCAGAAGTATTTGAGGTTACTCGGTTCAGGCATCGAGAACTGGATAGGAATAGGAAGTGCAGACTTCCTATTCATCTAGTTTAGTAGACGAATAGACATCTAGTGTAATATTTGCAGTTATAGAGAACAAAACCTTACTTTAAGGAGCAGCTTGTTCTGTTGTGGAACAGTCCTAATGATCAGGGAGGTTTTTCTTGGATTGAAAGTCCCTTCCTGTAACTTAGAGTGGTTGTTTGTTCTCTCTTTGGGAGCTGCTTAGAACCAGGCTGCTGTCTTGCCCTTTATCTCTTGTCCCCACTATAGTTTTTTTGTTGGTTGTTGTTTAACGGTCATTCATTTGTTCAGTATGTATTAACTGGATGTCCACTAGGGGCCAGGACTTGTTCTAGGTATGGGATATTCAGCTGTGAACAGCACAGAACTCCTCCTGCGTTCATGAAACTTGTGTTCTAGTGGATGGAGGTGGACACTGAGCACAGACATGTACAGTGTGATGACCGACCAGTGGTGCTAACTGCTGGGCCTGAAAGCTGCTCACTTTGTTCACATGAGAAGCCCAAGTTCGTTATGAGTCAACTGTTGCCCAAAAGCCCCGTTCCGTCTTAGGCTGTGTAAACAGAGTGCAGACACAGAGGCTGTGTTTCCTTTGCTTTCTGATTGTCCTCCTGGACCTAGAGTGTTGCCTTTACATTCCAGAAAGTCATTGGCGAACCTGAACTCTTTCAGGGGATGTTCCCAGGATGTCTTTTTTTTTTTTTTAATTCAAGTATAGTTGATTTACAATGTTGTGTTAATTTCTGTTGTATAGCCAAGTGGCTCAGTTATACATATATATTTTTTCTTCATATTCTTTTCCATTGTGGTTTATCACAGGCTATTGACTGTAGTTCCCTGTGCTCCTGGAATAGCCTTTCAGTACTTGAAGAAAGCCATCATCTCCCCTGAGATGATGTTCTTTAGGCCAGAGTGTTCTTTAAGCCAGACCTTCCCAGTTTTGTCAACAGTTTCTCAGATGTTATGATTTCTGTACTCTTAACCATCCTTGTCTTTCTCTAGATAATCAATTTCCTCTTGAAAAACTGCTCTCAGGGTTTACCTCCATTCCCTAGATGTCTTTCAACTTGGGTGCCACCTGGTAGACTGTCTCTTCCCTTGATCTGCTTATTTAATTTTTGTAATGCAGCCATGGATTGAATTTGCTTTTCTTTTTAAACAACTGTGTTACTCTGACTCTCACTGTTAAAATACTGTTAAGTCTCCAGTGTTTCTTTTGGTACAACTGATATTATACTTAAATACGGGGCTCTTATCTATCTCTATTAAAATGTCATCTCATTGCTGTCCATGCAGTCTCCTGCATTCAGATTCTTTTGAATATTATCTTTCCTCTGACTTCATGCCATCTATAAAATTGATAAGCGTATTCTCAGACTTCTTCTAAGTGATTAATGTAAGTATTCAGTTAAAAAAGAATAATGACACAAGGCCATTCCTTCGAGTTACAGCAGTTCAATAATTAATATTCTTTGAGGATGGTATTTCAAATAATTGTCACTACCCTTAACTATGATGGGCTTCCCAGGTGGCTCAGTAGTAAAGAATCTGCCTGCCAAGCAGGAGACACAGAAGACATGAGTTTTATCCTGGGGTCAGGAAGATCCCCCGAAGGAGGAAAGGGCAATCCACTCCAGTATTCTTGCCTGGAAAATTCCATGGACAGAGGAGACTGGAGGGCTGCAGTCCATGCAGTGGCAAAAGAGTCAGACATGACTGAGTGACTGAACAACAGTCCTTAACTATGTCATCCAGCTCACACATCTTCATTTTATTCAGCCCTTTTGGAAAAATGCAGAGACATTTTCTTCATGGCATTTCTCTCTGACACCAGGCAGGCTTACCAAATAACATATTAGGGTAATTTGACATGACATTGGAAATGCACTAAGCTGCCACTGTTCCCTTTTACCCCCGAGTCTTTGACATCGGTCCCGTAGGATTGTATTTGAATTGATACCAGGCTTCCTTGTCTGTGCTTTCGTTTTTTTGTATGTGTCCTTTTTTTGGAACCTCTGCCTTCATGTGCGGTGAGCTTGCCTGTAGCGACTCCCTTGGTTCCTAAGGATGAAATGTGGCTTGAAAAGTGGCCTCTGATCCCTCTTTTCAGAATGGGCCCCAGTTGCCAGTTTTAAGTCTCTCCCTTGATCAAATCTAGGACCTTGGGGTCAAATAGAAGTTGAATAATTGAGCCTTCTGACTTTGGTGAAGGTTGTATCATCTTTCCCAGGATGATTATTTTATTTTTTTTAATCTTGCTTCTGATGAAGTTTAAAAGACAGTGGGAGGAGACGTGGTGGTGCCAGGATTGCTGCCGCTCCTGGCTTTCCCTGGGGTCTCCCGGGCCCGCTCGCAGGGGCAGCTCTCACACGCAGCCTTAGTCCTCGTGCCCAAAGCATTATGACATGTTTATCGTTTGGCTTTTAATTCACAAGCTCCCTGTAAGATTGTAAGGTTTTCTTAAGAGGTTACCTTGTTGATAGGTTAGAAGAAGGGCAAACTTGACTTTACCGATCCTGGGAATATTTTTGTTTCCCAAAGCATAAGGTATCATGTTTTCTGGCAGTTTCTAGATTTTAATGTAGAACATCTTAGTTGACTGGTGATTTTAGTCACTAAGTTGTGTCTTACTTTGTGACCCTATGGACTGCAGCCCACCAGACTCCTCTGTCCATGGGATTTCCCAGGCAAGAATACTGGAGTGGGTTTCCATTTCCTTCTCCAGGGAATCTTTCAGACCCAGGTATTGAACCTCGGTCTCCTGCTTGGCAGGCAGATTCTTTACCACTGAGGCGCCTGGGAAGCCCTAGCACATTTTGGCTTCACTCAAATGCCCAGGAACCTGTCCACCTTGCTGGTCATGTGACTTTAAAGGGGAGAATTACTGAGACGGCCCCTTGCCTCGTATGGGCCAGAGTGGGCCAGAGTGTGGTTAAACTCCCCAAACTTGCCAAGTCACATGACTTTTAGCGGAGGACCAGCCTTGATTACAAGTAGCAGAAATGCACTTGCGCTTATTGGAGGGTCGGTGTGTTACAAGGATCAGTATACCATCTATAGACTAGATAGACTAGAAACTGTTTCACAATTTTTGTTGCCTTTCACAAGCTTCAGAGAAAAGACTGTGTTCATCTGGACCACACTGGTGGGAATCTTATACTTTAGATTCACAGAGTGTGTTTGGATTTTCCAGATTTGACTGTGTCAACTTTATCCTGGGTATCATATTTCTTTTCCTTTTGACCATCGCTGATGGTTAGTTGACTAAGAAAGTGGAAGTGACACTCTTGCTCAGTGCCCGAGGCTGTCCTGAGGTTCCTGTGGGCATCGTCTTCCATCAGACATTCAGAAGGGTCACCCCAGCATAGCAGTCGCGGCTTTGGTGAACACTGGTCCTGGTTCGTACTGTGTCCTGGAGTAACTCGCTCTCAGAAGTGCCTTGGTTTGGAAGAAAAATTGTATGGTTCCCTTGGGTACATCCCAGAGTATCCTAGAAAGCAGTGGTTCCCAAGCTACAGTCACAGCTCTGGACCTTCCTTACTCACCTTTTCCCACAAAAAGATGCCAGGATGAACTTGTAGGACCAGAGCACCCAGCAATCCTTGGAATACTGTTGGTTTCCCTGGAGGCACATTTGATCGTATGTTCCTTTAGAAAGATAAAGCTGCTCTTCATGGCTGAGAAACAACTTTCATCATTTTGGTAGATGGAAAAACATCTTCTCAATGGAACTGAGGTTTCTAGTTGAATTTATCTGTTTAAAAACTTGCCACTGAAAGCTCCTTGGTAAATCTGCTGATTAAATGAAGATTTGGTACCTCATGGGTCTTTGAAGGAAACTATGTGCTTTCACAAGCCGCATCACGTCTTGCTACATCCAGAGCACTGGCCACTGTTCATTTTCTGTCTCCTCCACTCAGTGGTAGCACCAGGAAGGCAGGGACTAGGGCTTATCCATCCTGCCTCTAGCATGGATCATTCTGTGGGTTTGGATGAGAGGAAGAGAGAAATAGGGGGAGAAAGGGAGAAATAGAGGAAGAAAGGAAGAAATAAACCCAGTTGCTTTCTGCTTCCCTGGTAGGAGGTGAAGCATGCAAACTGTCTAGGAATAGGAAAGGTACTAACTATTCTAGGAAGTGGCTTCCACAACTTTCTGAATATGATGACCATTTAGTTTCCCGAGTTTGTAACCCTACAACTCTAGCACTATTGATGGTGCTGGCCTAGATGATTCTTGGTTGTAGGGCTACCTGCCCATGGTAGGTTGCTTAGGTAGCAGCATCCTTGGTGTCTACCCATTCGATACCAGTAGCACACTGCACTCCCAGCTGAAACAAAAATATCTGCAGACATTGCCAAACATCTGGTGGGGGGCAAAATAGTCCCCTCTCTCCCCAACCCTCCCCCCCCCCCCAAGCTGAGAACCACTGCTCTATGGGACCTCATGTCTAGGATAAATGCAGACCAGAGAAACCCAGCAAATAATAAAACTCTGGAATTGGAAGGGAACTTCGAAATCATAAAGCTTATTTCCCCACTTCTCCCCATACCCCCCACCCCCACTCCAACATACATCACCATTTTGTACCTGAGAAAACTGTAGCCCAGGGCAATAGGTGAATAGAAAAAAGAATACAAGTATGAGCGATAATACTGATTTATACTGGAGGCTTATTTAAGACTGTTTACAGATTGTGAAAGTGTATCTTCTTTCAAGCAACTCATAAGAAAACATAAGCTTATAGAAATAGATAAGAAAGCTGAATAAAGATTCACATCACAGAAATTTGAAAGGCTAGCACCACCCAAAAAAGAACTTAAAGTATTTGTGGAATATTTTTTAGATTAAAAAAAGTGCAGAGCAAACCCACTAGAATATGACTGGATTTCTGGCACAGCCCTGTGAAGCTGTATAGGATTCATATTAGACTGTTTTAAGTGCATATATATATATAAAGAAACAAGAGTATTTAAAGTAACAGTAATTGGGCTTTTTCATAAAGAGAGTTGCTTTTAGATCTAGATAAGCTAGCCAATGGTCTCCCCCATGAGCTGTTTCCACTGTAGGTTAAGTTGTGTTTTATAAGGGCATTTGCTATCTTACTGAGAATTCTCACAGAAAGGCAAGAACACTGAATTAAGTGTTAGCTGCTGTGGTTATTTTAAGACTCATCTCAATAACCAAGAGGATTCAGTTCTCACACTTTGTACCTTTTGACTACAAACAGCTTTAAAGAGGTTTATGTTGTACTTCATCAAAAATTATAGAGGATCAGCCGACTGAGACGCTTGGGGACTGAAATTGGGCAATTCAGAGTTTCTCATGCGTGTAAGCTGCCTTTTGTTTCGATCCCTATCATTCTTAGTCTGTCTTTTTCAAGTTTCTGCTGGAAGGACTGTCCTGAGTGAGGGCAGAAGAGAAATGGCAGGATCCTGAGGCATGGGTCTGCACATTCCCTCCTATCTGAGGTAGGGTGAAATGCGACTGACAGATTGTTGCCTGAACTTTTGGTTGAGAGTATTATGTTTAGACTCCACTTGATTGCGCTTTCTTATGGTTTCAATTTGGTTTAAGCATAATCCACATCTGAACCCACGCAGCAGAAACTTTTCTGAGAAATCGTGGATAAATCCATCTTTAAAGAATCAAAAAGCATCAGATGAACCTGTTAATGGAATTTATCCCAATGTTCTGGTCATCTGTGTCCTTGAATAGACCCAGTGGTCCCATCCCTGTTCTGATTTATCTTTTTATATATGCTGGACTTGTAAAAAATCTTCTTAAATCGGCACCTTGATTCTTGATGAGAGAACTTTCAACCATGTAATATGTTGGGTCATTTGCTGAAAATTCAGCACTGGAAACTTACCCTTCTGCTTTTAGCATTTGAAATCCTTGGCAGGGAAACATTTTTCTCAGAACAGATCTTTTGAGGGGCTGTAAAGCAGTTCTCCTGGCAAGAAGTCCTTTCTGAACTTTTTGGATCATTATTATGCTGATTTATCTAAAACATGGATTCCAACTGTAGACTCCTGGCAGATATGCGCATGTCAGATGTCTTGGCATAGTTCTAGGGTAGAAGGGGACTTTCCCATTTCTTTATGTAATCCACACTTGTCACATGTGGGAGTATTTGGTGAAATTTCTTCTTTTATGCTGAAATGCTTAGCTTTTCATACCAGACATGATGCTCCATGAAAACAGGTTCTGTGTATGCCTGTATACATTTAAATGAAATGGAAAAGAAAAATTAAATCCAAGAAAATGCCTTTAGTTTGCAGGGGTGATTATTTTTAGGCTGTGTTCATATGCTCCAAAAGCTCTCTTTTATTTTAAGTCAGGTGACTGGAACTTGGAACAGAACTTGCCATAGAAACAATAGGATAGTATGTGTGATGCTAAAGTTTCCAGATTAGCCCTCAGAGCTTAGTTAACCCATCATATGCTGACATGCTTTGCAGCAATGGAGCAGTGCTATGCAGTGTATCAAAACACTGTTCAAATATAGAGAACGGACTTGGCGCTGTCAGGGGGAGGAGAGGTGGGGAAGCACAGGATTGGGAGTTTGGGAATAACTGATGCAAACTATTCTATACAGAACAGATATACAGCAAAGTCCTAGCGTATAGCACAGGGAACCATATTCAGTAGTTTATAATAAACCATAATGGAAAGGAATATGGAAAAGAATATCGATGTATGTATAACTTCCTTTGCTTTAGAGCAGAAATTAACACAACTTTGTAGATCAGCTATACTTCAATAAAATAAATTAAAAAAGCAAATGCTGTTTAATGATTTTCAACCTCCAGCCTGTTTCAGTGCTAGACATTAAAACTGGGGGGAAAAAATTAATGCATAAGAATATGTTTGTTTTCTCTTCAGATGTGGGTTTTGAGGAAAAGCAGTTCTAAAGAGACTTTTGGCATGGTGGAAGAGCCCCAGGTGAACCCAAAGACCTTTTCTGTAGCAGTTTGAACCTCTCAGAGCAGTAAGTCAGCCTCTGGGACTTCAGTTTATTCAAATGCCGTGAAGTCGTTGTAGGGATCAGAAGGGATCAGAGCAGAAAGCGCACAGGAAAGTGATTTGTAAGCTGTAGAGTTCTGTTCACAGACAGTGTAAGTTCTGCTGTTCTTTTCTTTAACTGTAGAGTGCTATGACCAGGCTCTTTCTTTCTCCTGACACCCTTGTATCGGTAGCAACACTCCTGATGTTTAATGACGAATGAGATCCCAGATAGCTCACAGACACAATCAGTAGACATTCTTTTAAGTTCCTTGGGAGACAATAGCATTTGCTTTCTGAGACTGTTAGTTGGAATTTCCTAAGTAGTTGCTCTCTCATGCTCTCAATTTTCTAGGCTCCAAACCGCTCCATTCTCTCCGTGTCTGAGTATGTCTTTCTTAATCACCTTCTCCAGTTTCAGGTTACATAGCCGGGCTCCCACTCCAGGCTGGCCTCCCAGTGGCCCTGGCCTCTCTGTGACCCGCGCCTCTGGACTCAGACCAGCTCTGCAGTGCCGGCGGCCCCTGCAGTTGACCAGCTTGCACAGGGGCCCCCTTCTGCTCAAAGCTTCGCTGGACACCAAACAGGGGCGGCCTGTCTGGAGGGACCACAGCCTGGCGAACATATTTTTGGTGGTGCAAACCTGGTCCTAGACTCTGATCCTAGAGGTAAAACTCCAAGTGCTATGGGCCTCATCCCCCACCCAGGAGCTTTTCTGGGGGAAGTGGTATTAGGAAAGGAAATGGGGGCTCAGCGGCCCTTGCAAAAGCCAATCTTTCCCATCCCCCACCTCATTCACTGGGCCAGGTCAGGTGGGACCATTTGTAATGTGTAAAATTCACAGTATCCCACCAAACAGGCACATTAAAAGGGGCTTAGTAAAATATTGTTTTTTGTGTCAAAGTTATAAATTTAAGACCTAAACAGGATAACATTTAATGTTGGAAGCAGTCATAGAGGTCAGGAGCAGGGAAAGCTTGAGCTGGACCAGTAAACCGATGTGCAGATGTTTCATGGCTTCAGATCTTGAGCCCTTTCAAAGGATGTCCTTGAGACACTACATCTGGGCCTCTCTGGGTAGGGAAGATCTCCTGAAGAAGGGCATGGCAACGCACTCCAGCACTCTTGCCTGGAAAATCCCATGGACGGGGGAGCCGGACGCGCTTCAGTCCATGAGGTCGCAGAGAGCCGGACACAACAGAAAGAACTTATTAGCACACTCACACACTCTCTGTTCTGTGTGCAAGATTGGCACTCATGTGCCCAGCTGTTCTTTGAAATCCCAGGATCTGCCTAACAGTCTATACAGATCAGAAATGAAGTAGCAGGTAGCCTTACCATTCCACCTCTGATTCCCTTCCCCCATGGTAGACAGAATTACTACTATTTATTAAACAGAACAGTTTGTAGGAGCTGCAGAAACCAGACACAGACACACTTTCTGCTCTTTTAGAACTTGCAATGCTATATTATCTCACATCATTAAGGGAGCCCATTCGGGACCACGCAGCACCACTGAATTGGATATTAGTGTTTCTCCTACTGATTCTAGTGAAGATTTAGAAAAGATCATTTACTTCCTGGGCCTTGGTTTTCTTATCCATAAAGCGAGGATATCGAAATCTGAAGCCTTCATATCTGTACATTTTGTGAGTCACAGTCTCCTGCTACTTTTAATCATCAATCTTTTGATGCCTTTTATCCTTTTCATTTCAAGAAACTCTTCGTTAAGATACAGATCTTCATTTATATGCTGATGTGTGATTGGCAACTTGAACTTTAGAGAACCACAGGATGGGAAAAGTGGGGAAATGTATAATGGTCCATTTCTTCCATTTTAAGGCAGAATACAAAATAATTTGGATTATTGTACACCTCATGAGTAAAATAGATTATGCCTGCTTTTGAATATTCAGAGATTCAGAGCAGCAGTTCCCTGCCTTTTGGACACCAGGGACCAGTTTTGTGGAGGACATTTTTCCCATGGGTTGGGGGAGGGGCCTTGTTTGGGGATAGTACAGGCCCATTACATTTCTAGTGCACTGTATTTCTATTATTATGACATCAGCTCCACCTCAGATCATCAGGCATTAGATCCTGGAGGTTGGGGACCCCTGACTTAGAGAATGTAAAAAAGTTTTTGACTTTACGGAGGGATTTGATCACAGAATCCTTTTCTGTAGTGAGTTCCTCCAGTGCGTTTAAAATGTAATATGATTTGCAGAGCTTATGTGCACCAGAAATATCCAGTTCTGTACATTGATAATTCACTCTGCAGCAGTGCTGAATATATACACAGAAAATGTGCTTTCTGCTAATTAATTGGAATTTTCTGCAGTGTAAGAGGGTTTTTTTTTTTTTTTGGCTGCTGTGTTGGAATTTTACTGCCGTTTTTTTCCCTTGGTGTTCCTCCTGTTCATCCAGGCAGCATTCATTTGTGAAACAATTAGCTAAAATTCGGGAGTTCACCTGTGGCTGTTGGATGCATCCCCCAGTTAAGGGATGAATCTGTGACTGAGGCAGGAGACGCCTTCTGTAGTGGCGGGAACATGGAACAGGTAAAAAACAGATTTAGGTTCAGATGCCAGCACTGCTTCTCACTAGCCTCATGCAGGATACTTAACCTCAGAATCTGATTTTCATCTGTACAATGGGAATTACAATAACAATGCTGAGATCATAGGATATGTGTGTGTGTGTGTGCACGCGCGCTTAAGTCGCTCAGTCATATCCAACTCTTTGCAACCCTATGGGCTATAGCCTGCCAGGCTCCTCTGTCTGTGGGATTCTCCAGGCAAGAATACTGGAGTGGGTTGCCATTGCCTTCTCCAGGGGATCTTCCCAACCCAGGGATCGAACCCAGGTCTCTTGCATTGCAGGCAGATTCTTTACCAGCTGAGCCACTCGCAGGATAAAAGAGAACATTCCTCTTTTCTCTGAAGGGGCTGACATAAAGTAGTGCACTCCATGGAAGGTAGCTCTCTGCCTTTCCCCTCCAGCCCCTGGAGCAGCCAGAAATCAGCAGGAAAATTGCAGCCTGTGGAGTAGCAGTATCTGAGAGCTCGGCGGTCCCCAGCCTTTTTTGGCACCAGGGACTGGTTTCGTGGAAGACACAATTTTTCCACAGACCAGGGAGGGGGAGGATAGTTTCGGGATGACTCAAGCACTTTATGTTTATTGTGAACTTTATTATTATTACATTAACTCCACCTCAGATCATCAGCCATTATTAGATCCCCGAGGTTGGGTATCCCTGGGTTAAGGTCCAGAGGGCTGGAGGCACTAGCAGGATTTAGCACAGGGTAGCCTGGTGTCATGGTTAAGTCATTGGCCAACCAGAGCCTGAGGGCCTGGGTTCAACTATACTCGCACTGTGATCCTCGGGGAACTCACTCAGCATTTCAGTGCCTCAGTTCTCAGATCTGTGAACTAAGGCTAGTAACACTTACCTCGGAGAGATCTCACGTGTTAATTTATGTGCAGTGTACACAACAGTTTCTGGCACATAACAAGTCCATGTTTACTGCCGTCTATTACCATGAAAATCTTTTGTTGTTCTTAGAGTATCATGCAGACTTTCAAACCGTTGCATGAAATGACTGTAGGTTTTCCAAAGAGAGCAGATTATTTTCCATCAAGGAGGATCAGGGCTTGGCCAGCAACTTGCACAGCAGATAGATTTGCTCTTAGAAGTCTGCTCTGGTCTTTCATCTCTCTCCCCGCCTGTCCACTCTGTACGGCTTTTGTTATTAATGTGGAGCAGTTGAAGTCACTGACTTGGGTGCCGGCCAGGCCAGTGTTTCTGAGGGCGTATATTACTTTCCTGGGCTGGTCCTGAATAGGATAATGGATATCAGAGGTACGGCGAAGCTGTCCTTCTAGGCACGAAAGGTGTGTTTGCCATTTTCCTCGTAACTGATGCTGATGGATCAGAATCTTATGTAGTGTCAGTAATTTTTTTTTTTCTCTTACCCTACAAACCTCTATCTCTTTTTTAGTGGTCATTTTACTTGTTTTCGATTTAGACAGAGTAACGCTGATTTGCTGTACATCTTTCTCCATTGTTGTTCTATGGTTGAAAATCTTCTCTTCAGTTAACTGAATGTTTATTGAAGGCAGGTAAAATTTCTCCCTGAAGCTGTATATGTCTGGAGTGTTTGTGTATATATAAATAGATGTGACCTTTGGGGACTGTTCACTCTATATTGTCTTTTTCTTTCTCTGTAAGTAATGTAACCCTGTGGGGAAAATGTTCATTGAAATAGCGAGTGAAAGTGTGTTTTTCTCACGTATCATGTTGCTTGAGAACATGCTTTTATTTTCTGTTCTGCTTTTGTGTTAGGGGCTTGGGAAACGATGTTTTTGTTGTTTTGGAAAGGCAATGGAATTTTATCAGACATTTTCCTGAGCCTCCCTACCTTCACTTTTCCTGAGATATTTCTCTCAAAGTCCTGTTTTTCTCTGTTAAGAGGTGCCGTCATTTAAAAAGTACTGGAGCTTGCTTGGCCTAGGCCTTTCTGGTGATTCGTTGACTTTATAAAAGAAGAGACTGTTTGTCTGAGAAACAGCACTTGAGGGATCATATGACCATTAGTGTGAAACTTAGGGCAATGATTTGTTAGCTGGAGCCATGACAGTCCTTTTTTTTTCTTTTCATATCTACAAACAAATGTGTGTCTCTGGGCCCTCTTGGGCGTTGCAACGAGGGGTGGGAGATAACGTCCTCCAGGGTTAGACTTGATTCTGATTTTTGTTCCCTAATTGTGAGGGTTTTCTGTGGTTTTAGTAACTCCCGTTGTGAAATAGAAACTGATTTCTAGTTGGTCTTAGCAATGGCTAAATTGTGACAGGCACATCTTTCTTGTCAGTTTCACAGTTGTTTTTCTGCCGTTTCCTCAATCTGTAAAGCAGTACTTGGGAATTTGAATTCCTGGAAATATTTTTCTTCCATAATGATATGTCACAGGTGTCTGAGTGCTATATGCACTGCCTACTCCATTTTTAATGTCAATTTAGTGGAGATAAAACATGGATAATAGCTCTGGGTGTAATGAATCTGGTCCCTCTCCCCAGTGGCTTCCTATCTCCATATGTTATGGTGCCCCTCTGATCTTGCTGAAATGTTTACTGTTACAGCACTGTGATTTGGTCTTTCATATAGGAGTTTCTGAGATTTTTCTATATGGTTTGGACGTGAAATAGCTTGTGTAAGCCATATTCTGCATCCTTTTCCAGAATGCAGTGAAAGGAGAAAGCTTCGCTTTTAGTGTCATGTTATTCTTTATATAGTCCAACTCTTTTAAAAACATATTTTTATGATATGTTGGAAAATCTTGAAAATGCTCAGATGACAATAACAATTACTTAAAATTTTACCACTCAGAGAAAAACTGCTATGAAAATATTGAGGTATTTACTTCCAGACTAATTTTCTATGCTTATTTATATGAATAGGTAGTTATTCTTCTGCAAGATTGTCTGTAAACCTTTTTGAAACCTGCTTTTAAAAAAAAAAAAAACACTTAATATATGTAAGAACTTTTTTCACATCCCAAAAATATTCTTTGAAAACATGTTTTTAAATAGCTGCACAGTTTGTCTTCCATTGTAGTTTGGTTCTGAAAATACTTGTTAAAGATGTGCCAAAGAAAAAAGTGCATTAAAAAAGTAATTGAGAACATGTTAATTTTGTGCTTTACTCACGATAAACATTTCTGTAACAAAACATTTTCTTTATGTAGTTCTAGGTATAGTAACAACTAATTATAGTGCTTAACTTTTGATTGGCCATTCACAGCTGATTAAACAAGTGAAGTTTTGTCAAATGAACTTACCCTATTTAAAAAAGAAAAATCAGACTAGGGTTGTCCCTAGCAGTCTAGTAGTTAAAACTCTACACTTCCATCAAGGGGCACAGGTTCGATCCCTGATCAGGGAACCAAGATCTCACATGCCACATGGCGAGACTGAAAAAAAAAAAAGGAATTTTGAAATAGTTCTTCCTTTTAAACTTGAAATAAGATTAAAATCTTCTTCACCTGAATTTCGGGTTCACCTGCCATTGACTAGGCTGTAATTTGGGGGTGAGCTTGACTTTCCCTGGGCCTCCTGACTGCACAGGTCCGGAACGGCTGTGCAGGCGGGGAAACAGAGCCAGATGGTCCCCACGGCGGATGCCAAGCCCCCAGCAGAAGTGGCCGCGCCACCTGACAGCTCGGGGTCAACAGCAGACGTCGGCGGCCTTGCTCACCCTTTCCTGGAGAGAAAAGAAGCTCTTCCCTCCTCTGGCATATTTTGAAATGGCTTTCCAGGCTCCCTTCAGCCTGGGGTAGCAGGTGTCAAGACAGTTAACTTCTAATAGTCAGTGGAGGAGGAGGTGGTGGCAGAGCTGGAGCCGAGTTGGCAGCCCCTGTGGCTGTCTCCTGAAATCCACAGCCTGACATTCTCAAACTGTATCGGAGGAGTCTGGGTAAGTCATGTAACCTTGTGCCATGCTGGCACACTTGGCTTGTGGAGGGGACTAGTGATGAAACCAAATGGAGATCTTCGTGGCACTTTTCAGTTTGAGTACTGAAGCCTGTAGTCCCAGAGCCATCTCTAAAAATCACCCTGGATTTGACTACTATGACTTGTCCTGGACACGAGGGAGCTGCTGATGTGAGCAAAAGAGTGTGCCGGAGAATCACGTATCCCCCAGTTTATATATCTGTGCAGCTACTTAGGAGTAGTGTGGCTACAAGCATATGTTGTAATCTCTCTGAGCCTCGTCTGTAAAAACTGATGAGAATAAGAATTGCTTTCAAGATAAGTGAGCTTTGTATTTTGTAAGTGCATGGCACAGAGTAAGCTTTTGCTCAGTATTGGTTCCCATGATGAGGATAGATGCATGCTTTGATGATTGATAGATTTGTTCCGAGTCATCCAACCACTGTGTGGGCTCTTGACTGATGATTGATCATTCAGTAGTCCCGCCCTGCTGAATGCAGCCTCTTCATGTACTGAGCTAAACTTGACTATGCAAAGCTTTATAAAGAGATGCCTCAAAATACAGTGACATAAGTTAAAAGGCTTGGGGGCTTCTTCCTTTTCTATCTCAAAACAGTCCACATGGTCCATCCTGGAGGACTGGCAGGGAACCTCAGCAGACAGATTCCTTCCGTCTTATTTCTCTGCCATTCTGTGGGAGTCCCCCTCTTCATAGTCAAGGTGACTCAGCCTGACCTCTTTTCAGCCCTGAGGAGGGACATGATGTAGATGTGGTACAGATCATTTTCACTCACATCCTATTACCAAACTGTCCCGCCACCACAGCTAACTGTAAGAGAGGCTGGAAAATGTCATCTTTAGCAAGCCAGACACCCTGCAAAAGCTTCTGGTACTATAGAACGGGAGCTGGCCAAAAATGGCCTAAGCATCAAATCAACCAGCTACCAGTTATTGTAAATAAAATTGTGTAGGCTTATGGGTACTAAAGGGGATGGTGGAGGGTACAGAGGAAAATTAGAAATTTAGAATTAACATACACTTATTGTTGTACGTAGAACAGCTAAACATCGAGGTCCTACTGGATAGCACAGAGAATTATATTCAGTATCCTATAGTAACCCATAATGGAAAAGAGTTTGAAAAAGAATATGTGTACATATATGTACATATGGATAAATTAATCACTTTACTGTACACTTGAAACTAATATAACATTGTATATACCTCAGTCTACCTAACTATACCTCAGTAAAAATCAATAACACTTTGAAAACAAACTGTACAGGAACCTAGCCACACCCATTCATTTATGAATTGTCAGCAGCTGCTTTTATATTACCACGGAAGAGGTGAGGAGTTGTGAGAGAGATCTTAATTGCCTGCAAAGCCTAAAGTATTTTGAAAATCATTTCGTTCATTTATTTTTGGCTGTGCTGGGTCTTGGTTGATGTGCGGGCTCTTCTCGAGAAGTATGTGAGCTTCTCATTGCAGTGGCTTCTCGTTGAAGAGCTGGGCTCTCGGGCGCTTGGGCTCCGTAGTTGTGGCGCATGGGGTTAATTGGTCGGCAGGAGGTGGGATCTTCCCAGACCAGGGATGGAACCTGCGTTGGCAGGCGAATTCTTCACCACTGAGCCACCGAGGAAGCCCCAAGGCTAAAGTATTGACTGCCTGGTGCTGTCCAGAGGTTTGCTGACCTCCACTACAGAAAAGGGGGAAATGACTGTTAGGGGACCAACCTGTAGGCTCTGCTAAGCAGCTAAGTCACTGCCTTGGAGATGCAGAGTTAGGAGGTGAATCTTAGAAGACTGATGACCCCTGGGAGAGTGGGTGGGTGTGCAGGTGGTCGCTGAAGAAGCAGTATTGGGAAAGCTACAAGGAGCCAGGTGTGAAGGAGCCTGGTGGAGGTGAAGGAAGTGAGGACGGAAGGTGGCTTCCTGCAGTCAGCTTCCATCTTTAAAGCAGAGCCTCGTATCTCAAGTACCCCCTGCTCCCTTCCTGCAGCCCACTCCTCTGTCTTTTTTTTTTTTCACTGCAGCACGTGGGATCTTAGTTCCTTGACCAGGGATTGAACCTGTGCCCCCTGCATCGGAAGGCAGAGTCTTAACCACTCCTCTGTCTTGCACATGATGCTTGCTGCATTCCCAGTGCCACTACCAGGACGGCTCTTCCTTTCCCATAGTCTCTTCTCTGGTTCCCCTGCACAGAGCCTCAGCCTCCAAACATCCAAGGGAACTCCTTTCACTGTGGCTTTTATGTTCCTCCCCGTTAAAGGACTTCCAGGGGGTACCACTAGCTACTCAATGCAGACCCAGCTCCTTGGTCAGTCACTCCAGATCTTCCCACTCTTTGGCCCTAGTCCTGATCTCCTATCCTGTTTTCCTTACAGCCTTACACACACACTCCTGTCTCCAGCCTCACAGAACTGCCTCGTGCCCAGTCTGCACTTGGCCATCTCCATGAACTTGCTCCCATTGTCATCGTCGTCTTTTTAAAACTATTTAAGTAGTTATTTATTTATTTGAGTCAGTTCTTGGTTACAGCGCTTGGGATCTTTACTTTCAGCTTGTGGGATCTACTTCCCCGACCAGGGATTGAGCCTGGGCCCCCTGCTTTGGGAGTGCAGTCTCAGCCACTGGGCCACCCGGGAAGTCCCGCTCTTGTTGTTTCCTCAGCCTCACACTGTTGAAAGGCTGGCTTTGGGGACCGAGGCCATGGCTGGTACGGGGTAGGCATGTTCACAGCTGGGCAGATGCAGGGGCTGTCTTCCTTTCGATGCTTTTCACATTTAAATTTCCTTTCCAGCTGGGCCCTGTCTCCCACCCTGAGGAGAAGCTCTCCCGCCTCTAATGCTTCTAGCGCTTCCATGGTCTCTCCCAGCACGGCTTCTGCTACTTCTGTGCAGGATTCAGAGTCATTCCGTTTGTGTTTCTGGTCTCGCAGAAGCTCTCAACTCTCTGAGCCAGGGTTCAGATTTACCTGAGGTGCCCGATAGGTGCCAGTCAGCAGTCCACTGATGCTCTTTACAAGTGAATGCCTCGCACAAAAGAGAGAACTGACTGACCTGGAGGAATTTAGGTGCAAATGAAAATAGGGCTCTAATTATTCTGCGGAACCTAAGTGCCACTTAAGATCTTCAAAACTCAGAGCAGTTTTTTAGTGAGTTTTTAGAGAAAGATCACTACATTGTGGAAGTGTTTTCTTCAGACCTGAAGTAGTATTTAAATGCGTTCTTTTTTTTTTTTTTTAACCTGAGCCATGTGGCTTGAGGGGTCTTAGTTCCCTGACCAGGAATCAAACCCTGGCCCTTGACAGTGAAAGCCAGAGTCCTAACCACTGGACCACGAGAAACGTCCCAAGAGCTGATACTTGAAGCACCCCTACAGATAGTGCTGATAGCCCCCTCTGATGGAGGGATGTTGGCAAGGATGGAGGTTAGGGGCCTTCCTTTCTTATAATCTATGCATTTTGCAATTCTTAAGGAATGAAACAACTTAGTCTGTAATTTTTACTCAAGCTTAAGTTAGGATTAATAAAACCACCTTCTATCTCCTAACTTGTCTTGTACTTACTATTCTGTGTCCAGGGCCTGGCACAGTCATCAACACACAGTAAGTATTCAATACGTACATGCTGAAGGAATAAATAAGCCGACTCTGGCACTTAGTCATAAGAGCTTTCTGGAAGATGAAATGGATTCTAAAGCAAATTGATTTTTTCCAGGGGTGACATGGAAAAACAAGAGGCTTATCCTTCCAATACCCCTCGTGCCCTCATCCTGCCAACCTCTTCCAGTACACACGTCCCTGGCATGTCTCCTGGTTATAGTTTTAAAAGTTTTGTGAGGAATGGAGGTGTGTGGCCTTATTATTACTGAAAGGAACACTCCAGTGTCGGGTAAGGGTTTCATGGCCCCTTTTCATAATAAGCAAGATACTAAACATAGCCGAAGTGCATTCATTATGAATTTTTCCTGTGTGGGAGCACTTGAGTGAGTGTAGGTACAGATCTGGGCTTTGTGGGTCAGATCCTAGAATTTTGGAAAGGAAGTAAAGTTTCAACCAGAAGCCTCTTTCAACTTGGCCTTCTGTCTGATTCCTTTGAAGTTGGTGGGAGGGGTGGGTTTCTACAAATTTTAATCTTCAACACGCAGTAAATTAATAGCATCTGTGAGCACACCAGATATAATTGATACCCCTTCATTTTGAGCTGATAATGTATCTGTTCTGGTTATGTAAGAGATAACAGAGCAGAAAAATCTCAATCAGAGTGAGATGATTTACGAAAGGATCTGTAGTGGACACTGTAGTGTCGTGGGTGGGCGTTTGCATCGAACAGACCTGCAGTTTTGATCAGTGCACCATGCTTTTGTCCTTGGAAGAAGTCCCTTAGTCCCCCAAGTCTGCGTTTCTTCACCTGGAAATGGGGAACAGTGACTTTATTTACTTCAGAGGAAAATGTCCTGCTGTGTAGCAGTGCTGTGGCGATTGTGATAAAGCCCATGCTGTTGGAACAAAGAGACCCCAAAATGCAGTGAATTAAAGAAGATACAGCTGTAGTTAGTGCATCCAGGCCTGCAGGGAAAGGCAGTCATGCTCCTTGCGGAAATTCTTCCGCCAGACCCAGGTTTTTTCTACTTTGTGACTCCATCCTCCCCCACATCGTAGAGTCCATCTGCATGGTCAGAGCAAGGTAATTAGCACTTCTGTGTCCAAGCTTGGGGGGAGGGGAAAGAGTGTGGAGATGCCATGCCCCATATCTTCAGGCCCACCCCCAGAAAAGGTATACACCCCTGGGGTCACTCTCCCTTTGGGAGAATTAAGTCACCTGGCCACATCTGGCTACCTGAGAGGCTGGAAGTGGAATTTCTAACCAGGTGGCATGGATCCAGGCATCCATAATAGAAGGATGGAAAAACATACCTGGGGGAACAGGGCTTAATCAATGCAACTATTATTTATTTATTGAATAATAATCGGGTTGGCCAAAAATTTGTTCGGGTTTTCCTATACTGTGTTAAAACCTGAAGGAACTTTATAACTTCTCAAAGAAGGGTTTCAATATCCTTGCTCTAGGGGAAGAGGAATGAAAAAGCTGCTGCAGCACAGAATTTGTGTGTCCCCTAAGAGGTTAGCCCTAATGGGATTCCCTGGTGGCCCAGTCGGTAAAGAATCCGCCTGCAGTGCAGGAATCAATCCCTGGATCAGGAAGATGCCCTGGAGAAGGAAAATGCAACCCACTTCGGCATTCTTGCTTGGGAAACTCCACGGACAGAGGAGCCTGACTGGTTTCAATCCATGGGGTCGCCAAAGTTGGACACCACTTGGCAACTAAACCACCACTAAGAGGTTAGCTGCTTTTTGAAGGAAGGGATCCTTTAAACTACAAATCTAGGTGAGCCTTGAGGGAGAGTAGCAAGGGTGGAAAGAAAGATGCAGAAGGGGTAGAGATGTGATGAAAGGGAGGTAAGGCTGATTAGCTGTGCTCTTCTTGAAAGGCCCGCTCTGTAAATTAAACTGAACCCCTTAGCTCACCAGGCAAGGACAAAGGACAGTAGCTTGTAGAGAGACATTTTCTAGGAGCAAGAAGTTATTTCAAAGCACAGAGAAAAGAGTTGCACAGAGAAGCCTTATTCATCTTGAGTTTTCTCTTTCAAAGACATACTTTGTGTTCCTGTGTCCATGGGATTCTCCAGGCAAGAACAGTGGAGTGGGTGGCCATGCCCTTTTCCAGGGGATCTTCTCAGTCCAAACCCAGGGATCAAACCCAGGTCTCCTCCACTACAGGCAGATTCTTTACCCTCTGAGCCACCAGGGAAGCCCTTGTGCTATGTAAAGGAAAAAATTACATAAATATTCTCTGAGGTTCTCTCTGACTTGTCACTGTTGCCAAAGAAAAGACAAAGTTGAAATACAGGAGTTTCTGTATTTAAAGAAAGTAATTCAAACCAAATTCAAAATCTGTACCAGTTTCTAGGTTCTACGTATATGCATTAATATGTGATATTTGTTTTTCTGTTTCTGACTTCACTCTGTATGACAGCCTCTGGGTCTATCCACGTCTCCACATTGTAAAGCAGCTATTTTGTTATTGTTTAGTCACTAAGTTGTGTCCAACCCTTTTGCGATCCCAGGGACTGTAGCCCACCAGTGTCCTCTGTCCCTGGCATTTCCCAGGCAAGAATACTGGAGCGAGTTGCCGTGCCCTTCTCCATGGGGTCTTACCGACGCAGGGACTGAACCTGTGTCTCAGATTCTTTGCCACTGAACCACCTGGGATGCCTACTATGCTACAATTTAAAAAAGAAAAAGTACTTAAGGGAAAAGAAATGAACTATTAAGTAAACAACTTTTCTCAACAGAAGAAAGGCACAGATTCTTGAAGACAGCCAAGTTGGGAGTAAAGATCTCATATTAGAGCAAGCGTTTTTAAATGCTTAGAAAAATGATCTCCACGTTCTTTTATTCTTGTGCATTTACCAGTTGTTAAGAAACAATTAGAAGGAATGAAATAATGGCCCAAGTCTCTCCATAGTATTTTTAAAAACTTACAATTTTAGACTTGACAAATAACTTACTTCAGACTCTTTTTGTACTCAAATAATGCTCATATGTGAGTTGGCATTGGTTTTTGTTTTTATAAGTAACCCTTTGCCTAACCACTGAAAATTGCTGTGTTTATTTTAAGCCAGTGGTCCAAAGTTGATAGCAAAGAAAGTAGAAGTGAGACTGTTTCTCAGTTTTTATTTTTCCCCCACCAAAATGACAAAAATAAATAACAGCTTATACCTGGAACCAACTTTCATGTGTTTCCTTCTAAGGAAGTAACTTTTCTGTGAGGTGGGGTTCTGTAGATTGACCTGTTTGACCTGACTTGGAGAGTCAGAAAAAGGGCTTAAATTCTTAGTTTCTGATTTCATTTAGCAAAATGATTACTGCACTGTCGAAATAGAGCTTTTGTTTTTTAATTAATTTATTTATTTTAATTGGAGGATAATTCCTTTACATTATTGTGGTGGTTTCTTGCCATACATCGACATGAATCAGTGCACATGTGAACAAAAAAATAGATAGAGCTTTTGTTTTTTAAAGGAAAATTAAGTTGTAGTGAAATATATGGAGCCTATAAATCTTATTTCAAAAATTCTGAAATCTTAAGAGAGTGGTAGGTAGTGATGACGTGTTAATATTTTATGTGAGTAGGATCTTGCCGGAGGCCCAGGAAGAATTCCAATAGATGAAGTTCAGATTCTCAACAATTTCCAAATTCCACAGGGGTCTTGGGCTAGGCATTAATTAGCTGCCCTTCTTTAGTTTCTGACATTGAAAATAATGAATATTTTGATAATTCAACAATGAACTAGGGATGAAAGACTTTGAAAAAGAAGGCATTTCTTTAATATGCAGATGCCAGGGACTTCCCTGGAGGTCCACTGGTTAAGACTCCACACTTCCAACTCTGGGGGTGGGGGTTCGATCCCTGGTCAGGGAACTAAGAACTCAACATGCCATGTGCTACGGCCACAAATAAATGCAGATGCTATTGCTGGGTTTCAGAAAGCAGAGTGCGATAGTAGTTTTGTCCAACAGATAATGGGAGGGATATCCAGAGTTTTCTACATGTGAAATACTAGGTTGCTGAGGCTCACTTCAATATTTTTTTTTTTTTTAGTGAATTCCCATCAGTGATAACTGTACATTCATGTCCATAAGCTCTGTGACCTTCCCTGTGTTCAAAGTCAGTTCAGTTCAGTTCAGTCACTCAGTCGTGTCCGACTCTTTGCAACCCCATGAATCGCAGCACGCCAGGCCTCCCTGTCCATCACCAACTCCCGGAGTTTACTCAAACCCATGTCCATCAGGTCAGTGATGCCATCCAACCATCTCATCCTCTGTCGTCCCCTTCTCCTCCTGTCCCCAATCTTTCCCAGCATCAGGGTCTTTTCAAATGAGTCAGCTCTTCGCATCAGGTGGCTAAAATATTGGAGTTTCAGCTTCAACATCAGTCCTTCCAACAAACACCCAGGACTGATCTCCTTTAGGATGGACTGGTTGAATCTCCTTGCAGTCCAAGGGACTCTCAAGAGTCTTCTCCAACACCACAGTTCAAAAGCATCAATTCTTTGGCACTCAGCTTTCTTTAGAGTCCAACTCTTACATCCATACATAACTACTGGAAAAACCATAGCCTTGACCAGACAGACCTTTGTTGGCAAAGTAATGTCTCTGCTTTTTAATATGCTATCCCTCAAACCCCCTACAATTCTTTGCTTCTGATGTTGTTTACATTTTCTTTTTTTTTCAAATTGAACTATAGTTGCTGTACCATATTATGTAAGTTATAAGTGTACAGTATAGTGACCCATAAGTTTTAAAGGGTATGCTCCATTTATAGTTATTATAAAATATTGGATATATTCCTTGTTTTGTACAGTATATCTTTGTAGCTTATTTTATACTCATCATTTGTACTTCTTAATCCTATACCCCTATGTTGTCACACCCCCTTCCCTCTCCCTACCGGTAACCACTAGTTTCTTCTCTATATCTTTGAGTCTGCTACTTTTTTGGTATATTCACTAGTTCATTGTGTATAAGTGATATCATACAGTATTTTTCTTTCTCTGACTTATTTCTGTTAGCATGATACCCTCCAAATCCATCCATGGCTCTGCAAATGGCAAAATTTTATTCTTTTTTAATGGCTGAGTAGTATTCCATTGTATATACCACATCTGCTTCATCTGTTTGTCTGTTGATGGACAGTTAGGTTGCTTCGAAGATGTTTGCGTTTTCTTTTCCTTTCCTGTTCTACAGTCCATGGAGTTGAAAAGAGCTGGATATGACTGAGTGACTAACACTTTCACTTTCACTTACTGTTTTAATGGCATCCCATCATCAGTAGCTATTGGACATTCACGGACTACAGATTATGAACCACCTGTCTGAAACCTTTCACCTTTGCTTCTATCTGAGTTTGTCTAAATGAAAGTAGTGACTCATATGAATTAATAAAGTCATATCCCAGGGGTCAGCAAACTCTAGCCTGTAGGTCTGATTGTGTCTAAGAAGGCTTCTTAACCTCTGTGTGTGTGTGTGTGTGTGTGTGTGTGCGCGCGCGCGCGTGTGTTACTCATTCCTTTGTGTCTAACTGTTTGCAACCTAATAGATTGTAGCCCGCCAGTCTATTCCTCTGTTCGTGGACTTCTCCAGGCAAGAATACTGGGGTGAGTTGCCATTTGCTTCTCCAGGGGATCTTCCCAACCCAGGGATGAAACCTGGGTCTCCTGCATTGCAGGTGGATTCTCTCCTGTCTCAGCCACCAAAGAAGACCTTTACATTTTTTTTTAATTGTAAAAAAAAATAAAAAGAAGTAGAATATGAGACAAAACCATGTGTAGCCAGCAGTGCCTAAAATATCTGCTGTCTGACCCATTACAAGAAAAGTTTCCTGCCTCCTATATCATGTTAAGTGGTTAAAGTACAGACTCTGGGGTCAGGGAGACATTGGTTCAAACCCTGGCTTTACCATTTGCATCAAGTTAATTTCTCTGTGATGTGTTTTTTTTTCTATAAATGGGAATCATTACAGTGCCAACCTTCCAGGGTTGTGGCGAGAACTGTGTTAATGTTTAGTGTTTAGTACAGTGCCTGGGGCTTCCCGAGTAGCTTGGCTGTAAAGAAACTGCCTGCAATGCATGAGACTCGGGTTCAATCCCTGGGTCAGGAAGATCCCCTGGGGAAGGGAATGGCAACCCACTCCAGTATACTTGCCTGGAGAATTCCTGGCAACCCACTCCAGTATACTTACCTGGAGAATTCCATGGACAGAAGAGCCTGGAGGGCTGCAGTTCATGGGGTCGCTAAGAGTTGAACACATGACTGAGCAACTCACACACACACACACACACACACACACACACACACACACACACACACAATGCCTAGTACTTAGTACTCAATAAATGTCAGCGATTATTATTACTGTTGTGGTGGGAACTCACCTAGATTAGCCTTTGCTTTCATCTGGTGAACAAGCCAAGACCATTTTCAGCTTAAGACCCATATTATTTCTGATAGTGCTGACTTAACTGAAAAAAGACATCAAGACAGACCCATGCTCAGATGTTAAAAAAAAATGCTTAAAAGCATAAAAGGAAATAATAAAGATACCTTCTTTTTAGGTTCAGAAAAGAACATTAAATGTGACACTTTAAAACAAAGCAAACAGACTTTCTTCAATGTTACTTATGACAAGCTTGAGAAGAACTCAAGTGGAAATGCAAGCAGTCAGAGAGAGGATGATGGTTAGAGAGAGAAAAAAGGGAAGCGGGAACAGGAAAGGCTGTCAGCAGAAGAAGAGAAAAGTTGTATCAGAAGGGGAAGGCTGGCGGGCTTTCATCTGGATGACCAGTGTTACTATGTCTCCTTACCCTGGGAGCCCACCTTCCTTATTGTGTGTATCCAGTTTAATTGCTCCTGTTTAAAGGGAAGCCTGTCGCCTTGTGTTTGATCATTTTCCTCTGCAGAAGTAAATTTTCAGCTTCAAGTCAAGGACTGTTTACAGAACACACATTGTATGTAAGGTATGTTCCCTCAGAAAACTTGTCACATATGTATGCAAAATCATCATATTTTGTATATTTATTTGTGAAGCCCAGTAGTTGTACTACCCTTAGCCAGTTGCCTTCATCACCGTCATTCTTATTCTTAACATTTGTTGGATTTCTAAATACTTTTCTTCATCCTCTCTAGTGCCCCTTGATTCGCTCCCAAGTTGGGGAAGAATAAACTTTTTCTTACAGAAAGTAGAAAGTGTTAAAAGAAACACACCAAAAAAATGATTGAAGTAAAATTCATTCTTTTTCCTTCTGTTTTACTTGAGTTGTTTATTCTGTTTGTGTTATGGCAGCAGAGAGATGAGTGGTCCAGAATTGGTATTTGATGATGTCAGGAGACTAGAGTAATGGCCTCGCACGGAGATAACATAGTAAAGTCTTGCACTGATTATTACCTCATCTTATTAGCTGATGGAGACCTTTGAAAAGACGAGATTGCAGAGCTTTTCAAGCATGCAGCTTCCAGGATCCAGTTCCGAGAGCTTAATAATCGTCACTGCCCAGTGGGACTGTATTGGGAATAGTGGTGGCTTCCTGTACTAAAATACGTTTTATGGGAGAGCTATAATCACCTCCCGTCTCTCCTTCAGATTGTTCAGATAACGTTATCACTTTCAGATTGACTTTGGTTTTCCTTCAAAGCAGTTACAGAATTAAAATCAGTCCTGCTCATTTGCTTGGGGTTGTCCTCCTCTGCTAGAATTTACATTTGCTGAGGTAGGTGAATTTTTGTTTTTTGTGTTGCTTTGGGTTTTTTGGCCAAGCCGCATGGCGTGCATGTGAAGGATCCTAGTTCCCTGATCAGAGTTGAAACCTGTGCCTCTTGCAGTGGAAGTTCAGAGTCTTAACCCTTGTACCACCAGGGAAGTCCCAGTTTTTGTTTTGTAAACTACTAAACGTTTCAGGAGCCAAAATAGTGGCACCTGAAGTTACTCAGTAAATATTTTTGGATGAGTGAATGAATGAATGAATAGATTAAATACAGTTATTTGTCATTTCCACTGAAATATCCTCCCCAGACACATGTAGGTTGTCAGCTGGCGTCATTCTAGCCGTTTTTGTGCTGAGAAGGATATTTTAAGAATAAATTTTGAATGAATTCTGTTTTAAACCCATGAATAGTTGAGCACATAAAAGAAGCAATATAAAATCCATGTTTTCATGGGTTAATAATATTGTAACAGCTTCAGTCGCTCAGTCATGTCCAACTCTTGTGACCCCATGAACTGTAGCCCACCAGACTCCTCTGTCCATGGGATTCTCCAGGCAAGAATACTGGAGTGGGTTGCCATGCCCTTCTCCAGGGGATCTTCCTGACCCAGGGATCAAACCCAGATCTCCTGCATTGCAGGCAGTTTCTTTACTGTCTGAGCCGCCAGGGAAGCCCAAATAACATTGTAAATGGTGAGGTGTGAGACTGCTAGATACCCATGACTCAGGCAGTTAAAGCCTTTAGTTGTCACTAAAAATGTTTGAGACGGGTTTTAAAATAGTTGTACCTTGGTATCTGAGGGGGAGGGGTACAGCTCCCTCCTCGAATACTACAATCCATGGATGCTCAAGTTCTTTATATAAAATGGCTTATTGCACATCCTCCTGTAGACTTTTAAAAAAAAATATTTCTTTAACTTTAGGCTGTGCTGTGTGTTCGTGGCTTTCCCATGGGCTTGCTCTAGGTGCAGCAAGCAGCAGCTGCTCTTGGTTTGGAGCTTGGGCTTCTCGTTGCAGTGGAGCACAGGCTCAAAGTGTACAGGCATCAGTAGTTGTAGCTCCAGGGCCCTAGAGCGCAGGCTCAGTAGTTGTGGCACATGGACTCCGCTGCCCTGCAGCGAGTGGAATCCCATCCAGGGGTGGAACCCGTGTCCCCTGCATTGGCAGGCATGTTCTTACCGACGGGTGCCACCAGGGAATCCCCCTCCTATAGACTTTTAAATCATCTCTGGATTATCTGTGATACCTAGTACAATCTAGATGTTGTGTAAATAGTTGCTGGAACAAATTGAAGTTTCACTCTTTGGAACTTTCTGGAGTTTATTTTTTCCAAATATTTTTGATCTGAGATTGGTTGAAACGATGAATGAGCAACATACAGATATGGAGAGCAGACTGTATTATTGTTCCCTTTATTCGAAGAGAATAGCCTAATAAGTACCCATATTTAAGACAGTGTTCTTTCCAGTAGCAATTGATTATGCAATGTTATTAACCACTATGCTTTGCTGCCATTTTTAAAAATCAATTAATTTAAGAATTGTTTTTATTGAAGTATAGCTGATTTACTGTGTTGTGTTAGTTTCAGGTGTAAAGCAAAGTGATCCAGTTATACAAATGTGTGTGTGTGTGTGTGTGTGTGTTTATTTTCAGATTTTTTTTCCATGATAGGTTATTGTGAGATATCAAATACAGTTCCTTGTGCTATACAGTAGGTCCTTTTTTAAATCTGCTTTATACATAGTAGCATGGATCTGTTCATCTTAAACTTCCAAACTATTCATCCTCCATGTTCATCCCCTCTTGGCCACCACAGAGTCTGTTCTTAATGTCTGTAAATCTGTTTCTGTTTTGTAGATAAGTTCATTTGTATCATATTTTAGATTTCACATGTAAGTGCTATCATACTGTATTTGTCCTTCTTTTTTGACCTCACTTAGTGTGATAACTTCTGGGCCCACCCATGTTGCTGCAAATAACACTCTTTTTAGTGACTAAGTTGTATTCCACTGTGCATATATGTGTGTGTGTGTACATATATATGCCACACCTCCTTTGTCCATTCATCTGTCAATGGACATTTCGGTTGCTTCCATGTCTTGGGTATTATAAATTGTGCTGCTATGAACAGTGGAGTAAATACATCTTTTTTGCTGTCATCTTCTAAAGCATACCTTCCATATACCCTTTCTTAGGGTTTGGCTGTAACAAAATGAGGAGTAAACCAAGACGGAGGAAAGCATGGCCTGCAGGGTCCGGTGGACCCACCCTGGGAAAATACAGCGGGAAATCACAGAAGGAACCGCTGTTGAAGCAGAAGGTTGGGGCAAGGGAGGACTCAAGTAGAGTGGACCTAGGAAAGGAGAGGATTGATAAAACAGGCCTTATGGTGGGAGGCTTGGGAAAGGTTGATGATCTGATAAAGGGAATTGATGAAGTAGAAAGCAGAGACTCCATTAAACCTTAACCCGAGGAACATGCTTCGTTGTATGGCCTGGGGCTGATGATGCTGACCCTGCACACACGGAGAAGCCAATGCAATCCTAGTCCCAGGGGCCATGGGGAACAACATACCCATGGTCTCTAGAGTATAAATGCCCAACACCAGAAAATTGAGGTGGTTATAGGACAGAATGTGTTATCAGCCTTGATAGTGTGAGAGTATGTGGATAGCCGATGAAAATTAGGCAGTTAGGAGGTCATTGAGGAAAGATGGAGGAGGGGATGAAAACAAGTTTTTCCTAGAAAATTACACCCTATGCCTGATAAAGCACAATGGTGGTGGTGGCTTAGTATGTGGTACAGAATCCATCTGGTCGAGGGACTGAACTGGGGTTATCACTACTTCGGGAGGAAGAGGGGAAGAGGCGGTAGGGGAAAGTGAGCTGTCAAGGCTAGACCACCATAGATCATGTCTGAAAATGAGAAGTCATGTAGAAGCCATAGTATTTGGAAATAGGATGTATCTTTTATATACTAGGAAGAGACTCAGTTCAGATGGTTCAAATGCAGACCTTAATGAAGGAACTGTTTATGGTGCTGTGGGTTGGGCTTACATGAGGGTCCTGATACCCTTAGGGCTGGAGGGACAGGAGAGGAAATAATAAATGCTAATTTAACAGCTGTATATACCAAACCCCTGAGCCCTGAAACAGTGAGGAGTAACCACCCAGGGACTCTGTGCTCAGGAATTAGGTAAAGCTGGGAGAGAGGGGGATAAATACACTCACCTCTCCCCCAGACACAGAGACAGCTGGAGAATGGATCTGTGGTGAGGGGTTAAACCAGGAATAACCAACCCAGGGCAACCACCAAGAGAAGCCCAAACCAGGACTAGCTGCTCTTTAGAGTCTAGCTCAGGGTGAGGATGCCGGCAGTGGGATTATAGTATTGTGTGATAAGCTCTTCTGTACAACTTGATGTTTGACCTTCTGCAGATATGAATTTAATAGAACACTTTAATATACATACCTTTATTCAGCACCTATCATATCATCCGATGTGCTAGAAGCTTAGTGGACTGGAGAGACTCAGTCTCCTCTTAATTCCTTATTGTCTCCTTGGAGAGAGAAGATGCTAAACCAACCATCAAACAAAATAATCAGTATGATTACACATGATGATGAATGCTGTAAGTTTAATTTCATAGCATGCAGAAAGTTAGCGCTGCCTGTATGAACTTAAGTCTTTAATAGGGATACTGCACTGATTTTTTTAAATATAATTATTTGAGAATAGGAACAGTTCTTTTCTTGAGTAGCTTGTTGAGCTCAAACGGCTTGCTGCAAATCAGATCTACAAACATAACAGCTGTCTCATTTGTTCCCTTGTTACTCATTTTAATGAATCACTTGAACAGACTTCAAAACGTTAAATTAGATATATAAGCATGCTTGAAGAATTATATCATGATATCATATTTCAAATTTAGTAGTGATATCATTGTCTAAATGTAGTAAGTTTAAGAAAGTCAGTTTTTTAGCTACTTTGCCCTCTATAAATAACGTGGTAGTAAAACAGACAGCAGATAAAAATTAACCGAAGAATCCATAACATCCAAGTATAGAGAGCTGGGGAAGTTCCCCCACATCCCTTCTTCCTGACTTAGGAACCTTGATGCTTGGAGTAAATCTTTTGAGGGTCCTCAGAGGTGGAAGTCTGCTGTTCCTTGCCTTTGTAGTAGGGATCTGAGCAACAAGAAATTTGGGAAGGCATTACCAGCACAGAGTTTTTGTCTGTGTTCTTGATTCTTCCTGTTGCCGAGGGTTTGTCCAAAGGGAAAAGGTAAATGAACAGAGGAAGATGTCTGTCAGCTGTCTTCTCATTCCTCTTGCCTTTCATAGCATTCACAGCAGGCTGAGAACAGAAAAAAAATGTTACCTCTTGTGTTCCTCTACCCTGAGCATTTGCTTATTAAAATAAACCTTGACTACTCCGTCTCTCCTGATTTAGGCCTGTTTCCTCCATGAAAAAGCTGGTGAGGGTGTTTAAAGCTGATAACTATGTCACATATAAGATACAGTCATAAATCACTGGAAATGAACTGTTTTTAGAACCTGCCAGAACTATCATACTAATGCACTTCTACAAAGGGCGGTAAATGTGATAATTAAGGGAACTGTTTATCTTAGTCCCTTTGTTCATCTCTGAATGTTTTTTGGTATGGATCCTCTTATTTGTTTTATATACAGTTCTGGGAAACAGATCTTACCAGTGCAGGAGTTTTAGATGTGCAAGTCCGTACATACGGTAGAAAAATCTAGTATCACATCTCTGGAGATCATTTTATTTAAAATAATCATAAGTTACTTAGAGGTTAAGAAGTGGAACCGCCGGGTCACTGACACCCCGAAACGCCGAAGCCTTGTATCTCCCCTTCAGGAGTGATTGCCGGGTGTTTTGTTCAGTGAGTGAAGTTTGTGCAGCTCTGGCTGGTGGGCTTGCAGAGGTATGTCACCAGTCAGAAGGAGCGGAGGGCCCCACGTGACTGGTTGTTTACATAAGTCAGTAGCAGCGTCTGTCATCTTCATATTTAAAGAACTGTACATGTTGGTGCGAAACTCGGGTATAAAATGGGCCGCCGGTTTGGAGGCGAGTCGGCTGCTGGAGCAGATGAGATCATAGACAAAACCCACAGCCCTCTCCAGACAGAGAGATCGCCGTGGAGATAAACCTGCTTTCTGGGAGGGGTCACCCATCCGCGGCTGCCGTCCCTGTTAAGCGTCTCCGTTTCACTTTACCTCTCCCTCCATTTGAAGCGCAGTGAAAATCAACACAGAGCCTGCCAGAGGCATCTTTGTGGAAGCGATTCTGTTTCAGCCACTCATGTCAGAGGCACCTGAAAAACACCTGAGGTTGAAGCAGGCTGACCAGGTGAACTTAGAAAGTAGCAGTTAGTAAACTGTCTTCTTAAATATCCAGAAACCAATATGCCACCTGGATGCAATCTAGAGATGCCAGCTTTTCCTTAAAAGGTAATGATGAAAGCTCCAGAGGTGCATAAGGAAACAGTGAACCTACCTAAGTTGATACAAGAGTTTTGTCTTCGGAGCAAAAGTGTTGAATACGAATTTAGAAGTTAGCTTTCTGTCCTTGAGGAACTGATTCGTAGAAGTCCAAAGTAATCTCCTTGTGCCCTGCGCTTTGCGTTCTATTTTGGGTTTTCCTGATTTCTGAAGTGCCTGCCTCTTTTATGTTTTCTCTGCTCACGAGGGCTCCACTAGGGGGCAGAAAACAGAACGGAATACAGAGGAAACCAGTGCACTGCCTATGCTGTAATGAATGCTGTGCCCTGTGTTTGCTGCTCTTTCTGGATACCTTGGGGCAAGGTCTTTCTATTTTGTGTATTTCACATAATAGCATCTATTTCATGCTATATATTTAAAGTGTAAATGCTTATTCAGGCTTAATGATAGTTTCTCAATTAATTCATTATCACAGTATATTTCTTTTGCTTTTCTAGCATGTTTCTGGCATCAAACCTCAAACCACTAATTATTATTTATGGACGACCATAATGATGGTCCCTGTGAGGTTCACCTTATCCATGAATACTGTTTTTCATTCATTCACTGAGTAGCCACTCATTGGGTTCCTCCTTTTGTCAAGCCTTGTGTGTGTTAGGTTTTGAGATGAGAGCAGTGAAGAGAGAGTTCTTAGGAGGCTGCACATAGCGAATGTTTATGTGCAATTGGTCCCCAAGCCATTTGGTGAAAGGATTAGGCCGAGAGGACAAAGGAGGGATTCTTTTTTTTTTTTCCTTTCAATTCTTTTATAATTTTTTAATGAAATTTTTGAAGATTGTACTTCATTTGCAGTTATTATAAAGTATTGACTATATTCCCCATGTTGTACAGTACACCCTGGTAGCCTGTTTTACAGCCAGTAGTTTGTACCTCCCGCCCCCCACCCCAACCTCTGCAAGGAATTGTCCCCCTCCCCGGAAGGAATACGTGATGGCTCCAATGCTGGGTAGTTTTTATTTCTGATTATTCTTTCTCAACTGCTCCTAAAGATTAGAAAACCACATGGGGTTGGTGTGGGGACCTCAGTGACAGGTCTAGGAGACTAGCTAAAGGTCTTTTTTTTCCTTTCTTTCTTTCTTTCTTTCTTTGTCTTTGCTCCACCAAAAATTAGATCTAGTTACCTGAAACTCATTAACCTCTGCCAGCCTAGTGTTACAGAATATTAATCTTTAAGTGAAAACCTCCTTAGTTTGTCTTTTCATGGTCAATTATTCACCAAAATATAGAACTGGTGCTTTTGATTTGATTTTCTTTTTTTTTAAAGCTAGTCAGATTTTAACTAGAGATAACTTTTGTTGTTGTGTAGTGGCTAAGTCGTGTCAGATGCTTTGCGACCCCGTGGACTAGAGGCCACCAAGCTCCTCTCTCCATGGGATTCTCCAGGCAAGAATACTGCAGTAGCTCACCATTTCCCTCTCCAGGGGGTCTGTCTGCCCGGGGCTCAAACCCTGGGTCCCCTGCATTGCCAAGTGGATTCTTGACCACTGAGCCACCAGGGAAGCCGATACTTGGTTTCTCCTCAGCTTCTCTATTTTTGGACTGAACTATCCTCTGTTCATTGTAGATAATGTATTGCCTAATCTTTTAGTCTTAAGGTATAAACATATATTCTGAGAATATCTTCAGTTTACAACGCCTAACATTAAGTTGAAGTATCAAAAAGTCTTTTTTTCTGGAATAAATTCTTTTTCTGTTAGATTTAATAAATTATTCTATACAGAATGAGATTGCCATTATTGGTAAACAAATGCTACCATTTCTCTCAAGAAAATAATACATGTTTATTTTCATCATCATGTGCTTAGAGCATCAACTGCATACTGTATAAAATTAGACAAGGCCCAGTAGGACATCCTTTGAGTTATAATTAAATATCTTAATTGCTAGAGTGTATCTGGGATTCTACGCTAAGGAAGCCCATGGTGAATAAATGTCCTGTGTTTTTATAGTCCTTGGGTGTGTTTTCTTTGTCAGGTTTCAGAAAGCATTTCAGTGAGGGCTTCACCTTTATTTCTGTAAATCCTAGCATGATAAGCAACACCTGGAAAAATTAATGACTCTTAGTGAATATTAGTGAAATATTAATGAGTTAAAATTTTAAACCCAAGAATTTTAAGCTTCTGAAAGTTAGAGGTGTGGCTCAGGAAAGCAAAAACACACCATCTGTGTTTTAGAAGTTAGCTGCTTAGCACTGACACATATACGCGACCATGTGTAAAATACATAGCCATCGAGAAGCTCCCGGAGCGCACAGAGGCCTCAGCGTGGCGCTCCGTGATGACGAGAGGGGGATACGGCGGCGGGGTCACAGGAGGGAGGGGACGCATGTCTGCTTACAGCTCCTTCACGCTTCCGTACGGCAAACGCGACACAGCATTGTAAAGCAATTATCCTCCAGCTTTGTAGAAAAAGTTAGCTGCTAGTATACTGTAATGGTCTTTATCTTTCTGGCACTGGGAAGACCCAGAGGGATCGGGTGGAGAGGGAGGTGGGAGGGGGGACCGGGATGGGGAATACATGTAAATCCATGGCTAATTCATTTCGATGTATGACAAAAACCACTGCAATGATGTAAAGTAATTAGCCTCCAACTAATAAAAATAAATGGAAAAAAAAATAATAAAAAAATAAAAACGATCAGCCATAAAAAAAAAAGTTAGCTGCTTTGAAAGTATGTATGTACATGAATAAAAATTAGATGAAAATATGGAAAAATGTAGTTTTGATGGTGGTAGGATTATATATAATTTCCTCCAGTTTTTCAGTTGAATTTGTCATTGATTATAGTTTTGTTAAGAAAATGCCTATACAACTTACACAGTTTTATTCTGGAGATCACTTCTCTTGGATCTTGGATAACCTCCAGAAATATGGATTCTACATGTGAAGCTTATAATATACTAGTATAGGGCTAAGTCTGTTGCTATAGGTTTTTCTTTTTCTTACTTCTTTTAATAGCTGAGTTTTTAGAATTAAATGCAGAGGATAATCTAAAGAAATTCTATTCAGCAGTTAATAACAAAAAATAATTTTTCATAACTTAGACTGAATATTTTTTCCTACACTAATAGCATACTCCTTTGAATTTTTTACAGTCTTAGCACACCCTTCCCCTCCTACCAGCAATCCCAGTTGATAAAGCATTGTGGGTTTTAGCTAGAAATTTCCCCCTGTGTTTGAGCTAGAATGACTTTACTTTTTTAGGAACAGGACAAGAATTAGAACTATTGCCTTTGGGAATTTCCTGGCAGTCCAGTGGTTAGGACTCTGTGCTTCCACTGCCAAGGACACAGGTTCGATCCCTGGTTGGGGAACTATTAATAAGCTCCCACAAGCCATGTAGCACAGCCAAAGAATTGTTGCCTTTAACATGCCTACACTGTTCATGGACCAAGTGGGGTGCAGGGACTTTTACACATAGGTACATATTCCATCTGACTCCCTGTCTACATGTATCTACTTCAGTAGCACCTAGTCTTAGGAACGGGGCAGGGACTAGATCAGAGAGTTGACATACTGGGTGGAAAAATATAGGCAGGATATCCTCTTTCAGAATTTCATGACAGGCTGATCCCACCACAAGGACTTGGGGGTTTGTGGTCTTCTGAAGCCCTCTAATTAAACAGAGGAAGCGATACCATTTTTTTTTTTCCTACTTGTCCTCTCCCTTCCAGATCCACACCACCTTCATTCTAGTTAAATACCACCAATTATATATTTAAAGTAAAAGCCTGAAATGTGGATTTCTGTGGCCAAGTGTGGGATGTCCCAGTGACGTCTCTGAAAACCCAGAGCCAATCGCTGTGCTTCGGACTAAAGGTCTATATTTAGAAAACAGTGTGGATCCTGTATTTTCACAATGTTGTAAACATGTTTGTGTGGCTATTTTTAGCTTCTGCAGACTTTAGTGAACTTCCAAGTTGGCAAGTCAGACACAGTCAGTTGCCGTCTGTTACCTCAGATGCCAGCACTTTGTGAATGACTGATTGTCTTGGGTTTCTAACATATTTAAAGCAGAAACGTGTGTAAGTTATCTTGTGTCAACTGCATGTGATATGTCTATATGTTTTATTATACATATGGTCTTTTTTTAAAAGCTTTTATGAACTGTATAACTTCAGTAACAGTTTTTCTTGGAGTTTAGGATGAGTTGGGTCCTGCCAAATGGGGCCAGCAGAAATAGCTAGTCTTTTTCTCTTTCCCCCAGCCCTTCTCTCCCAGTCCTCAGTGTTAATTCATGTACTTGTAGATCCTTCCAGTCACGGTTCTTTCCAGTCCAGTGTCACTCAGTTCAGTTGCTCAGTCGTGTCCGACTCTTTGCGACCCCATGAACTGCAGCACGCCAGGCCTCCCTGTCCATCACCAACTGCCAGAGTTTACTCAAACTCATGTCCATTGAGTCGGTGATGCCATCCAACCATCTCATCCTCTGTCGTCTCCTTCTCCTCCCGCCTTACTAAGTCTTTGCTAGCATCAGGGTCTTTTCAAATGAGTCAGCTCTTCGCATCAGGTGGCTAAAGTATTGGAGTTTCAGCTTCAACATCAGTCCTTCCAATGATCTGGTTTAGGATGGACTGGTTGAATCTCCTTGCAGTCCAAGGGACTCTCAAGAGTCTTCTCCAACACCACAGTTCAAAAGCATCAATTCTTTGGCACTCAGCTTTCTTTAGAGTCCAACTCTTACATCCATACATAACTACTGGAAAAACCATAGCCTTGACTAGACAGAACTTTGTTGGCAAAGTAATGTCTCTGCTTTTTAATATGCTGTCTAGGTTGGTCATAACTTTCCTTCCAAGAAGTAAGCGTCTTTTAATTTCATGGCTGCATTCACCGTCTGCAATGATTTTGGAGCCCCAAAAAATAAAGCCTGTCACTGTTTCCATTGTGTCCCCATCTATTTCTCATGAAGTGACGGGACCAGATGCCATGATCTTAGTTTTCTGAATGTTGAGCTGTAAGCCAACTTTTTCACTCTCCTCTTTCAATTTCATCAAGAGGCTTTTTAGTTCCTCTTCACTTTCTTCCATAAGGGTGGTGTCATCTGCATATCTGAGGTTATTGATGTTTCTCCTGGCAATCTTGATTCCAGCTTGTGCTTCCTCCAGCCCACCGTTTCTCATGATGTACTCTGCATATAAGTTAAATAAGCAGGGTGACAGTATACAGCCTTGATGTACTCCGTTTCCTGATTTGGAACCAGTCTGTTGTTCCATGTCCAGTTCTAACTGTTGTTTCCTGACCTGCATACAGGTTTCTCAGGAGGCAGGTCAGGTGGTCTGGTATTTCCATCTCTTTCAGAATTTTCCACAGTTTATTGTGATCCACACAGTAAAAAGCTTTGGCATAGTCAATAAAGCAGAAGTAGATGTTTTTCTGGAACTCTCTTGCTTTTTCGATGATCCAGCGGATGTTGGCCATTTGATCTCTGGTTCCTCTGCCTTTTCTAAATACAGCTTGAATATCTGGAAGTTCTCCGTTCACGTACTGTTGAAGCCTGGCTTGGAGAATTTTGAGCATTACTTTACTAGCGTGTGAGATGAGTGCAATTGTGTGGTAGTTTGAGCATTCTTTGGCATTGCCTTTCTTTGGGATTGGAATGAAAACTGACCTTTTCCAGTCCTGTGGCTACTGCTGAGTTTTCCAAACTCGTTGGCATATTGAGTGCAGCACTTTCACAGCATCATCTTTTAGAATTTGAAATAGCTCAACTGGAATTCCATCGCCTCCACTAGCTTTGTTCGTGGTGATGCTTCCTAAGGCCCACTTGACTTCACATTCCAGGATGTCTGGCTCTAGGTGAGTGAGCATACCATCTTGATTATCTGGGTTGTGAAGATCTTTTTTGTATAGTTCTTCTGTGTATTCTTGCCACCTCTTCTTAATATCTTTTGCTTCTGTTAGGTCCCTACCATTTCTGCCCTTTATTGAGCCCATCTTTGCCTGAATCATTCCCTTGGTATCTCTAATTTTCTTGAAGAGATCTCTAGTCTTTCCCTTTTTACTTCCTATTGGTCAAAGGTTATAAGACTTGGGTGGTATAGAGGGAGATGGAAAGTTGACAGAAAAAAGAAAGCCGGGCTCTTTTTAGGGCCAAGACATCATAGAATGGGCAAGATGGTGCTGATTAGTTAAAAAAGAGAGGTAAATGATCAACAGCTCTTTTTACAGGGTGAGATGATCATCTGGATGTCACATGAATGAAAGTGTTTCCCCCAAAGAATCACGTCTTTCCAAAGGATAATGCTCCCCTCTCTCACTGAGGGGGGGCTGGGGTGGGGGGAGCATCCCTGTCAGCACTCGGGCTCAGTCTTCTGTGGTCCCACCAAAGACCCTCTTCATCCGTTGTCCGTGGAGTACTTTCTGTGTCATGTTCGGCTTTGTGCTTGCTTCTCTTTGGGTGAATTCTTCTTCCTTGCCTCTTGCACTTAATGTGCTTTATCATCAATGACTCCAGAATGCATAAGTCATCTCTTTGGAAGTGTATCTTTCCAAGCAAGCCTTTCATTGCCACATACCTTTTGTTCCGGAAGCTTTAGATTGAGTTTCATGTCAAGAAGAAAATTATACAAAGCATTATTCTGGCTCATTCAAGATAAATGTAATTATGGAAATTGAAATTTTGTTTTGTACCAGTTTATGCCTCTCCTCTACTTCTTAATGTGAAAGTGTTGTTTCTAAAGTGTCATCCAGATAGCAGTGTTTTACTTTATTGTGAATTGTGAATGTTCAGTACAAAACGGGAGAAAAGGAGAATGTTTTTCTGTGTTTTGCTGGAAACTAAAAATGGTAGCTTTATTCCAGAATTAATTATTAATTTTGAATTGAATAGCTAAACAAGAAAGAGTTTAGACCCTTGTTGGGTTTATGAAAGGTAATTTTTTTTTTAAATTTCAAAGTGTTATTCATGTTTTATTTTTTAAAATGTCACTATTTAAGCAAGCGTGTTCTTTTCCCAAGAATAATATTAATGAAAACAGTGCAGGAGACATGCATTTGGGGGGCACAGTAAAATCAGGAAACATATTCACATAATTGTCAGCATCTCAGGCACAGCAGCCTACAGTAACATTTCACAATTTTAAACATTCGTTGTGGGTTTTCTTATTTAGAACTGCAACCTCTTTAGCAATTGGTATTGCCTCTTGCTCAAGTCGAAGAAATAGACTTTAAAGCAGCACTGTCCAATGATAGCAACTACAGGCATGTGGCTAAATTAAATGAACTGGAAAATCCACTCCCGAGTGGCACCAGACACGTTTTAAGTTCTCTGTAGCTGCATGTGACTTGTAGCTGCTGTGATGCTCAACATAGCCATTTGCACCATGCCAGAATGGTCTGTTGGACAGCATTGCTCTAAAACTGCGCTTAGAATTTGTTCCTGTGCTGTAAATCATGGTGATTTTCAGATGTGATATCAATTTCCTACCACTGAAACAACAAAATTTAAAGTTCTCACATCTTATCCTTCACTTAAACTTGTCCCTTGACACTGTACTTCTTCATAGTACATGCCTTGTTGCCTTTATTCTCCTAATGATATTACATCCTACCCTCAGAGACAGGAATGTCGTTACACACACACCCCCCAAGTTGAATATATAGGAGAATAGTTGTATATATAATTAAATATACTAGCAGAAATGTTTTATAACTGAAATATGTAGATGTCTCGATACTGTAGGGGCTTGCCTGAAGTTGTGGTCTGAAGCTGTGGTTCCAGGATTGTAGCACACTGGCATGGTTCCATATGGTCTCGTATTGACTTGTATCTTGACTGAGTAGTTTCACTTTTTGTTGACTGAACCGTGCAGAGGAGGAGATTTGACGGGATTTGTAGCTGAACTCTTAGAGCAACGAGAAGGCCCACTGTCGGTTTGGCGTCGCATTGATTTACACAGAGACTAGGTTGGTAAAGAGCAGAGATAGCATCTTCAGGGTCACCAGGAGGCACTGATTCATTCATTCATTAGTTCAGGTAACAGCTGTCACACTTGTCTCTTCAGGCATCACGTCCTGGCCTGCTCTGCGCTCTGCTGAGCGCTCAGATGGAAGAGAAGTGAGACAAGGTCTCGGGCAGGAAACCGCTGTTCAAAGGACTTCATGACAGTCAGGAGAAGCATACTCAGATAGAAATTTGCACAGGTGCTCTGGATACCCTGGAGCCGTCAGCTTTACCTGGAGCAGGTCACAGAGCGCCAGAGAAGGTGTTGATGGACAGGAAGGAGTTGCAGTTTCCCTTCACAGCAGATCCCAGTTACTCCAAAGTGGAAAAGATTAGTTCCTGGCCAAGCCCTCTCAGTATTGGGAAATTTTTCAAACCATGGGGGAGAGGGATCTTTAAAATGCCATTCAAAGGCATCATTTTAATGACTCTGTCAAACTCCTCCATAGAAACGTATCTTAATTCATTTCCTCAATTTCCTACTGTCACCAGTTTGCTTCCTGGTTTGCTTAGGACTGAGGAGTTTCCCAGGGACGTGGAATTTTGACTTGTAAAAATAGGGATGGTCCTGGGGAAACTGGGATGGTTGGTCACCCTACCTATTATTGCATATTTAGATTGTTTTAAATATTTACTCATATAACCAACATTGTACTGAGTGCTTGAATGCCCTATGTATTTAGCTGTCTTTTGGATTATTGCCTTTAGTGAGACTTCAAGGATGAAATGAATGGTTTGATGACTCTGGACCTGTGTAAAGCTCACAGCGCTTTATGGTACTTTTGCTGTTTTCAGCTAAATTGGGAGGAATCTGTCTGGACATTTGTGCTACCTCTGCTTCCACGGGTTCTTAGGGGGATATGCAAAAGACACAGCCAGGTACATACTTGCTCTGGAAGTCACTACAGCTGCCATTCTAAATCTCCAGCTAACCAGATAACATAGGACTCCCAAATACCTTTCATCTAGGCCCAAGGCAGGCTGAAGGCTGATTCCTGAAGTTGAGGTGGACTCGCTGACGCCACCGTCCTGTGATCACACCCTGATGTGGGCGCACTGACTCTTGAAGTACTTGGTCACAGGCCAAGGGTGAGATGACATGAAACCCAAGGCAGGCGGTCTTTCTTCTCAGTGCAGGTTCACTATGAAATCACCCCAAGCCTTCATCCCCAGCCTCACAGGACGTTGCAAGTTTATCTTGCATCCATGTTAGCCAGTCTCTTGCCTCTTAGCTTCCTCCTTGTCAGAGTGAGGAAACCTTGGAAATTCACAGGGTTAGTGTGTCCCATAACCCTCACACTTGGAAATATGATGAGAGATGAACTTGTATTCACAAGTGAAAATATATATTCAACCTGCCCACCATGCTGTGTTGAGAGGTGACCTACCTTCCTGTGGAATTTTAGAAATCAGTGTGCCTAGTTGGGGTCCAGAGTCTCATATCAAACTCTTCTTTGTAGTAAGAAGTATTAAAGGCAAGTCCTATTTCAAGCATTCTTATCATGTGCCCCAGGGGTCCTGTGAACCCCTGAAACTGTGTGATATTATTTATGTGCCTTTTTTGAAGAAAAGGTTATATTGCTTTTGAAAGATTCGCAGAGCGGTCTAATGATCCCAAAAGGTGTGAGAACTAGTTTGTGTATGTAAAATATCAGGGAGTTTTTGTCATTGCTGTTTTGTTTATTCCTTTGATATAGGACTTCCACCAGAGTTTTGAGGTAGGCATCAGTTTAGCAATGATTTCAACAAGTAAATGAGATGGACTTTCATTAATCATTTAAAATTCCCTGAAATTTTTTTTCCAGTTACCATAGTGTTTGAGTTAAATTTGATTTTTGTTATTTTTGTTAGCTTTGCTATTATGTAACTGCTTTAGGTCCAGCTAATTTGCTTTTGTCCAGATGCTGTATGTAAACCCCTATTTAAGAAGTTTGTGGCACAGTTGTTAGCCTACCTCTAGGCATTGTCTTGCATTATTTTTGGTGTATTCTTTTGTTTATATTACTAAGCTAAAGTTAGCACAGATAACACTAGGCTAGAAGATGGTGACAATAGTTTGAAAACAGGAAATTTTAGGCTTGTGTGTGTTTGGAACAGATGATCTTAATGACAGAGCCAATGGAGTGGAAACTTCCACTGAGCCTGTTTTTTCCTTATTTTGCTCTAAGAGAAAAGATGGTGCTTCCTGGAAAACAACTCAAGTATTTTAAAGCAAATGGTTTTCTTTTGTCCCTGCTTCATGGCTAATTTGTTTTTCTTTATTTTATTTACCCTAGTTGTATTATTATTATGGAAAGTTAATGTTTTTAATAGGAAAAGTAATTCCCAAAGTGCTTATTTTAGATATTTAAATATCTAAGTATATGACCGTTTACTGACATGGTTTTTCAAATAAATTAAAATTGTAAGAATGTTAAGACCACCAGACTTTGGGAGAAGAAATTTGTTTCTCTATTTTAAGTGCTTCCAACTTTCCTTTTTTTTTTTTTTAACCCTCTAAATTCCAGTTTTTAAAACAAAGTAGTTATACTTTGTCTAAGCTGTTTCCTGACTAAGACTCAGTCTCTCCAGATGTATCCTGGAATTCTATATTTAAAAGAAAGGCTAAATTTATTCACTAACTGCAGAATATGAAGAGGAATATGCATTTCCATACAGATGTAAGCTCTTTTGTCTTGTGTACATCATTCCTAGATTTTAAAATATTAATTAATAGGCATCGTTTTTTAGAGCATTTTGAAGCATAAGCTTTTTAAAAATGTAGTATTTTTAAAATTATAACAGTACTGAATGGACAGTCCTTGAAAAAAAATCAGGCACAAAATCATATAAAATAAAAATATGAAACTGGCCTGACCCTCCCAACCCTTTTCCTGGAATGACCGCAGTTAACACTTCCCGTGTGCCTCCTTCCAGACTTGCCCTCTAAACACAGTTTATACATACACACAAGATCATTTCAGACAAAATGGAATCATACAATTCTGGAGCTTTTTTTTTTTAAGTTTAACAATTATCGTGTGAGTATTTTTCATATATGTGCTTCCCAGGTGGCTCAGTGATAAAGAATTCGCCTGCAAGAGACGCAGGTTCGATCCCTAGGTTGGAAAAATCCTCTAGAAAAGGAAATGGTAGCCCACTCCAGTATTCTTGCCTAAAAAATCTCATGGACAGAGGAGCCTGGTGGGCTACAGTCCATGGGGTCACAAGAGTTGGAGAAAACTTAGCAACTGAACATGCATGCATTTTTCATATATACAGATTTGTCTCACTTTTTAAATGTTTTGCATCAGTTTATTATTGTATTTATATCTTGAGATTTATTTAAATTTAATCATTACCCTGCTGGTGAAGTTTAGATTAAAACCTCCCTTATTAAAAACTAGCATTTTCATTTAGTGAAACACCTATCTTTGTTAACATTTTACAGATTTCCAAGATTATACATAAATTTTGAATTCACAGTTGTGACCTTCTTTCCTTAAATTTCAGTCGTGAAATACCTTTTAAGAGATTTCAGAATAAGAAAGTTCCACTCTTTTTTTCCACCAATTTCCTAGGATAATAGTGGGTTAGTAAAATTACAGTGGTGATGTTCCATGATGGAAGGGCGGTTGACTCAAGAATATAGAAAGTGCTATTCTTCAGCTTGTCCGGTCAAGGTCAAGTTGAGGATTCAGCGACTATGACAGACCTACAGACCTGGATGGAGTCATTAGAGGTTTTTCTGAACCCCCCGAAGGGAACATACTACCTAGGACCTGTGTGCTGAGACCTCAGAGAAGCAGGAGCAAGTAGGTTAGGTGCCTTAGCTCAGAGCAAGCGGAGGGAAGTTGCAAAGAAGAGGTCTTGAGCTAACTCTTGAAGGCAGAGTAGGGTCGTTGGGTGAAAGTAAGAGGATGTGTTAGACTGAAAACAACAACATGTGTGTGTTGGCTGGAGAGGCAGGGAGGGTAAGTATTGTTTTGATGTATAATAAGTATGGTTTTGTACACCGACCTGTGAGTTTGGGCTACCCTAGTAACAACAGTGGACTTCTTTTTTTCTCTCCCTGAGGTCTTTTCATTTAAGTTCACTGGCTGTCCACAGCAGACAAAAAAATTTAAGGAATGGTCTCAGCTTTCGAAGAACTGGATGTCAGGTTGGGAAAATAATTCATGAGTATTTGGAACGTTTGGAAATGTACACAGTAAGATAAATGTACCCCACCAGGCTCGTGTGTCCATGGATCTCTCCAGGCAAGCATACTGGAATGGGTTGTCATTTCCTCCTTCGGAGGATCTTTCCAACCTAGGGATGGAACTCAGGTCTCCTCATTGCAGGCAGATTCTTTATCATCTGAGCCACCAGTGAAAATGACAGAATAACAGATGGTTCTAAGCTGTCCATAGCCATGCAGAAGATTTTGGCGAAGACTCCAGAGAGCAGGTGTGGCAAGACAAGGGAAAGATTTGAACAGAACTTTGAAGAATGGTTAGGTTTCCAATAGTAGAAAGGAGTTCAAGTATACTCTCCAGTGGGGTAAATACTGTGGACAAAATTGAGGAGAGAACAGATGAACTGCTTTAGTGGCAACAGAAGGCTTGAGAAGAGAAGGAATTAGGTAAAATCTTAAAAGAACCTCTATACTTGTTTGCTTGCTTAATTCTTTTTTGAAAACCAGCCTAATTCTGTCTGAGCACATTTGAATCACCTGGTGAGCATTTGAAATGTCCTATGCTGAGACATCCCTTTTGGTGCAGTGGTTAAGACTTTACACTTCCAATGCAGAGGCTGTTGGTTTGATTCCTGGTCAGGAAACTAAGATCCCACATGCTGCATGGTGTGGCCAAAAAAAAAAAAAAAAAACCAAGAAAACCTCTCGTGGCTGTAGAGTTTTAAAACCGATGAATTTATGGTTTATGCACCTCTGTCTTTCCTGAATAATTCCTCTTAGCCCAGTTGTAAATGGACTGGGAAGATTGCAGTCATGTCAGTATCCCTATAATGCATAGAGAGTGTGAGAACTTCCATATTTTCATCCGTGTCTCCCTTGACATATTCAGCATTGCCTGAGCACCAACCTGGGACTAGGAGAAGATGAAAGGTGAAAAGGCATGGCTCCAGTCCTCAAGAAGCTCACTTGTAGGGATGTCAAGCTCTGTAACTGGAAATGAGGGGGAAATGGAGAGCTTGGAAGGGGCCGTTCAGGGATGGTTTCCCAAAGTCTGAGCTAAATCTAGGAATGGATTATGTGCTAAGGGCCAGAATGTATCAGGGCCAGAGGCAGTACAGAAGCAGAGTATTAAGGGACCTGCATGTATTTCCAATGCAGTTGAAAGGCAGAGCAGCAAAAAGTGGGGCTGGAGAGATAGCAGAAGCTGGGAGAGCCCCATGTTCTTGCCAGAGAGAGTTTGGCTTATCCTGCAGGCAGCAGGCAGTCACCAAATATAGGGGATAGGTAAAAGCAATAATGCAAATACTCTAAGCATTGTAGATATTTAGTTTCACCGTCTGATGTAAATATATGTCCATTGGGATTTGTTGACTTTCATATAGTAGCCAAATTTAATCTTGCAACCCTGATATGGGACACAGGCATCAGACTGTGGTGCTTCTAAGCTGCTTCAAAATGCAGACCTGCTGGTGCAATCTTATTTTAACACATCATTTATTCAACTTCAGGTTGAACTGACTGTTGCATGTAGGCAATGACAACAAAATAAATGTTTGCATAGCTCCCTTAACCACACCTGCTCATTAGCCAGTGGGTAAAATGATTTTTCACATGTATTTTGTTTAAAATGGCTTTGAGTGTTTCCTAAAAAACTGCGTCCTTGTTTGGTCCATTCCTGCAGTGTAGAACTGGTAAGGCAATGTACAGCTTTCTCTGGGGCTACCAAGGCAGCAAGGATAAAAATAGGGCAAACTTTAAGAATCCCAGATATTTTCGGATAACAAAGACTGATTTATGTGGACCGAGTTTGTGCTCAGACAAAACATAGAGAAGCTTTTGTGCTGCGATTAGCGAGGGTGCTGAGGTCAGTTCTCTTGTTGAGCATCAAGCTTTATTCTGTGGCTAAATCGCGCTTTGTACCCTAATCCAGAGAACCTTTGTATCTGCCTTATTAAAGTGTGTAGTTTATGTAATTGCTTTTGTTTTCCCGTTTAAGCCGTGCCAGATTCAATGAGAGTGACTCATTTTGTGACTGAGACAAACAGTCGCATTTGGACCATGTTAAAAATAAATAAATAAGTGGCAGGTGCTGCTGGGCTAAATTCTGTGTTTTCATGTTGTAATTTCCTGCTGCAAGGGTTCATCTCTTAGATAATGTCTTCTCGGCCTCTGTAATCACTAGCCCCAATCTGCCCAGTGCCCACGATTCATTGCTGCTCGTTTCTTGGCTGTTTATTTTCGTTTCCAAGGGCCTTTTACATGTTAACAATATCGTTTCAAGAGGGAAACATAGAAATGGATGGGGGAGCTGCAGTCAGCTGGATGACCAAGAGTGACACGAGAACTGTAGCAAAGGGATGTATTGCATTGTTCTCTCTTTCTGTTGTTTTCCCAGGGTGTTTTGTGCGTGTGTTTTGGCAAAGCTCGGGTTGTGTCTACTTTATTATATATCCATTCAGCATTGGAGCTCTTTTTCTCAGGTGGAAGAGGTTTTGAAAGCATGCCTTTCTATTCAGTGTGGCCCATGTATCTAATCTAATAACCTGAAAATTGTGACGACTTCACAGTCTTACAGGAATTCTGTTTATTGTATAAATACTTCTATGTACTTGGCCCTGGACTATGCATTGAGTATGTAATGGCAAATAAGTAGACATAGTCACTGTCTACTCAGACTTCACGATCTGCTTGGGAAGTTAGATACTAAATAAAGAAATACAAAGAAAAATTGGATCACAGGATTATAAAAATCAATACATAGGTAAGTGCTGATATCCCTAAAATTATGCCCTACTCTACACTGGGGAGTGATGGGTTGAGGGTGGTCAAGAAAGAGAAACCTAAAGGTCAAAGTCTGCCTGGCAAAGAGAGGAAGGAACATTCTGGACTTAGGAAGCAGCATGTGCAAAGTTCCTGATAAAGGACACAGTTTGACATCCTATAAATCATATGATTAGCAGGAGAAGGGACAGCTGATTAAACTTAAGAGAAAAAAAATGACTGTATTTAAGAATTTAGAGATGAACTATACAGGCACAATAATATGGTAGCATTTATATAGGGGCAGATAACCTTGCATACTGGCTTCCCTGGTTCTCCGATGGTAGAGAATCTACTTGCAATGCAGGAGACCCAGGTTTGATCTTTGGATTGGGAAGATCTCCTGGAGAAGAGAAAGGCAACCCACTCCAGTGTTCTTGCCTGGAGAATTCCATGGACAGAGGAGTCTGACGGGCTACAGTCCATGGGGTTGCAAAGAGTTGGACACGACTGAGCTAATAACACACAACCCTGCATACATCTTACAGCCTGAGAGCTGCCCTGAAGTACAGGATAGAAATTGATGCCTGTAATATTTAGTCTGAGTCATAGGGGGATGCATGAATTATGTTCAATGAATTATGTAGTAAGGCATTTTAGAAAGATTTCCTTGCACCAACCACATTAAAGTTTTAAAAAGTCATTTCTGTACTTAAAGACAGAACTTTCACCATCTGGAGAAATCACTTACAAAAAGATAATGATTCCTTGATGCCCTGGATAAGTGACATAATACTGTGTTTTCCTTTTTCTTTACTTGTCTATTCCTTTTCAAAGCTTACTGCTTGATAAGGAGGTAGCCATGAGGGCATGGTTTTTACTAAGAGATGATATTTATTTATTTTGAAATAAATAGACTTATGAATGGATTTTTATAATCCAGAATCCAGTGCTAAATTCATGTGGATTTAACACTTTATAACTTTTCAGTATTATCTAAAGCCTCTGTAGAACTCCAACAGTGCCTTCTTCTGGACACTAATCATTTGCTTTTAACTTTGAGCTGCAGTCAGACTGAGAAATTAATTGAAAATCTTGATGATAGGGTCTTCCCTGGTGGTCCAGTGGTTAAGAATCCAGCTTGCAATACAGGGCACACAGGTTCAGTTCCTGGGCAGAGAACTAACATCTCTCATGGGACAGAACACCTGACCCCGTGCACCACGCTAGAGAGTCTGTGCTCCACAACTGAAGATCCTGCATGCTGCAGCTAAGACCCAGTGCAGCCAAATAGATATGTTTTAAAATCTTGATGATATTAAAGAAGTACATATATAATATTTTATGTCTTTGTGATTTTTCTACTTGATCTTCTCATTAAAGGATTGCATATGTTCTTCCATGAAGGAATGCCAGTCCATTTGACAGTTTGTTGTTATTGAGTCACTAAGTCACAGGGTCTGACTCTTTTGCAACCACTTGCCAGGCTCCTCTGTCTGTAGTCCTGCATATATTTTACTAGGGTTGCTATATTCTCAAATATGTGCACGTATGACGAGTATTTTCTTCATAGCCAGTAGATTCTTGGAGAGAAAAAATCATGAATTTCCTATCATTTCTTCACACAAATAACCTAGCATGTCATTTATAGTATAATCAATAACTTATGGACTGATTATTTCATTGATTTAGTTCTTAATATATCTAAATTTTCTTGGGTGAATTCAATTTAAAGAATCTTTTAAAATGTGAAACCTAAAGTTATCACCCTAGTTGATTCAGTTATCAGAACAGTTGTCCGAATTATTATAGACCACATAAACTGGTTTTTGCACCACTCCAGTCCCTTAATTTTCATTTTCTCTGCCTCAGAGAATTGTCACAGCTTCCTAGCTGTGACTTAATCAATGAACTACAAGTCAAAATTAACTCGTGTCAGAATTTATTTAAGAAGGTGGTCATTATGGAGGCTGAGACTAAACATCTATTAGGGAAGTTTATGTGGGTTTTAGTTAGCCCTCCTCTCGGTTTACATGTATTTTTCAGGATAAAATAATGCAGGTTTTAGTGGATACTGCCATGCCTTTTGTGTTACAGATGCTAAGTTCTGCAAAAGAAAAAAAAAAGAGAGACCCTATCGTGTCACTACATGTAGTAGTCCTTTCAGTGATTATAAATTTTGTAGATTTTTTGAAATAAAGGGATCAATATGTTAATGAAGAAGCAGAAGTACTATTTGGGGAAGGGGGATTGGCCTACGTTATAGTACCAACGTCATGAACATTCTTTGTCTGATTAGACTGTTGTGTGTGTGCGTGTGTATTTGTGTGTGGGCACTCAGCTGTTCAGTCATGTCTGATTCTTTGTGACCCCATGGACTGTAGCCCACCAGGCTCCTCTGTCCATGGAATTTTCCAGGCAAGAATACTATAGTGGGTTGCCATTTCCTTCTCCAGGGGATCCTCCTGACCCAGGGATCGAATCCATGTCTCCTGTACTCTCAGGCATATTCTTCACTACTGCACCACCTGGGAAGCCTGCATAGACTATAGGTGGAGCACCAAACTCATATACTGCTCTGAAAAAATTTCTGAACACGCCATAAGGATAAAGCTGTCAGTACCCCCAAGTTATCACTGGAACAGACATACTCTGTCTTGTTACACTTTTCCAAAAGTAGGGGACTGAGATGTGGCTGGTGCTCCATCATGTTCTCCAGATGGGCAGAAGTGGACAGTGTCCATGAAGATTTGATTCCCTTGGGGTGCATACGTTACTGTTTCTCAATTCTTGCACTTCCTGGTGGTCTGACCGTGTATGTTCAGTCTAGAGCAGAGAATGACTCTTAGTAGGTAACTTGCATCTTGCTAAAATGGGCCCTTTTTGGTCTGACTGCACACTCAGGAAGACCCTCACAGAAGAGTACGGCTTCATTTCGTTTCTGGACAGAGATGTTGGGAAGTCAACCGTTTCAGACAATTGGTTGTGGGTTTTTTTTTTTTAATTTGATCAATGTTGAGGTTAAAGAGGATAATAGTGAAAGAATTTCTAGGCTTCTTTATGTATAATATGAAAGTCCTTTGCCCTTTCTTGAACTGAGTTGTATATTTCTGTTGTTACCATTAAGTTGTAGGAGTTCTGTGTATATTCGGTACATTAATGTCTTAGCAGATATGTGATTTGCAAGCGTTTTCTCCCCTCCTGTGAGTTGTGTTTTCACCCTTTGATCATGTCCTTCTTTAAAATACAGAAGTTTTAAATTTTGATGCAGTCCAGTTTATCTGTTTTTCTTTTGTTTCCTATGCTCTTAGTATCATATTCAAGTAATCATTGTCAAATCTAACATTGTGAAGCGTTCCCCTATGTGCTTTTCTAAGAGTTTTATAGTTTTAGCTCTTACATTTAGGTTTTTGATCCATTTTGAGTTAATCTCTGTATAATGTAAGGTGAGGGTCTAATTTAATTCTTTTGCAAGTTGATATCCGGTTTTTCCAGCACCGTTTACTTTTTTATATTTAATGAAAACTAAATCTTCCATGATTTGTTGACTTGATAGTACGTCAGTATAATGTCTTCTAATATCACGCAATGTCTTCTAATACTTTATCAGATGATAGAGAATAACAAGTGTGTATACACACACATTATTGAGTTAATTGATGAGACACCAGTAAACTTGGCGGGAATGGTAGATTATTCTATGAAAACAAAACATCATATGTGACTTTCTCTAGTCAATGATTTTGTAAATTTGATTTGACAAATGTGCATCTGAAAAACTTCTCTCAGCTTAACACTGGGTGGATATTTTTGTTTTCTTCCTAGGCATGGAAGAGGAGATGGTTTGTGTTACGCAGTGGCCGTTTAACTGGAGACCCAGATGTCTTGGAATATTACAAAAATGATCACGCCAAGAAGCCTATCCGTATTATTGATTTAAATTTATGTCAGCAAGTTGACGCTGGATTGACATTTAACAAAAAAGAGTTTGAAAACAGCTACATTTTTGATATCAACACCATTGACCGGATTTTCTACTTGGTAGCCGACAGCGAGGAGGAAATGAATAAGTGGGTTCGTTGTATTTGTGACATCTGTGGGTTTAATCCTACAGAAGAAGGTAAGTTCAGGATTCTGTGATTCTCCCTCAGTTCTCCTTTATTCCTGCATTTTAAAAGCCATTATAAAATTCATTGTTATTTCAGTTACACAATATATTTTTTTATGATAGTAACGACATGTAGAAAAAGCACACCTCTCAATGTCTAGAGAGAAACTTTATGTAAATTTTAGAAAGAAAGACTATCATTGTGGGGCAACATCTAAATAAGGTCCTGAAGATGACAAGAAGGCATACTTAAAATTTAAGAGTGTTTCTTGAGTTCCAGTGTAAATACTAAGTTAAACTTTAACACTGCTGATACTTGATATTTCAACCTATTAAAATAACATTTTCATGCACCTTAATTCTTCAGAAGTTTTTTGAACTTAAGTATAGTTGCTCTACAGTATTATATGTCACAGCTGTACAATATAATGGTTCACAGTTTTTAAAGGGTATGCTCTTTATAAATAAAATATTGGCTATATACTCTGTGTTGTACAATATATCCTTACAGCTTTTTTAATACATAATAGTTTGAATCTCTTAATCCCCTCTGAATCTCTTAATGCCCTTATCTTGAGGTCCCTTAACCTTATCTTGCCCCTCTCCCTTCCCACTCCCTACTGGTAATCACTAATTTCACCTCTGTATCTTGAGTCTGCTTCTTTTTTGTTGTATTCACTAGTCTGTAACATTTTTTAAATGCCACATTTGAGTGATATCATAAGGTGTTTATATTTTTTTGTCTGACTTATTTCACTTAACATAACACCCTCCAGGTCTATTTATGTTGCAAGTGGCAACGTGACTTTTTCATGACCGAGTATTATTCCATTATATATATTCTATTGATAGTATATATTACAGTATATCATATCACATCATGATATAATACATACATTATATTCCATTATATGTATATATATAAACACCACACCCTCTTTATCCATTCGTCTAATAATGGACACAGGGCTTATTTTTAAACTCTGTTGGATTGTGGAGTCATGAAATAGCCAAGGTGACTATCAATACCTATGAAAAGAAAATTGAGAATCAGTCACAAAACATGATGAAAAAGAAAAAACATCTCAATTTACTTAAAACAGATGCCCTATAAAGCATGTGGAGGAAGAAGGGACCTGAGTTTGGAAACAGGTAGTGAAGAAAAGCTTCTTAGAGAAGACCAATTGTGAACTGTGGGCTTTTGAAGGAAGTAGTATTCTGTCTACATGAATGAAAGGAGGGAGGCAGAACCTGCAGGCTTAGGGGCTAGGGACGGATGCAATGGTGAAGTAGACTCCTCTTTGGTTGGAGAAGAGGACTGTGAATGATAGAGGCAAGGGAAGAGCTTCTTAAGTATCTAATATTTGGGTGCCTGTCCTGGAAGAACCTATGGCAAAAGTCATGTATGGATGTGAGAATTGGACCATAAAGAAGGCTGAGTGCCAAAGAATTGTTGCTTTCAAACTGTGGTGTTGGAGAAGACTCTTGAGAGTCCCTTGGACTGCAAGGAGATCAAAACAGTCCATCCTAAAGGAAATCAGCCGTGAATATTCATTGGAAGGACTGATGCTGAAGCTGAAACTCCAATACTTTGGTCACCTATAGTGAAGAGTAAAATTTCTGGAAAAGACCCTGATGCTGGGAACAATTGAGGGCAGGAGGAGAAGGGGGAGACAGAGGATGAGATGGTTGGATGGTATCACCAACTCAGTAGACATGAGTTTGAGCAAACCCAGGAGACAGTGAAGGACAGGGAAGCCTGGAGTGGTGCAGTCCATGGGGTTGCAAAGAGTTGGATGGGACTGAGCAACTGAGCAACAACCTGGAAGAACTGAGTGATTAAAGACCTCAAGAAGAATTTTACAGGTGGAATTCCTCTTACAAATAGCTGTGAAAAGAAGAAGCGAAAAGCAAAGGAGAAAAGGAAAGACATTCCCATTTGAATGCAGAGTTCCAAAGAATAGCCAGGAGAGATAAGAAAGCTTCAGCGATCAATGCAAAGAAATAGAGGAAAACAACAGAATGGGAAAGACTAGAGATCTCTTCAAGAAAATTAGAGATACCAAGGGAATGATTCAGGCAAAGATGGGTTCAATAAAGGACAGAAATGGTATGGACCTAACAGAAGCAGAAAATATTAAGAAGAGGTAGCAAGAATACACAGAAGAACTGTACAAAAAAGATCTTCACAACCCAGATAATCATGATGGTGTGATCACTCACCTAGAGCCAGACATCCTGGAATGTGAAGTCAAGTGGGCCTTAGAAAGCATCACTACGAACAAAGCTAGTGGAGGTGATGGAATTCCAGTTGAGCTCTTTCAAATCCTAAAGGATGATGCTGTGAAAGTGCTGCACTCAATATGCCAGCAAATTTGGAAAACTTAGCAGTGGCCACAGGACTGAAAAAGGTCAGTTTTCATTCCAATCCCAAAGAAAGGCAATCCCAAATAATGCTCAAACTACCACACAATTGCACTCATCTCACACGCTAGTAAAATAATGCTCAAAATTCTCCAAGCCAGGATTCAGCAGTACGTGAACCATGAACTTCCAGATGTTCAAGCTCGTTTTAAAAAACGCAGAGGAACCAGAGATCAAATTGCCAGCATTTGCTGGATCATTGAAAAAGCAAGAGAGTTCCAGAAAAACATGTATTTCTGCTTTATTGACTACGCCAAAGCCTTCAACTCTGTGGATCACAATAAACTGTGGAAAATTCTGAAAGAGATGGGCATACCAGACCATCTGACCTGCCTCTTGAGAAACCTGTAGGCAGGTCAGGAAGCAGCAGTTAGAACTGAACATGGAACAAGAGACTGGTTCCAAACAGGAAAAGGAGTATGTCAAGGCTATATGTTGTCACCCTGCTTATTTAACTTATATGCAGAGTACATTATGAGAAATCCTGGGCTAGATGAAGTATAAGCTGGAATCAAGATTGCTGGGAGAAATATCAATAACCTCAGATAGACAGATGACACCACTCTTATGGCAGAAAGTGAAGAGGAACTGAAAAGCCTCTTGATGAAAGTGAAAGAGGAGAGTGAAAAAGTTGACTTAAAGCTCAACATTCAGAAAACTAAGATCATGGCATCTGGTCCCATCACTTCATGGGAAATAGATGGGGAAACACTGGAAACAGTGTCAGACTTTATTTTGGGGGGCTCCAAAATCACTGCAGATGGTGATTGCAGCCATGAAATTAAAAGACGCTTACTCGTTGGAAGGAAAGTTATGACCAACCTAGATAGCATATTAAAAAGCAGAGACATTACTTTGCCAGCAAAAGTCCGTCTAGTCAAGGCTATGGTTTTTCCAGTGGTCTTGTATGGATGTGAGAGTTGGACGTAAAGAAAGCTAAGTGCCGAAGCATTGATGCTTTTGAACTGTGGTGTTAGAGAAGACTCTTGAGAGTCCCTTGGACTGCAAGGAGATCCAACCAGTCCATCCTAAAGCAGATCAGTCCTGGGTTCTCATTGGAAGGACTGATGCTGAAGCTGAAACTCCAATACTTTGGCCACCTCATGTGAAGAGTTGACTCATTGGAAAAGACCCTGATGCTGGGAGGGATTGGGGGCAGGAGGAGAAGGGGGCGACAGAGGATGAGATGGCTGGATGGCATCACCTACTCGATGGACATGAGTTTGAGTAAACTCTGGGAGTTGGTGATGGACAGGGAGGCCTGGCATGCTGTGATTCATGGGGTTGCAAAGAGTCGGACACGACTGAGAGACTGAACTGAACTGATGTAGCTGTCTTGACCATTTAGATTCCTTGTCTGCTTCTCCACTTCTCTTCTTTTTAAAACAAACACTAAGAATCCGTGTAGGGGACTCCAGTATTAATATAGGTTCGCAGAGCCAAAAAGTAGAAATAAAGGCGGCCCGAGATCTTTGACCCTATTATCTTCATGGTTACATTCACATTGACAAGTGTGCATTTCCAAATATATGTACTTAGGAGCACTGGAGATTTGGTGAGAGGTGGAAAAATTGTGTTAACAATCAACATCAAGATTTGGATTGAAGTGAAAGAGTCGACGTGTCTAATTAGCTCAGGTCAGCACACTGTCTCCTCTCTGGCCAGGCAGGCCCCAGGAGAAGGAGGCTTCTAGGACTGGGATTGGCCCGGTGGGGAGGGGAAGCCCCTGCTGACGGACTCCAGAATGCTCAAGTGACAACAGCGCCGAGAAGGGGAAGGAGGTGACTTATTTCGACAGGAGGCTGATGACGGAGCACTTCAGCAGAGTTACTGATTAAAAGCCTCAAGAAATTGTTGTGCATAAGGAATTAAAGCTTTGGTTGTTTTTGTCAAGTTACTAAGTATGTTCCCAGTTCAAGTGGACCTGTGGGTATTACTTCTTAATCCAGTTAAACTCCTTTCTTGCTTACATACATGATCTATAGTTGAGTGCAGTGGAGGATTTTTAAGTTGAAGTCACAAATGAGATGGCTCTTTTTTTTTAAATTTTTTATTCAATGTATCTTTTATTTTTTAAATTTTATTTATTTTTTAAAACTTTTTATTTTATATTGGAATACAGTTGATTAACAATGTTGTGTTTCAGGTCTGCAACAAAGTGATTCAGTTAGATATATACATGTATCTGTTCTTTTTCAAATTCTGTTTTGTATATATGTATTTTCTATTTTTAATTGAAGGATAATTGCTGTACAATACTGTGTTGGTTTCTGCCATACATCAGCATGAATCAGCCGTGCGCTGTCCTGTGTTGAGTCGCTCAGTCATGTCTGACTCTTTGTGCCCACCAGGCTCCCCTGTCCACGGGGACTCTCCAGGCAAGAATCCTGGAGTGGGTTGCCATGCCCTCCTCCAGGGGGTCTTCCCAACCCAGGGATCAACCCATGTCACCCACATTGCAGGCAGATTTTTTACCGTCTGAGCTAGCAGGGAAGCATAAATCAGCCATAGGTATATATGCATTTGTCCCCGCTTCTTGAGTCTCCCTCCCACCTCCCGTCCCATCCCACCCATCTTAAGTTGTCGCCGGGCACTGGCTTGAGCTCCCTGAGTCACACAGCCGACTCCCACTGGCTATCTATTTCACGTATGGTAATGTGCATGTTTCCACGCTGTTCTCTCCTTTCATCCCACCCTCTCCTTCCCCTTCTGTGTCCACAAGTCCGTTCTCTATGTCTGTGTCTCCATTGCTGCCCTGCAGATAGGTTCGTCAGTCCCATCTTTCTAGATTCCATAAATATGCATTTGTATATGACACTGTTTTTCTTTCTGACTTACTTCACTCTGTATAATAGGCTCTAGGTTCATCCACCTCATTGGAACAGACTCAGATGAATTCCTTTTTATGGCTGAGTAATATTCCATTGTATATATGTAACACAGCTTCTTTATCCACTCATCTGTCAACGGACAACATGGCTCTCTTTTTAATGGTTATTTAACAGCCAGTCAGTAATGATGATGATTTATTTAGACACTGTATAATGGATTGTCAGCTAAAATAATTTAAGTATTTGTATAGTCTTTATGTTGGTGTTGTTCTTTTACCTGCTACCTTTTCAGTTTAGAATTTGTTTGGGGGGATGTGAAGTCAGACTTGTGTTTCCACTGGTACAGATTCAGCTGATCTGAAGACTCCAGTTGGTGTTCTTTGGTCTCTCTGTTTGTTTTCTTTATAATTCTCCTAGTTAACAAACGGTATTAGGTGCCCTCTTAGTACATTCTTCGGTCAAGGAATGTGTGTAATTTTTTAGAAGCACTTTCATAGGGTGGTTAGAGTGGATAACCCCCCAGATTGAGAATGTCTAGTGCTCAGGTATCCCAAATTAGCTTTACAAGTGTTAAGGCACAGAGTCTGGTTCCTTTGTCCACTGTAGAATGGTTCTTATCATCTGGGAACTTGATGAACACCCACCCAGTCAGCTCTAGGAAGTAGGTAAGTTTTGTCTGCTTTAGAAAACTGATTCATTAATCTACCCAATTATTTGAGTTTGCCAGGGATCTGCTAGGCTTTGGGCATTCATTCAACCAATATATATTAGGTGACTAGTTAGGGAGACAGATGAAGTATTACAGGCAGAGAACTGAGCATCTTATGAGAGAATATTCATACCCAGAATAATTCATTACAGTTGATAAATATTCTTGCCTAGAGAATCCCATAGACAGAGGAGCCTAGTGGGCTACCATAGGGTCACAGAGTCAGACACAACTGAAATGACTTAGCGTGGCACGGCACAAGTTATACACATATGTGTCTGTGTGTGTATACATATGTTTATATTTATTTATATGTCATACTTCAGTATATATTAATATGTAACTTATATTGGTATAGTTGGTATAATTAGTATAATCTATATAATTAATATAATAATTATATATAATATAAAAGTATACATATATATTAAAGTGTGATACCATGAGAGTGTGTAAATACACTTCTTACCTTCATAGAATTTACAGTAGTGCATGCATGCTAAATCACTTCAGTTGTGTCCAACTCTTTGTGACCGCAAGGACTGTAGCCCACCAGGCTCCTCTGTCCATGGGGTTTCCTAGGCAAGAATCTGGAGTGGGTTGCCATTCCCTACTGCAGGGGATCTTCCCAACCAGGGCATCAAACCCATGTCTCTTAAGTCTCCTGCATTGGCAGGCAGGGTCTTTACCACTTGCACCATCTCAGAAGCCCAGTCTAGTCATAGAGGGGCAAATACTAGGAAATATAATGCAGGTTGACAGGTGCTCTGTTAAACGGGGAAAAAAGCATAGAGAGCAGCTGATTTTTGTCTCAGGAGGGCCAGGAAAAGCCTCGGTAGTTTTAAATGGCTCTGTGACTATAACTGACACTGTACTGAGAGCTTAATTTTTGTCCTTAATGGAGCGGTTTGAGTGGCATTAGTCAGAATCGGTTACAATGCCTGTTTTCACTTCGTAAACTTCCTAGCATGGGGAGGGGGAAGTTTCAAAACTTGAAAGCCACCTTTCCAGTAGCAAAACTCAGATCCTTATAAAACAGATCAGAAGTGTATCTGTCTTGAGTGAAGCTCTCAGTTTGTGAACTTGTAATCTTCACAGTATCCATGAAGCGAGCGGTCATAAGAAAATGTATGATTAATTAAATTCAGTATGATTAATCAAATTTGATGTATATATGCTGAGTTGGTTACCAAGACTACCTATGCTAATCACAAATGACTTTTCTGTTCATTAAAGCAAGTCCCTAAGAGTTTCAATTTGCCAATACTTTTCGATTTTCGATCTTCGATCCTGAGCTAAATCTGAATTCAGCTGTGTTTATTTTTTCAATTCTACAGTTTAGATATTTTACAAATTCATCTTGGCCATCTCCCAAATAACCACAGTTAGAAATGTCTTACTAGGCTGTGTTAGAGACTTGAGTTTCTTGGAATAAATCAGTGAAAGATGAGCAGTCTTCATTGTGTCCTATCAGGGATCCACACAAATAGTTTATTTTGCTCCATATTTTGGGTTTTGATGCACAGTACCGAAACTGCAAAAAGGCTTTAAAGCCAACCACTGTATTTCCCTATTCATTTGTAGTAACTGACTTTGCTAGATGCCTTTTTAAAAATTCTGCATCTTTAAAGATTTGTATCAAATTCTAAACTACAGAGAACTGCTGTTACCCTTTGTGATCACATTTATACAGTTGAATATGACAAGGCAAATATCAAAATGTCTTTGTTCTTCCATTAACTTTACTACGTGCTTTATACTCTCATGCTTCCAGATAGATCTCACCCCCACTCACGAAATAATAGGTGCTTTTGTCTTTACCTAGATCTGTCCCCTGAGCCCTGGGCTCTTCCCTTTCCAGACAGCCAAACTTACTTCCACTCTTGGCTTAAAATTAATAACACAAAATGATTTTTCACTGTAAGTAGTTTCAGTAGACATGAAAAGAAATAGACTATGCTTGGCATTACAGTCTGAGAACATAACTATCCCTGATCCCTAGGAGAATAACTAATTTTCTCCTGAAAACAAAAGGAAAGGGGAAAAATCTGACCTGTGTTTTGATTCCAGGAACCTCTCAAAATATCGTTACCATGTTATTTCCGCCGCCCCAGGTGACCATTGCTATTATTGAATACTCAGAATGCTGGCAGGCTGAATCTGTTTTTCAATTCTAGCTCATTGCACTGTGTGTGGTTCCTATGAATGCTTTTATTTAGTAGTCTGGAGACTTAGAAACTAATTTCTTTTGTTTTTCTTGGAAATGTGCAGTTTTATTTTTGTTTCTACACTGAGGTGGAAGCTATAAAATCTGCTAAACAAGTGCCAGGAAACTCAGCCTCAGGGCTGAACACAACTTGGTGCAAAGGCTCCTGGTCTCATTTCAGGTGCACGTTTAAAAAATTGCCTCTTAATCAGTTGAGTTGCTTTTCTCAAAATGCCTGGGTAATACTGGCTTTAAAAAAAAATAATGTGATTCTCTGATATTCCTCCTTTTAGAAAAGTAGATAAACTAATGTGTGAGAATATGCACCTGCTCCCATTTCTGCAAAGCACTGCTTCTTAATTGGGGAACTTAAATTTCCTTTTATTTACTCTTTTAATCAGCTATAACTTAATTACTGTGAAAGGTACAGTTCAATACAGTGTACAGTTCAAAACAGTTTTATTTATCCATTCTGTATCTATATGTAGAAATAGAAATCTGTGAAACTGGCCACTCAAACCAAGAAATGGAACCAATCCAATCCCCCACAAGGTTTTCTCATGCGTCTTCCTTGTAAAAACACAGAAAAAAGTTCATATGCAACCATTATTTTGCTTCTCTCACTATAGTTTTGCTGATGCTTGAACTTTATACAAATAAAACCATTGAGTCTGACTTTTTTCCACTAGTAAGTCTGTGAGATCCATCCATGTTCCATGTGGCATTCCACATCCTATATAGCCCTCCACTGTGTGAATATATTGTAAATTATTTTATTACCACATGCTTGGGCCTTCCAGCATTCGTAGAAGCTGTCTGCGAATGCAGGAGACATAAGAGACACGAGTTTGATCCCTGGGTCGGGAAGATCCCGTGGAGGAGGACATGGCAATCCACTCTAGTATTCTTGCCTGGAGAATCCCGTGGATCCCATGTAGCCTGGCGGGGCTGGAGTCCACGGGGTTGTTAAGAGTCAGACACGGCTGAAGTGGCTTAGCCTGTAAGCACCACCTGCTCAGGTAGGGTGTGTCAGTAGTTTCAAAATCAGAGGGTCTTGTCATGTCAGTTTTGTAACAGTCTCCCTTACCAATAAGAAAGAGTGTCATTGCTTCCCTGGGCTTAAGCACATGCTCCATTTGGTTAAAAAATATATTATTTTGAATATTTCAAGGCATTATCTGGGCACCCCATCCCATCTTGTGGGAGGGACACTTACTCCAGAGGATTATGGTTCCAGAAACCATAATGTGCATAAAGGTAAAAAAAAAAAAAAAAAACCTGTGCATTAAGGTAGGGATCCTGTGACCCAATCTATTATTTGTGGTTCTCCTCAAGAATCTACTCCTGTTCACTGAAAACTTGTTAAGACTTAGCAGTCCTTATGAGCTTTCTAAGTAAAATGCAACTAAGAGTTTGCTACAGTAGCTTATTGGGCCTTTACTACATGCTGATGATTCTCGTCATGGCTTCTGAATTAAGAGACAGGAAATAATTTTACACACAGAAGCACACCCTATGCTGTTTGATTCCCAGAAACATGATACTGGTATTACTTAGAAAGATCAGTAAGTCAGAAACCCAAGTGAGGCAGAAAGTGATAAACACAGTCTGCTCAACTACTTATAGGGTCAAATGGGGGCTAATGCCGTGTCTTTATAAGGTCAAAGAGAAGGTTCTTCTTTCAGACCAGTTGGTTAACTTTGGCTAGACATCTTCTGTTATAGAATATCTAGACACTGTGCCATACTGGCATTGAAATGCACAGAGTTGAGTATGTAGTCAAATTACCATGAGTAAAATCATCCCAAACACTAAATGTTGAAAATGGTCCATTATCTGAGCCCCAAGTTATTAATGCTTTTTGGAACGATTGGGATTGCTGTTCACGGCTGTTTGAAGGTCTTTTCTTCCGTGAGCTTGCTAGTGAACATAATGGAAGTTTCTCTTTAATCCTTACCACTTAGAAGTATACCCAAGTCTTCCCATATCATGAACAAGAAAACAATCCCCATCCCTTTTTTTTCCCCTCCTTCCAGAAAATTGAGTCTCTTGCATCATTCACAGGTGGCAGAAATGGAAGGTTAAAAATGAAACAGTCCCATTGTGTTAATAAAAACAAGGCAAGACAAAACTGATTGCTTAGCTGGGTGACTTTTCCCACTTAAGATGAATCACTCTGTTCCTGTAGTATACAGCCATCCAGTGTGGTTTCTGCTATAGGAAAAGTGTATCCATGAAAGCAACCACCTGGAAAAGTTATTTTAGGAATTACTGTGGAAAACTAGAATTTGTACTGTTTTCTACAGTAATGTTTTTGCCATGTTTGGTTTGATTTTGTTTGGTCAGAAGTAAACACTGAACTGGATTGTACAATTTCACCAAATATCTGTGGTAGAAGAAAGAAGTATGTGAAATATACCTGTAAACACACCCTTTAGGGTACATGGGATGCAGCAACTACTCTGTGACCTCTCTGCTGCTTTTCTCGCCTCAATGTTGTATGTATTTTTCTTAAGCTCTTTAAAGGGTAAATATTTTTCATAGTTTTCTGAAGTTGAACACTGCACGAGGATTTACTCTGATTCACCGAAAAATCTGTGGCATTTTAAATCCCCTTGAATAAATCTCTTTATATTTGTAACAGAATCAAAGCAGTAAAAATTTCATGAGGTTTGTTATAAACACTATAACCAACATCAGACATGATGAGGTTCATGTGAGTTCTCGTGAAATTATGGCATTATCTCATATAAATGTTGGAAAGTTTTATTTTTCCACCATCTTCTGTTCTGGCCTTTCATAAATAAGAAAGAATGAATGAATGAATTCCTGTCATAAGTGAACGTCACTTAGTCATGTCTGACTCTTTGCGACCCCATGGACTGTAGCCCACCAGGCTTCTCTATCCATGAGATTTCCTCTCCGGCAAGAATACTGAAGTGGGTTGCCATTTCCTTCTCCAGGGGATCTTCCCAACCCAGGGCTTGAACCCACGTCTCCTGCATTGGCAGGTGGATTCTTTACCACTGGGCTGCTGGGAAGCCCAAAGATGACCATGAAGTGAAGTGAAAGTCACTCAGTCATGTCCAACTCTTTGCGACTCCATGGACTATATAGTCCAGGAGGAATTCTCCAGGCCAGAATACTGGAGTGGGTAGCCTTTCCCTTCTCCAGGGATTTTCCTGGAGATTGGGGATTTTCCCAACCCAGGGATGGAACCCAGGTCTCCCACATTGCAAGTGGATTCTTTACCAGCTGAGCCACAAGGGAAGCCCAAGAATACTGGAGTGGGTAGCCTATCCCTTCTCAAGCAGATCTTCCCCATCCAAGAATTGAACGGGGTCTCCTGCATTGCAGGCGGATTCTTTACCAACTGAGCTATCCGGGGTGAAAGATACAATACTCGCATGTTATTATTCAGGCTTTTCCATTAGGATATGAGCTTCTCTGCCTAGGAAGAAGAGTTTTGAAATAAGTTACTTAATCCTGGCTGTAGTGCATATGTGGATGTTAATGTTGAATACATAAAGACCTCATCAAAAGCATGTGGGCTTATTCTGTAGAATTCAAAGAAGATAGAACGGAGGTGTAGCCCTTCCCTAGGGAATTGACAGACCAAATGACCTGCCTGTTATTCTATTCTGTAGAACATTTTAAGTCTTCTTACCATGTTTTAGCATCTTTAGGTAATGTTCTGTTGTGAAAAATCTCAGTTTCAACCCAGCCTTTTCTGTTCTAATATAAACAGATTTGTATATTTGAATATGAGCATTTATCCTTTTTCCCTGGATTTATAGCCTCAGATTGCTAACCAGACTAACAGAGTTTTTCTCCTGGGTCCTCAATAATTTCCTTGGTTGTCAGTGAATACAGTGAGATTTTTTTCTAGTTGTTTTCAAATTACTTCATATTACACAGTTTAGCTATTTTCTTGCGTCTTCTCAGAATGCAGTTAAGTGTTTAATAAATTACTACTTTCTCTGCCTAATGCTTTTGCATGAAAATACTACAGAAATCCAGTAAATGGAAAATAAGGCTATGAGCTGAGGGAAGAGGTGATACCTTAAAGAAAAGCTGTTTCCTTAAATGTGAATCCTGGAACAAGACTAGTCAGTTGAGAGGTACAAAGAAAAGAATGAACAGCGGAATAAACACGAGAGAAGAGCTGGCCCTGGTGTACACAGCATCATGTGCCTGTAGATACCGTACAATAAAGTGGGTCTCCTTAGAAGGCTGGCTTGGCTTAGAAAGGTTGGCTTTTCCACTTGATTATCATGGGGAAAAAATCTGCTGCTACTTGTGCTAACATCTCCATTCCCAATAGCCTCAAAATCAGTTTTCAAGGCAATGTTAACTGTGGCTTTTTTTTTTTTTTTGGTGGCATTTGGAATCTTAGCTGCCTGACCAGGGATCAAACCCAGGCCCCAGCAGTGAAAGGACTGCCAGGGAATTCCCCACCATGGCTTTTTGTTTGTTTGTTTAAGAGCATCTGGAAGAAAGAGCCCTATCTTCAGATCTCTTTTAATGAGAACCAATAGTTTTCTGTAGCAGCATTACCATTTACATGGTACAAATTTAACTGACCTTGTCCTAGTTTATCCAGGTTCTCTGTGTTTCAACGATTTATCCCCGAACTTTCAAGTAGCTGTGTTAAAGAAACCTTAAAATGGGATGGACAGTGATGGCCACGCTTGGGTTTTGCAGATCCTGTGAAGCCACCTGGTAGCTCCTTACAGGCACCAGCCGATTTCCCATTGGCCATAAGTACAGCGCCACCGTCCTCCCAGGGGGATGCCTCCTCAGCTGCTGCGCCGCCTCCCTATCAGCTCATCAGCCTCCCACCACACCTGGAAACCCTCGGCATCCAGGAGGATCCTCAAGACTACCTCTTGCTAATCAACTGTCAAAGCAAGAAGCCTGAACCCAGCAGGTAAACCATGCATGGTGTGCGTGCATCACTTAGGCCCCTTTCCTTGAAACATTTTTAACCCTGATGTGAAGGCTTAAAAGAAACCATCTATAGAAGGTCATCTCTTAGGCTTACACTTCAGGGTGATGTTCCTCTGCTAATGATTTCTGATATTCAGGAGATTTTATTGAAGAAACACATTGCTGATCATTTTTTGGCTAAGAACACTCATGCCTTCATGGCTTTTTTGGAAATCTGTCTCCTGGGTCTTAGTCTTTGTTACGGACTCACAGTGTTACTTGCTTAACAGATGTCACTGATTTATAAATGGTGATCTTGCTCCATTTCTTATGTGATTGTAAACCAGCCAAGGGTCATCTTTTGTTTCTGAAGAAGGAGAGGAATACCTACTGCTAGAAGATTTTGAAAGCAAAACGATTCCATTGCAGTGAGTGTGTTGTGGTTGCTTTGAATCTGTGTGAGAAATTAATCACACAGGTAAAATCCCAATACAGCAAATTCTGTGGATTAAACAAATCAGATGTTACTAAAATTTGGTAAAATCAAATGTATTGCTAAAAACTTTGAAACTTTCAAATCTTCACACGTGGCAATGAAGCAGAGCTTACCACATGCCTTGACTTAACAGATTTTTAAGTAGAATGAAGTATATGGGTTTCAGTGCTTGACCAAAAGTATAAAACCTTTCCCCAAGCCCAAACTGTCACCCTTTTTTTTTTTAATGTGCCCCATTTTTTTAAAGTCTTTATTGAACTTGTTACAATGTTGTTTCTGTTTTCTGTTTTGGTTTTTTGGCCGCTAGGCATGTGGGATCTTAGTTCCCTAACTAGGAATTGAACCCGCACTCCCTGCATTGGAAGGTAAAGTCCACCACTGGACCACCAGGGAAGTCCCTCCCTGTCATCTTTATCTCTGCTCCCAGACCCCTCTCTTCTTCTAAGCTAATTATATTTTAATTGATTATTCTTCTTAGTTGATGTTGATAACTGGAAGGCTGGAAGTAGTAATAAGATTTGAGCCAGAAACAGATGATCATGATGCCTGTGATACCATCAGCAGCTGTATGACACCTTGTAAGGCTGTTGTTGTTCAGTTGCTAAGTCCTGTCCTTCTCTTTGTGACCCTATGAACTGCAGCACTCCAGGCTTCCCTGTCCTTCACTATCTCCCCGAGTTTGCTCAAACTCATGACCATTTGAGTCAGTGATGCCATCCAACCATCTCATTCTCTGTCATGCCTTTCTCCTTTTGCCCTCAGTCTATCCCAGAACTAGTAATATTGGGTACATTTCTTGTCTTAATTTGCATTATTTAAGGAGGATGTGAATTGCATTGAAATATGAAAGATATTTTTTAAACATATTAGATTCCAGAATTATTTTTATAACAAAAGAAAGATTTTTTTTTTTCATGTAGGAAATGACTGCTATTGGACCCTAGGATCATACAAACTCCTTGTTCAAAAAATTTTACGTAGCATTTGTTAAGATCCATAAATTAGTTTCTAAGAACCATTCCCTGGGATAGCGGAAGAAGCTCACAAAACTTCCAAAAATAAGTTTCTATATATTTGTTATAATGGGATTTTACCTGTAAAAGTAAAAAAAAAAATTATAAATCATCACAAGTTAATAATATAAAATTCTAACTTGATTTTGCTTGTTTGCTGTGAGAATTTAAAATTATATACTCGCAACTTTGTTGCATTTGCTACTAACTAAGATTTTATTTTAAGGAACTCTACAATTATTTTTCCGTATCTGCCTTTTTTAAAAGCCAAGAGCTAAGTGACAGATTTCAGTACATTTTCTTTTTATGTAGCGTCTTTCATCAGTCTCACTGGTATCACGGCGTTCCTGTTGTCACAGAAATTATGCTCAAAATCATTACTCAGATATATTTTGTATCTGTATTTTGCAAAAGTGACAGTTTAATAGCAAATATTTGTGAAGTATCCACTATGGGCTCACTGTTTGGCTAGGTTCTACAAAGGTACAAACTAATGACATACAGCACCCTTAGGTGCAGTCACCTTCAGAGTTGATAAGTAAAGCATGAAGTACTTATAGATGAAGGCAAGATGTGAGCTTGCCTTGAGAACTATGTTTGTCCTGCAGGACTGAGCTGAGACTTCTGCTCATCTACGAGACCTTCCCCCAAACACCCAGGCAGGATTACATGTCTCTGGGTTTTCACAGCATCCTAGTTGTGCCTCCGTGTCTCCAAGAATCGGAAGTAACTTGCTAATTGCATTTATTCTCCATTAAACTCTAAACCAGTCAAGGACAGGGAACTTAGTACTCATTGTATTTCTAGCTTCCTCTTCACGTTTGAATTAAATGAAGTGCACATTTTAGAATATGTGTTAGAAATTCCTAGAAAGGACAGTGCATGTGTTTTCGAGATGGAGGGTGAGACACTTCATAGGAGGAGTAGGCTTTGAACCACACCTGGTTGGTGGGAGGAGACCGTCATTAAAAATTTATGTAAAAATAGCCTAGGGGCAAGGGAAAGTGAAGATGAGAGCCCCCAGAGGAAGACAATAAGGAAGACAGCCTGCTTGGAGCGAAGAGTTCCATTGAGCAACCAGCAGGTCCTAAGATTGGACGTATAAGGTGGAACCAGGCTATTAATAATAGTAGCCTCAGTGCCAAGTAGAGTAGTTTGTGGGCTTTTTGTAGTTCCCGTAGACTGTAGGAACTCTTAACAGGATTTTCTCTGAATTAGATGAGTGACATGAAAACCAGGTTTTGAAACTGTTGATCTTCTAACAGTCTTGGTCCTGCAGATGGTACCATGGATATATTGGAAGAGGGAGAAACTAGAGGAAAGTTTACTGAGGAGGGTCCAGTGTTGTAGATTTCAGCAGAGACCCAGACCTGAACTTGGGTGGTGACAATGGGAACAGAGAAGGGGAATAGATAACTTGGGTAGAAAGAAGGACTTTGTGCCCAAGTGATGGTGGTGATCAAAGAGAATAAATCAAAGCCGATGGGGTTCCCAGTTTAGACAATTTAGATAAAGACCTTTCTTGTCAAGGCAAGTCAGAAAGGGCTGCCAATTTGAGAGGTACATTGAGTTTGATTTGGTACACATGAGCACGGGAACTCTGGGATAAGCAAGTGAAAATAAATTTGAGCCATTTGCAGATATGGGACTCAGTGTTTGGTGAGAAGATGGGAGTTGTCGGCATTCAGTAGGGATGAAGTTACAGGAAAGGAGGATTTTTTAATGGTGTATACAGTAAAGACTTAGAGGACTGTTTTCTGATAGTCACTTCCAGGTGGAGAGATAGGAAGAAAGGCTTGGTCAGTGAAGCAAGGGCATAATCAGTGAGGAAGAAGGGAAGTCAGGATATTGCAGTCAAGTCCCTGTGATACCAGGCAGGAGGGGAGAGTTTCAGTGAATAAATGCAATACCCAATGCCAGATGTTACCAAGAAGGTCATGTCAGGAAGATATGACCTTGAAAAGAACTATCGCAAGTTAATATTTCTTAAATATTGAGTTTAACTTCCTCCAGGACTTTGAACAATACACATAGGTAGTTAAGGGATCTAGTTTAGCATTAAGGAAGGACAAGCACTCTGATATTGGTAGCTGCATCTTGACTTACTCCCAAATTTTGTGATACCACAAAATACAGAGACTGAAAACACTCCCAAAGTATAAAAGACACTCTAATGAAATTTCTCAAGGTGAATTATTGTTTGGAGTTGGCTAACCCCATGGCTTGTATTTTGATCCTTTGATCCTATGACATTGGCTAAATATTTGTTAAAGAAAATTAGTAGAAAGGAAGATACGCAGAACCTATTGAGTTGACACCTTGTAGATCACACTGAATTCATTCAATACCAGATCATCGTTAGATTTGACATCAGAGTGCCACAGGTGAGCTAAAGAGCTAAGGATCACCTTGATAAGCTATTGGTATGAAGTTTTTGCATGCTCTTCAGAGGAAATGCTTTTCCCAGTGTTGTGTGCCTTAATCATTTACCTTCCTCCAAGTTTTGTACCTTTCTAATTCCAGTGCTTCAGGAATTGTGATTTTATGTGTGGAATTCATAGGTGGAGTTAAGGGTGTGGGCAGGTACAGAACAGGAATTAGGGAGAATGCTTTTGGTTTTGCGGTGGCGGTATTGTTCTCTGGTGCATAATCCTTAAAAACTCAGGGACATTCTTGCTTTCAATTGGATGGATCACACAGACCAAAAAATCGAATGAGAAAAAGCCATGGATCTTGATTGCTAAGCTAGAAGTATATTTGCTAAAATGTAGTCCTAGGTCTTCACCGTGTTTTCTTTTCTGTCATTAACCATTTTTATTTAGAACGCATGCTGATTCTGCAAAATCCACCTCTTCGGAAACCGACTGCAATGATAACGTCCCTTCTCATAAAAACCCCGCTTCCTCCCAGAGCAAACATGGAGTGAACGGCTTTTTCCAGCAGCTCATGACGTACGACTCCCCACCGCCTCGCGCCGCATCCCTCGCCGTAGACTCCAGCCTTTATAACCTGCCCCGCAGTTACTCCCACGACGTTTTACCAAAGGTGTCTCCATCCAGTACCGAAGCAGACGGAGAACTGTATGTTTTTAACACCCCGTCCGGGACCTCGACCGTGGAGCCTCAAATGAGGCATGTATCTATTAGTTATGACATTCCTCCAACACCTGGTAATACTTACCAGATTCCACGAACATTTCCAGAAGGCGCCTTGGGGCAGACGTCAAAGCTAGACACTATTCCAGATATTCCTCCGCCTCGGCCACCGAAACCGCATCCGGCTCATGACCGATCTCCTGTGGACACGTGTAGCATCACACGCACGGCCTCGGACACCGACAGCAGTTACTGTATCCCAACAGCCGGCCTGCCGCCCTCACGTAGCAATACCATTTCCACTGTGGATCTGAACAAATTGCGAAAAGGTCAGCACGATTGGCTTCTCCCGGGTTAGAGGTTAATGATAGAAAAATCTCTCTCTCTCTCTCTCTTTTTTTAACATTTTCTCCTGCAGTTTTTCTTTTTTAAAGACGTTTTATTTATTTATTTTTTAATTTGTTTGCTGCGCTTTGCGGCAGGTGGGATCTTAGTTCCCCCACCAGGGGTCGAACCTGTGGCCCATGCACTGGAAGCCTGGAACCTTAACCACTGGACCACCAGAAAAGTCCCCAAAACCTCTTTTTGTTCTTGGAAGCAGAGTGTGATGTTAAAGGACAGTCCGTTTTTCCTTCAGCGCTGCAGGTATCCCCTGAGATAGCAAAGGTGTCAGAGTCTCAGTAAATCCTGGGAAGTGTGTGTGTGTGTGTGTTCGGCGTATGCCTGTGTGGGTGTTTCGCTGTGAGGGAAGAAGAGGAGGCGTTTTCCAGCCCTGCAGAAGTGTGGCCTTGGTAATACTTAGGGCATCAGGAAGCCTGCGCCTCTGTTTCTCCCTCTCTCTGCATCCTGGGTGAGCAGACCCGGGGCAGAGGAACAGGAAATGGACCAGCCACAAAGCCTTGCCGGTCGTGCCCCTTCCTGCATTTGTGTCCCGTTTCGGCCACTTTTGTGCCACATCTGTTCGGCTCTGTTTCCTTCCTTCCCGGATCAACAGTTTTCACACTGTGTCTGCCAGGTGGTACTCAGGGCTCCGTTCGTTTCCTTCCCAGATAACAGTTTTTATATTATGTCTGCCAGTTGGTACTCAGTTCCAATCAAGTCATTCTGCTTTTTGTTTATTTGGCTTTATTTATTTTTAAAGCTATGAATCTTCTGTCTCCGCTTACCCCTAGTAATTTTACCAATTTCTGTACCATTGAGTCTGGGTTAGATTCTGAGGTTCTTAGAGATCTGAAAATTAAAAAAAAAAAAAGAAGAAGAAGAAGTGTAAAAGGCACAGACCCTAAAAACTATGTGCTGACACTTGGATTTCGTGATAGCGTTATCCAGTTGTTTCAAAGAAGATGAAGATCTGATTGATGTGTTGTGAATGGTACTTGTACCAATACTTGTCTAGCCATTCAGTACCAATTTCTGACTTAGTCCTCAAAGTGGCTGTAATGTATCTTGAGGTAGTTATAAGTTAGTGCGATGTAAGTTGGACCCAAGGGTGCAAAAGATGAGGAAATAGAAGTATTTCTTTTTCAGTCTTTAGATAACCTGTCTCAGTGTCATAGCCAAATACTACTACTAGTTAGCCTATAAGTGTCTGTATTTTCTAGTTATTTAATGTTTCAATTTAAGATATTTTTCTTTGAGCATCCTTTTTAAAATTTATGTGTGTGAAGTGTGAATGTATGAAAAGAGAGAGAGAAGGTCATGCCTGGTTACCCTGAGAACTGGCAAAGATGGGGAGAAAATTGATAGTTTGTTCTCTGTTTTAGATGCTAGTTCTCAAGACTGCTATGATATTCCACGAACATTTCCAAGTGATAGATCTAGTTCCCTTGAAGGCTTCCACAACCATTTTGTAAGTATAATTGACCTTGGCATCATCAAATGTATTTCATCATCAAAACCTTTACACTTAGGGCCCTGAGACTAAATGAGATCCTGAAATAAAAGTCCCTTCAGATCCACATGAATAGGCATGACTTACAGTTATATTTTCCTGTTTGACAATAGTTCTTGCTTATTAAGAGAAATGTATGTGTGTTTTAGAAAATCAAAAACATATTGACAGTGGGAAGTGTATCAAGTGAAGAACTGGATGAAAATTACGTGCCCATGAATCCCAACTCTCCACCACGACAACATTCCAGCAGTTTCACAGAACCAATTCAGGAAGCAAATTATGTTCCAATGACTCCAGGGACATTTGACTTTTCTTCATTTGGAATGCAAGTCCCTCCTCCCGCTCATATGGGCTTCAGGTCCAGCCCCAAGACCCCTCCCAGAAGGCCAGTTCCTGCTGCAGACTGTGAACCACCCCCCGTGGATCGGAACCTCAAACCAGACAGAAAAGGTAAGGAGAGCAGGGCACGGCAAAAGGACCAGGGGTTGCCAGTTAGGTCCGCATTTAACTGTCATTAAATCCAAAACAGAATCAGGACTAGTAATTCAGAAGTATTTCACATTATCTTAGTCATCCACTTGTTTTATAGTGGTATTCCTTTTTAGAGATGAATAATTGTTATGTCACATGTTGATGCTGTATGTTTTTAAGTCTCCTATCTCTAGAGCAGAGGTTACAAACTAAAATATTCACCAGGATTGGCAAGCAGTGGAAGATAATTAGGGAAAACTGAAATGCCCTTGCCCCATCCAAATGGAGTAATTAACCATTGCCTGGCGGCAGCGCTTTATGAACTTGTGAAATTAACATAGCTCCTAGAGGAAAATATTCTGATTATCAAAAGACGTCCAAAGTTGGGGGTCCTACTTATATTATCTTTTGATTTCTAAGCTGTACTAGCTAATTTAATTATTTGAAACAACAGAACATTGCAGACCACACCACATACACTTTTACAAGCCAGATACGGTCTTTTCTTCCCTTTGGTAACCTCTTCTCCAGAGTATTTGATATCAAAGCAAACTTGAGATCATTAGTGCCCTTGATGTCATTCTTTAAGACGTACAAGGTTGCTTGTATACTTTTTCTATTCTGTCTGTATAACAACTTCTGAAAAATGATTCTACCTTGGCTGGGGTATAAGCAAATGCTTCTGGTCTGTTCTTTTGTCCTGGGCTTCATAAGTAACATTAAAACTATGGTGGCATGGTTTGTCAAGAACTCGATGTAAAAGAAATTGTTCAGCCAAATTGGTCATATATACCCATGTTTTTACAATTTGGATTCCAGTTGTTAAAACCAGCGTGCTGCTGGTGTGATTTAATCTTGGCAACCAAATAAGTTAGTATGTTGGTGGTGGGATGTGGGGCACTGTCTCTGGGGCATCCAGCACATTTGAAAAGTCTCATGTGCTGTATGCAGATTTTTTAAAAGCATGTTAATGTTTGTGTAAATTTCTCATTAACCTGGTCTTGGCTCTTTAATAGTTATTCTAGTTAAGTTCCCGGTGTGAGACTGAGAGTAGGAATATCTTCAAGAGAATGAGCTTTATTTTGTTCTGCTGTTAAGTAAATGGACAGAGAAAGTGGGTGGCAGCTGAGACTTCGTCCTGCCTTCCCTGCATTTCTGTCCTCTGGAAGGTCTTTGATCCTGCTTGCTTCTCCCTCACACTCTTCCCTTCTTTCCTGTTTGCTCTGATGCTGTCTCTACTTTCTGTGCTTTCTGCTGTCAGAGAGCTCCGGCCTCGGATGTGCGTCTGTGGCCACGATACTGCCCCGCGGCTGCTTTTTATGGGCCCTCACAGCTTCCACGCCCCCTGCTGATTGCCTTGTTCGTCACTGACTTACCAGTTCGCTCAGCCACCGTCTGATGGGTCTCAATTGTCCGTCCGCACTGTAGATTGGAGGCCAGCCCACGTGCGGGCCGCCTGTGGGTCTGTGCCCATCTTCGGTTAGACAGCTGGGCAGTCGGTCATGTCACACTCCTGGCCATTCACACGGCCCTGGCAGCAGGGCCCTGATCGGGGCTAGGGCGTGAGCATCCCAGGCTTTTTCTGTGATAACTTCTTGTTTCTCTTGGTCTTCATTTGCCTTAAAATCTATTTAGACATCACCAGTCATTTTATTCTTTGCCTACAACAAACAAACGTACGTTTGGGCATGGTAGATTTATAATTGAGCCCACAGATGGTGGAAGGATTAAGATGGAAGTGTTATGAACTCTGTGAAAGAGATCTTCATTTTAATGCTCAGATGATTGTTTTCTTGTTTTCCTCTAAATTATTGGACCTGAGCAGCAGATCGCTAGCTCTTGACACCAAACGTGACGGTTTTACATCCTGAGGTCCCTGCGTAACTCTGGAGGTGGGGTGGTTTGGGTGAGGGACAGAGCCCTGGGTCCTTCAGGCTTTGCTCCCCTCTGGCTGACAGAGCACAGCTTGAAAATTCCCTGTGTATTTCACAGTTCCTGGTTCCATGTGGTAAGCACAACTCAGAATCAGAAAAGATTCCTATTGATATGGAAAAGGTGCAGGATCATAGTGATACGCTTTTAGTATCATCCAGGTCTGACAGAGTTCATGGGCCCTGCATTATGGTATATGTTATTTCATGTACAGAGCATAATAATATGGCATGTATACATCATATGTATTGCATATTATACCTCCCTGTGTATGTAGTGAAAGTACTATATGTTCTAATACATGAGAGATTGTCCTAGTGCTCTGAACCAACCTGTGGTGACTCTACTATAGAACTTTTGTAGACTCTACTATAGTTACTTTTGAAGATTCTGTTTCATCTTTAAAAAATTAGCTTCCCTTGTGGCCCTGTGGTCAGTACACTGTTCTTTCACCGTTGAAGGCCTGAGTTCAATCTCTGGTAGGGAAACTAAGATCTCACAAGTTACATGGCACAGCAGGGAAAAAAAAATAAACTGAATTATTGAAAGACCATCCTGAGCTCATGAGTCAGATGACTGATTTGGCATCCTTGCTTAGATACGAAATGAACTGAAAAAGCACCCAGAATAAAATTTCCACATAGTTTTTGGCAAAGAAAATTTAAAAAAAAGGAGAACAGGTTTAGCAAAACAATAAAGAGGTTACTAGAGTCATAGTAATTTAAAAAAATAAGAAGTGTTTTGGGGGTACCAGTTCCGTCAGTCCCCAGCCGTGAGCCTTGGTCAAGTCCCTTGGCCCTCAGGGACTTGGTTTCCTCATCTGTAAAATGGGGATAACAAATCTACCTTGCTTACCTCAAAAAGTTTCCATGATAATTAGTAAATGTGCACGTGCTGTGCTAAGTCGCTTTGGTCATCTCTGACTCTGGGACGCCATGGACTGTAGTCTGCCAGGCTCCTCTGTCCATGGGATTCTCCAGGCAAGAATATTGGAGTGGGTTGCCATGCCCTCCTCCAGGGGATCTCCCCATCCAGGAAGACTGTCCTGCATTGGCAGGAGGGTTCTTTACCTCTAGTACCACCTGGAAATACTGCATGCAAATCGGAAAAAAAAGTGTGTTTTGCTGTTCTTTAGCACTGCTCTACTTTTGAAAATTAATATCTGATATGAGAGCAAGCATGAGAAAGTATTTAATACTGCAGGGCACATGTTATCAACTCACTTCAGAAAGTTATAGCTATTTGAGAAAAACATTTTAATATTCAGATCTTAGAGAAAAAAAGTTTATCCTTAAAATCTTAAACTATAGGGATTTCCTTGGTGGTTAGTGGTTAAGACTTCACTTTCCAGCACAGGGGTGTGGGTTCAATCCCTGGTTGGGAAACTAAGACTTCGTATACCTCAGGGCTAAAAAAAAAAATAAAAACAGAAGCAATATTGTAACAAATTCAATAAAGACTTTAAAATACTTTTTTTTAAGTTAATTGGCATACATTTAAAAACAAAAAAGTTAACCTATAAAACGGTCCTGAAATTTTTCTCACTGTGCATAGTATCTGATGAGTCTGTTTTCATTTCAGATTTTGTGACATCAGATACATGACTCAATCTGTTATTCTAGTATCTCTTATTAACTAAACCTCATAATAAGCAAACCTAGCACTATAAAATATGGCTTCGTTAGTTTAAAAACTCAGTATAACTGATTCAACACTCAATATAACCAGTGTCTGTGATTGTGTTTTTGGGAAGGGTCTACAGTGGATGAGTGACATTCTAGTCTTGTTTTTACTGCCAATTATGGATGTCAGCTGCCGTAATTAGTAGTTAGCAGATGAGTTTTTCAAATACTTCCGAGTAATTGAAGCTACAGAAATACATACATGTTTTAAACACTTATATTTAATGTATTTTCATGGATCCTTTATCTATCACCCAACTGTAGTAGCTATATTTTCACCCATACTATTTCTGTCACAAGAGTGTTTGTTCTGAGCCATGCCTTATGTATATTAATAGAGGAGAAAATCATTATTTACATGTATTAAATATTAGGAAAGCAGAGGAGTCATTGGAAATGCACAAATGGACAAATTTGTATGGACAAATTCTGTTTTGATTGCTTCAATTGAAACTTTCATATTTTAATGGAAAAGCAGTTTTGTAAAGTTTGGAAAATTTCTGTGAAATATTGTGATCTCTCTTAAAGTAAGTCCTTACATAAACCTCCCAGCTTTCATCCCTGCACTTTGCTAGGCTCATTCAGTCTCTAACATGAAATATTAATAGCAGCTGTTCAAGCCTCAGGTATGCTGTCTTTTTATTTTGTTTCATTTGGCTTTGTCCATTTGTGGCTTTCTACAGTAGTTCTGACCTCTAGTTGTTGTACTGGTTTTTCATAAAAGCAGTGTGAGCTTTTTTCTGGTGTTTCTGTACATTAGTTTGGTCAAAGTATCTTCATGTCTGGCTAGATCTTCACTTTGGTGTAGGAAGCACCCAGAAGACATATTGAGCAGCTTCCCTAGGTAGATCCTTTTGGCACACTTGTATCTTAGATAAGAATATTTTTCAAGGGAGCTTCTATAGAAGTTTTTTGAATGTTGTTAAAAAGTAACATGCTCTTTTAAAGATCATGTTTGTACTATAATACATATTTGAAAGATGGATAAAGGACACCAGTAAATATAAGCAAGTATTAAAGTTTGACTCAAGTCAGATTTGTGGATTGATGGTTACAGTTTAAAGGACATGAGTATAGAGGGCGTATTTATAGTACAGCCTCTGCCTTTGGGCTTTTTTTCCTTTTCCTGACCTTCCATTATGCCTCAGCAGGTAAATGCATCTCCTTCTGCAGTGCAGGAGACCCAAGTTTGATCTCTGGGTGGGGAAGATCCTCTGGAGGAGGAAATGGCAACCCACTCCAGTATTCTTGCCTGGGAAATCCCATAAACAAAGGAGCCTGGCAGGCTGCAGTTCATGGGGTCCCAAAAGAGTCAGACACAACTGAGCAGCTAATGCTCTCCAATATAGTTACCACAATTATAGTCCCCTTTGTATAAGACCATTCAAACAAGTGTGGAAGATTTCCAGTGTGCTACCGTGATTACTTCTTGGAATTAGCAGAGACGACTAATGTTGTGGATTAGTTCTCTTCTTTCTTGGTTTTTGAGGTGCCTGCTGGAAATGGTAGCATCATCTTTGAAACTTCAGATGAGTAAACAGGCTAAGTTAAACCTATAATGCTAGAGAAAATAAATTTCCCACTTTGAGTTGAATCTATGTAAGTAAAAATAATACTTGAGTTTTCTCTGGGAGTCCAGTGGTTAAGATTCTTTGCTCCCAACGCAAGGGACACAGGTTTGATCCCTGGTTGGGAAACTAATATCCCGCATACCCTGCAGTACAATGAAAAAAAATTAATAAAAAGCATTTTAAAGTAAAATAATACTTAATCGTGTGTGGACTTTTCAAAAAGTATTGCATCTGCTTCTTTGAAGCTTGACACCTCGTATGACTTGACAGCCTTGACCATGTTTGGAATGATCCCCTTTTGAAACAACATTCAGTTGCTTTTTGTTTTTTCCTCTTCAGAGACAAGCACAAAATTATAACATTGATCAGATTAAACACAACTATCAGATTAAGCTTTAAGAGATGACACTTCATCAAAACAGATTGAAGGGTCTCCCAGTGATAGAATATACCTTCGGATAGGTTTGAGGTCTTGAAGCCAAAGGAAGAAGAGGTAATTTAGAAGCTCCCAGTTTACTGGAGGAGGTAGAAAAGTAAACACATTATCATAATTAGCACAAAAAGACACTGTGGTTGAGGTAAACTCTTGGCACTGTTAGCTCCCTCCTCTGAGGAAAGTCTGAGAGGATGAGCGGCAATTAAACAATGATAGAAGATCTTCTAGTTAGAATCAACAGCGTACCCAGGGGAACACAGGACTGGCTTCGGTGGGAGGGAGGAAGTTAAGAATGCAGGAAAGAATGCCAAAGGCCTGGCATGTGCTGGCTCCTGGTGGTTCTAATAGTCCATGCTAATGAGTTTGGACTTTATTCTGAGAACACAACTGAAAGATTTTATGGAGGCAAGTAACATACTCAGATTAGTCTCTGGAAAGTTCATTCTAAGATTTAAGGCTATGATAGGGAAACAATGGTATTTTTTTTTAATGTAAAATGTTATACAATCCTACTTCTTCTTCAGCATCTTCTTTGAAGAGTGCTTTGCCAGGTTTTCAAAACCCAGGGTTCTAGAAGCCTCACTTTAGAGATGATCAGACAGGAACGCATTAACCAAAGTCCCTTTTGTGGTTCTCATTGCTGCCTCGAGTCAGGGACCTAAAGTGATTTTTTTACAAGCTTGGAGGGCACTTGAAGTATAGATGGAGGTCATTTAGCCATACGATGTGAGTTCATCGTTTTCTGAAAAACAAACCAAGTAAGTAAATAAAGTGCACGTTAAAAATGGAAGGAAGAGCTTCAGGCTTCAGATTTTGTCATTTTCTTGGCTGAAGGAAAATAAACTATTGTCATTACAAATAGAAATTTAAATTCATATAGGGAGATTAGAGAGAAAGTGAAATCCATAGTAACTCCTAAGAGATCTGCCTCAGCAAGTGGAGAGAGGGGAAATAAAGCAGATATGTGGTGGGTTGGAGAAGCTAAATTTCATTTTTGAGCATGTAGTGTGAAAGCCTACAGAACCTCCACATGGGGGTGGCTTTGTCGATATTCAAATAAGGATCCTGGAGTAGATCTGAATCAGAGGTTTAAGACTTATCAGGTTGCTGATCACATGATCCAGAGATTGACAATCCTGGGTGAGATTGCTCTTATCTATAAGGGTTACAGTGCAATGAGGATTTCACCACTAGTCAGTACTGCTTGCTAAACAAAATGTGTCATGTCACTTTCTTTGTTCAAAACTAATCTAGCTAAAAAAAATAAATAAAACTAATCTAGCTACAGCCCACTTGTAATTGCCTTGGATTTAAAGGCTGAGGCTCACATGAGTTATTATTAACCCTCAGAATTTGAGAAGAGTGTATCCTCAAAGTTGGTTCATTCTTTTGCCTTTACTTTAGTATTCTTATTTCTTACTCTTTATTTTCACTTTTCTTAAGTAATCAGAGAAACATTCAAATAAATGTTTGCCTCCAGGCTGTAGAAGAGAAGTACATATACTTTGGATTTTTCTCCTTTCTCTCCTCATAAGTATTGGGTTGACCAAAAGGTTCATAACCTGAATTAACCTCTTGGCCAACCCAATCATATTGAGCCATCATTTGAGTATCACTTTCATTTTCATTTCAGTCTGCCTGCCAGTTCAGGAGATGAGGGTTTATCCCTGGGTCGGGAGGATCCCCTGGCGAAGGGAATGGCAACCCACTCCAGTATTCTTGCCTGGAAAATCCCGTGGACAGGGGAGCCTGGCAGGCTAGGGTCCATGAGGTCGCAAAGAGTGGGAGATGACTGAGAGACTAATACTTGCATTTCTGTCTGGAATGTAAATGTCAGATTGAGCCGGGCAATAAAAATACAAAGAAATGAAGCCACCAAAATGCCTAAGTGACTAGGTTCAATTCAGGACCTTTTCACCTTTAGACATTTGTCCTAAAATCAACCTGAACTGTTGCATGGAGTAGAAAATACATGTAAATTTTATAAATGCTCTGTTAAAAAAAAATTCACTTAATAAAGTATTCTTCTATGAAGAGAACTAAAGAGTACCTTTAAGAGTACCTGTGAATTAGGGAATTTTCCTGTTTTATAAGCTAGAAAATAATATTTTCAAAAATTTGTAGATTTCGGTCAGTGAGGTGCTTAGCTATCAATGTTGAATCAGCAAACTAATTTTGCCATCTAATATAATAGATGTCAACTCAGTTTTGTAAATGCCAAGAAAAAAGAGAATTTGGTATCGTTGAGAATAAAATTCCTGATTGAAATGACATTGCTACTCCAGCATCTCCAGGCTTTCAGTGGGAAAAAGTGTGAGGCCAGTTGCTGGATGGTAAACCTGTACTTTTCATAAGGCTTTTCAGCAGTACTTGTTCATGGCAGAGATTGGGGGTGGGGGGAGGGGGCAGCCTGTTGCAGGGGTGGGGCAGGGAGATAGCGACTGAATTTATACTCTCCAATTCTCAAATTAAAACTTGGGAATTCGCTGGTGATCCGGTGGTTAGGACCCTGTGCCTTCCCCACCAAGGGCATGGATTCAGTCCCTGCTTGGGGAACTGCAAGCTGCATGGTGCATGACCAAAAAACAAAACAATTCTCACATTAAGTCAGATAATCAGCGATTCTGGAATCTAGACATCTAATCCTTACAGAATGGCATCACAGGGAGCCACCGAGTGTCCGGGGGAGACGAACGCTGGTCTTGGTTTTGACTTTGGATTTGCAGACACTATAGCATTGCTTCTCTAGAAGCGTGCTTTCAGGAGGTGAAGGAGCAGTCAGATAAGGTTTTCAAAGCACCTCCATCAAATTAAGAAAGCAGGCCTTGGTACTTTCTATGAGACACCAGACTTCAAAGAAAAGATGTAGTTGCTGCCTCACTGTGGGGTTTTATCATTTTTTCTTCAATCCGATTTTCTAAAGACATGTTAGAAGGAAAACTAACATGGCACATGTTTTTCCTCCATTCCTCCAAATAAAGATAACAACTAACTAGGTGGTTATGTCACTAAAACCCTACCATCTTTTATAACAGTTTGCTTATGACATTGTTGCATGCAACTTTCTGGTTCCTGTGGTTTTAAGCATGAATGATGTGCAGTAGCAAGACTGAAATAGTCTACACAAACAAACTTTGTTGATGCTTTTGAGATGTAATGTTTCTGCTCAGGGCTCTGTTGCTTTTTTACAGAATCCATTTTTTTTTCCAATTAAAAAAATAACATTATATTAAGAGAGTCTTCTTTTTACCAATTAGGTCAAAGTCCTAAAATTTTAAGACCCAAACCCCATGGTTTAGAGCGAACTGATTCACAAACCATAGGTGACTTTGCTACAAGAAGAAAGGGTATGTACTTTAGCACCGCATGCTGGATGGGGTGTTGGGAATTTATTTATTCTGTGATTTTTTTTTTCCTTTAAAAGTAAAGAAGAGTCTTAAATTCTATTGCTGTTGGAAATAAAACTTACCAGCATATACTTTCTAAAGTGAATGCTTCCCATAATATACAATGAGTCTATTTGTTATGCCATTAACAGCAGCATGTTAAATATTTGATCATGTATGATGTTGAGTCTTGTCCTTTCGCATTATTCTTTTAACCTTTTAGACATCAGTACAGTTATTTCTTTAAGCTTGTGAACTGCTAGTGAGTTCCAACTGTCTCCTGTATTTATGTATAATGTATATATTCTGTTCTGAGACAATATACAGTCATTTCCATGGATTCACTATTTTATGCCATTACTTAGAATTTGACAGCTAAACTGCTATTTGTCTTTGGGCTTTAAAAGAAATGAAACATCAGAGTTAAAGAAATGCTTTCAGTATAGCACAGTATTCTGTACATGTCCATCTTATGAGTATAGATGAACAAAATTATTTTAACTCGAACTGAAGTCAGTGTAGCCTTCAGAAAAATACATTGAATTTTTTTGTATTTGAGTTGACAAGAATACTTTGGCATAAGTCTCATTGAATCTACATAATCCTTTAAAATGGCTACCTGTTTTATAGTTTGAAGGTAATTATAACTTGGTGTTTCAAAGTACATACGTATGGACAAAGGCTGGAGGAGGGACACCGAGGAAAAAAATGAAAAATTTTTTTCTTTAGAGTGGTAGGATGAAATGTAACTATAAAATGTTTACCTAATATTTTTAAATAGTCTCCTAAATTATAATGCATATTAACAGATGATGTTATAGTTCTTTTGCTTATTTTCTGATTCTGGAATCTGAGTCTTACTTTGAGGGCAAAGAGCTCCATGGTGTGTACTAGCAGAGTAATTAATTCTTGCAGTAATTAATTGCAATAATGGGGTAAGTTAGTGAAGACCTCTTACAAATAAAGCTAATGAGAATATTAGCACTTATTTTACTTAATTTGATAGAGGATGTTGTTGGTTAAAGGAAGCGAAAAATTTGAGGTAGTTGTTTAATTGTATGGCCTTTCTCAGATCTGAGTTTGAGTATAAAGATGTAATTACTGCTTTGTTCTATTTGGTTCCAGACTGGACCTGAATTAATTTCAAAAATTTAATCATTGATTCCTTTTTCAGTTTTTGGTTTTAGCAAAGTGTGTTTATCGCTTTCTAAACATCATTTTGTGTGTAAAGTTGTACACCTCATGCTTCAGTGTGGATAATGAGGAACATTTTTACATAGAAAATTAAACCTCTGTGTTTGATGATAGCATTAGTAGAAAAAATAAAATAAGGAAATAATGAAAATTATAAATCAAATAACTATGAAGGAATTGTGCCACAAAACTCTTTCTTGTTCTCATTAAGTTTGTAGTCATAAAATATTTACTTCAATTAAGAAGCAACATGTAATAATAGAGCTTTATTTAGACTTTCAGTAAACAGTCAGGAAATTATCTAATTTAGCGATTGTCCCTAATTTTTTTAGCTGTGTAACCTTGCAGAAATCACATAACATCTGAGAATTTCTTTTCATGTGAAAACTAGCTGGTCCTAGGTGTACTCTGGCTATAATAGAGGTGTAGAAAGAAGGTCATGTTTTCCAAATTTCTATGTACTAAAATCTCATTTTTTCTCTCTTGTTTCAGTCAAGCCAGCACCTTTAGAAATAAAACCTTTGCCAGAATGGGAAGAATTACAAGCCCCAGTTAGATCTCCCATCACTAGGAGTTTTGCTCGAGAGTAAGTCTTTGTATAAAATACATAGCTCAATTGTTCTTTATAATGGAAAGTACCTAAAACAGTGGTTCCCAAAGGATGGTCTGGGGAACCCCCCCCTTTTGGGTTTCTGTGAAATCAAAGCTATTTTCTTTAATATATTAAGATGTCATTTGCTTTTCCACTCTCCTCTCATGAGTGTACACTGGAGTTTTCCAGAGGTGGCTAAAACTGGGTGATATCGTTGTGACAGCTAGTAGAGTATGCCTTTGTGTATGCTTGTGTTTAAATTTTTTTCTATTATTTGTAATATGGTGAATATCAATAGATATCACCCTATAAACAAAAGTTCCTTGGGGTTCTCAATTTTTAAAGAGTGTAAAAGGTTCATGAGGCTAGAAATTTCTGAGAACTACTCATCTGGGAACTATGGTAGTTTCTAGTGAGGATTATTTAATAAAGATTCATTTAAATATATATGTGGAAATAAAAAGAATGTACACAATTACTAACCTTTATTGATGTGTTCATATTTTATATGTATGAACAAATTTTTTTAAAAAATAGGAATTCTAAATCTCCCTTTTTAAAGCTGTGACTTTCTATTTATCCCCCATATCATTATCCCCCATATCACTAGCAATACTTTTTTTTTTTTGCTCTGCACAAGGCTATTACATGCTCAGAAACATCCCTTTATGGGGAGATGTGAGTTCAGTCCCTGAGTTGGGAAGACCCCCTGGGAGGAGGGCATAGCAACCCACTCCAGTGTTCTTGCCGTAGAGAATCCCATGGACAGAGGGGCCTGGTGGGCCACAGTCCAGAGGGTCGCAGAGTCAGACATGGCTGACGCGACTTAACACAGCACAGCATCGCTTTACAGAGGCCTACTTGCCGATGTAGAGAATAAACTAGGGTACCAGACAGGGTGGGGGAGAGGAAGAGGGAAAGGGAAGTAGGAGGTACACACCCCTGGGTGTGACATAGGCTCAAGAATGTGTTGTACAACATGGAGAATAGAGCCAATGTTTTGTAATAACTCTTTAAGTGGAAAGTAACCTTTCAAAGTTTTTTTTTTTAAATATCTGTTTACAAATAACTATAAATACTAGTTGTGTGTTTGAACATCTGCAATAAAGTATACTGTCATAAATATGGATAGTGAATGATTACAAGCTTCCATATTTCCGGGAGGAACATGCCCTCTCGCTCACTCTCGCCATGGAAGCGAGCTGAGAGACCTGGGCCGGGGCCTGTGTGCGTGACCACCCTCTCTGCCGTCAGCTCCTCCAGGTTTCCGCTGTCCCCCCGGCCGGACTCCGTGCATAGCACAACTTCCAGCAGTGACTCGCACGACAGTGAGGAGAATTACGTTCCCATGAACCCCAACCTATCCAGTGAGGACTCCGTAAGTAGCGTCTTCTCTGCACATCTCTCTTCCTCAGCTCAGCCTTCCTCCCAGTTCATACATGTTACCCATCCACCTTTATTTACTTCAGGAAAAAGGACACCTTTTTTTTTGGCTTTGTATATATTTTAATTAATTCCATACTGGAGAGTGAGGAATTTGAATAAGAAGTTAAGGAGAGTTTTAAAAATGCTTTTGAAAAGCAGATCATAAAGTTGAAAACAAATATAGGGCTCAGAGTGTGATACTATATCTATAAAGTAGATATGTTAGGTAAAAATGATAAAAAAATTTTCCAGTTATAGTTCTTTTCATATGTACTTGACGTTTGAAACCATTCAAGAAAATGCTTTATACTGGAAGCATTTTATAACGCATTTCTCCAGACTCACATCAGGGAGCTCAGGGTGCTTTGTGTATTCACTTACACAAAGATCTAAAATCAAGCATTCATGAGATGAACTCTTAATGTTCATTACGGGTTGAAAATTAAGTTATGAAATTCACTTAATTAAGCACCTGAAATTCAAGTTATGGTACAACATTACTAAAGACATATACATTGTAACAGTAACAAAAATATGCTTAATACTTGTATGTATTTTTTTTCAAGAATTTTAGAAAAAGCACTAGTATTTTTTTTTTTTTTTTTTTTGGCCATAACACATGGCATGCAGTGATCTTAGGTCCCTGACTAAGGAACCAAACGCTCGCTCTCTGCAATGGAAGTGCAAAGTCTTAACCACTGGGCCACCAGGGAAGTCCCAACTTTTTTTTTTTTTTTTCTTTTAATTCACAGAACATTTCACAATAACTCCTAGAATCTTAGGGTTTTTCTAAACTCTTTTGGGAAAACACTGCGTTGAAAACTAGAAGGCAGACACAGACTGTTCCCAGTTGAGATTAGATAGAGAGCAAATAGACTTTTTTGTTGGGACATAGATTTTAACAATACTTAAGGATGAAAAAAATTCCAGTTCTATTAATTATTAGACAGAATACAATTTAAGTAGCAATTCTGAGAAATTCACTTTAGGAACAACTTAGATTAAATGTGCACATCACATGAACTCAAGGGTTCCGTTCATAGCCTGCAACACTGTGAATAATTCTATATGTTTTCAGTTAGGGAAATTCCAGGTATGAGCTCTGTCGGTGCATTTGAATACAAAATTTCACATACTCCCACACACAGTCCAGCTTGGTTTTTTTATATGAGCATGAGATATGGAGTCATTTAGAGAAAAAAATTTCAGTTTTTCATGAATTAAGATAAAGGCAGGGTTGAGGGGGAGAATAGCTATTTATACTAACTGAGGAGTAATATTTGCTTGCATTTTTTGTGCCCTGCATGTACTGTTAGTGCTTTTCTAGTGTTTTATTAGCAGTAGTTGATCAATTTGGTTTAAAAACCTACTCCTACAAGTAGGTCCATGACATTCAGTAATGCAGATTGTCTACTGCATACACATGCCAGCAAACCACACACACACACACTGCTTTTGAGTACATGCAACCCAGACCATGTCCTGCTCCCTAGGCTGTGGGTCCTGGGGGCAGAACTTTGTTGCCCCAGAAAGGAGCACCGTTTCCTGATTCATAAAAATGTTTCACACAGGCTGTTGGCAGCTCTGTTTACGAATGAGTGAATAAACTCTGTTTTCCTAGCAATCATCCTTTCCCTAAACCACGTTTTACTCTGTTTAACCCAAAAGAAAGGTAATAGCGGTTTGAAAGAATCAACAGAAACAGATTTATGCAGCGGTCCAATTGTGTTGGTCACTCAAACAAGTATAAAATTGTCAAGTTGATTACATCAATTATGGTTTTTTTTCAAAAGTATGAGCTAACATGTGAACAATAGTATCTGTGTGATAGAGGGTACAAGGTGAAAGCCCCTAGTATGTAGTGTCACCTAGGAGAAGTCAGGAACCTTCTTAGTTCAGGTTAAAAGCACCAAGGCCTAGGAACAAATCATTTATTGGAGCACATTTGAAAGCTGTCGTAATCAGAGTAGAGGGTGTATGCAGGGATATAAATTCACATCATCCTTTCCTTTTTGCTTAGCATTGATCGTCATGGTCCTAATAGCCTATTTCTTTTCTTCATTTTTCTGCCTCAGGCTTTTTTGTTCTTGTTGTTTAGTGCTTCCTCTGTCTTCCCTTTTTCTTTTTCTTTTCTTAGACAGTAGTCCTTCTATTGTACAGCCCCTGTTAGGGACAGAAAGATATGGCTAAGAGAAGACAGAAACAAGTGGTAAAAATTCCAGATGGTTGGAAAATTGTCTTTGCCAATAGAGTCAGTATTCATAGCCTTTAGTTACCATACTTTGGCATGAAAGCCTTTAAATAAAATGTAGACCTTTAAGAGAAAATTTTAATTTAAGAAGATGTGAGCTCAGGTCCTTTCCACCATCTTGGTCAATCCCTAAAAAAAAAAACAATCAGAAAATATGGACTAAAGGATCCTATAGTTAAAGAATGTAATTGAGTTCAGATAGCATTGAGGTAGAACCATTCCAACTAACTATAGCTTGACGTCCCAGGCTTAGTCTGAGCCAAGTGTTACTCTTCAAACTACTTTTAGCTCGCTTACCTAAGCTTTTTTTTTTTTTGGTGGTGGTTGTTGTTTTTAAATTTTATTTATTTTGGGCCACCCTGGGTCCTCGTTCTGCACGTGGGCTCTCTAGTTGAGGTGCATGGGCTTCTCATCGCGGCGTCTTCTCTTGTACACCGTGGACTCTAGGGTACATGGGCTTCAGTAGCTGAGGTATGCAGGCTCAGTAGTTGCAACGCATGGGCTTGATTGCCCCAGGGCATGTGGAATCCTCCCAGACCCAGGATCGAACCCATGTACCCTGCATTGGCAGGCAGATTCCCAGCCACCGAACCACCAGGAAAGTCCCAAAACTATGTTTTAATCACTTTTAAAAATATTACTTATCTTTCCCTGTCCCAAAATACTATCTTCTATGGAGATATTTCTTCAAGCTATGTTCTCCCAAAGTTAATATTTAGGCTTATATAGATGGCAGACAAGGTTAAGAGCAGCATGTCTCATGAATGTTTGACAGTTGATTTTACCATATTGTACTTTCAGAATCTTTTTGGCAGTAATAGTCTTGATGGAGGAAACAGCCCAATGATCAAGCCCAAAGGAGACAAACAAGTGGAATACTTAGATCTAGATTTAGATTCTGGGAAATCCACACCACCACGTAAGGTAAGTGAAACCTCTTTCTATAAGTGTACTTAGCTCACGTGTAAAACCTGAAGAACTGTCTCCTTTGAGGGAATTCTATTAGTATGTTTAATTTAAATTTAGAAAAGCCTATTACCTAATGCCTTTTTATAAATCACAAACAACAGTTTTGCAGATTAATTTATTTTTTCATGTCTAATGGCATGGAAGTTACATACTTTGTACTGTCTTGGGGATTATCATTAAAAATGCTTGCTTAGAAAATTCTGAAGTTCCACAGTTAATCATGGTCTTCACTCTCTTTCCAGTGTTAGTTTACTCAAATTACTCCCATACTGACTTTGTCCAAAAGTTTTAAGTTTTTTGTTGGTGGTGTTATATTCACAAAGTAGACGTTATTATTAGTTGTAATCTTATAATATCATGGAGGAGGAAATGGCAACCCACTCCAGTATCCTTACCTGGAGAATTCCATGAACAGGGGAGCCTGGTGGGCTGCCCATGGGGTTGCAGAGAGTCGGACACGACTTAGACTAACACATACACACATTCTTATTATACAGACACTGTTTATTTACACTTTCCTGCATTAGGAGCACGGAGTCTTAGCCACTGGATCACAAGGGAAGTCCCTAATTCTCAAATATAAGAATTCTAAAATTAGTGGGAAAGCAGAGTACAGTTAGGATAGCGACATCATCATTAAATTGCAGTAGTTGGTGTTATTTTTTTGGTGAACCAGAAGAATTTCAGAAGTTACTCACAGTGTGTATGTGCTCATGTTTTAAGACTGGAGTTCATGCAGAAGCACTGCTTCTGTGGGAACTTACGGGATTTTTCCTTTGCTTTTTAGCAAAAGAGCAGCGGCTCAGGCAGCAGTGTAGCCGACGAGAGAGTGGACTATGTGGTGGTCGACCAACAGAAGACCCTCGCTCTGAAAAGCACCCGGGAAGCCTGGACCGATGGGCGGCAATCCACAGAGTCTGAAACACCAGCCAAGAATGTGAAATGAAAAGACTGCTTTGATGTGTCTGAACAAAAGAGGACTGAACTGTAAAGAGAAATCCTGCTTGACCCGAGATAACTTGACCCTTCTACTCTAGGTAGATCCTCAACTAAGTAGAGTCAAAGTCGGAGGACCTTCCAGGCTTAATCAAGCTGTCAAGACTGTAAATGGTGCTTTGTGGTATCTGAACAATTCATCACATGTAAATAATGTGGGAAAATACTATTGTAATGTGGCTCCCAGAGAAACATTTGTTCTGTAGTTAACACTCTTGTAGTATTACTGTATTTATGCACTTTTTCATTTGAAGCATTGGTTTGGGTGTTCCCAAGTGGACCTTAACATGATTCTGTTGGGAGTTCTTGTTTTTTCTCACACTACTCTTAAGAGCGATGCTGAGTAAACTAAGCTACTTTCCCATTGAGAAATTGCTCTTCCTGCAGGATAACAACATGGCCCGAGAAGTACCTTCACAATCTGCCATTCTACCTGAAACTTCGAGGGGTAATCGTTAGCTTAAAATACAAAGTAGAGTTGGACTCATTATTCAATGCCTTTCAAAGTGCTGAACGAACATCGTGTCCATACTGGCGTCAGGACTTAGTTCTCTGGTTCATGGACATTTAGTTTCCAGTGGTGGAACCTTGTTATATTGTGTTAATTACAGTGTTTTTGGCTCACTGAGTGAAGATTCTGCCAGGTGGGCTCTTAGACCTTGGAAAGAGTGAATAATGACACTATCAAGTAAGTGTACAAATCACTGATGGCATGTGGTAAGGATGTGCTTTCACACTTGTTACCATGTATTAAAATTTGCAAAGTGTAGATTATACAGCTAATCAGGTACGTACCAGGCACTGATGTGCTAATACACTGATCAGGTTTATGCAACAAGCTTTAGTTGTGTTCTTGTTAATCCTCTAACGTTGTTGGTTTCCAGTTTGGAATTAATGACACAGTTGATATTCACTGTTAGTTATAGCAACATACTGTGACTTTTAATTAGACAGTCATGCAGATTTATTGCTCTAAGAATGAAATTCTGTCTTTTGACACCATAGTGCCCTTTCTATGGTTTTTTTTAAAACTTAATATTCTTCTTGGCCTTATCCTATTTAAATCCCTATGCAATTAATGTTTTATATCTGCGTTGTTTTTTTTTTTAAATAGATGTTATATAAGTGATTCTCATATGTAGCACCTATATTGCTTTTCCAGTAAAAAAAAACATTAACGATTTTGTACTGTGATTTATATTCACCATCCCAATTCAAGAAATAGTGGAGCCTTGCTATAATGTGAAATCTTATAGCCATGGACTTCTTCCAACTAGATTTCTGAAACCACCGGAGGTATCATATAATTCTGTCTCACCTATAACACGGTCCTGTGACATGGATATCAAGACCACACATTATATATAGTGAGGCTATAATTTATCTGTCTTGGCTTTGCAATGTAATTTAGAAAGCAGATATACTTGTTGGTTTGATTGGGTTTTAAATACGTTACATACAATCTCTTATGTACGGATCTGAGACTTACTAACAGTTTTTGGAGGGGCATAGAGATCGGAGAGCCTACAGCTGAGTCACGTTCCCCCACCCCACTTCGGACCTCTAACTGTTGCCTGAGAACACAGATGTGCCCTGATTTCTGGCCTCTTGGCCACTGTATGGTGCCTGACTTATGTAATGGGTTTATGTCCCCTCCATGAACTAAAAAAACATTCATAACAAGATGAATTGTAGACGAATAACATTTGATGCTTTTAAATGTTTGCTTCTTTTTAAACAGAAACTAAACCCAGAACTGAATTTTGAGGTGGGTTTTTAAATAAAAAAGATTGTTTGAGTTTGGTGTGTGCAAGCTGTTTTATAATGAAACCACAAAATAAAGTAAAAAATCATTGAAATGTTCAACTATCAAAACACACAACACAGTTTTTAGTGTGAGGATACTTACTTGTGTTGCATGGAGGATAAACATGTTTTGAGATTTAGAACGTAACAATAGATATGTGACTAATTCAGTTAGAAATATTGTTTTAAAAGTGACCTATCAGAAAAGCCTAAGGCAATTATGAATTTTTAGTGGAATTCCTCAATATTTTACAAGTTATCATTTTTGAAGACCCGCAACACTAGTTTGTAGAAATTTTCCCATTAGGCTGAGTAATTTAAGAATTGAAATGTATTAGGCAGTATGTTAAAGTAAATCGCATTAAATACTGGATTAACAAATTAAATGGAAAGACAGTCTCTTACAGAACAGTATCTCCCAAACATTTTTTAGCACTAGAATCTTTTTAAAGTAAACTTTGTATAAGTCCAATACATAAAGCCTGAAAAGTCCGTTTAATCAGTGTAATCATATCTTGAGTCCACATTTATGTGTGCTTGTCTTAGTCCATTACTAAGAATCTAACATTGATCTCTAAGTAACACAAATGTGAAGTTGAGATTATAGTTGGTGAAGCCTCAGCTGCCAGTCTGTTTCTTTGCCTTGTTATTTAAGTACTATCAAGAGAATTTCGATTCATGCAAATGTAAGTAAGTAAAATAATAGGGTTTAAACACACATTACAGGAGATTCTCTAACTAGAGATAGTTATAGTCGTGTTCCCAGTTTATACAAAAGTAAATTATCCTGGTAGTAGAAATTTATATATAAGTGGTCTCCAGTGTGGTAGAATTTTTAGTAAGTTTTTAAACTATGCACTTTTATAAAAACCAAATTTGAATCAAACATTTTTAATACCTATATGTGTGCATGTGTGTATATATATATACACACACATATGCGAGCATGCTCAAGTTGTGTCTGACTCTTTGCAACTCCATGGACTGTAGCCCTGCCAAACTCCTCTGTCCATGGAATTTTCCAGGCAAGAATACTGGAGTGGGTTGCCATTTCCTTCTCCAGGGGATCTGCCTGACCCAGGGATCAAACCCATGTCTCTTGTGCCTCCTGCATTGTAGACAGATTCTTTACCATTAAGCCATTGGGGGAACAGACCCCTTAATACCCTTAATCCCTACAAGAAGCTGAGTTTTGACCAGACATGTGTTGAACACCACTTGTTAACCATGTAACAGTTGAGTTATGAATCAGAAGTCTTTTTCTACCACATTTATGCTCTCTCCCTTCTAGTCTTTCTTTTGAAAAACTGTACAATTTCATGAAAGTTTGAATACCAGTGTGCAGTGCCACTTTAAAAAATCAAAATTTGAACTTGAATAATTTAAGCTACTTAACCCACAGGAGGTATCACTCAGTAAGCTATAAAAATGGTTTTTATGTACATGCTATACATTTTCATCTTTATTTTTCATCAATACTGTATAAGCCACTGTAGGCATTTTAGAGACTTCCATAAAGGTACTATGAGTGTGTGTATGTATACATAGCATTGTATTTAATCACAGACTAATTAGATACAGAAATACTGCCATGCTTATACAGTTATGTCATTGGTCATAATTCCCTCTGAACTCTTTATATTTAATTCATGGGCGCTTATAATCATCATATTCATAAACTCACTCAAACTGGAAATTGAACCCCAGTGTTTGTTTTTCTACTAGTGGGAAGTTGCCTGCATTTCTTTAGCAAAAATAGTATTTTTTGTTTTGTTTCGCTATTCACTATTTTATGCCTGTACCCTATACCTTAGGCATAATGCTTAGATACTCCCAGACACTCTTAGTGCCTCTTTATTTGACCCATTGGAAGCATCAGTGTTAGTATTTCAAGTGAATTATCTTTTTAAAAATTTTAGAAACAGCAATGTGGGCCAATTCTTTTTATTCCTATCTTCGGGTCATTGTGGTTGGTCTCATCCTCCATTGTTAGATAAGCAGTCAACTTTTTAACAGGATTGACATAACATGACCAAACCAAGTGGATCCAGAGAGAGGGGGGTCATACTCCAGAAAAACAATAACATCTGCTTTATGTAAATCTGTACATAATTTAAAATACTAACAACTGTGAGATGAAAAGCCATGGTGCAAATGAATATTTTAGACACCATGGGCTTGTGATGATGAAAAATCACTTGTCAGGTTTTGAGATGATTGATTTTAATCTGATAAATATGTTTCTATATTACTGCAACTTGAAATAATTCATCCTCCATAGATCTATCTTTCTTTAGGTTCAGTATGGTGTATATTATGAGTTTCAACAGTCTGTTTCATCAAGGGATTAACCTAGCTTCTTGCTTGCTTTACTAAAAAGACATGGCTTTGTGTGAGTTCTTGTAACCTAAATCGATTGTTGATAACCATCCCAAATTTCCACAGCAGAATCTTATGTATAAATTTATTTCTACCTTCTTGCACATCTTTTTTTGTAAAGATCCGATTGTTGATATTTTCTGCTACCAAATAAAACTTTTCAAACAATTTGGTTTCAAGACCTTAAATACTTAATTTGGATTCTGAGACTGTGAACCAATAAGGACGTGTAAATTTCTATTTTCAAACCCTTCCTTAGAATCTTTATCTAAATCAAAAACATGATTCTGCTGTTAACTATGCTTCCCAGTTCTGCTTCTAGAGGGTCACTCATTTTCTACAATAAAGATCCCACTGACTGAATGAGTGTTAGTTGCTCAGTCGTGTCCAACTCTTTGCAACCCCATGGACTGTAGCCCACCAAGCTCCTCTGTCCATGGAATTCTCCAGGCAAGAATGCTGGAATGGGTTGCCATTTCCTTCTCCGGGGGATCTTCCCGACCCAGGGATCAAATTCAGGTCTCCTGCATTGCAGGAAATGTGGATTCTTTATCATCTGAGCCACCGGGGAAACCCCAAATATCCCACTAAACCATGCTAAAATGTTACAGTCATGCTCTAACTAAATACAAAAGCCTCCTGAGACTGTTGCCCCATGCATATACCCTTTATTTCTTCATCTGTTCAGTCCTAGCGGCACTTTGTTGAGTAAAAGGCCAGTAAGTGAGAACCTTTGGGTCAGGAAACACATTTCCAACATGACTTGGGCAATTGTAACAGGATCGACCTTTCCATATCTAGGAACATTTTCAGGCGCCTCCAGTGCTTCATTAGACCCCAAGAATTACCGTTAAGTTGTGGCAATGTGCAACTCTGACTGTGTCATTAGATCATATTTGGGAAGTTCGAGAATGTGACATTTCTGAGATCATTCTTCCCCATCTGTCTGTCACCCTGTACATGGTGAAATCTCTGGATATTTGCATATACCTTCTTTGGGGGGAAAGCTGCTTCTCTGATACCAGTACATGTTTTGAATTAGAGTTTTGTTAGAGTTTTCTGGAGAATACTTTGGTCATTCTGTGAATGCATATCATTGCATATTTAAAAGCTGAGTCAGTAGCAGAAGGCATTTTATTAGCTCTCATGGTGAATCACATTCTCCCCTTAGATTCTGTTTTAATATTATACAAAGTTATTTATTAATAAACACCTATAGAAAATTATGTTTCTGAAGCTTGTTCCTATAACTCACTAAACAGGATTTATTCCAACTAATCATGGTTGTGTTGATGATTCACTCATGGCTCGTGTGTCTCTGATTTTGTGTGTGATTCCCAAAGTGTTTGGAGGACTCAGTATGTGGTGGTACAGAAAACAAAAAAGTCAAATAAATGTTTTAAAAGCCTACATTCTCAGGTAGTGTATCAAATGATTAATGTTTCAACTTGACAAAGCTGTGGTGCCCATGTGTTTGTTCAAACACTGGTTTAGATGTTGCTGCAAAAGTGCTGTGTAGATGTGTTTAACATTACAATCAATTTAGGCAAAGCCCATCACCTTCCAGAGGGTGGGTGGTCCTCATCCAATTAGTTGAAGGTCTTCAAAGCAAAAACTGAAGTTTCCTACCAAAGAAGGAATTTTTGCCTCAAGACTGTAACATAGAAATCCTGTGTGAATTTGCAGCCTACTGATTTAGCCTACGAATTTCAAACTTGCCACCTCACAATTGTGTCAGCCAGTTCCTTAAAATCTCTTGAGGAGATGGACAGAGAGATAGACAAATAGATTATATTGGTTCTATCTCAGTAGTTAAATAGATACAGGGATGGATGGATAGGTCTTTCTCTGGAAACCTCTGTTAATTCATTATTCTGAGATATCTACGTATTTATAGAGAGAGCAAGCAATGATTTTGAGGTTTAATTTGAAATGCAAGTTACAAAAACAATTTGAATATGTTGACAATCTACTCCAAAAATGTTTTCTGAAATTAAAGTGTTGAATTTCTGAAGCCATTTACGTACAGTGAAACAGATTTCCACTTCTGTGGACCATAATTTTTTTTTTTTCTTTCAGGAATCATTATATTAGCATCCCAAAGGGGAGAGAACAGAAGCTAAGAGGAACAGAAAGATTACTGGATTCTTGTTGGATGGTATACAGGATCCTATTACGAACACAAGTTCATTTGCTGCACCTTTTTTTTGTAGTCTTGGCCCTTGTCATATGCTATGGCTTTAATATGCTTATTTAATTATCCTTGCTTTAAATTTCCCTTTTGTATGTAGAACATAAACCCTATATACCTAAAAACAGTCTGAAAATTGCTTATTTCAATCTTTAAATCAATAACTTTGTAATTCAGACTAAGACAGAAGTACTGTTTTTCCAGATTTTGATTCGACTGGATTGATGATCTGTTAAAAATTAAATCACTTCACCAGAGTAGCTGCTACTTGTGTAGCATTATGCTAGGTGCTGTGGGAGACACAGAAGAAATCTGCATCAGTCTTATCTTTACAAGGATACGTGTAAAATAAATGATAGAGGATGGTCAATAGTAAGTCTGAAGTACCACCAGTGAGGTACTGAGGCAAAGACTGTTAAAATATAGTAGGTCAAAAGCTTCATAGAAGTGGAGATTGAGCCAAACTTTGGATGACTGGCAAGAAGGAAAAAGGAGTCATTTTATACAAAGAAGAACAATATGGACAATTCATATATCTGTTTGCTATTAGTTTCATTTTCTGGGAAGAGGGGTGTAAAGAGAGAAGAAGTAGAATGCGGAGAACTGTGTTGTGTATTAGATGTGTGCGCTCATCACGTCTGACTCTTTACGCCCCATGGGCTGGAGCCCACCAGGCTCCTCTGTCCATGGGGATTCTCCAGGCGAGAATCCTGGAGCAGGTTGCCAGGCCCTCCTCCAGGGCATCTTCTCGACCTGGGGACTGAACCCACATCTCCTGTGTCTTTAATGCTGCAGGCAGATTCTTCTACCACTGAAACACCTGGGAAGCCCCTGTGTGTTAGATGGAATGTTATAAATACTGTGTTAATCATCTAATGCTATGTAATAAGCCAAAATGTAGTGGCTTAAAAAGTAATCATCATCATCCATTCTCGCAGTTTCCCACAGTCAGAAGTTAAGGAGTATCTTGGCGTGGCAATTCTGGCTCAGTCTCTGGTGAAATGAAGTCGCATCAGTTGAGACTGCAGTACCCTTGAGATGAAGGATGTGTTCCCAAGAAGGTTAAAGCACATGGCTGGGAAGTGGCAGCAAGCCTGTGTCCTCTTCACGTGGACTTCTTCCAGAGCTGCTTGAGTGTCCTCATGGCATGGCTGCTGGCTCCACCCAAGCTAGTGATCCCCAAGACCCAGCAGAGGCTTCCATGCCTTTTGTGACCTAGGTTTGGAAGCCTTACAATGTCATGCACTCTACTGGGTCATCTGGTCTACTCCCTATTCATTGTAGGAGGAGACATACAAGGATGTGAATACCAGAAACTGGGATTACTGGAAGAATCTTAGAGGCTAGTTTTCACAGAGTGGAGTGTTAAGAGATGACACCAAAAGAAGATGGCCTTAAGGACCAAGGAACTTAGGTTTATTGAGAGTTAAGAACTTTAAGATGTTAGAACATCTTACTGCTCCACTGGAAAGAGTAGGCCACAGGAAGTCAGGAAATAGCCCTGAAATGGCATCTGTGAGTTTAGCTGTGGGTCCTTATAAATTACAAAGCGATTCAACAGATATTGAGACATTTTATATTTTTTAATATTTATTATTTATTTGTTTACTTGCACTGGGTCTTAGTTGCAGCATGTTGAATCTTTAGTTGCAGTATGTGAACTCTTTAGTTACTGGATATGGGATTTAGTTCCCTGACCAGGAATCACACCTGGGCCCACTGCATTGGGAACACAAGAGTCTTAGTCACTGGACCAACAGGGAAGTCTTGAGATGCTGTGTTTTATATTTACACTTACTTAATCCCCATGACACTGCAAAGTAGTTATTCTCTCCAACCTTGAAGTTCCAGCAAAAACAATTCCACAAGGACTTCCCTTAACTCCCCCACCCAGAGATGCTCCTCCTCCCCTTGAAAGGATCAATACTGGTAAATCTCTTCTGTTTTTCATATTTGGCCTTTGTGCTGGAATATTAATTTGCTAGGGCTGCTATCTCAAAGTACCACAGACTGGGGAGCTTAAATAACGGATTTATTTTTTCACAGTTCTGGAGGCTGGAAGTTCAAGGTCAAGGTGTAGGCAGATTTAGTTTCTTCTGAAGCTTCTTTCCTTGGTTTATAGATGGCTGCCTTCTCACTTGGCCTTTTCACTTGGCCTTTGGAACCCTGGTGTCACATTCTCTCATTATAAGGACACCAACCATATTGAATGAGTCCCCCCATCTTTATGACTCATTTAACCTTAACTGTTTCTTTAAAGGTCCCATCTCCAAAAACATATTCTTAGGTATGGGGGTTGAGTCTTCAATATGAATTTTGGGACACAGTTCAGTTCATAATAATTAGCTATGTTTAGCTCATCAACCTAGCTGTATGCACCTTAGAATAAAAACTATGTTTTATTTAATATCTGTCTCATCCATCACATCCCCAGCAAGAAGAGATGGCACACTCTGAGGAGTAACTGAAGGGAGTTGAATGAAGAAGCAATTGCAAATCTGTGCATTGGGTGAAGGGAAGTTAAAAACTCTTAGTGACAGTAACTAGCCAGCACCACTTTTAGATCTAAGGGGCAGATGGAAGGTGACGCTACTGACATCCAGCAAGAGCTGTCCACACTTGAGTCTTAGGTAGAAGGACACAACCACTCCCAAATGCAAACCCGCTGCAAGAGAGTGAGGTTACCTCTCCTATGACTTGCCAGTGGCTAGAAGCAACCACCAGCCCAGGAGATGTATAATACACAGACGTCATCTTCTCAGGGCAAATGGCAAGGCAGAGTAGGCTAAGAGCCAACAGAGAAAATCCTTCACAACCTTCATATTTTCATGGTTTCATATTCACATATCAAACCATCAAAGAAATAAAGGGTCTGTGGAAGATTAGCTTGCTTAAACACCTGATCAAAACTCTTTAGACAAAGGTCTGTAATAGAGCTATAGCTTTTCCAGCAGTCATGTACAGTTGGACCATTAAGGTCGAGCACCAAAGAATTGATACTTTCAAACTGTTGAGGTGGAGAAGACTCTCGGGTGTCCCTTGGACAGCATCCTAAATGCAATCAACCCTGAATATTCATTGGAGGGACTGATGCTGAAGTTGAAGCTCCAATACTTTGACCACCTGATGTGAAGAGTCAACTAATTGCAAAAGACCCTGATGCTTGGAAAGATTGAGGGCAGGAGGAGAAAGGGGTGACAGAGGATGAGATGGTTGGATGGCATCACCGACTCAATAGACATGAGTTTGAGCGAACTCCAGGAGATAGTGAAGGGCAGGGAAGCCTGGCGAGCTGCAGCCCGTGGAGTCGCAGAGTCAGACATGACTTAGGGACTGAACAGCAACAACCTGTCCTTCAGAAGCTGTAAGAAGAAAAACTACATTTCCCAGACTTCCTTGCAGCTAGCACTCTGCCCATCATCCACTTTCCACCAGTAACAATCACTTAAATTCAGAAACAGTTCGTTGGAGAGGGAGGCAGAACTCTGCAAAGCATCCTTACTGTTAAATCTAGCCACTTACATTTGGCAGATGAAGCAGTGTGTTTGAGCCTTGGCTGACAGCTAAGATGGTGAATTCTGGGAGCCATCATCTGTGGCAGCTCCCTGCACCCTCATGGAACCATGGGCAAGTGATCCTGGAATCAGCCACTAGTGAAGTGGTTTCCTGAATCCAGATTTCTGATTGTTCCCAAGTCTGGCCCTTTGATGGCATTGTCCTGAGAATCATTGCTAAAGGCCATACACACTTGAGTGATTGTAAATTCTTTATTCTCTATATTAAATCCCATTTTGTTTAAAATTGCTAGAGTGGCTTGCCTCTGTTGAAAATTACATTGGGGTCATTTTCCGCCCCTTGCATTCTGGAATATTTTTCCTATTCTCATATTGCAAAACTGTATAATTAAAGAAAATTGAGGGGGAGGGGTAAGAGTAAGAGGAAAACACTCAAGCTGTGTTACTTCCCTTTCTTTGCCTGCAAATGTGCAGCTGGAGTCTGCTTTCTGCACCAACTGCTGTTATAAATATCTTCCCAGGTGTTAAACATGTATCTGAATTGTCATCTTTAAAGACTGCATAATATTGTTTTCAGCATTTTAAAATACTCAATGAAAAGATCCAATTTGGATACAGGCATGGGAAGTGAAACACTAGCATATACTACCACTGGGAACATAAATCGGTACAACTGTTTTTAAAGAGCAGTTTATTATTACAATTTTAATGTCTTGAAACTATATTTAACCATATAGCAACCATATAGTAACTGAATATCAAGTAATTAACCCTGAAGATTAGTGGCTCAGTGGTAAAGAATCTGCCTGCAATGCAGAAGACTGCCTGCAAAACACAGAAGACATGGGCTCAATCCCCGGGTCAGGAAGATTCCCTGGAGAAGGGAATAGCAACCCACTTCGGTATTCTTGCCTGGGAAATCCCATGGACAGAGGAGCCTGGCGGGGTACAGTTCGTGGGGTCACAAGAGTTGCAGGTGACTTAGCGACTAAACCACTACCACCAACCCTGAAGAATTAAACATGTGCACAATAATTTATCTCCAAGGAGTTGGAAATGTATCCAACATTGGAGGGTTGGTTAAATTGTGCATACATATGTATGTAGTCATTTACAATATACAACAATAATTTTCAAGTGTGTTCCTCAATAAGAGAAACCTCTGAAATAAAAGGGAGTCCAAGTTGGTGAGATCCAATGCCTTTTCACCTTGCTTTAATTAGGGTGCTTCTGTTTCCATGTTTGAAGGTAAGTGTAAGATTCTATTTGAAAACTAGTTCCTGCTACTGGAAAACATTCTAACCATTGTAATAAAAGAATATTTGATGTCATCAATGGTTTTTCAAGATATACTGCTATGTAAAAATTGTCTATGTAACTAAGCATAATATAAGTCTATGTTTGTATGTAACTAATAGAATTAAAATAGCCAGATAGCCCTACAGATATTACAGACATTAAAATAACAATAAAAAAGATACTATGGGCAACCTTAGGCAAATTAATTTGAAAATTTTATAAAATGAGCAAATTGCTATTAAAAAAAAACACTACAGCTGAGAAAAGAAAAAATTTTGAATAGTCCTATATCAACTAAAATGAATTATCAACTAAAATGAATTTTATAGTTAAAAACCTTTTTTACAAAGAGAATTCTGGGCTAAGATAAAATCTCCAATAGATACTACCATATGTTTAAGAAAGAATGCCAGTCCTACATGAGTTCAAGAATACAAGGCAAAAAAAAAAAAAAAGACGAAATAATAAATGTGGTAGAGAATGTGAAAAAAAAGAAACTTTGAATAGTGTTGTTTGGAATATAAATTGATGAAGCCACTATGGAAAACAGTATGTTGTTCCTCAAAAATTAAAAACAGAACTACTTTAACAAAAAAAAAAAAAAAAAGGAAAAGAATACAAGGCAATACACCACATTAGTAAAATAAAGGGGAAAATACACACAGTCATTTTAACTAATGCAGAAAACCTGTTGATAATTTCAATCTCCATGCTTAGTTTCATATATACTGAAAACAAAACTCTTAGTAACATGAAAAAAAAGAAATGTATTACCAAGAAAAGAATATCTATTTTAAAAATCCATCATCAAACATGATACTTCATAAGATGAAATATTGACAACTTTCTCCTTGAGACCTAAAGCAAGACCAGTATGTTCACTATTAGCATTTTCATTCATTATGAACTAGGGACTCTACCAGAGAGAAGTAGGGGATTTGAACAAAATAAATAAAACTGCTATTATTCAAATGATATGATTATGCATGTAGAAAATTCAAGCAAATCTATAGATAAAAGATTGCTAGAGACAAATAGGCAAAAATGAACATTAATATATACTATTTTAAATATATTCTATTTGCCAGGAAATGATGGGACCAGATGCCATGATCTTCATTTTCTGAATGTTGAGTTTTAAACCAGCTTTCTCACTCTCCTCTGTTGCTCTAGGTTAACTACAGAATTGTCACAGTGGCCCCTTGGCGGTATGGAGTGCAGCTATGAATGCTTTGGGATCACTGTCCATCCAGTCCCACCCTGAAAGTTACTCTAGAATACACTGATCCACTGATTATATGGAACGGTCTGTCTCATTTTTTTGGTCTCAGGAGGTCTTCTCAGTTCAGTGGGCACTTTTCATTCCCTCTGTCCTTGGACAGCAAGGAGATCCAACCAGTTCATACTAAAGGAGATCAGTCCTGGGTGTTCACTGGAAGGACTGACGCTGAAGCTGAAACTCCAATACTTTGGCCACCTCATGTGAAGAGCTGACTCATTGGAAAAGACCCTGATGCTGGGAGGGATTGGGGATAGGAAGAGAAGGGGACAACAGAGGATGAGATGGCTGGATGGCATCACTGACTCGATGGGCATGAGTCTGAGTAAACTCTGGGTGTTGGTGATAGACAGGGAGGCCTGGCGTGCTGCATTCATGGGGTCGCAAAGAGTCGGACACGACTGAGCGACTGAACTGAACTGAACTGTCTTCCAATGCATAACAACCACCACACCATGTGTAAACCTTGAATGGAGGGGAAAAGCTGTATAAAACGTTTTAGGCACAAATAGAAAATTGTAAGTGGGCTAGAAGCTAAGCAATATTGAGGAATTAGTCAATATTCTCAGGTGTAGTAATAGTATTATGGTACTGTAGTTGAAGTTGGTTAGCCTTCATCAAATATATGCATTTTGAAATACTTAAGTGAGAGCATCTAAAAAAAATAATCCTGAAACAAATCTGAAAAAATTGCTCACAATATATACATTTGTAGAGAAACAGATTTAAATAAAGCAAAATATTAATAATTGTTGTCAAGGGAGTGAGTACTTTCTGCAGTATTCTTTAACCTTTCTATTGAAGACTTTGGTTGCAGAAAATTAAAAAATAATTGAAAAGCTAATAGATATTTCCTGTAGAAAAAGAGAGAGAGAAAGAAAAAAAGTGAGAAAGAAAGGGAGAAAGAAAGAAAGGAAAGAAGGAAGAGAGAGACAACAGAATGGTAAGACTAAAACCTTAAGTTAACTGGAATATGTTTTTAAGTTATTAGTATGAATTGCCAATCTCTGAAAATACTTTTTAAATAATGTCTACAATTTGCATATATTCTTTACATCCCTTTTAAAAAGTTAATATTTTAATCTGAATAAGAGCACAAAATAATCTTCCTTATGAATTATTTTTCTATATAATATTTTGAACAAAGAACACAATGACAGTTCAAAACACAGAAAGCAAACAATATTATGCACCAAAAAGTATTCCTTTCATATCATTTGTTTACCCATATGTATACTCATAAGCAAATTCATATGTATTAATGGAACTAATAAATTTCAGTTGTTCTTAATGATACTTTGTTTTTCCCCTAAGATTATATTTGTGTATTTCCAGCCACTTGAGCATTTGTTATTTAGTGGACATCGCCCCCTTGTGCATAAAACTGAATCTGCAAGGCAAATCCAGACAATGGAATAAACTTATGACTTCTTTCACAGAATTACAAATATAAAAGTTCCTTGAAGCCATATAGTCTCTCATCACACCTTCAATTACTCAGTTATGACCAGCCCCCAAATTTTAACCCTTTCTTGATGCTCTCAAGGAAGGAATCCCCACACTTGCCTTAGCAATCTCATAGGTACTTTGTACCTTTTGGTCTCTAAAGAATTCTCACATTCATATTTTGTTTGATTAGAACAGGAGTTATTGCCCTCCTCTTCTATTGAGATATAATTCACATACCATACACCTCACTCATTTAAAGTGTACAACTCAGCGGTTTTTAGTACATTCAGGATTTGCAACTGTCACCACAATTTATTTTAGAACACTTTCATCACTCCAAAGAGAAACTTCTTACCTGTTAGCAGTCACTACCCGTTTCCCCAACCCTACCCATAAACCCTAGGCAACCGCTGATCTATTGTGTCTCTGTAGAGTCCCCTTTTCTAGGCATTTAGTATACATAGAACCATATAGTATGATAGGTGGTCTTCTGTGACTTTCTTTTTTCACTAGGCTTAGCATGTACAAGGTCCACCCATGTTGTAGTATGTATCAGCATTTCCTTCCTTTTTACAGCTGAGTAATATTCCACTCAGCTACATTTAATTATCTGTTCATCAGTTGACGGGCATTTGGATCATTTCCACTCTGACTGTTATGCATTATGCTGCTACAAACATTCAATTGTCCTCCTTTTACAGCTGCAAAAATGGAAAACTTCTGAGCTGAGATGATCCCTCAGAGGCTTACAATAGAAGAGAAGGATGCTCCTGCTCTGGACTGCTCTTTGAACATCACCAACACTACTCCAAACACAGCACCAGTCATCGCACTTGAGGGCTCCCATCATTCTCCATCTTCCCAACTTTCCCTGAATTCCTGTTAGCATCTCCAACCCCCAAATGATCATTCCATCAGCAACCATCTCCCACCCCTTTCCTTTGGCCAAGCCTTTCCTCTGGTTCTGTAAAAAACTTTATTTCCACTTCACGCCCAATTTGCCTTGATGGGATGTGGGCTACCCTGAGAATATCGTGTTCCCAGCTCTTTCAAATGGAACTATTTCCTGTCAGAGCCCCAGCCCTGGGAGCAGGAAGTAAGTTCCCTTCTTGGCCAACAGTGCTTGGGACAAGACTCCCTCCTCCTCCCAGATCTCTAGCAGTTTAGTTTAAGAAACCACTGCACTTGTGGCTACGATCTAGTGACTCCTGGTCACCCGTCTCATTCGGTGGTCATGCCATCTTGCCCCCCACCCTCACCCCATAGATCACTATCTTCTCCTCTCCCCACTTTTTTCAGGTCTGCGTGTGACTTTAACAGCCTCCTGAGCAGCCCACACAGAACACTAGCTTCTCTCAGCTCCTTGAGCTCTAATGACCTTCTCCCTCCACCTCCTTCAGCCATCCAGCACCAAGTTTCCACCCTAGGGCTCACGGAATCAGACCAGTTTACCAAATGAACCATTGGCAGAACTGACTTAATTCTCGCTGCTATTAATAAAGTTTACAATCATGTGCCATACTGGATGCAGTAGACTGAATAGCCTTTGATGATTTCCTGTGACAGTTTAGTTTTACTCAGCTTTAACTCTGCTCTAACTCCCTGTTTTTGTAGCTGCAGGAAGACAGAGCAGAGCAAAGATGGAGAAAAGCTGGAGAAGGGACTGGGCATCACGTGCAGACTAAATGGCAGGGATGAAGGGGAGCTGGGACTGCTCAGGAGAAAGGTGCTCCTGACACATTCGTTTTATCAGCGCACGTGCTGTGATGTTCTGATCGTGAGGGATTCTTCTCAAACGTTGCAAAACCCCTCAGTCGTTTCTCTCTACTCAATATACTGAATTCTCCTCTGTCTTCAGTCCATTCTCTTCTCTTCTGCTCCTGCCTTTATTTACTCCCGTGTTTTCTCTCACCTGGCCCCTCTTAACTCTAGATAGGGCTCTTCTCAGCCTATCTGTCTGGAGAAGGCAACGGCAACCCGCTCCAGTGTTCTTGCCTGGAGAATCCCATGGACAGAGGAGCCTGGTGGGCTGCAGTCTATAGAGTCACAAAGAGTCAGCAAATGACTGAAGCAATTTAGCAAGCACACATAGTTTGTGTACAATATGGTGTACAGCAGAGTGATTCATAATGTTTTAAGATTATATTGTACTTATAGTTATCCTAAAATATTAGCTATATTCCCTGTGCAATACAGTATATCCTTGAAGCTTATTTTATACATAATTGTATCTCTTAATCTCTTACCCCATGTTGCATCTTTCTGCTTCCTCTCTCCACTTGTAACCACTAGTTTGTTCTCTATATTTGGGAATCTATTTCTTTTTCATTGCCATTGCTAGTTTATTGTATCTTTTTAGGGGGTTTCCCTGGTGGCTCAGATGGTAAAGCGTCTGCCTATAATGCAGGAGACCCAGGTTCGGTCCCTGGGTCGGGAAGATCCCCTGGAGAAGGAAACGACAACCCACTCCAGTACTCTTGCCTGGAAAATCCCATGGACTGAGGAGCCTGGTAGGCTACAGTCCATGGGGTGGCAAAGAGTTGGACACAACTGACTGACTTCACTTTCACTTTCACTTTGTATCTTTCTGATTCCATATAAATGACATCATACAGAGTTTGTCTTATTCTGTCTGGCTTATTTCACTTAGCCATAAGTGAAATAGTACTTATGGTACTATTTCACATAGTACTCTATGGGTCTATCCATGTTGTTCCAAATGGCAAAATTTCATTCTTTTTTATGGCTGAGAAGTATTTCTTTGTATATAGAGATATATCAATCACATCTTTATCCATTCATCTGTCAATGAACACCTAGGTTGCTTCCATATCTTGGCAACTGTAAATAATGCTGCCATAAACATTGGGGTGCATGTATCATTTCAAATTGGTGTTTTTTATGTTTTTCAGATATACACCCAGGAGTGGAATTACTCCATACCACATGACATTGGGTCATATGGTAGTTCTAATTTTAGTTTTTTTGAGAAGCCTCCATACTGTTTTCCGCTGTGTTTGCACCAATTTACATCCCCAGCAACAGTGTACAAGGGTTTCCTTTTCTCCACATGCTTACCAACATTTGTTATTTGTCGTCTTTTTGATGATGTCCATTCTGATGTGAGGTGTGTCTCATTGTGATGGACAGTCTATTGAATGTGATAAAATCTCAGGGAGTGGATAAAAGATACATATGGGCTTCCCAGGTGGCTCAGTGGTAAAGAATCAGCCTGCCAATGTAGGCGACACAAAAGACTCAGGTTGGATACCTGGGTTGGGAAGATGGACTGGAGAAGGAAATGGTAACCCACAGCAGCATTCTCACCTGGGAAATCCCATGGACAGAGGAGCCCGGCAGGCTATAGTACGTGGTCTCACAAAGAGTCTGACACGACAGCAAACACACACGCACACACAAAGATATATAGTAGGGAATCCTCACAGTATAGATGTATACAAAATCCTGGAAATGGATGAATACGTAGGGAGAATGTGCAGTTAGAAAAAAGAGTTGATTGCATGGCTCAGTCCAACATGGAGAAATCGAGCAGAGGACAAGGAGTCAGCAACGGAGAATGAGAAAGAATGGGTGTTAAAGCAGGAAGGAAACCAGGAGTTTGTAGTCTTATGAACAGAGTATTTCAGGACAAAGGGAGTGATCAAACATGTGAAATCCTACTGAGAGGTGAAAGAACAGAGAAACAGCCATTTGATTTGACGCCATGAAAATCATTGATTGACACAAGCATTTTCAGTACAGTGCTGGAGACAAGAGTGTGGTTAGGGCAGTCCAGATGGTTCCCAAGTACAGACTTCAATCCGTGTAACAGCCCTTTCAAGAAATTTTTCTACGAAAAGATTAAAAAAAATATTGAGGGATGTGATATCAAAGATATTAGAGGGGTTAGTTGTGTGTGGGGGGTGGGGGAGGTTTGTTTAGAGTATCAGACATTAACCCATGTTCACATGCTGGTGGCAAAGATCTAATAGAGAAGGAAAAAAAAAAATCTATGATACAGAGAAGAGAAGGTTTAACTGGGGACCTCCCTCCCTGGTAGTCCTGGAGGTGTAGCTAAGACTCCTCCCAATGCAGGGGGCACAGGTTCAATCCTTGGTCAGGGAATTAGGTTCCACATGCCACAATTAAGAGTTTATGTGCTACAACTAAAGATCCTTCGTGCTGCAGTGAAGATCAAGGATCCCAAGTGCCGAAACTAAGGCTCGGCACAACCAAATAAACACATAATTTTTTAAAAAAGGACTAACTGTAGAAGTAAACTCCTTGAGATGGAATTCAGATGGAATTCAGATGGAATTCAGATGGAATTCAGAGCCCAGGAAGACTTTGATGGAAACAGGAATACTTCACACAAACAGAAAACTGTTCAAAATTTCTACTTGTCCTTTTGCCAGTTTTGGATTTCATATTTTTCTAGAAATTTGTCCTTTTCAAAAAATTCAAATTCTTAGAAAAATGTCCATAACAAGCTTTTATTGTCTTTTAAAAGCCAGGTGACTCTGTAGCAATGTTGTTTTTCACTCTTGTTATTTTACTGTGCTTCCGCTTTTCTTACCTGGCCTTTCTGGGAGTTTGTTAATTTTATTAGTTTTTCCAAAGAGGTAGTTTTTGGCAATGCTGATACTTATTGTACATCTCTTTTCTCTTTCATTAATGTCTAACATTACTTTCACCATATCCTTCCTTTCAGTATGAATTTACTTTGCTGAGTTTTTCATAATTTACAGAGATGAATACTTGGATTATTGATTCTGGCTTTAGCTATTATTCTACAAATTTGGAATTTCATATTTTTACCACCATTTAGTTCAAAATATTTTGTAATTGCCATTTTTACTTTTTCAGAGCTACACTGACTAATTACTGAACATGAGAGACTTATAGTAATTTTAAAATTACTGTTTTCTAGCTCAATTCCTGTATGATCAGAGAAAATGCTCTTGATTTCAAGTATTTGAAATTTATTAACAGGTGCTTTATGATTCAGCATAGCCTCAAATTTGGCAAATGTGTTCCTGAAAAGAATGAGTACCTACAGTTGGCAGGTGCAATTTTATACATATGTTAATTAGGTCAAGCTTGATATCAGTTTTATATCTATCCATACTGACTTCTTTTTGCTGTTTGTTGTATCAGTTTCTCAGAAAAGAATGTGAAATTTCCCACTTGATGATAGATTTTTCTAATTATTTTGCTTTGTGTATTTTGAGGCTTTGTCAGTAGATGCATACAAGCAGAATTTTTATGTTTTCCTGCTAAATTGCTTCTTTCATCTCTATGAAGTATCATCTCTTTTTATTTCTAGTAATGCTTCTTGTTATTATAATGATAACAGTTTGCTCCGGGTTAAGTATTTGCAAGGACTATCTTTTTCTATCTCTATTTTCAACCTTCAAGAATCCTTATTTTAACATGTGTCTCTTATGAGTGGCGTTTAGATTAGTTATATTGCGTTATCCAATCTGACAATCTTTTTTTTCCGTTGGAATAGTCTCTTTCTTGATATCTGCCTTGGAGCTGAGTTGACATGCCCCTGGGGATATGCTTGGCTTTGAGTATTACTTTTCTGAAACTGTATTTTCCATCTCCTCTTTCCTGTGTTTGAATTTTTCCTTCACCAGAGAGCTGGGCACACAGGTTCCCCTTTTTTTTTTTAGGTGGTGCTGTGTAGCCGGCAGGGTAAGAATGTACCACTATAAAGCTTTCCCACTCCACCTAGAGCAAGTGATGGCTGTGAACTTCTGTGGTATAGTCAGCTCTGAATAAATAACTTCTTTTTGTTCTCATTTGTGTAGTCTTCACTGATTTCCACACTCATAATAAGCTACCAGCCTTGAACCATAGGGTTTCTCATCTTTTACTCTAACGTAATTTGGTCTAACTTCTCTTCCGTATCACACACTGGCTATACAATGTATAAACCACTTTACCTTCTCTGTCTGTTTCTCTCTCTGCAGAATGGGAACAGATGTTACCCTTTTCTCAAGGGCTAATGGGATCCCATGGGCAGAGGGGCCTGACGGGCTACAGTCTAAAACTCAGCAACTAAACAACAATAACAATGTGAGGGCCAAATAAGTTAACACTGTGTTAATAAAACACTTGGACCAGCACTTGGCATGATACATGTAGCTAACAAATAAGCGTTAGATATCACCTTCATCAAAGTGCAAACCTCCTTTCATCTAGATTTTACCTTCCTCTGAATACCTGGGAGCTTTGTAAGTCCAAATTAAAGGTTCAAGAATAAGTTGATGTTTGATTTTTCTACACTGAAGATTGTGAGTGTTTGTGTATATGTTTGTGCTTTGATGGAAGATTGTAGGCGTGCTAAGTCTCCTTAGTTGTGTCCGACTTTGTGACCCTAAGGACTGTAGCTCACCAGGCTCCTCTGTCCATGGAATTCTCCAGGCAAGAATACTGGAGTGGGTTGCCATGCCCTCCTCCAGGGGATCTTCCCAACCCAGGGATTGAAACCCCGTGTCTCTGGGGTCTCCTGCATTGGCAGGTGAATTCCTTACCACTAGTGCCAGCTGGGAAGCCCTACGTGTGTGTATATTTGTGTGTATAAACTCATTTGAAATTAGTTAAGTAAAATTGGAAGACAAATTTATTAAAAGTGTACCTTTCTCTTGCTAAAATATGTCATATATGTTTGTGGCCTTGCTAGGGAAAAAAAAAAAGTTCTTTCTACCATCCAAAGTTCCTTGTCTGGGGCCCTACAATATTAGACTGACAAAAGCTTAACAAGAGAAAAACCAAACAGCTTATAAATGTGTTGTGTACAAACTGCAGGAGAAACCTCAATGAAGAGTAATTAAAGGGAGTGCTTAGAACTTGAGCTTCTACAGTATCTTAACAAAAGAATGATAAATTTGCTGAGTAGTGACAAGACAAAGGACTAGATTTTAGGCTTTCAAGGGCTGCAAAATGTAGGAAGGTAAATATATGCAGGAAAAGAATGGACTAGGGTTTGTGTAGGTTCATCTTGGTGCTGACTTTCTGTTTTATTTTTTTTAATTTTTACTGGAATATTGTTGCTTTACAATGTTGTGTTTGTTTCTACTATACAGGAAAGTGAATCAGTCATGCGTATACACATTTCTCCTCTTTTTTGGATTTCCTTCCCACTGAGGTCACCACAGAGCCTTCCCTGTGCTACGGTAAGTTCTCATTAGTTATCTATTTTGTCAATATACATAGTATCAGTAGTGTGTATATGTCGACTTTCTGTCTTCCTCCTAGCTATAAAACTTCCCCGGGAGAGGGAAGTCATGGCTTTCTTCATTTTTCAGAGGTTTCTGCTTTTAGCTCTAGGAAGACTTCTTTCTGCATCTGTTGGCTCTGATTCTCATTTGCCTCCAGATCACAATAATAATCACGCCAAACCAGCATATTTTGGAGTGACAGTTTCTGGTTCAACATCATGAAACTACCATGTGCTACAACGGTAGCCTCAGCGACTGCCCATCTTGGCCCACCTTCCTGACCCCCAGCTTATTACCCCCACCCCTCAAAACACCCCCAAACTACTGACCCCCGTACTGCTGTGTACCCTTCCAGTCTGTCCAAGCAGGCACTGCTATTAGAATAGGGGCATTAGCATGCAACATGGCACTGACCTCACAAGAGACTGTGGCTTAAAAATTCCGCATCAGCCTGGCCGCCATCTTTCTTAGAGCTCTGCTGAAAGCTGAGCGTCTTCCTTCCCAGTCCTCCCGTTCACAAGTGTTCACATGTGTTCCCCCTTTTGTTCACAACTGTTCCTCCTGCATCTCTGAAGGCACTCCCTGCCTGCTCCTGCATTCCCCCTTTATCCCTAACCGGTGTCTCCACCCAGCAAACCTTTCGTATGTGTCTACTGCTCTAAGGACATGATTACCATATGTAAATAAAATGCCAACCATCTGAAGATACAATTACAATCACTATTTCCACCTTAAGGTTCTGAGTTGGAATTGAAGTTGCATAAGACTTACCAGTTTCATAAAGGAAATTACAGCATCATGAAAATAAGCACTTCATTGAGAGTTTAATCCAGAATTAAAATTTGGACCATTAATTGGGAGAGTAGCATTGACTTATATACAATAGCATGTGCAAAATAAATAGTGGGAACCTGCTATATAGCACAAAGAGCTCAACTCTACTCTCTGTGATGGCCTGGGGGGCGGGTGGGGGGATGGGGAGGTGGGGTGAGAGGGAGGCTCAGGAGGGAGAAGATATGTGTATACAGATAATTGATTCCTGTTGCTGTTCATCAGGAATTAACACACCATTGTAAAGCCATTATCTTCCAATAATAAAAAGTTTTAAATATTTGCAAATAATTCAGACTATTTCCAAATATCAGTGGTTCATCAAAGTGCTGAAAGGACTATAGAAGAAGACAGTTCAGTGGTAAAAGAGTTCAGATTTTAAGTGTACACCAAAAAGAGTGATAAAAACGACAAGCAAGAGTGGCCTGCAAAGGTTAGAGAGTCTTACAAACTTCTTGTAAAGTCACGGTCCCTGCTCCATAATTCCTGCTTCTCTTACAAAATAGTGAATGGATGCCCCCTTTGACTTCCGGCCTTCTCTTTAATGTCTGAATGTGAGACTTACATAATCTCCACTTCCTTCCCCTAGCTAGGCTCTGAAGTAGCCCATCTTCCCAGGGCAGAACCAAAAGTGGTGCTATTTTAAGAATGCAACTCAGTGGTCTCTTGACTGGTAACCAAGTGACAGGAATTCCCCCTCCCAAGCCCTCTGGGGCATTTACTGTGGACAGAAGATTACCTTCAACACTTGTGAAGAGCATCTATTTTGAGAGAGGTCGAAAGCTGATGAAGGAAGTTTTAGAATTGACAAGATGCTAAGTTTACATCTGTTTTTATGAAGATTCCCTGGGGAAGGAAATTGTAACCCACTCCAGTATTCTTGCCTGGAAAATTCCATGGACAGAGGAGCCTGGCGTGCTACAGTCCGTGGGGTCACAAAGAGTCAGACACGACTGAGCACACACACACATACCTAAAAGAGCTCAGATGTGAAATTAAAGCTCTCACAAAATATATTTCAAATACAATTTAGCTGAATGTACTTCAAATGCAATTGAGCTTAGAATTGATACCTTTGATGGAATTTAAACCATGAATGAAAATTTATTTTTCCCGTGGTCCACCTGGTGCCGGCTCTCGGCCCTGCCCATGAATGACTTGAGTTGAACTCCAGCCAAAATGAATTATTATTTTGATTTTCAATAGAAGCTACATTTTACAGTATGTTAGCTTAAGGATAATTTACTTAGATAACTTAATACTTTAGACTTGTAACTTGAATCATAGTGCTTGAATGGAAACACGAGTAGATTTTATTTTTAATAAAAATTTTAACTTTCTGTGACGCATATAGACTGCAAACCTATGCTGGAGATGCCAGTCAATGCTTTGCATCTCCGACTCTTCTTCGAGAACCTGCTTCCCATCCTGGCTCCTGCTCAAGAGGCAGACCTGGGTAACTATATTTGTATCTAGCAGCCGGACCCCTTTTAACACCTAATAAATCTGGAATGAGCATCTGATCTGAGCCGGGTTGATCCATTTCCCAACACTGGGAATTTGAAATTGAAATATTGATAGTAATCTATGAAGTACTAGAATGCACAGCCAACTGGAAACTGGGACAAACCAAATACATTGTACTTAATTAATCAAGAGCAGAGGAACCAAGACAAAGTGGAGAAAGCCATTCTAGAGAGACATGCAGGAAAATGAATAAAAATATATCCCACAGTGGTTACCAGCAAGGACTCGAGTTGAACTCCAGCCAAAATGAATTATTATTTTGATTTTCAATAGAAGCTACATTTTACAGTATGTTAGCTTAAGGATAATTTACTTAGATAACTTAATACTTTAGACTTGTAACAAACTGATTCCCAGATATTCCTTGGATGCCTAAGTCATTTCTAAGACATGACATTGAAACATTGATCACTAAGCATAATTTTCAGTGTATACCATTTCACTTTGTATTTTAAACGCTACAAAGAGACTATTTCTTTGTGTCTGTTAAATGAACATGCTTACTTTTGCCACTTTGTGAAACCTTATAAAGGATGTGTGTGGCTGCAGAAAGTTGTGTTCTATGTATTCATAAGCTTTGCTAGTTTGCTAAAATGTAGATCATACAGTTCACAATGACTTACCCTTTAGTTTTCTGGAAAAAAAAATTTCTTTGATTAAAGAAAGTGAAAGTGAAGTCACTGAGTTGCGTCCGACTCTTCGCGAGTCCATGGACTATCGCTTACCAGACTCCTCAGGCGACAGTCCTTGGAGTTTTTCAGGCAAGACTACTGGAGCGGGTGGCCACTTCCTTCTCCAGGGGATCTTCCCAACCCAGGGATGGAGCCTGGGTCTCCTGCATTGCTTTACCATCTGAGGCACAGGGAAGTCACGATTAAAGCAAATGATTGGGATCACACACTTAGGAGCAATAGTTTCAGAGAAATACAGCTGTGCACATGTTTTTGTTTTTTGAGGAAAATAGCTTTTTCCTAAAGCACCCATTCTCAGGGTTTGGGGCCTACGAGCTCCTTAGCACCACATTTCCACCAGCAACGTATGAGTGATTCATTTTCTTGGTATACTCACCAGCATTTCATGTTGTCATTGTTTTTAATTTTAGCCATTCTGTTAGGTATGAAGGAATATCTTATTGTGGTTTAAATTTGCATTTTTCTAATGACTAATGCTTTTGAGCATCTTTAATGTGCTAATTTGCCATCTGTATGCCTTTTTCAGCAAAATGTCTCTTCATTTATTTTTCCCATGTTTTACTGCTTGCTTTTTTTCCTGTTGAATTTTGAGAGTTCTTTATAAAATTCGATACTCATTCTTTGTTTGACATGTGTTTGTAAATATTTTTCTCCCACTCTGCAACTTGTCATCTCCTTGACATTCTCTTATAGAGCAAAAGCTTTTAATTTTTTATTCAATTTATTAATTTTTCCTTCTACTGATCATGTGTTTGGTGTCAAAGATAAATCTATGCCCAACCCTAGATCCTTAGCATTTTCCCCTATTTTTCTCTAAAACTTTTTAGTTTTCTGTTTTCCATTAAGTCTACCATCTATTTTGAGTTAATTTTTGCACAGAGTGTGAGGTGTGAGACTTAGGTCAAGGTTGCTTCTCTCCCCACTCCCCCACCCCATGGAGATTTCTCCAGGACCATTTGTTGAAAAACCTCTGCACCGAGTCCACATGTTCATTGCTGATTTGTAGAACTACAGTTGATTTTTGAATGCTTATTCTTTACCCTGAAAACTTTCAGAATCCACTTATTAGGCCTTTGGATTTTTCTGGCAGATTTCTTGGGATTTTCTATGTAGATAATCGTGTCATTGGCAAATGGAGACAGTTTTATTTTTCCTTTCCAGCACTCACACAGGGGTGTGAGCAGGATCTTTGCCTGTTTCTGATCTTAGAGGAAAAACATTCAGTCTCACAAAGTATCATGTTGGGTTGTAGGTATTTTAGATGCTCTTTATCAAGTGGAGGAAGTGTCCCTATATACCTTTTTTCCTGCGAGTTTTTATTATGAAAAGATGTTGAAATTTTGTCAAATGCCTTTTCTGCATTGCTTGATATAATCAAGTGAGTTTTCTTCTCTAACCTGTTAATACGGCAGATAACATTAATTTTCAAGTATTGAACTACTTTTGCATCTCTGGAATAAATTCTATTTACACAGTTCTTTTTACCCATTGCATAATTGTATTTGCTAATATTTTGTTAAGGATATTTACATCTATATTCATTAAGATATTGGGCTTTCATTTTCTTTTATACAATATCCTTGGTTTGGTATGAGGGTTATAGTAGCTTCATAAAATGATTTGGGAAGTGTATCCTTTTCTATATTTTGGGAAGAGATTGTATAAAATTTGTGTAGAATTGTGTAGAAATAGATGATAGAAATCACCAGTGAAACCATCTGGGTTTAGAGATTTCTTTTGAGGAGCTTTTACCTTATGAATTTAATTTCCTAAATAGTTATAACACTATTCAAATTATCTACTTCATATTGTCTGAGTTATTTTTCCAAAAAGTGGTCTATTTAATTTGTCAAATTTATGCTTGTAGTATTCCCTTTATCTTTTTGATGTTTTCAATGTCAGTAACTATGAGTTCTGTTTAATTCCTAATATTGATGATTTGTGTTGTCTTTGTTAGTTTTCCAAACATTTTGTCAATTTTATCCTGTCAAGAACCAGTTCCTTGCTTTATTTTGTCTAAGTTTTTCTGATTTTAATTTCAGTGATTTCTGCTCTTGCGTTTATTTTTTCCTTCTGCTTACTTTGGATTTATTTTGCTCTTCTTTTTCTAGGCTTCTGAGATGGAAGCTTAGATTTGAGACTATTCCCCTTTTTTGAAAGTAAGCATTCAAGTAAGAAGAAAAAAAAATTTTTTTTTACAAGGGAGGAAATGCACAGAGAACTTGAATTTTTAACTTGTAAATAGTAGGGGAGAAAAGGCAAGTTTAAATGACGGCATAAATACATGTACAAACACCAAGCAGACAGAGTCACCCACTGATATGAGTTGGTGACCAAACATGAGGGAGACGCATTGGAACTTTACTTAATACTTTTCTTTAATTGAAATCCCCTCATATGGCAAATGACCTAAGTAACAGAATTCTGAAAAAGATGTACATGCGATCATTGGTATCTAGTGTTGGAAACGCCCATTCTTAAGATACTCACAAACTCAATACTGTTTTATTGTTGTCAGGTAGTAACCAGACTTACTTTTCTAGGTTTTCACAAAATAAAATGAGCATGTGATAAAGACAGGCTCAGCATTCAGGCTCAGCATTCCTCCCGTGTTCTTGATAAACTTAATAAAATCCTTTTTGTTACCATTCAAGGCCAAAATGTTGAAAGAGTCCCAGCTCGTTGGCATCTTTCGTCCTGTGGCAGTTATCTCTCGGCTCCACTCTGCTCAGCACAGCACATACCGTTCTAGTACACGAAATCCAGCAGAGAGAATTTTAGGTGCAGACAACATGTATTTGCATATTTGAGATAAACTATCATGATGTTACATTATAGTATTTATTTCTGGGAACATGTTTAAAGAAGTATTTCTTTCTAGTGTTTTCGTGACACTATTCCCTTTACCCTCCTCCTTATTAATAAAAACAGTAGATGACCCTACTCTGACCCTTAGGCTTATGATTCGTCAGTATTAGAACACCTAACACTTGAACCCAGAGCTCAGTGTTATGTCAGGCACTGTATTAAACACCCTGCATACTCGATCTCATTTAATTCTTATGACATTATTATGTTATAATTAGGTTAATATAACTATTAGCTTATGATTATAATTATAATTCTTATAACATTGTAAGAATGTCATCCAAATATAAAGTTGGAATAATAAAAAGATGAGGAAAAGACTGACTTCAAAGAAGTCAGTGAATTTGCCTGAATTCACACAAATATTAAGTTCTTGTACATACATGAGATTCCAGACTTGCCTGACTCTCCAAGCTACTCTTACTAACTACACTAATCTTATACAATGCTATCAATTTCAGAACTAGCTAGAAGTTTCAGCCTGTCAGCATTTGAAGAACAATAGCCCTTTGTCATTTGGCCACTAAATGGGCACTACTGTCTGCCACTTGGTTTTCAGACACTGTCTTTTCTGTAGCTCCTCGCTCCCTTTCCTATCTGCTCCTAGACCTTGATCAAAATGTTTCTCTGTCCCTGTGGTTGGATTACTGGGTTCAAACATTCTGTTTCCTCTTCCTCCTTTCCTCTGTTATTACCCCCACAGGATTCTCATATAGCTTTTGTATGAGAAACGCAGTCATAGTATGAATGTCTATGTTAAGAGAGACAGGTGTGATTTTGGAGGTAATTTTATTGTTTCTCTTGCTACTTGTTTTTCTTATTGTCAGCCTTCAAGATTCATCCACTTACATATTCAGTGTAGTTTTAGGGTTTCCAAACCAAGATCCAAGATATTTACCTGGAGAGTGAAGAAATAGTCTGAATATTAAATACATATTATACACTTTCTTCTTAATGTCAATATTAAATAAATATCTGTTCCTAAGTATTTGTTGACTGTATGTCAGTGTCTGTTACCCTAGACACTAACTTTTTACTTCCACATAATCTTTTTCTGGTGAAATTATTTTTTAAATATTAAAAATAAGTTTGCTCAATATAGTAATATACAGATTCACTTCAGCAAAAAATAAAAATACAAACTGAAAAGAATTAGGAAATACATGCCAACAACAATCACTTTCAATACTTTTATGATTATCCTTCCAATGTTTTATTCATGTTTTTGAACTTAATTTTTTTAAGTTAATGCTATATAATAAACATTTCTACATTAATGGTTGTTAAAGATCAATAATAGTTCACTGTGTGGGTGTACAATAGCTTTAAAATCATACTTTCTATGTTGGACTCACTACTGCTAGCTTTTTGCAGTAACAGGCGAAGACTACAACAAACATCATTTGTGTATTTTTCTGTTCGCATATCCTTAGATGGTTCTTTATAGTCTCACAAATAGCATTTCTGATGGGCTGGGGGCATTTTTCCAGATTTCAATTAAAAAATTATCATTTGATCAGTTAAAAGTTTGCAGGCTCTTGATTCAGAGGAGAGCCCTTCTGTTTGAAATTCAACATAATCAACAGTTTGCTCAAATCTTAACTCTTGAAAAGTGTGTCTCCTCTATTCAATACATACTGATATAGAATACTGGCTATGGGGATAAAAAGATGCATAAGAGCCTGTGCAGGGCAGATAGCAATTTACAGCAGTACGATTTTCTATTGAGTAGAACACGATGTTCTTGATAATCTGCAGCAGATCCGTGCGCAAAAGACCCACAGGCTGTGTTGAGGCCAGCGGAAGGCGTAACCACTGGTGACTATTCGAAATATTTCTTAAGGAGAAAGAAATGTACAGAAGTCTGTACATTTTAATTTAATATTTAGTGGTTGAGAAAAAGATACAACCCATAGCCTCTCTTATCTATCGATTACTCATGATTCTCATTTACATGGTGATGGGCAGTTTGCTTATGCTTAGCATGTAAATTCAGAGAAAATATCGTTTAACTCTGTACCAAAGAGAAATAGAAGGAATTTATAAATGATTCAAACAGCCAACGTGTAGACAAAAAAAATTACACTAACGGGCCCTTTTGCTTAGACAACTGGGATAACTACACCATCTTCAACAAACTGGCGTCACACCAATAAGCGGCGGCAGTGAAAGTGTTAAGGCCTGCACAGGCCTCTATGCCGCAGTAGGCGGCGCAAAACCTGGGCAAGTTTTCAGGGAGTGCCTCAGACCCTTGCCAAGCAGGGCAGACGAGGCGCCGGTGGACCGTGAGCCGTTAAGAACGCCTGGAAGACAGCGCTCGCGTCACGCCGGGGAGCCGACGCACAAATCTACGTCTCCAAGCTCTCCCTCGAGGCCCCGCCCACTCCTTACCCAAGAGCCCTGTGGTGGTCTCGGAGGAGGCGTGGCCAAGGGCAAGGAGGGGCGAATGCGCATGCGCACTGGGAACCCAGTCTTGTAGCTAACTATCAATCTCGCGAGTGTTGATAGTCGGTGGCGTAGGTAGTAGACCTGAGTGCTGGCGAGATAGATGATATCTACCAGAGGAAGAAGAGGAGGCAGCCAAGCCAGTTCCCAGACTCTTCCCCTCTTTTGCTTTCCTTTCTTTTCCCCCCAACCCTCCGCCCTCCTGTGAATCGGCCCGCCTTCCCTGACCTCAGTGACCCGAGTGGCCCCGCCCACTCTCGTCGACGTGATTCCCGCCGTGGGGTAAAGCGCCGGTCGAACCCGGAGCCCCGCGGAAGAGGAGGACGACTAGAGGGGGAGGTTGCTGGGCCTGGTCTGGGCTCGTCGCCGAGCCGCGGCGCAGGGGGCTTTCGGGTAGTCCTCTCGCTTCTCCATCTGCTCGTTGCGACGTAGCCACCCAGGCCTAGGCCTCCTCCTCCTCCTCCCTGCCGGGCCCGGCCTCTGGCAGCAGCGGGTGACGCAGACGGAACATCATGTCGTCCGCGGCCGATCCTCCGCCACCCCCGCCTCCCGAGAGCGCGCCTTCCAAGCCCGCAGCCTCGGCCGCCGGCAGCGGGAGCAACAGCAGCAACAAAGGCGGCCCCGAGGGCGTCGCAGCCCAGGCGGCTCCCTCCGTGGCCAGCGCCGGCCCCGCGGACTCGGAGATGGAGGTGAGGGCGGCTCGTGGCTTGGAAAGAGGGCAGGATGGGGAGGAGGAACTGGTTCCCTCGCCTCTGTAGCAGTGATGAGACGCAGAGCCAAACTTCACCCCTTCGCACTCCAACTCGGCCTCAGACCCTTTGGGTCGGAAATGATGCTCTCACCCTTGCGCTTAAGCTATGCAGGCAACCTCAAGTGGGTTTCTGGCACTTCACATTTATATTATTTGTCTCTTTGGCGAACCTTGCCAAATCCTCGAACGCTCTTATTAGACACATGTTCTTGATTACTGAGGCCGAGTGAGGAGCTACCTCTTTTTTCTTTTTTTTTTTAAGAGCTGGACTCCCATAATTCCCTCGCGCATCTCTGAATCTCGATTTTACTTTCCGCTAAACTTGGGGGGAGGGCGAGGGAAATTTCCCTCTAGGAACGGGGGTAGACAGGCGGGGTGGGGAAGGCATTTAAAAGCAGCGCATCCGAGGACTTGGGCCTCCTTTTCTTCATCCCGTTCTTTGCGGGGGCGGTATGTGTTCCGCAGAAACAATGGCGAGGGCTGGATGGCCGAGGGCGCAGTGGGGATAAGCGGGGCACAGCTGCTACCTCGAAGGGAGAGGAGGCTCCTCCCAGGCACTGTTCCATGGGGAAGGGAAGCGACCAAGGCGGCAGCAGCTGTCTTGAACCCCCCATTTCATTTTGTGTGTGTGTGTGGGGGGGGTGTGGTGGATGGATGGATGAATGAATTAGTGAGTGAGGGGGCGGGTAGTTTGCTCTCAGACCAGCGCATTTCCTCTTTGGGGGCCTTGGCCTTATTTTGAAAATTGGTACCGCTCTCTATGGTTACCTACCTTCTGGCCTGGGGCTTGGAGGGTCAGGGAATGGTAACTACCTCGAGGGTGGAGAGATTGGGGAACTGCCAGGCGGGTCTCTTGGGTGTGCTCCAAGGTTTTGCGATGTCTGGGAACAAAGTGTTGCTTGCTCCTTCCAATTTTATTCTTGGCCTTCGATCTGTTTTGAGATATTTTATAGTCGCAGCCCAGAGATTTCTGGAATTTTTCCATCCTTGAATAGATTGAGCAAAGGTAATACTGCTTTAAAAGGGAATGTTGCTGCAGAATTAACACAATAAGGAAATGGTAGGGCAGTTTACCATAGAGCATTTGGCTCAGTAGTTTTATTTGGGTGCTGTACTAAGTCTTAAGTCAGTTCAGTCGTGTCCTACTCTCTGCAGCCAGCGGCCTTACCTAGGGTGAAGTAACGTGTTACTAATTTTTGAAAGAACTTTTAGGTCAGTGGGTTTTGGTGGACTAGGACCTTTGGTATTCTATAGCTTTCAGCGACTTGAAGTTTGTTTTCAGCTCATGTCAGTGTTACTTGTTTTCTTTTTCTTTAGGTTTTAAATGATTCTTTTGAATTGCCAGGGTTAACTTGGATTGCCGCTTCCTGGTTTAAGGGGGTTTGAAAGTTTGACACTGAAAGCAATGGTATGAAATACGCAGTTCTCAGGGCTTCCCAGGTGGCGCTAGTGTTAAAGAACCCGCCTGCCAGTGCAAGAGACAAAAGAGACGTGGGTTCGATCCCTGGGTTGGGAAGAGCCCCTGGAGGTGGGGCACGGCAACACACTCCAGTGTTCTTGCCTGAAGAATCGCATGGATGGAAGAGCCTGGCGAGCTACAAAGAGCCTGGTGGGTTGGCAAAGAGTCAGACAAGGCTGAAGCGACAGAACACTCACTGCACTTCTCTGCAAATTGCTGTCCACTGTTGTCAGCCTCTCAAGAGGCTGTCATTCAAATTTTGGAGTAGCAACCAAAGTCTCACTAGAAGTGTTAAGGAAATACCAGAAAGCAGAATAATTTAAAGCCTAAACTAAATATTTTGGCTTTCAGTTGCTGTTTTTAAGGTAAAGTGGAATTAGAGTTTAATTATGAATATTAATGATGTAACAAGTACCCGATGACTGTCAGTAGTATTTTTGCCAGATGGGTAGATTGAGCCTTCTTGTAAGTAGAATCTGTGATAGAACCCACATCTGGCTCTGAAGCTGCTGCTGCTAAGTCGCTTCAGTGGTGTCCGGCTGTGCGACCCCGTAGACGGCAGCCCTCCAGGCTCCCCCGTCCCTGGGATTCTTAAGGCAAGAAGAGCACTGGAGTGGGTGGCTCTGAAGCTGACCCTTCCCCAAATATCTTGCCCTGTCATATTTTTACCAAAAATGTGTTGTTTAACAGTTTCATTGATTGAAAAATGGCTTCATTATTTTTCGCCTTCTCAGGATAGTAACATCAGTGATTTTATATTTTACCAGTCTTTTCACTGACTGGTTTTTGTTTTTTCCTTCACATTATAGTGTGATTTTTTTTTTTTTTCTTTTTAAGTTGCATTTTTCCAAAATCATTTATTTTCTGACAAAGCCCACTTTCCTAGGAACATTAGTTAGCTTTCCTATGTATTAGATTAATTTTTTCTTTTGGTTGGTATTGGTAGGTGTTGGGAGCAGTCACATTTTTTTTTATTAGTGTGATCTTTTTGTCAACCTGAATGGGGCCTGTCTTGGTCATTCTCATTTCTGATACCTACCTGGACTGATAGGTAGGTACACTATATACCAATAACCATATGACCTCAAGAGTCCTAAATCCAAATCATTTGCCTGTTTTAGTTAAGACTGTGAAAGAAATATTCGACTTTTCATGGTATCCCAGTACCATTTTCTGAATTATTCTAGATAGGTGGCTTTTTCACTTTTACTCTGGAGACCAGAGATTTGTGATGAGCTTAAGGTTATACACGTTCATAAAGGTCTTAGCACTGAAGTTAGACTTGAATTTGGGTCATTTGATTTCTTAATATTAGTGCTGTACCAGGCCCATCCTCTCAGCTTTTTAATCATAGGTAACTTTGTTATAGTATGTAGCACCACAGACCAGTACATCATTAATGAAAATTGTACTTTTCACCAGCTGTTCTTGTGTTCTTTTAATTGATGGGTGGAACTTTGCAGTGAAGTTGGTGCTGTTTTTTTGGTTTTTGTGACTTTCTGAATGTCAGGGTGAATAAACTTGCAAAAATAGCACATTTATTATCAATTAAGTAATCAAATTATAGTTAAAGTATTCACTGTAGGGTGCATGATGAATTTTTTTAATGTTTTAGATGGAAATTTAGGGTGACTGTGACTTCCCAGGTATACATTTGGTTAGTAGTACAGTAGACACTGCACTTTTATTAAAAGGGAACATTTCCTTCACAATTTATATTGCTCAATTTCGCTTTATAATTTTTGGTTAGAAAACAAAACAGATTTGCTTGAAGTTTTTGTTCTAGGGTGTTGGAGATAATAACCTTGTGCTTTAATCTTGGCAGTGGCCATGCGGTTTACGTATTTGGGTTAAGTGAATTGTTATTATTGTCATATTTTGCATCAAGGTTTCCTATGAGATAGGCTGCCATTTAGGTATCTAGGAATTCAGGACAGGAGTTTATTACTTTGAATGTGTTTTGGGCTGAAATCAGTGTAATAATGATATGTTGAGTATTCTTGAAGAACAAACCATGGTTTTTCCCTCTTACCAGGAAGTATTTGACAATGCATCTCCTGGAAAGCAAAAAGAAATCCAAGAACCAGATCCCACCTATGAAGAAAAAATGGTATGTTCTAGGTATATGAATAATCATAATAGTTTTTTATTAGGTGATTAAATTTACTGAAGTTGAGGCACAGATATCTAATTTAAATATGTGTAACATGGAGTACTGTAACTTTTTTATCTTACTCGACTTACTTGATTATGTAAAGCAAATACAGATGTATTTCATGAATTCACATAGTATATAAATATGTGGATTATATTAATATTCCTTTTTAGATTTAGCATTGGGAGTGAGATGAGTTAAAAGACTAGAGAAGTAACTATTCAAGATGTGTTTATTCTGCATCTGTCTAGCATTGTACTCTACTGGTTATAAAGCGAGTAATACATGTATAATTTATAATAACATATACACTATATAATGAGCTTCCCAGGTGGTTCAGTGGGTAAAGAATCTACCTATAATGCAGGAGACACACATTCGATCGCTGGTTAGGGAACATCCCCTGGAGGAGAGCATGGCAACCCACTCCAGTGATCTTGCCTGGAAAGTCTCATGGACAGAGGAGCTGACAGTCCATAGGGTTGCAGAGTCTGACATGACTGAAGCAACTGAGCACGCACTCACGCACGTATGCTTACAATATAAAATACAGAAATATATGGTATATAGAATAGTAATATTTCTTGCCTACTGCCTTTTTATAATATGGATGAAAGCTTTACAAAAGAGAATATGAATATTATACTTGCTAAAGATCCAGCTCACATTTCACATCCTCTTGGGAATCTTTATTTTACCATGAGTTAACCAGTACCTACAAAGAGCTTTGAATTTAAGTTTAGATTAAATAATAATGACTGACAGTGAATGAATAGTATGTACTGGGCCCTGTTCTATGTGCTTTATATAGATTAAACTTAATTTTTTTTTAATCTTAAAAAGTTAAAATAGCATGTGTAAGAATATCATCACTACACAATACAGTATCCTCCTTAAGAGTGGAAACAGTGTCTTAGTCTTTCTGTCTTCAGCATCCAGAATAGTATCTGGCTCATAGAATACTGATTTTAACAAGTATTACTTTCCCCTTGTTCTTTGACTTTCTCATCAATATCAGCAAATATTTTTGAAATTTCTAAAAATAGCTTCAAAGTCCTAAAAGTTGCATATATGTATCTGTATACACATATATAATGTACATAATGCATATTGTAATATGTGCAGTATAAGTGATTTATTACTCTCTATGATTTCTGTTACGTTTTGTATATATACATTTTGTGTATATCTGTAACTGTCCTGTCACCTTTCTTTGCTGTCAGTCTTATTTGAAGAAAAGATGTTTTTCCATTTTTACTTTTCCCAGTCATTCCTCTAAATCTTCACAACTTAGATTCTGTCATTAACACTATATTAGTGATTCTCTACTTGATCTTAGCCAAAAGGCTAAGAAGTGATATACTAGTAATTTTAATGGCCAATTCTTTGGCTTATTTTTAGTTACATTCTCCTTAATCATACTTGTATTTGACAGCATTGGCCACTCCACAAAATTTTTTCTTGCCTTGAGAGATCTTTTTTCTTTGATGATACCTTATTTACTTGATTATTTGTTTGTCCTTCATTACATTTTGAACACTTGTTCTTGGACAGTTTTAGCCTTGTCACTGGTTTTCATCTGCCATGTTTAAATGAGTACTTCTGAATATTTAACTCAGATGCCTCCAATCATTGTATTTTCATTTGCTTGTTGAACATTTAAATCCCTTTGGTAAGTCTTATTTAGGAATATCCAAAATTGAATTCATTATCTCTTTCCCACGCAGTTATTTAGTGTTCTCTCAATGAATGAAAGTTTTTCATAGTAAATACCCAAGCTGTTTATGACAGTTTGTCATAGTTTTAATAGTCTTGGCAGATTTAACTTCATAAATATTTCTTTTATCTTTTCCCCATCACCCTAGTTCATTATTCTCTGTTTCATGAATTATTTCATTGGCATCTTCATTTGGCTCCTTTCTCATGATCTAGCTTCTTCCAGATCTGTGTTTTTGTGAAGTCTGTGACACTGATCTGGTTATATAATGGAGGTTTTCAGTGATTCTTTACAATGCTTCTCATCTCCACAGCTCCCTTTATTGCAATTTTTTTTCTCACTTCCTACAAATTTTTCAGTCTCCTATTTTAATTTTCTTTTTCAAAATCATGACCTTGACAGGCAGTTTTCTTCTGAGCAGACTCCTTATCATCTGCTAGATCCTATTCATGGGTAAGTCTTGATACTCACTTTTTATTCTTGAACCCAAGATGCCAAGTACTGCTTGTGAAAACTAAAGTAATTACTCTGATTGGTACTGGGATAAATTTATGGTTTTCACTTTCTTTGGCTTTCACTGTGTTATTTCTAACAATCCTTTAGCCATTCTAATACTTTGCCACTCTGATTAAGTTTCTACTTCTTTTCTGTCATGTTCTCACTTTCAGTCTTCCTCCACAAAGAATTACAGGTCCATTGTCAATTTATTTCCTCTTTATTTCCAAACATGTATGGCTTCCACTATCCTGGTCATTTTCTTAGAGAAAGATGCTTTTTCCAAGGCCATTGATTTTAGCCTTTGCTTTAATTTTACAATTCATTTTTTTTTTTAGGTTCTTGATCTTATTGCTTTTGCTCTTTAGGAAGTAGTTTTTCTCCTTACACCTCTTATTTTAATTGAAGTATAGTTGATTTATAATGTGTCTATCTCTGCTATACAGAAGAGTGATTCAGTTTAACAGGTGTATACAATCTTTTAAATATTCTTTTCTGTTATGGTTTATTTTAGGGAAGTTGGATATAGTTCCCTGTGTTACACAGTAGGACCTGTGATGTCTATTCATTCTAAATGTGATACATTGCAACTGTCAGCTCCAGATTCTCCGTGCATCCCTTTCCTCCCCTCTGCCTTGGCAACCGCACGTCAGATCTCTGTGTCTTGTTTTGTAGATAATTTCATTTTCTTTGCACCTCTTCTGTCATTTTTATCTTAACGTTTTCATTTTTCAAGCAATGAGGTCTTTGCCTGTTAATCCCCTTAAACCTTTGCTGCAGTTCTACTGAAAGCTTACTCTGTAAATGTTCTAAACTCCTTGTTTTTTTGCAACAGTTTGTAACTCCACCACTACTTGAATCAGTGAGAGGATTTTGGAAATTATGATATCTTTTGTAGAGCTCTCGTGAAGTTTATACTTCGATCTTTAAGGTAGTAGTTCTCAGACTTGACCTTGTAGAAGCTAACAAAGATTTTGGATATTTCTGATCTAACGGATCATGAACCACAGTTTGAAAAAATACCATCTTAAGACAGCTAGAACCATTAAAGGATCTTGAGCACTAGAGAGGTGTGATAAGGTCTAAGAATTGGGAGGACTCCTCCCTTCTCTGAAACATCATCTCTTGGCATTTTCCTAATCATCCTGCTTAAAATTTGGTGCTATTTCCACTTCCCATGTGTTCTTACTGTGCTTTATTTTTACTTCTGAGTTTTTGTTTTCTGACAGTCTTCGTAATTTACTTGTTATGTTTTATTTTCAATATTGTACTATAATGAAGACTTCATAAACAAAATACTTTTCTGGTCTGCACACAAAAGTATTTTTTGAATTGAGTAGACATTTAAGAAGAAAATGTTGATTTGAAAATGTTTTTAAAGAAGAGTGTATATATTCAGTGACTTGAGTACTGTAGAGTAACTTTTGCTTTAAAATATCTTACACTCTGACCTATCTGAATTTATTTCCAGAGCTTATTTAGCTTGATCCAAACATAATTACAATAATAGAGTAGTCTTTTTAAAATAGCATCATTTTCTCATTGCATGTTTTTGGTTTTTCTTTTACTGTATATGTATTGGAAAATAAAATTGTGCAAAATAGGTATATATGGATCTCAGTTCAGTACTTTAAAGCAGAAACGACTGAAGCTTGTCATTGGTAGGACATTACTAAGGAGAAGCACGCTGACAGCCTGTTGTCCGTGGTGTGGATTGGGCTGCATTTCATCCAGTGACACGCTGTCTCCATGTGGCTTCAGTATCAAACTGGGCTTCAGTTTTACATTGGTGTGATGTTTGAAAACTATGTTTTCATTTAAAAAGCACATCCTTTGGTATTTGCTAGGTAAAGTGTTTTGTGATTCATTGTAAAGTTGACATTTTAAACATTTTGGTCTTCCGTTCTCTTTGTGTGATAATAGGAAACAATCAAATTAGCAGATCTTAGATATGAAAATAAGAAATGGTATTAAGAACTACATAGGGTTAATGAATATTTCATGAAATTAATAGATGTTTTTCAAGCCTGATAGCGTTTTAAAATTTGGCACAGCATTTCCCCCTCTTCTGAATAAATACACCTGTATTGCAGTGTCTTTATTTTTTTGATATTTTTTCTTCAACTACATTCAAGTATAACTGACACACAGTAGTTTTATGTTTTTAGTTCAGTGAGTTTTGGCAAATAGCTGAGGCCATTTAAACACCGTACAGTCAAGATGTAGAACAGTTCTGTCATCCCCGAAATGATTGCTCCTGCTCTCATCCCTTTGACGCTTCAGATCTCCTTTCTGAGAAATCACTATTTAGAATTTCATAGAGAAAATCACTACTTAGAATTTTGGATTGTATAATATGTAGTTTCATGTTTGCTTTCTTTCGCATAGTATAATACTTTTGAATCTCATCTGTGTTCTTGCATGTAGCAGTAGTTCCTTTTTATTGCTGAGATTGTTGTATGGAGATGTTGAAATTTTGATTTCTGAATTTTTATTGATATTCTGATAAAATGTGTTTTCACATTTCTTCCAGCAAACTGACCGGGCAAATAGATTTGAGTATTTATTAAAGCAGACAGAACTGTTTGCACATTTCATTCAGCCTGCTGCTCAGAAGACGCCAACCTCACCTTTGAAGATGAAACCAGGGCGTCCACGAATCAAGAAGGATGAGAAACAGAACTTGCTATCAGTTGGCGAGTGAGTAATAGTTGATAGTTAATAGTTGAACCAGACTTCATTAGAAGCACAGAATCATTTTATTAAAAAAATAGTTATAGTGCTATTATTTATTTGGCCCAGTTGGCTTGGCAGGATATAGCCATACATGTATAAATAAATAAAAATAGGCATAATGGTTTTATTTTTATATGGATTGAGTAGGGAATTCAGATGTTACCTTCTCCTTGAAGTGAAAACAAATGCAAAGGTTAAGTGGCCTGCTTAACATCATCTAGAAAGAATTAGAATAATCTGACTTTGAACTTAGATCTGACTTGGGGCATTCTCTAGTCTCCTAAACCATGTATGTGAATTGAGAGTACTGCTTTTATCTGAAGTCTCTGTTTGTGTGTAGATGGTATGATTTATGTCATGGTAGTCTGCTTAAAATTTTTGTTATATACTTAATTTGTTTATATAAAGGGAAATGTCAAGTTGTATGGTGCCATTGTTAGGTGGTGGTGCAAAAATTTTAAAGTAATTCTTACATGTTGAATTATAGATTCATTCTTAGAATTTGTTCTGGTTGGATAACTAAGATGTTTGGTGGTGGTTTAGTTGCTAAATGCTAAGTTGTGTCCAACTCTTGCGACCCCATGGACTGTAGCCTGCCAGGCTCCTCTTTGTCCATGGGATTTTCCAGGCAGGAATACTGGAGTGGGTTTCCATTTTCTTCAGGGGATCTTCCCGACCCAGGAATTGAACCTGTGTCTCCTGTATTGCAGGCGTAGTCTTTACCAACTGAGCTCTGAGGGAAGCCCTAACTAAGATGTTTGGTTAGTAATAATAAATTTAGGGCACTCTCATTGCTTGAAAGTAAGCGTTAACTGAAGTAACAAAGCATATGCCAGCTTTTATCTTTAGTTTAACAACCACAATAATCAGTCATCTTGATAATAACATTATGAAGGAGATATTATTTTTTAAAAAAAGCAAAGTTAAGATTCTCTCTTAGTTTATGGAGAGTAACTTGGGGTTGAGGGGTAGATCTTTGAATTAAGTTTTCATAAGATTGGAGTGCAGAGAAGCACAAGAAGTAAACACATGTGACAAGCAGGAAGGGACTTCCCAGGTGGTCCAGTGGCTGAGACTCCACACCCCCAGTGCAGAGGGCCTGGGGTCCACTCCTGGTCAGGAAACTGTAGATCCCACATGCCGCAACTAAGAGTTTGTATGCCACAGCAAAGATCAGAGATCCTACATGCCACAGCCAAGATCCGGTGCAGCCAGATAAATGTGAAAAAAAAAAAGCGCTATTAAAAAAAAATCCTTGGATTTTTATTGCCTTCGCTTGCATTTCTGAGGAATGTCTCTCTATCTGGGAAGGCTGATTATCTTTCCCACAAAGCATGTAGTTTTAATAGAAATCAAGCAATAATTTAGGTTTAGAGACCACAAGAGTGGAATATAATCTACTGTTTTCTGATTTGAATGAAAATATTTGTTGAAAGTATACAGGTATAATTGGAAATTTGAAAACTGGGGAGTAAGTAGTTTTACTAACCTGAGTCCTTTAGAGATTAAGAAATCTGGCAATATTATAGCTACAAAAATTTAGTTTTTAGGAGACTGTATCTGACTGTGTTGGGATGTAAAATCTGGGCATGTGTATTTAACAAGCTTTAAGTAATTCTGATGAATCTGTAGTTAAAGATGTCATTGCCTAAGCCCTAAGTCTCTGTTCTGCAAATTCTGCAGCTTTTGGTGAAAGTTATAGTTTTTAAAATGTGATTTCTGGGGGAACTATTTTTGGGGTGGGAGCAAAATACTTAACATTAAAATATGAACTAGGAGGTTTTTCTTACTGCATCTTTCATTGAAATTAGATGATCACATTTATGTTTATCAGGTTCTGGTTAACCTAAGGTATTACTCTATAGTCTTCATTTACATGCCTTTTAAGACCCTGTGAAATATTGGTCAGCCTGTTGACTCTTATGTTGAAAGCTGGTAATCAAAGCCAAGACTCATATCGCTTGGTTTCATTTCAAACCTGGCAGCTACCGGCACCGAAGGACAGAGCAAGAGGAAGATGAAGAATTACTAACGGAGAGCTCCAAAGCGACCAACGTTTGCACTCGGTTTGAAGACTCTCCGTCATGTATGTTGTGCATATTTAATTCCTTCATCTTTAAAACATCTCCTTGTAGCCTTTGGTTAATGTTGGGGTTTTTCTTGGCTGTAATTTATAAAGGGAATTTTAAGTAATCTTTTGAAATTTATCGATTGTAAAATGAACTTCAGATACTTTTTGGCTAGAAGTGATGGTGTATCATTATGATAGTGATGCTGTATTTCAAAAGGGCATAAAACCACTGTGCTTGTTTCCTGAATGTATATGTAAAAATGGGAATAGAATTTGCCGTGTATTTGCCCCAGGAAGAAAGATGTGTAGGAAAACGTACTTGTTAAAGACTTTGTTTACTCATCTCCGGATTTTGTATTTGTTTTAAAGTTTGTAAGTGGTTTTCCAAAAGAAAACATGGTTAACCAGGTTTAGGTTTTACTTATATATAATCTTGGGTTTCCCAAGTGGCATTAGTGGTAAAGAGCCCACCTGCCAGTGCAAGAGACTGACACATTGGTCCGACCCCTGGGTCAGGAGGTCCCCTGGAGGAGGGCATGGTAACCCATTCCAGTATTCTTGCCTGGAGAGTCGCATGGGCAGAGGAGTCTGACACGCTGCAGTCCATGAAGTTGCAAAGAGTAGGATACGACTGAAGCGACATAGCATGTATGCGTGTATAATTTTGGTTGTCTGGTGGCACAGTTTTCTTTACTGAAGGCCAGTAATTTTTTTCCTCTGACCTCCTTTGTCTTTCTCACTTGATGACAAGTTTGTATGATCATAGTGGTTGTGAGCAAAAAAAAAAAAATTTATAATAGTATAGGATTTACAATTTGGATTGGTTGTTTTAATAATTAACTGTCACCTTGAACTCTTAGCAGACTAAACTTCAGGGAGGATAGGATCTGGTTAGAAATGCACCAGTCTGGTTAAAGTATGTATCTCCAAATTTTTTTTTTTTTTCTTTTGGCTACAGAGTACCCAGTTTTCATTTCTTATAATGAAGGTAGAGGCCAGGGCCAGATTTGTGGTGCAGAGAGAAAGTAAATTTGAAGTATTTGAGTTGTCTCTTCCTCACATTCTTACAGTGTAACCAGTTTTCCTAGTGTTGATTAACGTTTCATCTCAGAGCAGTGTTTGTCAAAGGGGATGGAGTATAGAATATACATTTTTTAAAAGATGTATTTTTTTTTAAAAGTTGGGTTATTTGTGATCCATATATTTAGCAGTTATTCTGGGATGGGAAATGTATAGTAAACCCTGAAAAAGATATTGTTCCTCTTTGTAGGACCTCTTGAAAGGGTAAAGGAAAAACAGTCTTTTATTAATAATTTCTATTTATTTCCCCTTTGTTAAGAGAAAAACACAGTCCCCAGTAAACCTCTGTTTTGGTCATCAGGGAAGGTGAAAACACTTGTTAAGAAACACTTGTGCAGACATTGAAAAAGGAACTCGGTCAGAGAATCCCTAAGACCGATACATGGTAACGTAAGGCCTGAGTGGCCGGGCACTCTGACGCCTTCCGTCGTGTTTCTTGTCTTCCGTATCCATCTGCTCCTTCTCTGCTCCACGCCGCAGTAGCTCCCTTTCCTAACGCGGGACTTGGAAAACTCCCATTCTTAAAATCTAGTGAAGAAGGCACAGTCAGAATAAAGAGGTGTAGGCCCACGTTAAACCTCTGCGTATCAAATGAAGGAAGGGCTGCCCACTTGTATTTCTTGTCTTTAAAATGTGCATGTCATTTTTCTTTTGTTCTTAGATGTAAAATGGGGTAAACTGAGAGATTATCAGGTCCGAGGATTAAATTGGCTCATTTCTTTGTATGAGAACGGCATCAATGGTATCCTTGCAGATGAAATGGTATGTGTTTGGTAGCTTTTGTAGAGGTCCACATTTTATAATTTAAAACCTTGTATACCACTTAGATTTATAAAAGATTTGTAAGATATAGTTTATTGATTATACTATAGACTGTTAGCAAACTAATCCTGTGTCACACTAATAAAGCTCACTTTAGTTGCCTAAGTGGGATCTATATCTATATACTTCAATTGTGAGAAATTGGCTATGAAAGTGTAATAAATTTAAAAATAATACATTTTGAGAAGCATGCCTTTGGTTGACTTTTGTAATACAATGGTCTGACCATCTCCCCTTGCTCCCTTCCCCCCACTTCTGTGAGACACATGGGGGATTAATGGAATGTTATCAATATTTTCTCTCTGATGGCACGTTGTACAGTTCTATCTTGTAAAACATTATATCTTGTTTACTATTGACTAGTTATATAGTGAATGTTTTAAGTTTCTCTATAGCTGCAGCGCTAAAACAACTGCTTGGAGAAAGTAATGGAGTCAAAAGAAATAGGTCTCAATTCTAGCTCTGCTGGGTGACTCTGGGAAAGCTTGTATCTGAGCTTTGTGGAGGTGGTAATGGTACATCCTTCACAGACTGGTGAAGGTTAAATGCCGTTAACGCTTGCACACTTGACACATATCAAACTCTTGCTATTTGTTAGGTGTACATACAGTTTTTCTTTTAAATGTTTCTGTACCAGTCAGGAAATATAAATGCAGGAGTCTGTTTTGTTCTCTGTTTCATTGCTTTGTGGTTATTTTTTCTTTCAGGGCCTGGGAAAGACACTTCAAACAATTTCTCTTCTTGGGTACATGAAACACTATAGGAACATTCCTGGTCCTCATATGGTTTTGGTGCCTAAGTCTACGCTACACAACTGGATGAGTGAATTCAAGAGATGGGTGCCAACGCTTAGATCTGTTTGTTTAATAGGAGATAAAGAACAAAGGGTGAGCTTCTCATATTCATTACGTGTTTGCTGTTAAAAGAATTTGAATTTAGGTTGGGGAAAGGGGATAACTAGAGGAGGGATAAAAGAAGAGGAAGGGTCCCAGTAATAAGCCTGGTCTTCATAAATATTAGTAATTTGTAAGTGGAATGTTAGCTTGATGGCTAAGATTCATACTGGGGAAAAAGGAATTGTAGACTGTAGAAAGCTATAAGAGTATAGTTTGTTTCTCCTGCTTTTTTGGGGGTGGTTATAAAGTTGAAGGCTTTATTCCCATTCTAGAGCAATTTCTTCATAATAATGTAAGTGGTAAAAATGGAAATAGTAACTTGACAAGTTGGTGTCATATTGATCAGAATAAGTTAAAATATTGATCAGTTAACACATCCTTTTTGGGAGCAGAAATGGAAATAATGTGGGCTTCCCTAGTGACACAGCGGTAAAGAATGTTTGATCCTTGAGTCAGGAAGATCCCCTGGAGAAGGAAATGGCAACCCACTCCATATTCTTGCCTTGAAGATCCTGTGGACAGAGGAGCCTTGTGGGTTACAGTCCATGGAGTCACAAAATCAGGCAACTTAGAGACTAAAATAGCACCACCAACAATGGAAATAATTGACGCTATTAAGAATATAAAATTTGGATTAAAAAATGGACTCATAATGTATCGAAGGACTATGTATTAAATTTTGTTTTCCCTTCATTCAGCTATCAGTGATGATTAGATTTCTTTTCTTTTCTCCCTTTTTAGCTGCTTTGGGTATTTTTAGTTACAGAATCCTTACTATGGTTTGAAACCCAGTGGTTTAACCAGTCTTTGCTTTAGTTTCCTCAGCTGTAAAATGAGAAAATTCATAGCAATGTCTTAATAGATCTATAAACTTAAAATGAATGAAAATGCTTACTGAAAACTAACCTTTAGTCCTTATCTATCTTTATGTCAGAAAACTCTTTATCCTTTTCTAAACCTGTGTCCAAAAAATTTCAACACTTAGTGGCATTGTGGAAAGAAGACATTTTAGGAATTAGTCTATTGACTTTTGCACCAAAGAATTTTGTCAGTTATTTATTACATGGCTGTGACAAGATTGATGAAGTTACTTTGAGCTAGTTCTAGCTGCTTGTGTACTATAGATAACTCTTAATTCTTTTTTCTTTTTTAATATTCCCACCCCCCTTTATATAGTAGATTATGTCCTTGTCATTAGTAAATTTAATATATAGTTTATTTCCGCATGATGGAATTTTTTTTCTTTTGTTAAACAGGCTGCTTTTGTCAGAGATGTTTTGTTACCAGGAGAATGGGATGTATGTGTAACTTCTTATGAAATGCTTATTAAAGAAAAGTCTGTTTTCAAAAAATTTAATTGGAGGTACTTAGTTATTGATGAAGCTCACAGGATCAAAAATGAAAAATCCAAGGTAATTTGATATTTAGATTTGAAAATCATTTGTGCCTTAGTTTCGAATTTGATCAATATGCAGAATATTCATTCTAATGATGAATTTGTTTTTTCAGTTGTCAGAAATAGTGAGGGAATTCAAGACTACAAATCGACTATTATTAACTGGAACACCTCTTCAAAACAACTTGCATGAGCTTTGGTCACTTCTTAATTTTTTGTTACCAGATGTCTTTAATTCAGCTGATGTAAGTATTTTTTATTATTTTCTTGGAGTAATATTTTGATATTAAATATTTTTGTAATAGAACTGGCCTGCTTCAAGAAACATACAAATTTATATAGAAAGAGATCAGAATTTTGGTTATCAGAGGTGGGAACTAGGGGAGAAGCAGAATTGGATGAAGGCAGTTAAAAGGTACAAAGTTCATTGTACTTATTTATCTTCCATTTATAAGATAATTAAGTACTTGAGATGTACAGCATGATAAATGTAACACTGCTGCGTGTTATATATGAAAATTGTTAAGAGTAAACAACAACAACAAAAAAACCCCCCAAAAAACAAAAAAAAAGGTAAATAACAATAAATCCTAAAGTTCTCTTCACAATATTTTTTCTGTTAAAAATTTTATATCTGTATTAAATGATGGATGTTCTCTAAACATTGTCATTGCGCTGTACACTTTAAACCTCATCCAGAGCTGTCAGTTTATCTCAGTAAAACCAGAAGAATTAAAGAGTTTGGCCTACCTTTTCGTACTGCTTGAGGTAATCATTACTTTTTCACTCTTTTAGGTAGTTAGCCTCATGTAACCAACCAAGTTTTTTTTGGCATCCGAGAATTTATTTACTTTGTGCCTTTGATTTCAGTCTCATTTTTGAAGTCATGACTTGTTCTCTCTGGAATGTCATAGATTTGCATTCTTATCAGGTGGTCACGTTGGCCTGACACTGCTCTAGGTAGACTGCTTTTGTTCTTAAGGTGGTGCTCAGGATATTCCCCAAGTGAATTTGGGTACTTCCTGTTGCCTGAGTTTTAAGTCCCCAGGATGGCCTCTTCCAAGGATGGCCTTCAAATTTGGTGAAGTCTGTCTAGCCATATTTTCTTTTGGTCTAATAAGCATAGAGACTAATCCTTACCTTTGATTAGGTTATTTGTGGTGATAGAAATGGTTGATTGACAATTTGAACTCTTGGTTGCTCTTAACAAAATGTACATTATGTCAGCAGTCTGTGCAATTAGTAATTTTGGTTTTCTCTCAGGCTCGACTTCATTTTTGAACCTTTGCTCCCATTTCTGGAGAGAGTGTGTGTGTGTGTGGCTTTGAAGAGCTTATTCAAATAAGTAAAAAGGTGTTAATTTTGATTGGGTGTGTTATGTAAGGATCATTTTAAGAGTAGATTTTATTATTTTTATTTTTACATTTTAAATTTTTTTTGAGAAGATTGTATTCTTGAAAGACAATTTAATCCTTGTCAGCCAGCTCCTTTATTTCTGCTTTTACATATTTTGATTTTTCTTTTTGAGATAATTTTTCTTACCCCATTGACATGTTTATTTGTTTAATAATCTCTGTTAAAACTTTGTTTTAGTTGACACAGTTCTAAGATTATGTTTACTAAGACAGCAAATACAGTTAATGCTTGAACAATAGAAGTGGGTGGGTCCACGTGCATGAATTTTTTTTCAGTGGTAAATACTACAGTTCTGCATGATATGCAGTGGTTAACCTGACTATAAGTTACATGTGGATTTTCAGTTGCATGGAGTGTTGGTGCTCCTAACCTCTGTGGTGGTCAGGAGCCAACTGTATATAACACACATGCTAAAGAGGTAAAGCTAGGGAAACTGTCCTTTTTAAATCCTACCCAAATACTAATGAAATGTTGGTATTCTCAATTTTACTTTCAGTAAGTTTAACAAAAATTGACGTTGCTCTAGAAACCTTGTGTTTGAGGTATATGAGTGGTCTTAGAGAGCAAACTATAAAGTGGTTTTAACCTTTAAGATTTTCTGAAACAAACTTTTTTTTTCAAGAATATTGATTTTCATATCTACAAACTGTCTCCAATTATTTTTTTTTCATTTTGAAACTTGTCATCTTGATGTTTAGGAAATACATGACTCTAAAATGAATTGCTAACAATAACACACATTAAAAAAAGGAACTAAGTGATTTTTGCAGTTCACAGTTCAACTATTAATTGAGAAGTTGTTATGTGCTATATAACCTAGCATAATAAGGTGTTTGCAGTTACTATTAAGAACATGAATTTGAGCAAACAGGGAGGTCGTGAAGGTCCGGAGGCTTGGTGTGTTGCAGTCCATGGGATTGCAGAGTCTTGGACACACCTTAGCGACTGAACACACACAATGTTACTATTATCTCTAATCTTGATGTATTTTTTTGTTTGTTAATCTAGGACTTTGATTCCTGGTTTGATACAAATAATTGCCTTGGGGATCAAAAGCTAGTTGAGAGGCTTCATATGGTAAGTATTTTGGAGTAGGGTTAAAAAAGCATGTTTCTAATGGGAAAAATGATACAGATTAGTAGATTATTTTTCTGTTAACAAAAAGCACAGTGGCTTTAGAGTCAGATCTGTTTGAATCTGCCCACTTTCGTTCTTATTCTTATGATGGGAGGAGGGGGTAATGTATGGCAGTTTCAGTCTTAGAACCTAGGGTGAAATTCTAACTTAGTAAATTAATTAATTAATCCCTTAGAGTTAATGTACAGTGAGGGGAAGAAGAGTTACATAAGAACTTAACATGAACAAGTTTTGGAATCTTTAGTTCTATTTAACCTTCCATAGGAGAATCTAACAGATTTGCTTCTGAAAGGCTAAAGGTCCATCTGTTGCTCTTAAATCGATTGTGTACAAGCAACTGCTAATAGTGCAGTGTCAACAGAGTTGATGTTTTTACTGTGACATACAGCTTTGTTCCTTCCTGTGAAGATTCACAAGTGAAAGTTGGTAGGAAGATAGAAATTTCTTTAACAGACCCCAGATTATAATACCAGGACCAGCAGGATAAAGCATGTAAGCATGACATACAAGGCCTTTCATGACCTAACTCAGCGTTTCTCAACTTGTGTTGACCTTTGGTGCAGTTTTTGGAGGATGGGAAGGTGGTTTTCTTGTTGAGTAGCAGCATCCTGGACATTTCTGCTCAGTATATGCCAGTAGTAGGCCCTCATTTGTGACGATCAGAAATGTTTCAAGGCCCTAGAAACATGTCCTGTGGGGCAACATCACTCCTCCTCTAGAGAGTTAATGTTTCTGTTAACAGTGTTCTCCAGCTGCTGATTCATTTCTTAGTCAAGCTTTACTTTGCTAAAATTGCTGACCCCACTGTCAGGTTTTCTATAACCACTGTGCTAATTTCTGCGTCTCTGCTTATCTTTTCTTCCACATTCAGTATTCTCTTCCCTGCCTTTACAAATAATACTTCAGCCAGGATTCGGTGGTGATGTCACCTTCTCCATGAGTACCCAGGCTGAGGCCAGCCTAGAGACTCCTCTCTAGCCTGTCTTTAATAGTCCAACATTCTAACATTATAGGACTTTGCACAGGCTACTGAAATGACTCCTTTACAAATGCTTTCCCTCTGGATTGTAAGCACAAAGGCAGGATATGTCTTATATTTGCCTTTGTATCCCTAGCATAATGCCTGGCTCAAAGTGGATATTTGATGAAGGGGAAAAATTTAAAACTTTTGAGTATTCAAATATTTGTGTATAAATTAATTTTAAGGTTCTCTAAAATTCTGTGTACTGAAATTTTATTTTTCTACATGTTTTAAGGTAATGGTCTCCTAGACACCTTTGTTTCAGTTTAGATGGCATTCAAGCATGTAAGCACTCAATTTAGATTTATTTGTTCAGAGGGTTGTGGGGTGTATGCGTAGACTTTGCTTAATAAATAGATAGGTACATGTAGGTAAAGCATACTAAAGCACAACAGAATACCAGTTTTGGCATTTGTTTATTTTACTTAGATAGTAGCATGAAGATGCTTCTCAAATCGGGGGAGGGGGTACAGGTCCGGTAGCTGCCTCTCCGAGCTGTCCTGAGATTCCCACTGTAGCTCCTGTGTCTTGTAATGAAAGAGTGTGTTCACAATCACATGGTGTACTTGGGCATGAGAGGATTCTTCCTTGATAAAGGAGTTTTCTTTAGTTGTAAACAGTCCCGCACCAGAGCCTACCTTGTGTATGTTAGCCCCAGAATTCACGAGTCAGCTGAGTGAGTTCTTTGCTGGTTTTGCCCAGTTTTACCCAGCTGCATGTACATAGACAGCTCTGGAAGAGGGCTCGTGGGGCCAAAGGTCCTCACTCACATGCTGGCAGTTGGTGCCAGCTTTTGGTTGGGCTGCACCAGCTTCCTTATGGGATGATACTCGAGAAGCGTTGCTTATTTTCTCAACAATTTTTGTTGTTTGATCACATTTTTATAAGCTAGTGGTAAATAGAACAAAGGAATATATAAAAGGATATCTTTTGCTTTATAGCTGTCTTAAAATTATTTTATGAAAATTAATTAGCTATATATAACAGGGGTATGTCTCACAAATGTAATATTGTGTAAAAGAAACCAGCTATAAATTGGGCATATACTGTCAGTCTTTGTATATAAATAAAGTTAAAAACCAGCAAAACTAATGTATGATGTTAAAAACTGAATATTGCTTACCTTTGGGAAGGAAGGCGAGGGGATTGTGACTGGAAAGGTTACAGAAGGATTTATGGGATGTTCTGTTTATCTAGGAGATAGTTACATGGCTATGTTTGCTTGATTAAAATGTATTGAACTGTATATTTACAATTTGTATACTTTATATTTGTCTACTTCCATGAGAAAAAGATAAATGAGGGAACAGTAACCATGATGACATCATAATGTGGACCTAGCCTTTTCTTAAGTAACTAGTTTTAAATTTGAAAGGCAGTGAATGTTGAAAATATCATCTTTAAAATTTACTATTTTTTTTACACTTATATGACAAGTGTATCAAGTGTTTACTTATTATATATTGAATAACCCTCTTAACATACTCTTGAGGAAGTCTGCAATAATAAATTATATATTTAAAAAGAAGTCCTAAGAATCTTTTGATATTCAGACGGCACATTTCTGTGTATTTAGTGGACATTTTGAGATCCTGAACTGTTGCTTATGTTACCAATAAGGTCATCTCCATTTCTTTCTGCTCTTTTAAGGTTTTGCGTCCATTCCTCCTTCGTCGAATTAAGGCTGATGTTGAAAAGAGTTTACCTCCAAAGAAGGAAGTAAAAATCTATGTGGGCCTCAGCAAAATGCAAAGGGAATGGTATGTGTTTTGAGACGTTTTTGAAATCATTCTTAATTCTTCACTGACTTTCATTTGTACTTTGCTTTTGTGCTTGTGTCATCAAGGGATTCAGTCTGCTGGTGTGCGCTCAGCCTGACCAGTTTCCCGGATATAGAACCTGGGAGTTATCAGCAAATTTATGATACCAAGTCTCTGTTAAAGATGACAGAATCAGCTTGGGAAGTTTATGAATTCAAAAGTTAAACTTGGCATTTAACAGAGATGGGTGTAAAGCTCTCTACATGGGTTTTTAAAAAAGAAACTATGGTGGCACGGATGTGAGACGTGGTTAACAGGTGGGTCATAAATACTGGCCCATGGGTTCCTGCTAGTCCCTGATGAAGTTGGAGATTGTAGAGGTCTGAGAAAAGTTAAGTGCTTTCTCTTATCTCAGAAAGCCATATTTATTTAGTTTATAAGTCCATTTTGAGCTGATGTTTTGTTTTAGGTAAGATTAAAATGTCCTTTTGTGAATTTACAGTAATGACACATGATAGCTATTTTAAAAGCACCTAAATTGGGCATACTAAGAAAGCTGAAAACCTTCTAAGTTTCTGTTGTTTTTGTCTTTCCTGTTTTCCTTTTTTAAAAGTTTTATGGGTGTATGAAATCTTAAAAGGCTAGAAACTGCTGATTTAAGTGTTCAGAGGAGGGAAATAATCTAGCCACTCTGTTCTTACTGCATCTCAAGTATGTTCAGTTCAGTGCTCAGCATTGATCAGTATTTTTAAGGGGCTGGAGTTGTTGGTAAAAGGACAGAAAAGATACAAAGCAAAGAAATGGGCAAAAGGTAGCCCATTCTAAATGTCCTCAAAAATTTTGAAAGGTTTTAATAGAGTAGCAAAGAGTTAGGCTTGTCTTATATGGCTCTAAAATACAGAATTAAGACATGAATCAGTGCTGAGGTAAAGCAAACTTTTTTTTCGTTTATAACCACATTGGTGAATTTTACATTAGAATTGTGATGGAAAGGTCTGCCTTGACTATTTTGTGCCTCCTAATTGGAGTTGTTAAGCATAGATGGCTTTGGTTATTTAAGTTGTTGCTCAGAGAATTCAGGGTCCTGAAACTTTGGTATTTGGACAGATTACTCTTTCCTTTAGGATAGTGTCTTAACTTTTTAGTGTATACAGTCAAGGCTTTTCATAATAATCCAACCTTAGCCTAACTGCCCCCTTCTCTCCCTTAGCCCATGCACTTGAACATTTAGAGCTATTGTATTTTATTTTCATCATCATGCCTTATGTTCTCATAATTCTTATTTCCTTGTTACCCAAATGATACACTGGCTACACTGAATAATAATGGATAGTAGCATTCTTCTTTCGGAAAAGACTACAGATTAAAATTATGTTTAAAACTTACTTTTAAAGTTTGGCTTTATTACTTAAAAATGTTGTATCATTATATTTTTGTTTCAGTTCATCCCAAGAAGATGAATTTACTCTTTTGGGCCCCTAGGCCCAAGCGTTATAGGTGCACATTAGAACACCGAGGGTGGGGTTGGAGGCAGCAAGGAGAAACGGAAGAAAAAAGACGTTCGGGTGATAACACTCCTCAGCACACATTAGAAGTTGATGGGTTGTTTTGTATGGGTATTTTCAGGTTGAGATGGGGTTAAGTATATAAAATGGCGGGGACCTGTCCAGGAACATTTGAGCCATCGTAAAATGTTTTTCTTTTTGCTAGGTACACTCGGATATTAATGAAGGACATAGATATACTGAACTCTGCAGGGAAGATGGACAAAATGCGGCTGCTGAACATCCTGATGCAGTTGAGGAAGTGCTGTAACCACCCCTATCTCTTTGATGGCGCTGAGCCGGGTCCACCTTACACAACAGACATGCATCTGGTCACCAACAGTGGCAAAATGGTGGTGCTGGACAAGCTGCTCCCTAAGTTAAAGGAACAAGGTACCTCTTGCTGGCATCAAACGGAGAAGCCGTGGAAGCTTAAGATTCTGATGTTAAAATGAGGGGGCTCCCCTACACGGCACTTTGTGAAGCTGAAGTTTGGACATTGAAAAACTCCTATCCATTAATCTGAGCTTCACACCACACCCTGCCAACCCCCCAGTTTTAAGCCTCAAATTTTTCAGAAAGCGATCTATAGTTAGGGCAGTCACACTCACTGGATTTTGAGGGAAAATTCTCATTTTCTATACACGTTCCTAGAAATAGCATTTTTTTGTTATGTCAAGAGTGCTCTTCCCACTCATACAGTTCACAGAGCCTTTGATAGACAGTGGTGGTGTGTTCATGGTGGTGCTCTTCAGTTTATGTGTGTTTTTTAATTTAATTAAACATTATATGCATGGACCCAAAGCAATTTTATTTACAATATGCTGAGTTTTATATGAAAATGAGTATGTGTACAGATTGATTTAAATTACATGAGTGTAGAGCGAATTTTATATGAAGCCAGCTTCAACAACTATAAACTAATGGCAAAACTTGTTTTCATCTGTACTGTACCTGTTTCCTCCTTTTGGACTCTTGAACCATATCCCAGACATCAAGGCATTTCATGAACAAATTATTCCTTCTATAAAATGAAGTACACAGGTTTCAAATTTCTCCATTTGTGTTTCTCTGTATGTTTTTATAAGAATGATAATTGTACCAGTAGATGAATCTGTTTTAGGATATTGACTGTTGAAAACATTATTAGAGTTGTCAGTGAATTTGTTTTCTTTTTATACCTTTCTTGAGAAATGTATTTTCTAAAATGCTTTCTTTAAAAGTTAAGTAATTGAAGAAATTGAGTATGCAGGGAAGGGTGGCAAGAACTTGGTAGGAGACTACTGAACATCCTTACGCATTTCGGGCATGAGAACGTGGAACATGAGCAGATTATCAGCCTCAGATTCTGAGACAAAATAGTTTCATAGTTACTATTTTCCAAAATGATCCACTGGTCTTATATCCTACTGAAGGCATTGTGCAGCTAGCTAAAGAAATGGAAGCATTGGATAATTTGAGTTGTGGCCTAAATGAAGGATGATGGTGCAGGTGTTAGGCACATCTGGATGGTCCTTCCGTTTGGAGTTGGGTCTTCAGAACTAGAGTGAAATCAGGGTACTGGGTGTGTGTCAAGGGATGCCTGGGGCCTTGCACAGGGAAGGGTTGTTGTGGTGGAGGCTTATTTTTAAATATGTGGGATATAAAGCTGTCTTTGGGATGGCAAGATTTCCCAGGCCAGAGGCAAATAGCCTTTCTTGTTTACTTCAGTGTGTTTTTATAAATACTACCCTTTTCTGTTTGTGCCTTGATGGGAAAAATGTGGGGAGTGACTGACTTGGATAATAAATGATGTGTAGTCTTTTCCTTGTAACTACATTACCTGAAATTAAGGGGTAATTGGTTAGTCTTGGTTTTGGTTAGCCGTAAATTTAAATAAATTTGTTTTACTTCCGAAGCTTCTGATAGTGGTCTGTTATATTTGCCAACAGGTTCGCGAGTACTGATCTTCAGTCAGATGACCAGGGTATTGGATATTTTGGAAGATTACTGCATGTGGAGGAATTATGAGTACTGTAGATTGGATGGACAGACACCGCATGATGAGAGACAAGTGAGTAGAATTTGGGGAAGGGAGATGGCAAAAGTATCAGATAAAATACTCTTCTGACTTTTATTTTATATCATAGGAGTCCATCAATGCATACAATGAACCAAACAGCACAAAGTTTGTTTTCATGTTAAGCACACGAGCTGGTGGTCTTGGCATCAATCTTGCTACTGCTGATGTTGTGATTTTGTATGACTCAGATTGGAATCCCCAAGTAGATCTTCAGGCCATGGTAAGAGATAACAAATATTCTCTGTGCTTAATAGATGTTTTCACTTAAAGTAAGCTAACGAGCAGTCTACAAATGTCAGTGACTGAATCCAATAGAATTGTACTTTCTCTGACCTAATAGTTCAGTGAGGGTATTTTGCAGGTGATCATCCATCTAAATCAGGTTATTTCCATCTTACATCTTTGCCGTATCTTAGGACCTTAGAGTTTTGTTATATCGTTTGCATCAGGAGAGAAAACTGGGAATTGCCCAGGGAATTTTTTATGGGTCAGAACTGACAGTGTCCCCACTTTCACTGGCCAGTACTCAATCACACAGTATAACTTACTGCATAAGAGTTGGTAACTAATAGTATAGTTGTGTCCTAGGTGGGACGGTAAGCAGGTTTGGGAGCTGCTAAACTGCCTGTCATGTTTGATTTTTAAAATTTTAGGCCCATGCATCTTGAGTATTTTGGCCTGATCAAGAGAATCGTTCTTATGTTGAGAAAACTTATTGATCTATAGAGTAATACAAAAACATAAAAGTTTGTAAGTTGGTACTGCTAATAACTTGACCTGTGGTGTTTACATCTTTCTTGTTGGCCACTTTCATCCTGTGACTCTTTGTAAAGGTGGCTGGGGGAAATCGATAAATTAGAAATAGGGATGCTTTATAAGAATGTGTTTTCTGAACTTAACAGAAGTGAAACAGAAAATGGAATTCAAATTCGTTTGACTTCTTATATGTAGTTGATTGGGTACTATTTAGACTAGGATTTTTATATTGTTTGTGGAGTTTGTTTATTTGTGTCACTTTTTCCCCTTAATTGTAGTGAAAATTTAGATTTGCTTTAGTAGAGAAACATTTTGAATTTAAACTTAAAAAGAATTTTAAAAAAAGTTTTATTGTCATACTTAAAGATTATAATTTTGTCTGTGTTGTCTGAAGACACTGTATTTTATTTCCATATAACCTGGTAAAATTATTATGGTAGTTTCTCACAGATTCAACACATTCTATGCTTCTGGAAGGATTTCTTGTGAGATAACTGATTAATTTGATTGAAATTGAGACTTTAAGAAATGTTAATGAAATGTTATGAATTCATCAGTGTTTTGTTTCATATTTCTAAAACCATCTTGAACTTGAGAATATTTTCATTTTGTTTCTCAAGATACACATTCAAATGTTATTTATGTGAATTTTCAACTGGATTCAGAGTAACCTAGTTATTTTCTTAGGACCGAGCACACAGAATTGGACAGACCAAGACAGTCAGAGTGTTCCGCTTCATAACTGACAACACTGTAGAAGAGAGAATAGTGGAGCGTGCTGAGATGAAACTCAGGCTGGATTCAATCGTCATCCAGCAGGGTGAGCCTAGGACTTTGAACATTTACCAGGTTGAATTTATAACACTTTCCCCTGGATTTCCTAGTTCAGAATTATTTATTGAACAACCACAGATGCCAGGCGTTGTTCTCAGTGCTGAGAATACAAAGGTGACTTGAAACCAACCAGTGTTTTTACTTTCAAGGTGTTTGTAATTCAGTGAGAGTGAGACACAGAATAAACTTATATGTAAGTAGGACTAGATGGTGAGAGTGGGATTTTATTTTGGATGAACTGAAGGGAACTTCAGGTTCTTGGGCCAGATCAGCTTTCAAGGAAGACATTTGTGTTTTCATGAAGCTTAAGATGCATCTTTTAGTGATGGGATATGTAAAATGTAAAAATGAAAACAAACCCTCAGCCTCTTGCCTGCATTGGTGTCTTTTCCTCCCAAACTGTTGTGACCAAATACATTTTCTCTGTCCCTGAAGCGGAGAGGTATACTGTCGTGTTGTCGTGGTAGTCGCTCAGCCTTGTCCAGCTCTTTGCGACCCCGTGGACTGTAGCCCGCCAGGCTCTCTGCCCTTGGAATCTCCAGGCAGGAATACTGGAGTGGGTAGACATTCCCTCTCCAGGGGATCTTCCCAACCCAGGGATGGAACCTGACTCTCCTGCACTTCAGGCAGATTCTTTGCTGTCGGAGCCACCAGGAAAGCCCCCAGGGGGATGCTGTGGCTTCACGGGCCGGGAACGAACGTGGGCCTCCCACATGGCAGGCGAGAACTCTCCGCTCAACCGCCTGTGCACCAGTAATGTTGGTTGCTCAGTTGTGTCCAGCTCTCCATGGCATCTTCCCTACCCAGGGGTTGAACCCGTGTCTTTCGTATTGCAGGCAAATTCTTTACCGTCTGAGCCACCAGAGAAGTCCAATGGACTTTGTTGAAATCAGAAAATTCTTTACATCAGAACTTTTTTTTTTTGCCATGTAGTTTGTGGAATCTCAGTTCCCCGACCAGGAATTGAACCCAGGCCGCAGAAGTGAAAGCCCAGAATCCTAAGCTCTGGGCCACCAGGGAGCTGTCATGTTATCTACTGATTATTCCGTTTGTGTGTTTTGGTTTTGTCAGGCAGTGTCTTAGGTTTCTTATAAGGAAGGGAATGTTACATTTCTTTGATATCCCATAATGCGCCATCACGTCATGGCAAATAGATGGGGAAACTGCAAACAATGAGAGACTTTATTTTTGGAGGCTCCAAAATCACTGCAGATGGTGACTGAAGCCATGATATTAAAAGGCCCTTGCTCCTTGGAAGAGAAGTTATGACCAACCTAGACAGCATATTAAAAAACAGACGTTACTTTGCCAACAAAGGTCCATCTAGTCAAAGCTGTGGTTTTTCCAGTAGTCCTATATGGATGTGAGAGTTGGACTAGATAAAGAAGGCTGAGTGCTGAAGAATTGATGCTTTTGAACTGTGGTGTTGGAGAAGACTCTTGAGAGTCCCTTGGACTACAAGGAGATCCAACTAGTCCATCCTAAAGGAGATCAGTCCTGAATATTCATTGGAAGGACTGATGCTGAAGCTGAAACTCCAATACTTTGGCCACCTGATGCGAAGAACTGACACATTGGAAAAGACCCTGATGCTGGGAAAGATTGAGGACAGGAGGAGAAGGGGACGAGGATGAGATGGCTGGCTGGCATCAGCCACTCAATGGAGATGAGTTTGAGTAAACTCTGGGAGTTGGTAATGGACAGGGAGGCCTGGCGTGCTGCAGTCGTTGGGGTTGCAAAGAGTAGGAGACGACTGAACTGAACTGAATGCCATCCATAAAGTTAGCCATGTGTTGTATACATAAAGACAATACATGATTGTATACTGTTAGTTATTTTTGTTAATAATTGTTTAACATATTGGGCTTATTTTGTACCAAGTGATGTGCTCAATATTTAAATACAGAGTATTATCTTTAGTCTTCATGGCAGCTGGAGGTTGGCATCAGAGATAAAAGTGAGTCGCTTGTCTATCATGTATATAGCTAGGAAGTGAGTCATCCAGGGCCTCCAAAGCTGTATAAATTACTACAGTGAAATGTCTAATTACGAAAGTCTCTGGGGACTGCCAAACAGTGAAATTTCTTATGAGTGATGTAATGGTCCTCACACTCATGCATGGTTTTAGAAAGACATCTGCCTTGTGGTTCTTGTTGTCAATTATTTTCATCTCTGAAACAGCATTTTTTTTTTTTTTTTTAAAAAGGTTAAACTAATTCTTTTACAGTCAGCTGAGAAAAAGTCTTTTGACTTTGGTTTTTTTTTTTTTAGGGCAAATTTTGGAACAAATTTGTGCTAATAGCTTTATTAATCCCATTTATAGACATACTAGTCAAACAGCAAGCCTTTGGTGTATGCGGCCGGGTTATGTTTTGTGTACTAAGGGATATAATAAAAAAAAAAATGGGAATATATAGAAGTACTTACATCTGAAAAGTTCCTTCCCACCAAGAGGAAAGTAATTCCTGTAAGCCTAAGAACATTTTTGTAGCATTGAGATAGCTTTCAGGAGTCATGTTCTTTATATTAAATATGTGTCTTAACTTTGAAAGTCACAAATATTTGATCGTGTATTCTGTGAGGGACCTAAAACCATGATACAAGGATTTAAGATCCCAGAAAACAACTTGTATCTTTATGCACTCATTACAAGTTGATTGAAGTAGAAAAATTGAAACACAAGTAAATGTGAATAGCTCTTGTAGTTTGGCAATGTGAAGGTTTTTGTACTTCATTTTCTAAGTAAAAAAGGCTGATTTGGGATTATTAGTGATAATACTAATCAGTTTCTGCTTATCAGAAACTTCCTGTATTTATAATACTCTCATCTAGGTTTTGGTAATTGGATTTTCAGATATCCCAAATTGCTGTTATTCTCACATGAGAATATATTTTATTGAGATGGTATTCAGTAGACTTCATTACATAACGTGTAAGCTTTAAATATAATATTTTATATTTATAAAATAATATAATATTTATAATATGTTAAATATTAACAACTTAAAATTTGGCATTTTATGTAAAAGTGAAGGTTATCAAATGTAAATAAATAGAAATGATTAAGAAATGATTGAGGGCTTATATCGAACATTTAAAATTCCAGAAGTTTGATTAACATTACACAATATCTTTTTTCAGGAAGACTTGTGGATCAGAATCTGAACAAAATTGGGAAAGATGAAATGCTTCAAATGATAAGGCATGGGGCAACACATGTATTTGCTTCAAAGGAGAGTGAGATTACTGATGAGGATATTGATGGTATTTTGGAAAGAGGTGCAAAGAAGGTGAGATGCAGATTAAATGGTATTTCTAGTATATAAAATATTTTAAACCAAAACTGAGGAAATGGCTATGTAAGTTATACTTCTACAGAAGTTATAAAGTCCAATTCATTTTGACTACAGTTCTCATGCTTTTTTAAAATTCTCAAATCTAATAAGATGTTTCTTTTGTCTCCTTAGACCGCAGAGATGAATGAAAAGCTCTCCAAGATGGGTGAAAGCTCACTTAGAAATTTTACAATGGATACAGAGTCAAGCGTTTATAACTTTGAAGGAGAAGATTATAGAGAAAAACAAAAGGTAATTTAGAAAGAGATTTTGGTTACCTTAAGACTTAATATTTTAGTATGGAATTTAAGTGGAATATTAAGTCTGGAATATTAAGACTTAATATTTTAGTCTGGAATTTAAGTGTTAGGTGTGATGCCTTATCTCAAATAGCAGTCAATTCTGTTTGCTCACATCTGAATTATTTTCATTTGTGTGTTAAATTTAATGCCACATTTTCAGTTGGTAAACGCTGAAATGTTATAAAAATTTATGTGTACTGTTATAGTAAAGTATATTGTGTGGGGTGATTATAGTAATTGGGGATATTTGGAAATTAAAACTACTGCCAAAAGTAAAATCTGTCACAACCTTATTAGTTGTGGAGTTTTTTTAAAGCAGAATTGGCTATTAGTAATTAAAGGGATGAACTTCTAATTTCTAAATTGCTATTTCCTTCCTAATTGGTATTATATAGTGAAATTAGAAAATTCCTGCTGGGCAGAAGGAAAATAATTCAACCTAATGATTTCCCTTTTAACATTTAGACATTTATATCCTTTGAATTTTTTCTAGGCTAAATATTTATCTACATTTCTCTCCTAATTTTGGTTCTAGCATGCCATCTGTAGCATTTCTTTTTTCACCCAATCATTATTCATTTGGTTAGGAAACAATCACTGAATGTTTGTGCTGTTCCCTAGATATCCTCTTGTGTGTTAGTTGCATGGTTCCTAGCCTCATGTAGTCTAGGGTGTATGAACACCTGCATTCTTAAATAGGTCATATTAATGTGCACAGTAGGAGTTGCCTTCATGTAAGATCTGTGACTGTGTAATAAAAGCTGGTGATTTGAATTGTCTCCCACGGGTTAGATTGCATTCACAGAGTGGATCGAGCCTCCTAAACGGGAAAGAAAAGCCAACTATGCTGTTGACGCCTATTTCAGGGAAGCGCTTCGCGTCAGTGAACCTAAAGCACCCAAGGTGAGTTGACAGGACACAGATATCTAAAAATATTGGAAATGCAGATTAGTTTTCTTCTTATATTCTTGCAATAAAATCAGATTGAGAATTACAATTTTATGTGGTTTCTTCCAGTATACCTCCTTCAACTTTTGTTGAAAGTTTTCTAAAAGTTAATTTTAAATGTAAGCATTTAACATTTGCTTGATGTTTGTTAAATTTTATGGAAGATGCATTCAGTTGCTTGGAGAATTGGCTGTCATGGTTTTATAGAGTGCAGAAAGATTTCAGATAGATTTAAAGCAAAATAGGTTTGTGTTTTTCTTTCTTTCTTTTTTTTTTTTTTTACAAACAATGCTGTTTTTTTTTTTAGGCTCCTCGACCTCCAAAACAACCCAATGTTCAGGATTTCCAGTTCTTTCCTCCACGTCTATTTGAATTATTGGAAAAAGAAATTCTATATTACAGAAAAACAATTGGTTACAAGGTAACAGAAGTAACACTTTGTAACTAATCTCATTTGTTTTTACTTACTAAATGCATGATATCAATATATTTTCTTGGATTAAAACTTATAAAATTTCATGTAGTTGGTTAAGAGTTTAGTTCATCACGTGTTTCCTGAAATCTATTGACTGATGACACGGAAAAAATACGTATGTTTTTAGGTCCCTCGAAATCCTGACCTACCGAATGCAGCACAGGCACAGAAGGAAGAGCAGCTTAAAATTGATGAAGCCGAGCCCCTCAATGATGAAGAGTTAGAGGAGAAGGAGAAGCTCCTGACGCAGGTGCGCTTTCAACCAGAACCAGGTTTAGTGACAGGTCTTTTGTAAGGTGCCCTGTTAGGTTCTGTGCGGGTAAACAAAAGAAGTAAAGTTTCTCTTTTCACAAGTGGAATAATTGGAGGTGATGAGCATGGGCATCTGGGTATATGCTACGTTGTGATTGTCATTAGTTGTGGAGGTAGGAGAGAAGAGGGTAGATGTGCACCAAATTGATTGTTGTGGAGTCAGTATCTTTGATCACCTTTTTTCCAGCTCTCCCACCTCCCCTTTCCTGGGGATCTTCTCATTTTTACTATGTCGTTGTTCTCAATTACAAGTATCTGCTTGGTGCTTTTTGTAAACATCCTTTAGGATTCAATTAAGGCCTTTGAGAATCTAGCTTTAACCTACCTTTAAAGCTTTATTATTACTTTGTTTTGCCGCTTGGTTTATATGTTTGCTCTGTATGTTCATTCTGGCTCTTTACATTCTTTCCTCCTGACAAACAATTTCTCCTTGAAAACGCAGTGAAAATGTCACTTTTTTGTGCAGCATTTCTTACTCTCCGACTCAGACTTAGTTGGTTGGCTGTCTAAGTAATGTATATGATGTATTGTTAAAGTGCCTAGTTACCACTTTAAAATAACTTAGAACTTGGAGCAACTGAAATTTTTCCATAATACTTAGCAGGATTGGTAAAGTTTTAATAGCTTTTCCCCCAAGCTCAGGGACTATATGCTTTGTTTTCTTTGCTTTGAAGGGATTTACCAATTGGAATAAGAGAGATTTTAACCAGTTTATCAAAGCTAATGAGAAGTGGGGTCGTGATGATATTGAAAATATAGCAAGAGAAGTAGAAGGCAAAACTCCAGAAGAAGTCATTGAATACTCAGGTACTTCTGTTATTTTAATAGGTATAAGAATGTTCTCAGGCTTTTGGAGGGCAGTTGGAAAGTTGAGATTTTCTTACTCTGAATGATGCATTTGTTTTCCTAATTTTTAAAAAATTTTTGGCCACACATGTGGCATGTGGACTTCCTGGTGGCTCAGATGGTAAAGAATCTGCCCGCAATGCGGGAGGCCTAGTTTCCATCCCTGGGTCGGGAAGATCCCCTGAGGAGGGCATGGTAACCCATTCCAATATTCTTGCCTGGAGAATCCCCATGGACAGACAAGCCTGCGGGCTACAGTCCTTGGGGTCACAGAGTCACACACGCCTGAGAGGTTGCGCACAGCACACATGTGGCGTGTGGAGTCTTGGCTCCCTGGCCAGGGATTGAACCCACACCTCCTGGGCTGGAAGCACAGTCTGAGCATCTGAACCACCAGGGGAGTCCGTGAATGATGTTTTGATAAGCTAAAGTTTGCCACAATGGTGTCTCATTTTGTTTTTTAAAAATTGAGTTAGAAAATCTCCCCTTCTTTAAAATGGCATCATTAATTTTTCTTTTTTTTACCCTCGTTAACTAACTGTAGCCAAGAAAACAAGAATAGGCCACTGGATAATTGTGCTTTCTTTTTACTTCATTTCTCTTTATAACTTTTCAAATACTATATAATTCTGTTTCCTGAAGTCTGTTGGGTTGACAAGTGGATGTGTGTAAGTTGTGCTATGGTGATTGCTGAAAATTTCAAAAGAGCAGAGAATTAAGTGTTGGGAGATACTTAAATCATGCAGTTCACCTTTTTTTTTTTTTTAAAGTTAAGGAAAGAGAGGTAATTGTGTGACTTAGTAGTGTTAGATGTGGGAAGAAGGGAAACATTTCTTAATCCTTAGCAAATAAAATAGATCAGAGCATTTATAAAAACAAGTTACTTATATTTCTTCCCTTTCTCCACCTATCCCCTCTGCCCAATTTTACTCTTAACAGCTGTGTTCTGGGAAAGATGCAATGAGCTGCAGGACATAGAAAAGATTATGGCTCAGATTGAAAGAGGAGAGGCAAGAATTCAAAGAAGAATTAGTATCAAAAAAGCACTTGACACGAAGGTACTTTGAATATTAATAAGTATTGTAGTTAATAAAATAACTCCTGTCTGTAAGTATAAGAGTTAAAGTAACTATTTAAAAGGAAAAGAAATGATTTAGAATGAAAAATTTCTTCAGAGAACAACATTCAAACTTCATGGGGATTCTCAACAGGATTTACCTCAGTATTTCAGTTGGTATATGTGAGTCAGAGTCTCTGTGATTTAGCTCTTTGCTAAATAGTACTAGAAAATCTGAGTCTGTATTTCTTTTTAGAATAATAAAGACCAAAGTTGTTTCAGGACAAAGGTTAAGAATGATGGAAGTGCTTTGGATAGAAAATGGATGTGAAATGCAACATTTATAGCTAACTTTACTAAAACTGAGTTTGAAATATAGGTTATGTAGGATTTGTATTTTGTATAATGGGAAATCTGATTTTCATAGATTGGACGGTACAAAGCACCTTTTCATCAGCTGAGAATATCTTATGGTACTAACAAAGGAAAAAACTATACTGAAGAGGAAGACCGCTTTCTGATCTGTATGCTTCACAAGCTTGGATTCGACAAAGAAAACGTGTATGATGAATTGCGGCAGTGTATTCGCAACTCTCCTCAGTTCAGATTCGACTGGTTTCTAAAGTCCAGAACCGCAATGGTGAGCACTGGGGGCCTTTTTGTGGAATGAAGCAGATAATTCAGAGGAAGTAGATAATGTAGTATTGTTTAAGGTAACTTTTAAAATTTTATTAAGAGAAAATTTGTGTATCTTTGAAGTAAATTTTTGTTAGATTACTGTTTGTATCATAGGTTAAAGTAGTTCCTTAAGAAACAGTTCACCTCCACAGTTATAAACCTAATGTTATAAGTCACTTACAAAGTTTATTTTTTCCATCGTTTGATAGCACTTCTTTTAACATCACTATATACAATAGGATTAGTTTTTTTGTGTGAATTTTAATCAAGCTTTAAGTAGAAGGAAAAGTCGCATCAATTAACTTGTGAATAAGATGATCACAGTTTAAAATTTGACTTTTGCTTTTGTAAATAATACACATTTTTATAAAGAAAGGACTTCTCATGTATCTGCCCATCAGAATACTGAATTTTCAGTTAATTAAAAAGAGCATAGTGTGGTAAAACACTACCGTTTTAATGCTAGGTTCTGATCAGCAACTTCCATTTTTATGACCTAAAATTAGAATTCAGAAAAATACAGCTTTGATGAATTGCTCTTCCCTTATGTATTTTACCACCTTTTAATTTTTAGCTTCATCTTTTGTTCTTCAGGATTATTTAATGCCAAAAAAGTTCTGTAGTCTTAATTTTGAGACTTAATTTCTCTCAGTGTATTTAAAATACATTTTTGCTCTTCAGGATGGGATAGTTTGCAATCTCTAAGTGTTTGACCACTGAAGGGTTTTTTTTTTTCCATTAAATGTCATTGGAGGCTGGTGTTTTATGAAACTCTAGGTTGGGAAATGTTGCTCTATAAATGCATTATAAATATACAGTTAGAGGAGACAGATTCAGTTGCTGTAAGCTCTGTATTATATCTTTTAAAGTAGGAACAATTTATAGTAAGTGATTTTATATTAAGTGAAGCAAGATGCAGTGTCACATTACTGGTATAATACCATAGTCTAAAACTGTTATTTCCTAACATGTTTCATGTTAAGGCACACATACAAAATGATAATATGTGTATGGCCCCTTCCCCTTGTGGTGAAACAGTTGAGGCATAATCTTTGTCTATAAGCCAAGCAGATTCATATCATAGCACATCTGTAAAACATTCTGGTTTGTGTATCTCAGTAAATTCAGAACTTGGATGTAGTGTACCTTCTCTCTATATGTACTATTGCAGATATTTCCAAACCTTGTATGGTTGTGTCCTATATGATATTTTTAAATGATTTTGTTGTGATTGTTTGTGTAGTACTGTCACAACAAGGAAAACACCAGTTTTACAGTTTAAGTTGGTTTTAACCCTCAAATATTAATATTAATTGGCAGTATTTTAAGTTTATATATAGATGACAGTTCTCAGGCATCAATGCTAGTAGCAGTATTGCACATATTAAGAGATGGTCATTTTCACTGCTTCAGTTCCTGAGTGAAGGAAGGATGTATGTAGAATACACAGTAGCATGGCCTTAAATAATGAAGTGAAAGATGTACACATCTTTTTTTAATCCTCCTGGCATGGAATGTGTATGAAAATTAGTAGTTTTTTGCTTTCAAAAATTTTAATCTATTGGGAGTGTAAATGATATTATGCTATTAAAACATACCTTTGGTTTTGAAATTGTATTCATGAAAACTTATAGATGGAGAATACAGATTTATCATGTAAAGTTGTGTTTATAACTTAGGAACTGCAGAGGAGGTGTAACACCTTAATTACCTTGATTGAAAGAGAAAATATGGAACTAGAAGAAAAGGAGAAGGCAGAGAAAAAGAAAAGAGGACCAAAACCTTCAGTAAGTACTGATGAAAAATGTAAATGTTTTCTTGGGAGACTTAAATTTTTTCAAGAATTTGAATATTACTTGGCTTACCACTAATGCATTAATCTTGTTTTTTGGTAGATAGCATAACCTAAATTGCTTAAAAAGTATAAACAAACTTGATTGCATTGTGTGGGGAATATCATGTTATGGTAATTCACAATGTGGGGATCTGTAAAAGTTTGGTAAGGTCTGTCTTGTGAATGCCATGAGTCTACCCTTGACTATGAGAATACAGGTTACAATGTTAGAATATTTAAAGAAATATTAGGAAAGCAGTGACCTTTTACTGTTCACTTCTAGACTATGATTTCTTTCCCCAGTGACCTCTTAGCATTGTGAAGGCAAAAATTACAAGAGAGGAAAAGTTTTAATTTTGTTATTTAGTAATAACTTATAGGGTCATGAGTAAATGAACATCTGCAGAAAATCTGGTGTTCATGTAACCTCACGAAGTATTTCTCATTACTGCTTTTTTTTAATAAGAAGCATGTGTTGTACATTTGTTTGGTGTATTGACTTACTGTTGCTAATTGTGAATTACTCATTACTTCATTAATAGCAGTAAAATTTTTGTGTTAGTAAAATATGTAGATAAGATTATTTAGAGAATTAAGGTTCTTCGGGTTAAGAAAATTAATACCTGTTACCAAGTGGCAGTTATTAGTAAAGTGCTATCGTGTGTCTTCCAATGTATTTCATGTTAATATTACTCGTGTGATGAAGGAAATCCTTTTGTTTGTTACTAGACACAGAAGCGTAAAATGGATGGAGCACCTGATGGCCGAGGAAGAAAAAAGAAGCTGAAACTATGAATACATATTTGTTTCATAATCACTAACTTTAAACCAGTAGTTCTTTAATTTACGGGTCTTCATAAGATGTACTGTACAATGCTCAATTGTTATGTCATTCAACGACATCAGGTTCATCTGTTTACCGAGCTAGAAACATAGTATGTAGTTTCACTTTTTTAAATGCAACAGCTGTGCTGAAATTTTTTTATCATTAACACTTGAAGTAATAAAATAGGCTTCATTTATTAATAAATGTTTCAGTTGATTTATTTTTCTATTATAGTTCCATTTGTGAGGATTGTGACTTTGTTTATGAGCTATAATTTCTATACTTGTGACGCTTAAAAAGAAGCAAACAAGTTAAAAAAAGAAAATTGCAGATAACACATGTCCCTTCAGTCTTCACTTAGTTGTGTAATTGTTTTAATTGACTTTGCCTTTGCAGAAGTTTGGGTATCTTCTTTGTAGTGCTATTGAGTCTCATCCAGGAAGATTATGTACATTGCATTCTCCTTGCTTGTTATATGGGTAGAATGGGAAAAAAAGGCAAGACAAATTCTCATGAAATTCTATGCATATTTCTGTTGCGCTGTTTCTATAGTTCTGAGGTGAATATGCCCTGTTCTGTTTGGAAGAATGGCCTTTTAGTTGTATAGCCAAAGACATTTAGTATTTTCTGGTTCCTTAAGGTGTTATTGTACCATTTTGTAAAAGGAATATTATTATTATTTTTTTTAATTGTTTGGTAAATATTTTTGACAAATTAACCTTCTGAAGCAGCCACAACTTGGAAAGATAATGTCAAAACTTAAGATGATTTTTCTTTTTTTAAAAAGACCCAGCCAAAATAAGGTGTCAATTTGTCGTACTGTTAAATTGAAATTGGTAACAAAATGTATCCCTTTCCGGTTTAACCATTTTTGGGTTTTAGAGTAATTGAAAATTTTATTTTATTATATTTAAAATAATTTCTAAGTGTGAACAGCAAGAATGAATTAATTCCAGTTTTTATTTTCTATGGACAGACTTGATAAACTGGAGACCCTGAAGCAGGATTACCCAAATTGTAGTGTCAGGATTTTAGCTGTACCAGAGGCCTTTATGTGCTACACATAATTTGTATAAAGTTTTATATGTGCAAATTGGGTACATAAATAGTTCTCCATTTTTCTAAGGGAATGCAATAAATGTAGCATCGTGAATAAATATAACTTTTATAATCCTTAAGTGGTCTTTTCTTTCCATTTCTTTAATTTTCTTTTCTCATTTGATTTTTATTCACTTTTTCCCCTTGGGATGTTATCTTTTTTCCTTAGATTTTCTCCCCATATCAGTTGCTTTTATCTGCCCACACATAATTGAGATTTCTATTTATAATGCTGATTTCTATAATATTACTAATACTGCTTACTTCTAAAAAGCGGGATTGTTGCTGGCGGTGTCAAGCAGAATGCAGTGTTTATAGCAATTTATGGAGTGATCTGTTTGTGTTTTCTTCCCCCCCCCCCCCCCCCCATTGACTTCTCACCTTGGATTCTTAAAACAACAATTACAGATATAATGTATGCAGAAATTGAGGAATGGTTACTCTTTCCATGGAAAAAGCTACTGAGAGTGGTGGCTTTATTTTGGAAGAAATAATTGGGAAAAACAAGGTTGAAGAAAACTTTACAGAGATCACAGGAGAAGTGTTTTCAAGACAAAAACAGCTAATGCCGTGTGTGTGTGTGTGTGTGTGTGTGTGTGTGTGTGTGTTGGGAGGGAATGGAGAGAGTGGAAATGTAAAAGGAAGCTAGTGCCAGCCCTTCAGAGCTCAGGGACACTGGGAGGTACATGTGTAAATTGAAACACTTGAAAAAAGCATGAAAAGAAACAACAACGTTTAGCATTGTGGTTCACAGGTCAGTTACGATATCACTGTTGGACGTTTATCTAGAATAGAGCCAAGTTTTTATTTATATTGCTAGTTAAGGAAACATGATGACTAAGCCAAACCAACTATTTTAAAAGAGGAATTGATGGTAGAGGAGACTCAAAATTGGAACCCATTTGATTTCCTCAGTTTACAGTTGAGGAATAGGAAGTTTAAATGGGTGAAATGAATGGTCCTAAAGCCAGCTTAGAAGAGGCTAGGTGTTTACCTAGGTGACCACAGGGTCACAGTTGTTAGACTATTTCATTTAATAAATAATTATGTATTGCTCTGTTGGGAAGATTATATTTTATTGGGAAGATATCTAGTAAAATTAATGTTACATTTCAACTTCAGTGTTTTAAATATTAATGTAACCTTGGGAGGGAAAAATGGAAAATTTTCCAGTAGCAAACTTTTTTTTTAATTTAGGGTATTTCATTCATATAGTAGACTTAAAGTATGTGCTTTAATTTTATTGCAGGGCTTACATATGCTCATTATAATGTTTTAATCTGAACTCAATACCCTAATTTAGGGTAAGTGGCATTTATGGATACCTACATGTTGTAGAACATTCAGTGTCAAGTGTGACAGGAACATGATAGTAAAAAGGGTCAATACATTAATATTAAACCAGCTAATACCAATTTGTTGGTTTTAAGTAATTATTTCAAATGTGATTACGCTTTATAATATTTGACTCTGTGAACATGTGATTTTAAAAAACGGTTAAAGACGTCTTAGTGTTGTGGATAAGTTCAGTTGTAGTGACATTTTAAGGAACATACATAAATCTCATTTCTGAGGAACCACCAGTCCTTAACACTGAACACTGTTCCTGTCAGTTTCCCTGGGGGAATTAACTCAGTGGACAGGCAGGTTCAAATTGGGAAAAGTAGGAAGAGCCAAGTCCAAAATAATGCACTTGTTTCAGGCATAGTTATCTTGGTTCCTGTAGCCATTTTATTTTATTTTTTTTTCCATTTATTTTTATTAGTTGGAGGCTAATTACTTTACATCATTGCAGTGGTTTTTGTCATACATTGAAATGAATTAGCCATGGATTTACATGTATTCCCCATCCCAGTCCCCCCTCCCACCTCCCTCTCCACCCGATTCCTCTGGGTCTTCCCAGTGCACCAGGCCCGAGCACTTGTCTCATGCACCCAACCTGGGCTGGTGATCTGTTTCACCCTAGATAATATACATGTTTCAATGCTGTTCTCTTGAAACATCCCACCCTCACCTTCTCCCAGAGTCCACAGGTCTGTTCTATACATCTGAGTCTCTTTTTCTGTTTTGCATATAGGGTTATCGTTACCATCTTTCTAAATTCCATATATATGTGTTAGTATACTGTAATGGTCTTTATCTTTCTGGCTTACTTCGCTCTGTATAATGGGCCCCAGTTTCATCCATCTCATTAGAACTGATTCAAATGAATTCTTTTTAATGGCTGAGTAATATTCCATGGTGTATATGTACCACAGCTTCCTCATCCATTCATCTGCTGATGGGCATCTAGGTTGCTTCCATGTCCTGGCTATTATAAACAGTGCTGCGATGAACATTGGGGTGCACATGTCTCTTTCAGATCTGGTTTCCTCGATGTGTATGCCCAGAAGAGGGATTGCTGGGTCATACGGCAGTTCTATTCCCAGCTTTTTAAGAAATCTCCACACTATTTTCCATAGTGGCTGTACTAATTTGCATTCCCACCAACAGTGTAAGAGGGTTCCCTTTTCTCCACACCCTCTCCAGCATTTATTGCTTGTAGACTTGGATAGCAGCCATCCTGACTGGCGTATAATGGTACCTCATTGTGGTTTTGATTTGCATTTCTCTGATAATGAGTGATGTTGAGCATCTTTTCATGTGTTTCTGTGCCATCTGTATGTCTTCCTTGGAGAAATGTCTGTTTAGTTTTTTGGCCCATTTTTTGATTGGGTCATTTATTTTTCTGGAGTTGAGCTGGAGGAGTTGCTTGTATATTTTTGAGATTAATCCTTTGTTGCTTCGTTTGCTATTATTTTCTCCCAATCTGAGGGCTGTCTTTTCACCTTGCTTATAGTTTCTTTTGTTGTACAAAAGCTTTTAAGTTTCATTAGGTCCCATTTGTTTATTTTTGCTTTTATTTCTAAAATTCTGGGATCTGGGTCACAGAGGATCCTGCTGTGATTTATGTCGGAGAGTGTTTTGCCTATGTTCTCCTCTAGGAGTTTTAGAGTTTCTGGTCTTAAATTTAGATCTTTAATCCATTTTGAGTTTATTATTGTGTATGGTGTTAGAAAGTGTTCTAGTTTCATTCTTTTACAGGTGGTTGACCAGTTTTCCCAGCACCACTTGTTAAAGAGGTTGTCTTTTTTCCATTGTATATCCTTGCCTCCTTTGTCGAAGATAAGGTGACCATAGGTTCATGGCTTTATCTCTGGGCTTTCTATTCTGTTCCATTGATCTATATTTCTGTCTTTGTGCCAGTACCATACTGTCTTGATGACTATGGCTTTGTAGTATAGTCTGAAGTCAGGCAGGTTGATTCCTCCAGTTCCATTCTTCTTTCTCAGGATTACTTTGGCTATTCGAGGTTTTTTGTATTTCCATACAAATTGTGAAATTATTTGTTCTAGTTCTGTGAAAAATACCGTTGGTAGTTTGATAGGGATTGCATTGAATCTATAGATTGCTTTGGGTAGTATAGCCATTTTGACAATATTGATTCTTCCATTCCATGAACATGGTATATTTCTCCATCTGTTTGTGTCCTCTTTGTCCTGTAGCCATTTTAAAGGCAGGTGCAGCTCTTTGTAAAAATAATAGCATAACCTATCTCAGTCTGTCTGAAGCCAGAATACAGCATAGCCCTCACACGTGGATTTGTGCACGTTGAACGTTACTGCATGTGTTTGGGCAGTCACTCACTGAACATTGGTGGAACTTGACAGCAGAAGCGATCAGGGTAGCTTTCTGCTATCCTCACCACGTATACCTCTCTCTGAAGCCACTTTTCTGCTTGTGTCTCAGGTATCACTCAGTACTGCAAGTTTGACTTGGAAAGATATATCACCCTGAATCTGATGTATTTTGAAAACGATGAACATGGTCATCTTTGTACTTGCAGTGATAGACTAAAACCTTCACATGGGAACTTGTTAGAAATGTAGAATCTGAGGCCTCACGTCAGACCTGCTGCACTAGAATCTGCATTTTAATAAGATGCTCAAAGGTGACTCATGCACAGGAAATCTGAAAAGTACTGCTTCAAACTCATTTTACCAAAGCAAAGTAATGAAACCTTAATAGTTGTTCAATACAAATGTCTTCGTATTAACGTGAAGATTAACATATAACAACAGGGTAACATTTTTTAGTTTAGGTGAGGAAGATCCAATATTATTTCAGAGTGTGCTGAGTCCTTCAGTCATGTTCGACTCTGCAGCCCTCTGAACTGTAGCTTGCCAGGCTCCTCTGTCTGGGATTCTCTAGGCATGAATACTGGAGTGGGTTGCCATGCCCTTCAGGGGATCTTCCTGACGCAGGGATAGAACCCGCATCTCTTATGTCTCCTGCAATGGCAGGGTGGGTTCTTTAGCACCACCTGGGAAACCCCAAAATGCTTTTAAGTTGAATTTTGGATCTGCAGATAGTTTTAGAAGAGGTTTTTCTGGTGAGTTGTAACGGTCTAGCATCAGTCATTGCCTCGCGGTTACCTTGAGGCAGGTGTGCGGTTGGAGGAGCAGCAGCAGCGGCAACGCCCGGGAGCTGTTAAAATTACAGATACTCACTCAGACCGTCCTCCGTTTTGCTGAACTGAAACCTGGCGGGGCGGCTTTGCATTTCTGTCTCAAGCCCTCCCGGTGATGCTTACCGAAGTTGGAGATGCACCGAGTTAGCACCTCTCACTATACTTGTTGGTTTCCCTTTCCTTTACGTGGGACAAATGCTACATAACCTTGGATTGTGACTTGCTTTTTTCTACTCAATTTTGTAAATCCACTTATGAAACTATAAAAGGCAGCATGCTGAGTGTGTGGGTCATTAAATGAATAATGGCTGAGTCATAGCGAAGATGAGATGTTCATTGGTAGAGAGATAAGTGCCTCTCCTTATAGGGATAATGTGATGAATAGACAGTGGTCAACTGGACTCGGTGACAGAATGCTTTTGGTTGATTGTGTCATCTTTCACAGAAAGGACCCTTTTTTTTTAATACCATTTTTACCATTCTGAGCACGTTTTCCCTGTGTATTGTCACTTTGGAGACATGATTGATCTGGTCTGAAGTCAGAAACATGTCTCTGTGTTGATGCACAGACAACATCTCCTAGGGATGGTCAAGGTCAACTTGGAGAGAAGACCTTTCACCCTGCAGCGCAGAGTCTGCGCTGACTTCTGGGGAGTCACCATAACCTCCAAGCGGCGTTCCTGTCTGGTTGCTGTTAAAGCAGCTTACAGATGGGCCATTTTCCTCATCTGTGGCATCAGCCTTAGGTCTGAGGAGAAGGGAGGCTGGTAGCACGAGGCAGCTCAAGAGCAGGAGCCCAGATGCACCCCACAGATGGACGTGGTGCTGCCTGAAGGATCCCAACCTACAGCTTCCATTCCTATTTGCTGATGAGCCACGCCACCTGGGAACCAGTCTGGAAGGAAGTCTGGCTTTTTTAGAGTGGTTCAGGGTGATATGCTGAGTATGAGTGCCCTTCTTTTTATCAGCTCCTGTATCTGGAGAGAGGGTCAGGAACGAGTGCTAAGGGCACCCTCAGCACTATAACCTGAAAAACTGGAAGAGGGTGAGGGCATCACTGTAGTTGAAATGTGCTTTTTGCCCAGCATCAGTGGACAAAGAAAGGTTCAGCCTTTTGTTCTTAACTGTTGATTTAATTGATGACAATGGGTTTCACTGGCCTTGGTGACAAAAAAGGAAAAAACAGAGCCCAGTCTAATAATGCTTTGTAGGCTTATTCTTGCTCTTTATGTTTTCATACAGTTGCATAAACTACACTTGCACATATCACCAGAATGTATGTAACACCAAGGACAGTACAATACCAATGATATCCCAGGGTTGCAGTGATTTGGAAACTGTTGTTAGGAGAACTGTTTTGGCTGCTTCCTCTCCTTTAAAGTCTTTCAACCAAAAGGAGGACAAGCACTCTGCTTACAGTCAGCGATGGTGTCATTGATGAAAATGGTGGTTTTATTGGGTTCTCCAAGTGCTGCACCCAGTGGCATCTGAAGAAGTAGTTCAAACCGCTCTGAACCCTCAAAGATGGGCTGTCCCAGGTCCGCAAGGATTGTCACTCGGAACATCTGAACACGCACTCCTGGAGCGAAGTTCAGTTTTTGGCTGATGCCAATATAATCTAATCCAGCTAGTGGGAAAGGAAAAGCCAAGAGTAAGATGCAGGAGTCACTGCCCGACGTTTTCCTTCAGAGAAAGATGGGTGGTCCTTAGCATTGTCCTATGTATATGGCACCCTCAAACTCATTTTTTTTGGCTTGATCCTCAGAAAGGGGCAATCTCCACATTCTACAAAATGCCACAACCACCACACATCTGTCACCACGTGCGATCCCCACCAATGCTCTCCATCAGCTTCCAAGCACTTCCACAAAAATCCCACCGATACACTGAAGGCTCTCAAGGCAACTTAAGTTTTAATGAAGGCATTTCCCTTTTCTATTTGGAACCGTTAAGATCATGATTGTGACTTTCGTTTTGACCAGGTTTCACTCATTCACCTTTCCCAGACATCTAGTTTAAACTTAACAATATTCTGCTCAGTTTTATTGGGCCATGAAGTTTCTGCCATTTTCTCAATTATTAATCATTTTGTAAGCTGGCTCACCTCATTATATCACTTATTTGCTATTTATTTAAAAGGTCATCCAATGTCATGACAAATTATAGTCAAAGAGAATAGAATAAGAAACCCTGAGTAATATACATAAATAAATGGAAGAATAGAATATTTACATTGTCTCAAATTATCTCCCCATAAAAGACTTCTTGGGGGCCACCCTTGTGGCTCAGATGGTAAAGAATCTGCCTGCAATGTGGGAGACTTGGGTTTGATCCCTGGGTTGGCAAGATCCCCTGGAGAAGGGAATGGCAACCCACTCCAGTATTCTTGCTCAGAGAATCCCCATGGACAGAGGAGCCTGGCAGGTCCATGGGGCTGCAAAGAGTCGGATGCAACTGAGCGACTAACACAAAAAGACTTCTCAATTACAAAGGAAGAAAAGTAACTTCATAGTAAGGAAACCTGGCACATACCACCTTAACCACCTTAGCCAAGTGATCAAAGTTCATATCACCAATGGCGGGATAAATGGCAATTGTGTCCCACTGGCTAGAAGGCAGTGAAAAGGCAGTACCATTTCTGTGATATTCCTTCTGAAGATGCAGAGCCTGAATCTAATGATGAGGAAAATCAGACACGCCCAACCTGCTGGGTATTTTACAAAACTAATTAGTAATATTTCTTTTAGATTTTTATTTTATATTAGAGTATAGTATAGTTGTGTCTGACTCTGTGACGCCATGCACAGAGAAGCCGGGTGGCTTACAGCAGCCCACCAGGTTCCTCTGCCCATGGGATTTCCAGCCAAGAATACTGGAGTGGTTGACCTTCCTTACGCCAGGGGATCTTCCTGACCCAAGTGTCGAACCCAGGTCTCCTACAATGCAGGCAGACTCCTTACCGTCTGAGCTCCCAGGAAAGCCCCGTAGTTGATTCACAATGCTGTTAGTTTCAGGTGTACAACAGGACATTTCAGTTACACATACATGCATATCTATTCTCTCCCAAAGTCTTTTCCCACTTAGGTCATTACAAGACTATTAAATACAATTCTTTGTGCTATACAGTAGGTCCTTGTTGATCATCTATTTTTATATATATTAGTGTCCATCTGTTAATGCCAAACTCCTAATTTATCCCTCCCCCTGGTTTATAATCTTGAAAAATAGAAAAGTCATGGAAGTCAAAGAAAGCCAAGAAACTGTCCAGATGGTATACAAAACTAAACGACATGGCACTAAATACAATGTGATTTTGAACTGAACTTTCTTGCTTTATGAGTGATTTGGGGGACAACTGGTAGAATTTGAATGAGGTCTGAAGATAAGAGTGTAGTCATGTATCAGTATCCTGATTTTAAGCTTGTATTGTGGGTACACAGGAGAACGTCTCTATAGGAGATGACCTCCACATTTTTGAAGAGATGGTTCGAGATTTATTGGCAACCTGCTCTCAGTGGTTCAAGAAAAACAAAGTGGTTTTTTTTTTTTTACTGTACTTATTTCTTTTCTGTAAGTTTGAGATAATTACATTAAGAAAAAAATAAGACAAGATGATGGTGAAAAGCACCAAGGCAGGAGAGTAAAAGAAAGGGGATTTGGGATCTTATGAGTTTTGGTTCACATGTTAATTCTGCTGTTTACTTGTATAAACTATTTCATTGTTTGAGTCTCAATTTCTTTAACATCAAAATGGGGAAGATTATTGTTATTTTCCAAAGTTGTTGTGAAGATTAGAGATAATACAGCAAGGATGCTAGCACAGAGTCTGTCAAATAGCAAGCATTCAGTACACAGAAATTATTATTTATGTCATAAATAATGATGATCTATGTATGCATCATTATTATTGCTAATTCACCAGCCTGAGCAGATGTCATTTTCTAGACTCTAGAGATTATCAAGTCTAAACTGTTACCTCTGCATAGCTCCAGTTCAAACCCATGAGTCATGACCTCAAGCATAGATCACTTCTATCTGTCCATCCCTCTCTGAGGGCTAGCAGAGGGTCATTACTGGTATAAAAAGGAATTCACCCAAATAAATTTTAATTTTTTTTCCAACCATAAAAAGAGTCCAAGGAACCAACTGATCTATTCACTTTTGGTTTCACAAACATATATAGAGTGAGAAAGAGCCTGGCCTGAAAATTAAGCAAAGGAAGGAAGAAAGAAAAGTAAAAAAAAAGCAAGACAACAACAAAAGAACTCAGCAGAAGGCCCACCATCACTGGCATCATGTAGTATGATGTGATATATTCACTGGCGTGTTATAATATGGTAATACTCCCAAGAGCAAATTGTCTTCCGTTCCCTTAACTGTTTCTTGGGTACATGTTGAAACTGGGTGCACATTTTCATAGAAACATTTTCTCTTCATGTCCTGTTCCTGCAGGTTTTTAGATTGCTGGGTTTTATTTGCAAGATTTGTGCTTTTACTTAGTTTTTATCTTCACGTATCCTCATGTGTCTTGGACTGTATGACACTAATCCTATGCTGCCTGTCACGTCCCAGGAGATTAAGGTCCCTGGTAACAATGAAAAAAATGTGGATTTCAACGCAGATGGAAATTTCCCTTTCTCTTCCTGAATCCTACTGTTTTTTTGTTTTTTTTTTTTTGTCTTTGTTTATTTGTTTTGGTTGGTAAAGCAGCTTCAATACAGGGAAAGTGATGCTCAGAACCATTTAACTCTACTGCCAGCCAGGCTTTGATTGTCCACATCAGGAAAGGCAAAGGGGAGTGGGGTGTGAGAACATGCTGCTTGAAGCCAAGGAAAATGCTGGAGAGTCAGACGTGAGAGCCTCCTACGCTCCTGGGGGGCCAATAGGTGCCTGGAGACTCCCAGGAGCTGGCATACCTGCTCAGTCATCACAGGGACACCTTGGTATGACATAGTGTTTCTGAGCAGCTTCTAGTATCCACAAGTACTCTTTTTTAAATTAGTTGATTTGGGGCTGTGCTGGTCCTTGTTCCTCCGCGCGTGCATTCCCTAGTTTCGAGAACGGGCTCCTCGCTGGGGGCACAGGCTCCAGGGCACGTGGTCTCGGCGGTCGTGGTGCGCGGGCTCAGCTGCCCCGCGGGGCGTGCAATCCCCCCGGCCCAGAGAAGGAGCCCATGCCCCCTACTTTGGCGGGTGCAGTCTTACCTGCTGGCTCACCAGGGAAGTCCTACAAATATTCCTTTTTCAAAAATGTATTTATTTTTAATTGGAGTGTAACTGCTTCACAATATTGTGTTGTTTTATGCCAATAAATACTTATGTCCCCTCCCTCTCGAGTCTCCCTCCACTTCCCACCCCATTCTACCTACCCCTCTAGGTTGTCACAGCGAATATTCTTAACTTGGGAAGGTTAATTTGGACCCAAGCAAGTAGTTAATGGGACTTCCCTCGTGGCTCAGACGGTAAAGCGTCTGCCTACAATGCAGGAGACCTGCGTTCAATCCCTGGGTTGGGAAGATCTCCTGGAGAAGGAAATGGCAGCCCACTCCAGTATTCTTGTCTGGAAAATCCCAAAATCCCATGGACGGAGGAGCCTGGTGGGCTAGAGTTCATGGGGTCGCAGAGTCGGACACGGCTGAGCGACTTCACTTTCCTAAGTAGTTAATGAACGAATCAGCAAGTCATAAGGCTGCTACTTGAATATTCTGTTTCTTCCGTAAACAGCAGAAGTCATTCTATATGCCCAGGGAAGAGAAAATTTAAATCAGAGCCTCTCCACAAAGACTTGGCATGCTACACTAGAACAGACTAGACCTCACCCTATATGAATGTCAGGATGATGACATATTTTAAAAATGGGCTGCTCACCTTCTGCTGAGGCTGGCTCTGTTCTCTTGGAGCTCACGGTGACAGAGGACGCTTGGGAAAGGTCCGTGCCTGTCCTCTGGACGCAAACCTCCACGGAGCCAGCACTTTCATCAATGTGATATTTAGTGTCCCCAAAGTGCAAGGCAGGCTCTGGGGAGACGTGAAGGGACGAGTAAGAACGCTGCAGCCTCCCAGGACCCTCATCTCTGGCCCCGCGGGAGCCTGGGTGTTTCTCACAATCACCAGACTTGACAGGTTCCACGGGCTCGAGAGGAAACAGGCAAAACACACAAAAGACCACATCAAGGAGTCTCATGCCATGATGGCTTAGATTCCAGGAAGTGCAGTGAGAGAAAATCACAATTCTATTCATTTTCCTCCTTTAAGAGAGATCTGTCGTGCAAAGAAGTTTCCCAGTTGGGGAAACTGGTCAACTAGCTGTAACTCCGGCAAGCCAGCTATCGTTTGGAAAGAGATGGTGGGGAATTAGGGAGGCTTTTTTTCTCAAGGGAGAAGGGCCCTTCATGTTGAGGCACAGTCCAGCCAGGGGTCTGAACTCGGCGTCTGCTGCTGCACCTTATCCCATATGTTTGTTTGTCACAAAGACAGACAGAAACTCTATTCCTGAGCTGCTACCCGCAGAGGCAGGGAAGGGGTCCCCTAGAATAGAAGGCTGGGGGCAGCCAGGGTGGGCATCAGGCTCTGAGAGCAGGTGAAAGTGAATGTGCTAGTTGCCGAGTCATGTCCGGCTCTGTGTGACCCCATGGTCTGTAGTCCACCAGGCTTCTCTGTCCCTGGGAATTCTCCAGGCAAGAATACTGGAGTGGGTAGCCATTGCTGTCTCCAGGGCATCTTCCCCACCCAGGGATCGAACCCGGGTCTCCTGCATTGCAGGCAGACGCTTTACCATCTGAACCGCCAGGGAAGCCCAAGAGTAGGTGGAAGAGAGGAAAACATCTAATGGGGGGAAAGTTTGACAAGCCAAGACTTGGCCAAGCAGATGTACTCATCCACTGCTAGCTCTCTCGGTTCTAAAACGCAGCCTATGAGCTTAGCTGACTCTTCAAAGCTTATACAAGGGCCAGCTGTTACATTTGACATGATAAAGGTCAGAAATGAATGCTTTTCCTCAGACTGTGAAATTCAGAGGCAAAAAGATATCAACACCAGGCAGCAGCTTCACCACAGAGGCGTGACCACTGAGATGATAAATGGAAAATCAACACGACAGAGACGAAACCTCGGCAAGCACGATACAACACAGAAGCATGTCAGGATGGAATTTGGATTTTGGAAGGTAGAAATCCACTGTAACAAGCAGTATTTGCCCAGGATATGTTTTAGCAGATCTCTTCGTGCTGCAGAGAGCTTTACCAAACGTTTGACGGTAGTGCACAAGAGTTCTCGTAATCTGACTAGCGTCTTGTTCTTTCTGGAGTCTTCATGTAACATTCGTGACCCTGTTACACAGAATAGCTCTCCAGGCAGCCAGCACAGCACGTGGTCAGGGCCTCCATCTTCACTGGTGATGTCCTCTGAGCTGAAACTCCCTTCTCAACATGCTAATTTCACACACTCCTTTTGTAAGACTTTGACTGAGTAACCTGCTCTGGGAGGTCATGTGCGTGTGCGCGTACATGCTAAGTCGCTCAGTCGTGTCCGACTCTTTGCTATCCTATGGACTGTGTAGCCTGCCAGGCTCCTCAATCCATGGGATTCTCCAGGCAAGAATACTGGATTGGGTTGCCATGTTCTCTTCCTGACCCAGGGATCGAACCCATGTCTCTTGTGTCTCCTGCATTGGCAATCAGGTTCTTTACCCCTAGTGTCACCTGGGAAGCCCCTGGGAGGCCGTATATGCCCTTAAGGGGGGAGTTGTTCCTTATCCCGTGCTCCCCTGACACTCTGCACAGCTCACTAGATGCAGTGATGGGTCACTCTGGCTATTTGCTGTCCTCAGCTGTATCACAGGTGGGGTCTGCACTCAGAAAAGGGTGTGGGGAGGTCATTCTCTCTTAAAACTTTTTGTTTCTTTTTGTGGCTGCACCGGGTCTTGGTTGCAGCATGCAGGATCTTCAGTTGCTGCAGGTGGGGTCTAGTTCCCTGACCAGGGATGGAAGCCAGACGCCCAGCATTGGAAACATGCCAAGTCTTAGCCTCTGGATCACCAGCGAAGTCCCCATTCTCTCTTTTTGACTCAGAAGTTTCATCCACCTCCCCATTGCTGCTGGCGGATGTTTTGGAGACCTCTAAGCTTGGACAGGACACAGGGTGGAGAAGCAAGAGAAGCAGACAAGATCTTGATGGGTTTTATTATGGTGACCACACTCTTGGGTCTTAGAAGATGGAAGAAAGCAGATTCTGTTTCTCATGGGCACTTCGGTGTGTTCTTTGGAGATCTCTCATTCCCATGGCTGAGTGCTTCTCATCTGCCATCCCTTTGATAAGGATGTATGTGTGCTAAGCCCCTTCAGTCTGCATCCCTGTCCGGGCTGATCGCTAAACCTTCCTCATATATTAGGATTTGGCGGTGCTTCTGTGGGGATTGTTCATCCCTCTAGATGGCGCTGTTGGACAAGGCCTAAGACGGGTCCATTCTGGCTCTCTGCCGCGAGCGTGGCTCACAGCTGGTCCAGGACAAGCTTCCTGCATCCTTTGCTTGATACACCCTAGGGATACTGCCTCATCTTAATGCATCTCTTGTTTGCTCATCTATCAGAGCAGCTAATCAGCATATCTCCTACACTGAGATTTTCCAGATAGAGCCAGTTTCCTCCACACTGTAGGTGACACACATCACCCTTATCACGGTCTCGTGACTCACCACCTCTTTAAAAAGTTAAAATGTTAAAGCCGCCATTCTCACACACTGTTCTGTGTTATCAGAGCCTTACCAATACCTCCAGACCAGGGACCACATTCCACATCCCCTTAGAAATAGTTCGGTTGCTGTGTTATAAGTATTAAAGAATTGGTCGAGTGGCTAATTTTAACTCACTTCTGATATACTTTGAACTTACTACAAATAATATTTTTTAAAGTTGAGACTAATGGATCTGCTTATTTAGCAGAGAATTTACTGTGTGTGGTATTAGGGAAGGAAGAAAGATAAGAAAGATAAAAAAAAATTGAGTAATGTCACTGTTCAGAAAAAAAAAATGTAAGAATCAAGACTCTTTACCAGCTGAGCCACAAGGGGAGCCCAAGAATCAAGCCTCTCTGAATACCTTAAGATACAGAATATAAGAGGAGGACAGCGTGACTTAGAAGAGAAATCATGAAATTCTTCTGAGATGCTCTGTATACTGAGCATAAGGAGATTTGTTCAAATAGAGGAAAGAGATGCACTGGGCAGCCAGCAGTATCTCTAAGTAGTTGTCACTCAAGGTCTGTTTAAAAATCTGAGATGCTGGCAATAATTCTTATGGGTGGGCAGTTATGAGAGTAGAATATGTTGACCACTTATGTTAAGTGGATTCCACAGCCATAGCGGTGTTTTTCTCTCCTTTAAAAGAAAATGTCCCTTAAATGGAAATAAGAAAAAGAAATATGACAAAGTGGAAAGGGAAACTTTTGAAAGAGATATGACCATCATTTTAAAATGAGCTCACTATGCAGATTCAGAGAAATTTCATACCAAGATCCAAAGAGGACTTACAGCTGAAGACACAGACACGCTGCTGTTAAACTTTGACAAACCACCCTGAACAGGATAGATGCCGAGAGATGGAAGATTGGAAAACGTTTTTTAAGTTACCTCGGAAGACAAAATAGATTCTGGAAACAAGAAGGTAAGCTTAATCACTAGAAAAATTCTGGAAGTTTATTTCAACAGTTTTTGGATCTTTAGAAACGGAAGAGGCAATGCCGATGAGTCAGTATCGGTTTTTTAACATCTGGTTTCATGAAGTTAAGTTTAGTGTTTTTTTGGTTCAGCTAAACAGACACCTTTTGAGCATCCTCCGTGTGTTCTCACTATGGGGATGTAAAGAGAAGTGTGTTCTTCCTGTTAAGGTGTTTCTGGTGTAACAGGGCAGCCACACTGATGCCTATCAGCTAAGCCTGAGTGCTCCAACAAAAGGAGCAACCAACTCAAGGCTCAGAGGGAGGAGTCTTGGAAGAAAATAACTGTGCTAGACTCAAACAATGAATGAGAATTGATCCAGGAGAAAGGTGGGAAGGATGTCCCCAACAGAGTGGCTCATATGAAAAAGAAAAGCCCAGAAGCACGACAAAGCCTAGTGTTTGGGAAGGAATAAAAGAGAGCGTTTCTTGGAAATGTTTAAGGTGACAGTGGATGAATGAGGGGATGAGTTTTGAGAGGAAGGGAGAAATCAGATCCTACATAAACTTGGATCCACTTTAAGTAGATAGGACTTCACATTCTAGACTCTGCTTAGAATATAGGGGCCAATTTGAAGTAGTGGAAAGGTGGTTGGTTTTTTTTTGTTTTCTGTACATCTGTCCAACTTTGGTTTGCGTCACAGATTTAAGGAAAAGCTAGGGCTACTGGTTAGGAAGCTATTGCAATTATACAGGTGAGACATGAGGATGGTTTGAAGTGTTCACTGGTGTGTATACTAATGATGGAGTGGGAGAGATGGATGTAGTTAGTGTCCTAAGCAGCATCCAGTGATTGGACGTAGGTGGCTTCTAGGATGCCCCGCCAGTGTGCGGATGGGATCATCATAAACTCAGTTGGGAAGATGGGTGGGGAAACAGTCTTGGCTAGGGGTGGAAAGGCTTTAATGTGTGAATCTGGAGTTTGAGAATCTAGTCAGGGCTGGAGATTTAGGAGTCACTAGTGTACAAGTTGTGGACAATCTTGTACTGTTTTAGAGGATATGATCATCCAATGTGAATGAGTAAAGAGAACGGGTGTAGCGGTGTCAACCACTGGAGAGATTGGCAGAGGGGAAGGAACTCAAAAAAAGAGACAGAGGAAGAGTGACGGAGACAAGAGTGGATCCAGGAAAATCGAGAGAATAGGAAAAATTGAGAAATATAAGTGACCACAATGTTAAATTCAGCAAGTATCGGCAGAAAGATGTGTGTAAGCCAATAGCGGTAATCAGTGGCACAACAACCAAAATATACCTTATTAAACTTAAAACTGTGTCAACTGAACTATAATGCCTAAATTAAAAAATAAGAAACGAAATAAAATTTTTTCTGCATTTAAAACCTTTAACAACTGTATTATAATATGACTAACCTTCTAAAGCATAGTGTTACTCTTTCTTCCAAACAGTTTTCTGGGTTTTAAAGTACAGCAATCTGTCTTTCTAGTTCTAAAAACATTTTGTGTTGAAGTTTATCTTGGCCCATAGCAATAGTATTAACCACAGCGAAAAAAAAAACAAAACTGGATGTAATTTCACCAAAATAACACTTTGTTTCTGTGCAAGTTTTCCTTGCAGCGTTTTCTTAAATCTGTCATTATTCTGTTAAATGACCATTACTGACAAAGACACTAATCTAGCTGACAATCTTTACAGGCAAATTTAAACTTATTATTTTTTTTGTATTGGAGTATAGCCAATTAATAACGTTGTGATAGTTTCAGGTGAAGAGCAAAGGAACTCAGCCATATATATGCATGTATCTATTCTTTGCCAAACTCCCCTCCCATATAGGCAAATTTTATGCATGTTTATACAAATCTTATTACCTCAGGACAAAACTAAGAGCCATCTGAAATTGGACATCAATTCTTTTTTGTGGCAGATACAAGAATTTTCTAATTGCACGTTAAAAGTGCAATGTCTTCAGCAGTTAGGTGGAGACCTACTATAATGTGTTTACAAACAGAACAGACACATTGTGCTAATTAACCAGGGTCTTTAGTTTCATCTTGACCTTGTGAAGTGCAAATGGAAGCTAAGGTCTTTAGTAGGTGAATGCACAGGAAGCTCACTATGCATTAGTTCAGTTAACACTTACTGGCCATATTCTGTGGCCTCTGTCTGCACGGAGCTGACGTATCATGACTTTCCTGTCAGTGCAGGGCCAGGGTCTTGAGCTGTTAGATCGTCTCTGCTCCGGTGCCATTTCTTTGCGTAGCATCACTCCACAGTAGTTGCCTTTACAAATACATTCCTGCAGGTGACCCATTTGATGAGGGGATAGTTGATCTCTGTTTAAGAAAGCTAAACATTTCCCAGGCTCTAGCTAAAGAGAATAAAAACATTTCATCCCAGTTCTAACTCTTGAGCTGCTTGGTTACATCTTTGTGTTGCTAGATAGCATGTCATCACTTGGCCTAAAGAAAAACAAGCTTTTGCTATAAGATGATGGACTTAATACTTCTGAAAAAAGGAAGCATTACTGGTATTTAACATGTGCTCAGACTGACCTTCTAGACACAAATACTTAGCCAGAAAATGAGTGTGGACTTTTCCCAATTTCTTTCAAGTAGTCGGTTTTGTAGGACACATGTTTTCATTCCTGGCTGAAAGGGCAATGGAACTACTTCCTGAGCTGTGATAGAATTTGATCAATGTTTTTGTTTAAATGCTGAATTAGGGCACTTTTCACTTCACAAAAGCAGTCCAAAAGATGATAATCATGTAGTGGTGTGCTAGTAACCACTGTGGTTGTTTCCTCAAGGCCAAAATACAATGGCACCATTCGGAACCATTAGTGTCATGAATGGCGAAATTTGTTCTTAGTAGTCAGCCCCTAATATCTCTTTGGTTTCACAGAGAATAGAATAGAAATTCTAAATTTCTGTTGAGTATACTGAAAATTGAGTGCGCTGAGCAATATTCTGTTGTGTGTGTATACACACCACATCTTTATCCATTCATTGGCTGATGGACGTTCAGGTTGCTTCCACGTCTTGGCTGTTGTAATCAGTGCTGCATTCAACACTGGGAAGCATGTATCTTTTTGAATTACAATTTTCTCCGGATACATAGCCAGAAATAGGAATGCAGGATCCTATGACAACTGTGTTTCTGATTTCTTCAGGGACCGCCATACTGTTCTCCATAGCGGCTACACCAATTTACATTCCCACCAACAGTGTAGGAGGGCTTCTATTTCTCCACACCCTCTCCAACATTTATTAGTTGTAGGCTTTTTGATGGTGGTCATTCTGACTGGAGTGAGGTGATGTCTCACTGTAGTTTTGACTTGCCATTTCTAGTAGTTAGTGACGTTGAGCAATTTTTCATGTATTTATTGACCATCTGTATGTCTTCTTTGGCGGCGGCTGCTGCTGCTAAGTCGCTTCAGTCGTGTCCGACTCTGTGCGACCCCATAGACAGCAGCCCACCAGGCTCCTCCGTCCACAGGATTCTCTAGGCAAGAATACTGGAGTGGGTTGCTACTTCCTTCTCCATGTCTTCTTTGGAGAAATGTCTATTTAGGTCTTCTGCTTATTTTTTGATTGAGTTGTTAGCATCTTTTATACTGGACTGTCATATGCATTATTTTAAGAAAAATGACAGTTATCTTAATTCTAAGGGGGCAATATTTAAAAAGAAATTACACAATGAAGAATGCATAGACATCAGAGTCTATACTTACTCTTAGCTCTTGAGACTTGTGAAAATATATTTGGGAACTGAACTTAGTCCCTGGCAATTTTTTTTTTTTAAATAGAGCAAAATTGGCCTTTCACAGCATTCTGAGATCTTGTCCACAGGATGTAATAACAAACAAAATTTAGGAGACCAAACAAACAAAAACCAAACCAACTTTAATCTCACTGATATTTTCCTTTGTCCTAGAACAATAGGACCCTGGGACTGTAGCCCTCCAGGCTCCACTGTCTGTGGGATTTCCCAGGCAAAAATACTGGAGTGGGCTGCCATTTCCTTTTCCAGGGGATCTTCCTGACCCAGGGATCAAACCTGGGCCTCCTGCTTTGCAGGCAGATTCTTTACCATCTGAGCCACCAGGGAAGCCCCAGAATGATATAATACATGATAAATTTTCATCCCCAACTGAAGAGCACATATACTTTTCAACCTCTGCTCCATCTGGTTCATCTCTTGACATGGCTCTCAGTTTCTTGGAAGCTCTGCACTGTATCTACACATTCACACAAATTTTGGGTCTGTGATAGCCGCCCAGTCTGATCCTATCTAGATCTGAACACAGCAACTCATAGCCACTCAAATCCTGACAGAAGTATATTTGAGAGATGAAGTGGTCAATCGAATTTGAGACTCATAATAAAATAGTCAGATCCTGGTCTTGTCTTTATCAATATTTTCTCTTAAAAGTGTCTCTTATAGAAAGGGCAATTACTAAGAAAGTAATACTGGGCTTAGTATTGGGAGTCAGGGGTTGGGAGGGGTTGGTTTCGAGGCATGAAGAGCATCCTATTCTTTTCTGATTCTGTGCTTCAGCTGGGACTAGAGCCAAACTCCCAGCTGGGTAGGGCTAGGAAAAGAGATCTGGGTGCCTACTCATGGGAGCTTCATGGTACCCTGTACCACTTGTAGACTCCTGTTCCTGTTGTTGGAGGGAGGGTCCTTGGCTGGCTAGGATGAGTGTCCTGTGGGGCAGTTCTGGTTGGGTGATCACACATTTAACATAGGTCCTCTTCTTGGCTGCCTTAAAGTCTTAGGTCACTTCCTTGGGATGTTCTTTTTAAAAATAATTTAACACACTCACACACAAATATTTAATCTTTCTGCATCGCTGCATTGTCCTCGGTGTTGGTGAAAACTATGTATCAGACAAGCCACTCAGAGATGTTAGAGAAGCAACATCAACAATTCCTTTCATAGGTCATTTAAGCTTGATTTATTCTTCAACTGTTGAGGGAAAGGATGAGAAGAAGGCAGCTATTACCAAGAGTGGAAAACAGGAAATAGGCTTACCATCACCACGATCAGCCAGGACAATCACCTTGGCGGTGGGGAATTGGGCCCCCACTTTCCCTCCCACTGGCAGGCTCAGTGAAACGCTGAAGGGTCCCTCCTCTTCATAGAGAGTCATTGATGATGAGGACCCAGAAGGTGTTCTCAGCCTCATCCTTGGCAAAGCGGAGGATGCTGGTGTGGTCTTTGGGGCGTGAGATGTAGTCAGAGAAAGATAACCCTGCAGAAGAAATGGCGCCTATGGCAGAACTTGTGGAGACAGAAGGTAGAACAGAGGGAGTAAGAAGAAACAATTCTGAACAGGAAACCTGTTGCCCCTGGGGTCTTCAGACTATTTTTAGATAATAGAGAATGAGAATAGTTGCTCAACCGTGTTTGACTCGTGTTCAACTGTAGCTGCCAGACTCCTTTGTCCATGGAATTCTCTAGGCGAGAATACTGGGGTGGGTTGCCATTCCCTTCTCCAGGGGATCTTCCTGACCCAGGAATTGAATCCAGGACTCCTGCATTGCATGCAGATTGCAGATTCTTTATTGTCTGAGCCACCAGGAAATGGCATTTTTAAAATAACAGCTCTCTGAGTTATAAGGCATGCTTATCCCTTACAGTCACGAATATTAATATGGTAATTAGAAGACTTTTAAAACAGACCTGGCTATTTTGGCACGATTCACAGTTAGTGGTTTTTGAACTGTTGTTATTCAGTCGCTCAGTCTTGTCTGACTCTTTGCGACCCCATGGACTGCAGCACGCCAGGCCTCCCTGTCCTTCACCATCTCCCGGAGTTTGCTCAAACTTATGTCCATTTAGTCGGTGATCCCATCCAACCATCTCATCCTTTGTCTCTCCTTTCTCCTCCTGCCCTCAGTCTTTCCCAGCATCAGGATCTTTGAATAGGGTATATATTGAATAAGTTTTGTTTATATTAGGGGCTAAATAAACTGAAGGATCAGAGAGTGGTTTGTTCATGTCATAGACTGGAAAACTGAAGTACAGATAAATTATGACCAGAGAGTCTATACCATGATAATGTGTAGATTTGCTTCCGCCCCTGCCCTTCCCACAGCAGCAGAGCTGTAAGTTGTCATTCTTGTTCAGTCTCTAAGTTGTGTCTGACTTTGTGACTCCATGAACTGTAGCATGCCAGGCTACCCTGTCCTTCACTATCTCCCTGAGTTTGCTCAAACTCATATCCATTGAGTCAGTGATGCCATCCAACCATCTCATCCTCTGTTGCCTCCCTCTTCTCTTGCCCTCAATTTTTCCCAGCATCAGGGTCTTTTCCAATGTGTTGTATCTCAGTAATCTGACCCTCATGCCCTGATGGAGTTCTTTGTGTGGTACTATAATATAGCCATGGAATTATTTGTTATTTTATAAAGAATACAAGATTGACTGACTTTCAGTTTAGAGACAGTGCATTGAAAATTTTATTATAGTAATTTACATACATCAAGATTCCCTAATTTAAATGCACTATTTGATGAGTTTTAACAAATACATATAATCATGCACCCATTACCACAAGCATAGTATAGAATATTTTTTATCCACCAACACATGTACCCCTTGTAATCCATCTTCTTCCCTGTCTCCAGGCCCTGGAAACCACTCATCCATTTTCTTTCTCTTTAACCGTAACCCCAACCCTAATTTTTTCTGGCGCTATAGATTTTTTCTGTCACTATAGATGTATTTGCTTGATGAGAATTCTGTGTAAATAAAATCATGCATTTTTTAGTCTTTTGCATCTAATTTGTTTCATTTAGCATAATGCATTTAAGATTCATCAATGTGTCAGGATTTTATTCCTTCTTACTCTTGAATAGGGTTCTTGAATAGGGTTCTCCATTGTGTGGTTACATCACAATTTGTTTTTCCATTTACCAGTTGATAATTTAGGTTGTTCCCAATTTTTTTAGCTATTCTGAATAATAGCTAAGATATAATGCCACAGATATTCAAGTTCAGGTCTTTGAGTCAGTATGTCATCTTTATTTCTCTTGAGTAAATACTTAGGAGTGGGATTTCTGGGATCTAGTGCATTATTTTCCCTGTGATAAAATAAACATACCCTAAATGTACCATCTTAGCTATTTTTAAGCATATAGTTCGGTAGGGTTGTCTGTTTATGTTATTTAACAGATCTTCATGTCTTTTTTCATCTTACAAAAATACTGAAAGTATGTCCCCATTAAACACCTTGCCACTCCCTCCTGCCTCCATCTCTGGCAGCTACCTTTCTACTTTTTGTCTCTATGAATTTGTCTATTCTGGGTACTTCAGTTAAGTGGAATCTTACAGTACTTGTCTTTGTGTTACTGGCTTATTTCACTTAGTGTAATGTCCTCAAGTTTCACCTATGTTGCAAGAATTTTCCTTCTTTCTTAAGGTTGAACAATGTTTCATTGTATGGATATACCACATTTTGTTTATCTATTCATCGGGTCATGGATACTTGGGTGGTTTCACCTCTTGGTTATTACGAATAATGTTGCTACAAACACAGGTGTGCAAATATATTGAGACCTTGCTTTTAATTTTTCTAGATACATACCTAGATGTATAGGTATATGTATTGGGCTTCCCTGGTGGCTCAGCTGGTAAAGAATCCTCCTGCAGTGTGGGAGACCTGGGTTCAATCCCTGGGTTGGGAAGATCCCCTGGAGAAGGGAACAGCTATTCCCTCCAGTATTCTGGCCTGAAGAACTCCATGGACTGTATAGTATAGTCCATGGGGTTGCAAAGAGTCAGACATGACTGAGCAATTTTCACTCACCTAGATGTAGAATTGCTGGACCATGAAAGTGAAAGTCGCTCAATCGTGTCTGACTCTTTGGGACCCCATGGATTATACAGTCCATGGATTCTCTAGGCCAGAATACTGGAGTGGGTAGCCTTTCCCTTCTCCAGGGTATCTCCCCAACCGAGGGATCAAATTCCAGTCTCCTGTATTGCAGGTGGATTTCTTTACCAGCTGAGCCACAAGGGAAGCCCAGGAATACTGGAGTGAGTAGCCTATCCCTTCTCCAGCAGATCTTCCTGACCCAGCAATCAAATTGGGGTCTCCTGCATTGAAGGCAGATTTTTTTTTACCTACTGAGCTATCAGGGAAGCCATATGGTAAGTCTATGTTTAATTTTTTGAGGCCCCTTTGTACTGTTTTCCATAGCAGTTAGATACCATGTTACAATCCCACCAACAGTGCAATTTAATGCATTTTTTTTTCGGTGTTAAAAACATAGTAACGCACAAGTATAGAGCTAAAAGAGTAGAGAGTAGTCACAGTAATTGAAATGTTTTACAACAGTTTTAGGAGACAAAGACTGTTTAAAATAACTCCACAGGGACTTCCTTGGTGGTCCAGGAAGCATACTTCCACTGCAGGGGACACAGTTTTGAATTCTGGCTGGGAAATTAAGATCCCACATGCTGTGTGTGGGGAGGGGGGTGAGGGGGGAGATTCTGACTCCAGAATATACAATGAACTTCTACAATCCGATATCAAAACTGGAAACACCCATTTAAGAAAAAAAAATAACTCAATATATCAAATAAGTGATTTTTGCAAAGCACAGTTATTTTCCACCACACTTCTTAACAAGAAGCAATGGGGATATGAGAGTGAGCTTCTAGATGGGACATTCTAGGTCCTGCAAGGGTCTGTCTTGCTTATAGCTAAGGTAAGTGCATATATGCATGCTGACACCAATATCCACCTTCTTCTTGCTAATATGAATCAACACACATACAAGTTGACATCTATGAGTGTGCACTACACATATAAATATGGCTTGTTAAAAAATAAGAATTGTTTCCAAATTGACTTCAGAGGATGTGCCCAGAAGCGCACTGACTCACAAAGTGTCTCAGGATGATTTTTCAATGGAACAAGTTTTAGAATTACTAGGAAACAACAAGTTAACTGTTTTGTCATTCCAGGAACCTAGAAGACTAGAGCTGGAAAAATCAATGAGCGTAAAACACATTGGCTGGGGCAGAGAGGAGCTGTTAGAAATGGACGGCTTACAAGGGGGATTATCACGCGGTCAGGAAATCAGCCACGTTCCAGCGCCAGCCTGCCCTTTGAAATTTTATTCCTGTATGACATTTCCACCCTGTTCAGTCCTGGTATATCTACTTATGAAAGCGCTCTCTAAACTCTAGCAAGGAAGGAGAAGCTGGTTCTTAGGCTGTCAGAGGCAAGAGCTATCAAGTACTAGAGACAGGCAGTCCCCAAGTAAATAAGAAAGTAAGTGGCTGGCAATCTAGAAAGCCCATAGGAAGTGATGAGAGGCTCTGTCAAGGAGACTTTTTATGTTCCAAGGTATACACACAAAAAGGAAAAAAGTCATAAATTCTTATAACAATCTGATTAAGTGACAAGCAATGGTTGATATGTTTTTTTACGAGCCTGAAATTTAAAAAGACACTTACATTGGAGAGTATACTTTTTAATTTTCCCCTAGTCATCTAGAATGCAGAATGTTGGTAAGAAAGGCAGTGTAAAAAAAAAAATCTCTGTCAGAAACTACACATTTAGCCATTTTGAATAAATATTAAAAGCAGGTACACACTAGACTTGCAGAGTAAGTACCCAATACTATCTCTATAAATCTTTATTAAATATATTTCTCAATATATTTCACCTAATGAATAGTCAAATATTGATTTATCACAATTCATGAAACAAAAGTAATTGGTATTTTTCCCCTTCCTGTTTAACTTTCTTTCAGCTGACAGCTCCACTGGTTGAAATAAAAATGCACTTAAGTAGGGAGATTTCTGGGTTAAATAATAAGACTGAAATATAACTCTTATTGAAAATCATGACTTGAGGAATTCTGCTAAAACAGAAAGCAAAACAATCCATACAAGCTTTTAACAATGAGAGTTGACAGGGGAAAAAAGATAGTTTAATTATGTCTCAGGTAATCAAAATATTCAGTTTGCCTAAATGGCCCATTCTTCCTAGGATTCTGGAAATTTTACTTTGGGAAACCATTTGATCAGTTATATGGAACAGTCAAGAACATGGAATACTAGTATTTATTTTAGTCATAAAAAGGGCTCTATTTTATTGATAGCAAGTTAAGAATCCCCAAGAGCTAGAGGAGAAAGTTTTGTTCCCAAAATATCAAATGTAACTTGAGATACAAACTGAGGTCTCTGGTTATGATCTGGATAAATCCCTTACTTAACAGTCTCCAAGGAGTGCTGGTGTGTCATTTCCAGGCTGTTTTCATAAAGACACGTTAGCAGCTGGGTCTCAAGCTGTGAGGGAAGCTTCTCAAGTGGCACTAGTGGTAAAGAATCCACCTACCAATGCAGGACATGCAGGAGACATGGGTTCGGTCCCTGGGTCAGGAAGATCCCCTGGAGGAGGAAATGGCAACCCACTCCAGTATTCTTGCCTGGAGAATCTCATGGACAGGGAAGCCTGGTGGGCTACAGTCTGAAGGGTCCTAAAGAGTTGGACATGACTGAGCGACTAAGCATGCAGGGTATTTTATCAATGAAGAAACTGAGGCAGAGAACACCCCAGTGTCTTGTCCAGGAGTCAAAGCTTCATCTTTTGATTAGAGTATTTCTTAACTTCCCCACTTTGTCTTACTATACTACTTGATTATACAATCTTTATTATACATTATACATTCTTTAAAGCACACAAAGTTCCTTTAATGTGTATTTTTAATAGGGCAGTGAGACAAGAAATCACCTTTCTTTTAAAGCACAGCATCTAATTCCTGATTAAATCAGACGGTGTCAGAAGCCCCTGGCACAGTTCAGTTCATGTCTAGAAAAGTCCATGACTTGGGGGAGACGGGGGACAGGGTTGGAGAAGCATGGGACTGTCTGTCTGGAGGAGTCATTGAGACTTCTGTTCCCAGCAATTTGGCTTGGCTAGGTATGCTGAGACGCTCTTCCATTACAAAATATCTAGAAGAACTAACTATTCCACCTTTTCTGTGCTCATAGGAAGAAAGAGAAATTATCAAGGGGGCAAAAAACAAGACAAAACAAAAACAATACCCTAAAACCACCGAGCCCTAACCCCTCTATAGCTAGAGGAGCAAATCCCACTCTAGCTGGAATTCAGAGTCGACACTGAAGGGAGATTGTGCTGTGGCCCATCAGGGAGCTGAGCTTGAAACTCTGGGATCTGGTCCGGGATGCAGGGGAGCAGGAGTGTTTCTGGGTCAGCATTGTTCTCAGATGCCAGATGAAGCAATGCAAATCCTCCTTGGAGAAAAACTTCCTCAAGGAAAGCCCCCAGATCTTTCACAGATTCAGATCAAATCATGTGAGAAATATCTTAAATGCATAAAAAAGATAATTCATTACAAGGATGACTTTTAAACTAAGAGCAGACTTCTTGACAAGACAATGGAAGCTGGAAGACAATGGAATAATAACTTCAAAGTGGTTTGAGATAGTAACTGTCAATCTAGAGTTTTTAAGAATGAGGTTGAAATAAAGACATGTTTTGATATGCAAGAGCATTTACCCTCAGTAGACCTAGAGTCAAGGAGCTTTTAAATCATCCAAAGAACTCCTCTGAGGTGCAAGGTATAATTTCTATAACTTAACATACACAACTATGACCAAATAAATAAACAGATTTTTTTTTAAAGGAAAGAAAAAAGAAAGTCTTTTGCTGAATGTGCTTGGAAACTGCTGTTCACTTCCTCCTTAACTTTACCTAGCGACACAGCCAACAGAGAAGCAGCCAATCAGAGAAGTGGGGTGACATGACTGTGGCTGACCACACCATCCCTTTCAGCTGGATAAAGTTGATTATTTAAAAGCCTCAGCATGTTTGACTTGGGGTTGACCAAAACCACAGGATGATTCAACACTGTTCCTGTTCTCTTGGTTTTACATCCTGTGGTTTGCTCTTCACTGGCTGTCTTTCCAATAAGAGCAATTTCCTAATGAGAAAGTGACTAAAAGAAGAAACAGACAGATGACATTTATCTTGAGAATAAGACAGGGCTAAGAAGCGTCTAATTTGCATGTCCTTTTCCAACATAGCCAATGAGGGAGAATTTATTCCTCTAGCTCTTTTCCTCTCCCAAACAGTTTTTTTTTTATTTATTTTTTTTTACAATACCTCTACATCATTGTCTGAGAACACTGATAACATTTTGGGACCTTGAGGTTCCCATGAAATCACAGCATAAAACTAGTTACTTCTTTCACCTCTTGTAAGTATAATACATGTTTAGCATCTGTAAATTATTATTAATGTACAAAGAATAAGTCTGCTTTCCATTCAACTGTTTATACATCAGCTCATGCTTATTTCAGTCATGAAAATAAGTAATTGGTAAGCATTTATTTTAGCAAGACTTTCAGAAAGGTTTAAATAGCCAAATTAAACTTTTATGTACTGAGATACTTAAGTATCTATGGAGACTAGGTGACGAGGACTGCCACAGTGCTACCTGAATGTGCATGCAAACTGAACAAGTTCTTGCTGTCTTATAATCTCACAGAGGGGTAGAAGAATCAGGATGCGACTGTGCACGTCCTGGTTCCATACTCTAGGTGAGGACCCTGGCTCTGTTACACTGTCTCTCTTTGAACTTCTTGCTGCAAGCATGAGAACAGTCCTTAGGGTGAGGAGTCAAAGGGTAAAGCTCCGGTGTCAAGTGGTCTGAGCTGTGCGTGTCAGCTATGCAGGGAGTTTTCTGGGAACACCAGCTCTTTTGAACCTAATGCCCTTGCGGGGAGGCGAGTTTGTGTGTAACTTTTCCCACTTGAGGTGGAGACATCTCCATATCACACTGTCAGACCCTCTGAGCTCTCTATTTCTTCTGCTTGTCATCCCACAGTGTAGCTCTTTCCAGAGAGAGAGGTGGCCTCTCCCATTTTAGCAATTATATACAATCTTCCAAATTGGATTGTTTATCACTTTATTTCTCCCATGCATAGAATCATTGTCCTCCAGACACTCTGCTTGCGGACGCAAAATATGCCACTGGTACCGGAAGTAGCCCAGCGGGAATCCTGAGCAGAGGATGAGGGCACTTCCTCCATCAGCGGCTCCGCCCACCTGCGGCCACTGCCCCAAAGACCCAGGCTCTTGTTCCTCTGCAAAGACCCCGACTGAAGCTCTGTGTGGACTTGGGAGAGAGGGCTGGCACATCCTCCTGAGGATCAGCTAGCCAGAAGTCCTCAAGGACTGCCTCACCTTGTTTTTCCTGCTGCCTTTCCCATGGGGTAATACCAGGGAAAAGCTGAGTCAGCCTGGAGTGTGTAGTCAAGTGGGCCTTAGGAAGCATTACTACAAACAAAGCTAGTGGAAGTAATGGAATTCCAGCTGAGCTATTTAAAATCCTAAACAGATGATGCTGTTAAAGTGCTGCATTCAATACATCAGCAAATTTGGAAAACTCAGCAGTAGCTACAGGACTGGAAAAGGTCAGTTTTCATTCAAGTCTCAAAGGAATACCAAGGAACATGCCAAGCAATGTTCAAACTATTGAGCAATTGCACTCATTTCACATGCTAGCAAGGTTATGCTCAAAACTGATATTTTAGACAGTAGTCGTGTTAGTTTCTCAGTTGTGTCCGACTCTTTGTGACCTCATGGACTGTAGCCCATCAGGCTCCTCTGTCCATGGGATTTTCCAGGCCAGAATACTGGAGTGGGTTGCCTTTCCCTTCTCCAGGGGATCTTCCCAACCCAGGGATCGAACCCAGGTCTCCTGCATTGCAGGCGGATTCTTTACAGTATGAGCTACCAGGAAGTCCCTGTATTTTAGATAGATAATTGTTTATTGTTGTGGCTATGCTTTGTGTTGTCAAATGTTTAGTGAGCATAAGCATAGATTCTGACAGACTGGACATATGGAAGGTCAGATCATGTATAAAAATAGAACTCTGACACACAACCTGCAGCAGCTAGCACAGGGCGTCAAACCACAACCTCTATGAATTATCTGCCCCAAGTTGCCAGAACTTAATCAATAACCCCCAGCTTTCCTGATTCGTGCCTGGCTTCCAATTTGGGAGCAACCAGAGAAAGCCAAATATGCTCCCCTGTCCATCCAACTGCCTCCAGTTTACCCACGACGACAGCATCTAATCAGGGCATACCCTTTCTTCACTATGAAGCTTCCCACTCCTCTGCCTACCTTTGTCATTATTGTCATTCAACCACTAAGACTCCTCTGTCCTTCACCATCTCCCGGAACTTGTTCAAACTCATGTCCATTGAGTTGGTGATTCCATCCCACCATCTCATCCTCTGTCACCCGCTTCTCCTCCTGCCCTCAGTCTTTCCCAGCATTAGGGTCTTTTCCAATGAGTCAGCTCTTCCCAACAGGTGGTCAAAGTATTTGAGCTTCAGCTTCAGCATCAGTCCTTCCAATAAATATTCAGAGTTGATTTCCTTTAGGATTCTCTGGTTTGATCTCCTTGTTTTCCAGGAGATTATCAAGAGTCTTCTCTAGCACCACAATTCAAAAGCATCAGTTCTTCAGCACTCAGTCTTCTTTATGGTCCAACTCACATCCGTGCATGACTACTGGAAAAACTGTAGCTTTCACTATATGGACTTTGTTGGCAAAGTGATGTCTCTGCTTTTTAATACGTTGTCTAGGCTTGTCATAGCTTTTCTTGCAAGGAGCAAGTGTCTTTTTATTTGATGGCTGCGGTCACTGTCCGCATTGATTTTGAAATTCAAGAAGATGAAATCTGTCACTGTTTCCACTTTTCCTGATCTATTTGCATGAAATGATGCCTGCCTTTGAGTCTCTGCCAAGTGCAGTGATAGTGGTTGACCCTCTTGCTATAGTGAACTCTGAATAAATTAGCCTGTGATGTAATAAAGTTTTGGTTTTTGTCCCCATTTCCTGACACACAGTTCATAAGTCTTTGAAGCCAGGTACCTTTTGTATGCTAATGAAATGATGGGCTTACCTTGTGACTTAGGAGTAAAGAATCTGCCTGCCAATGAAGGAGACACTGGTTCAATCCCTGGGTCAGGAAGATCCCCTGCAGAAGGAAATAGCAACTCGCTCCAGCATATTCTGGCCTAGGAAATCCCGTGGACACAGGAGCCTAGCAGGCTACAGTCCATGGAGGGGCAAAAGAGTCACGACTTAGCGACTGAAAACAAACAATGAAATGACTGCTAGCTGGAGCTCTCAGAGCCACTGGATGGGGACTGGTTGCCAGGGAAACCAACCAGGTGATCATTGTAACTTTCAGTCCCGCTCCCTGACCTCCAGGGAGAGGAAGGCTGGAGGTTGAGTTAATTACCAATCGTGCCTAAGTAATGAAGCCTCCATAAAATAGTCCTAGTGAAGGAATTCAGAGAGCTTCTAGGTTGCTGGGAGGGTGACTTACTCAGAGGGCATGAAAGTTCTGTGTCCCTTCCACCCACCTTAGCTTATGTATCTCTTCCTTCTGCCAATACTGAGGCTCCTCTGTTCATGGGATTCTCCAGGCAAGAATACTGGAGTGGATAGCCATTCCCTTCTCCAGGGGATCTTCCTGATCCAGGACCCGAACCCAGGTCTCCTGAACCGTCGGCGGATTCTTTACCCTCTGAGCCACCAGGGAAGCCTAACCTTTCTGATAAACCTGCAATCTAATAAGTGATCTGTTTTCCCAGGTTATGTTAGCTGTCCAGAAAATCACTGGACCCAAAGAAGAGGTGGTGGGAACCTCCAATTTATACCCCATCAATTAGAAGCACAGGTGAGAACTTGGACTTGCTTTTGGCATCTGAAGTGGGAGCAGTCTTGTGGGACTGAGTCTTTAAACTGTGGGTTCTCTGTTGTCTCTGGGGAGATAGTGTCAGAATTGAATAGAATTTTAGGATACCCACTTGGAGTCTGCATAAACTGGAGAATTACTTGGTGTGGGAAAAACCTGCACACATCTGGTGTCAAAAGTGAAATGAGTACAGGAAAGTGTAGCTAACTTTTACAGAATTTGCATGTGGTTCCATCATTTTTGCCCATCACATAATTCTAATGAGCTAGAAAACATGACCTTTAGGGAGTGGACAGAGAATAGCTAAATTCTGACTGTACAGTAGTGGTGAGGTCAGAAAGCACAGGGCGTTGTGGCCTATAATTGGGGGGCATTTTTAGTTGTTGGGGGGCTGGAGGGAGGAGAAGAAAGAGACTGAGTATATAGAGACTACTTCACATTGTTTCTAAGATGCAAACATGACTATTAAAAATAAGAATCCTTATTATATTTTCCACCAGCATATATAAACTAGTTTACATAAAATGTCTCATTTGACCCTCACAAAATTTTGTGGGTATTCACAATTGAAGTTTTTTTTTATTACTGTTATTATTACTGGCTGCACTGGGTCTTTGCTGTGATAAGTGGGCTTCTATACTTGTGGCCCATGGACTTAGTTGCTTTACAGCACGTGGGATCTTATTAACAGTTTCCTGACCAGGAATCGAACCTGCATCCCTGGCATTACAAGCTCAGAGTCTTAACGACTAGACCACCATGGAAATCTCACAACAGAGGGGCTTATATTTTAAATTATTTTGCTCTGCAACATTGTGATGGGTTTTGCCATACATCAATATGGATTGACCATAGGCACACATGTGTCCCCCACATCCTGAATCCCTCCCTTCCCATCTCCCTCTTCACCCAATCCCTCCAGGTTGTCACAGAGCACCTGCTTTGGGTCCCTGCCTCCTACATCACACTTCCACTGGCTATCTATTTCACCTATGGTAATGTAATGTAATTCTGATTTTGAATACGATTCTATCCCTGATCTCGGAGACCAGGTATCTTAGGATACCTTCACGGGGTTGTGTGGGAGTCACTGTGAATGGTCCAGGCTTCCCTGTCCTCCCCAGCATCTGACTCACCACTCAGCCATCCCCAGCATCACCACTGGGACCCTATTCCTGGATATCAGTACCAGCAAAGTCTCATACCTTGATGTGTAGAGCAAATGACCGTGAGTTCCTGGCTTATGTCTCCAGACCGTCTTACAGGAATCAAAAGCTCCCCAGCATCCTCTTCTATTTTGTATTCTGCCTCTGGAATATAAACTGTTGATTCTAGAAAAGAGGATAGATTACTTTTTAGCAAGACTTAAGTTTGGTGATTATTGGTGATATTTCAGCCTGAGTGGAAATGTACATGATCTTGACCTCTTTATATTCCAACTCTATGGAATATAGTAAGAATAGGAAATATCTGTCATTAAGCGGAGCTGGAGAGGTAGTGAAATTAAGTTTAGGAGGTTCCCTTTGAAATGTTAAAAGGGTTATCTAGCACTGAAATGGGAAGGAATATCAGCAATTTGGTTTCTTTTTTGGAGGTCACATTTTATGTTTTCTAAATAAAGATCACAGATTTCCATGTTTTACTTTTAATGTTTATTTTTTTAAATGCTTTTGAACAATCAAGTCATCTATTCATGAGTATAAAGAAATGTTTTCTGCTTTATTCAACAAACATTTGATTCAACACTTATCAAGCAGACACCATGGATAAGACACAGGGCTGAGAAAAATAAGCTACTCATTCTGCTCTTAATTCTTAAGATAATATTCCCATTGAAATTTTCTGAGCTGGATGTGTGTGTGTGAACACCTGTTACATTACCGTTCTCTGTCATGCAGTTTGGGATGTAAAAACATGCACATAGGCATCATCAGAACAGTTGCTGCAATATGGGTATGAATACTGGTCATTTCTTGATGTGTACTATTTTTCTTGGGGTTTTTCAATGTTTTCCAAGGCTTTACATTAAGAATGCAATGCATAGTTGAAATACCTGTGTTTGTTTTAGAAAAAATAAAAATTTGAAGTGGATTGTTTCTACTCATAGAATCAAGTGGCGAACTGAGTGACTTTCTGAGTCAAACCACATTTAATAGACTGAAATATCTCCTCTGTATATATACATATATATATATATATATATATACACACACACACACACACACACACACACACACACACAAACAGTGCCCAGTCCGGTCAGTCATCTCCAACTCCTAGCGACCCCATGGACTGTAGCCTACGAGGCACCTCTGTCCATAGGATTCTCCAGGCAAGAATACTGGAGAGGGTTGCCATGACCTCCTCCAGGGGATCTTCCTGACTCAGGGATAGAACCTGCATCTCTTGGCAGGCGGATTCTTTACCACTGTGCCATATGCACATACACAAATTCTTCCTCTTGACAATGGAAGCATGAAGGAAAAATACTGTAGTACACCATCTGTTCTTCTTTTGGAACTGAGTTTGGGCTTCCCTGCGGCTCAGTTGGTAAAGAATCTTCCTGCAATGCGGGAGACCTGAGTTCAATCCCTGGGTTGGGAAGACCCCTTGGAGAAGGGAAAGGCTACCCACTCGAGTACTCTGGCCTGGAGAATTCCATGCACTGTATAGTCCTGGGGTTGCAAAGAGTCAGACATGACTGGGTGACTTTCATTTCGCTTCACTACAAGTTTACCCAGAATTCAATGTTATTATCTAGTTATCATATGTTAATTTTTTCTCCTTTATTTTCCTGCCTAAACTGATCTCAACAGATGCTGGTATCAGTCTTTAGAAAACACTGGTCCTGATTACAGAGGGAAAAGACCAGTGATCATTTTCATTCTGCTATTTTACCCCCCTGTGGTATTCTACTGTCTGGACATCTCTTGATTCAAAGGATTGTCACCATGGAAGAAGCTAAAAGTAATGTTATTAATGTTAAGTGAAAAAAACCGATACGTTGGGACTTAGTTATCCAATCACATTCTCTATTTTCCCATTCTGAAAAGCTGCTCCTATCCATCTATGAATCCAAATCCCATTTTATTCTTCAAGACTCAGCTGGAATCCTGCTTACTACAAAAAGCTTAATAGTTTGAAATGATGGTGATCTTTCCAGTTTCTTAGCTCAGAACACTGTTTTTGCCATGTACCCTCACATGTAGCTTTCTTAATTGATTAATGTGTTTAAGCGTTGTTATCAACAAAACTAATGAAATACCTCTTCATTGGGTGGTGAAGGCCGTGATTTCTATTTTTGTCTACTGGAGTGCCAAGCACATGAAAAACAGTGGTTCTCAAATTGTGTTCCAAGAAAACTAGAACTTAAAGATTTTAAAAGATATTCCTTGGGTATGACAAATTAAAAAAAAAATCTATATTCTAATTTGAGAAAACTGGTTAAACAAAGTCAAACAGATTTCTTTTTTTTTTTAATTGAGATATAATTGATTTACAATGTTGCCTTAGTTTAAACAGGTTTCTTTGTAGAAGAGTTTTCTCAGGAACCTAATAAGCTAGTGTGAATTATGATGCTTCAAAGGAGATATTTGAAAAGTTTCCTAGACTTCTTTGGTCCATGGAAAGTTTACTGACCATACTGTATAAATTGTATTATATTTTCTGCTCTGCAGTTTGGGACATGCTGATACAGGGGATTCGTCAATGATTCTTATGGCATTTAACTAAGACTTCCTTCCTGATAGTTAAGTCACCCACTCTGGGGGGTATGCAAATTCTTTCAGTTCTCATGATAATCGATATGTCTAACATTCAGATGTGAATACTGAAATCCTCTTTTAGGATCTATTCTTCTACTTTCACAAAAAGGAGCAGGAAAAAAAGTCACAATCACTGACTAATTACTTTTTTAATTTCTCTGGGGAGATATTTGCTGAATGAATGAACCAATAATGAACTGATGAATTCAAGAGTGTTATGCAGAGCTATAACAGAACTTTGTAGAACGCATGCTAATGTGAATCAGTTGGCTGGTTCCCAGCAGCCGCATCTAGGGTGAGGAATATGTGAGGTTCCCACCTGATCTGGTGGGGAGCTCCCAGAAAATTGTGAGAAGATGGAGCAAGCCCTGAGGCTTAGCCATTTGGGGTCAAAGCTCTGCCCTACTGAGTGTGCGGAGCGCTGGGAGGGAGGACTGGGCATTTGTTAAAGTAAGCTTGGCAAAGTCTTGTCTGTTTCACTCTCCTACATCCCTATTCAAAGACCCTAAAAACAAAGAAAAATGACTGCATTGAGGTGCGTTACTTAATTTGAAATCCTAAGTGATATGAATGTGTCCCAGTGGCTTATGGAGCTTGGTGGAGGTATAAACACCTGAAATGAACCCAGGAACCCATTAATAGATTATACCAATAGGAATCACATACCGTCTTCAGGATCCACAATTTCAACAATTGCCATTTCAGGAAACTCCAGTACACCCCTGACAGGGTTTGTCAGAATGATCTGGAAGGTCTCTGAAGCCTCGTATTCATTGTCTGATAGAATTCTCACTTTCCACATGGCTGTAGTCTGTCCGGGACTGAACTGGACTTCTTTCTGGGCCTTTCCTTTAAAATCTTTATCTTTTTTTGCAGTTTCATCTTTCATTACAATGCCTGAACAAAAATCAGGAAACTATGAATATAAAGCCAAGTAACTGAAGGGAGGTTTTCACAGTGGGTTCTGCTGTCAATGAAACGCTAACAGCACAGAAATTGCTTCTTTTAATGTTCTCAGCAGACACTTATAAGCTAAATATATATTCTGGCTGTGTGGCATGTGAAATCCCAGATCTCTAACCAGGGACCGAACCCAGGTCACAGCAGTGAAAGTCTGGAATCCTAACCACAGAGCCACCAGAAGCTACCACTTTTGTGATTTCCTTGGATTGAAATATAGTTGATTTACAATATTGTGTTAGTTTCCCATGTATAGCAAAGTGGTTCAGTTATATATATCTATAATATATATTTCAGATTATTTCTGATTGTATGTTATCATGAGATACGGAATACAGTTTCCTGTGATATACAGTAACTCCTTGTTGCTAATCTAGTTTATGCATAGCTGTTTGTTAATCCCATACTCCTAACTTGTCCCTCCTCACTCCCTTCCTCCTTTGCTAACTATAAAGTTACTTTCTGTGTCTGTGAGCCTGCTTCTATTTTATATATTGTTTCATTATTTTTTAATTTATTATTTACCATTTATAGATATATTTCATTATTTTTTAAATTCTATACATAAATGATATAACACAGTATTTGTCTTTCTCTGTCTGACTTACTCAACCAAGTACAATATTCTCTAGGTTCATTCACATGGCTGAAAATGGCATTATTTCATTCTTTTTTTAGTGGCTGAGTAATTCATGCATTGGAGAAGGAAATGGCAACCCACTCCAGTGTTCTTGCCTGGAAAATCCCAGGGACAGCAGAGACTGGTGGGCTGCCGTCTATGGGGTCGCACAGAGTCGGACACGACTGAAGTGACTTAGCAGCAGCAATATTGTATATACATGTACTCACATATATATATATATACTACATATAGTACATAGTAATATAGTACTATGTACACAGTACATATATATATATGTACTACATCCTCTTAATCCAATTGTCTTTTGATAGGCACTTGGGCTGTTTCCACATCTTGGCTATTGTAAATGGTGCTGCTAGAAACACTGGGGTACCTGTATCTTTTCGAATTAGAGTTATAAACTACTTTTGGCTAAGAGAGTGTGTCTAAGCAGAGAGGCAGACAAAAAGAGGAGTGACAGAAAAAGGGAACAGGCATTCATAAAATAAGGATATTTTATCAAATGTCTCGTGAGGGCATCTGATGTGCCACACTCTGCTGGATGCTTGGGATTCAGAAATGAGTATGAAAATGCCCCAGTTCCAGAAAGCTCAGAGTCTCTGTGAGAGAGGAGAAGAACAGGCTGAGCTCACTCCATCTTGAAAAAGAAGGAAACTAGATCTTGCCCTTTCAGTGAGCTTTGGACTATGTGCCTGGTAGCCATGGGGATAACATATATACAGCCGAACTGGCCTCCCAGACTGATAAACATCAGATTCCATACCCAGGTTTCCCGTTGCCAAAAAGAATGTAATAACCCCTTGTGCAGTCAGTCAGCTTTGTAATCTTCATGGTGTAGGCTACAATGAATGCATAACCAGCTGACCCTTCTGATTGTGAATCACGGCTATAACCTGATTGTGTCTCCCTTTAACACTTTTCAGGCTAGGTTTAAGGAATCTGGGGATGTGGGCTTGAGCAGTACACTTAAGGTATGTAAGGTTTTCACAAAAGTCGGTCGGGGTCCTTGGCTAAGAGGAGACTCTGCCTTGGGCCTGCCGGTGTAATAAACTGCATTTCACTATCTGCATTGTCCTGCTGAGTGAGTTGTTTCCCGGAACGCGCGGCTACAACATCTGGACTCTAGAATGTGAACCCCATGGAGGTAGAGACCTTGGGCTGTTTGTTTCACTGGAGAACTGGTGACTACAACAGTGCTGGGCATTTCTGAGTTAATATTTTGTATCCAATCATTTCTGCAATCCCTGAGAGCATTTATTGTTTAGTCTCTAAGTCGAGTCTAACTGTGACTCCATGGACCATATCCTGCCAGACACCTCTGTCCATGGGATTTCCCAGGCAAGAATACTGGAGTGGGTTGCCATTTCCTTCTGTAGGGGATCATCTGACCCAGGGATTGAATGCATATCTCCTGCGTTGCAGGCAAATTCTTTACCACTGAGCCACTTGGGAAGCCCTTCTGGGAGGATAACTATAGTTTATTTTCTCAGACAGACATTTAGTCATGGTGGCTTAATTTTTCATGCATTTACTGATTTTTTTGTCTTAATCTACTGATGTGTTTCTTTTGTGTGTGATTTAAAAAAAAACCTTTGTAGTCATATTTTTTTAAAGAAAAACTTTATTTTTACTTATTTATTTATTTGGGATCTTAGTTCCCTGACCAGGGGTCGAACTCATGTCCCTGCAGAGGAAGTGCTGAGCGTCTATCACACTCACTAGACTGCCAAGGATTTCCCCTATGTGTGATTTTTTTAACCATTTAAAAAATTGAAGCATAGTTACTTTACAGTGTTGTGTGCTTACTGATTTTTGATGGTGAGAAATTTGTTAGTAATTTTCCAGACAATTAGGGCACCGTTGGTAGAGATGGAGAGCTGGGAATAGATTTCAGCAGTGTTAGGAAATAAGAACTAACAAATTACTGAAGCAAATGAACAACATAGTAGTTTTAAAATGACCACTGTGAATGGTTAAGACTCCACCTTTCAATGCAGGGAACATGGGTTTGATCCCTGTTTAGGGAATTAAGATCCAACATGCAGCACGAGGCGGCCAAAAATAAATAAATACATTAAAAAAAATCAAGGGGCTTCTCCGGTGGCTCAGTGGTAAAGAATCTGAATGCAGATGCAGGAGACATGGGTTCGATCCCTGGTCCAGGAAGATGCCACATGACGCAGAGCAGCCAGGGTAGTTAGTGCGCCATGACTATTGAGCCTGTGCTCTAGAGCCTAGTGAACCCAAATACTGGGGCCATGTGCTGCATCTACAGAAGCCCAGCACCCTTGAGCCCGTGCTCCACAAAAAGAGAAGCTGTGCTCCACACAATGAGAAGCTGGCATACAGCAGCTAGAAAGTAGCCCTCCCTCGCCACAACTAAAGAAAGGCCCGAGCAGCAATGAAGACCCAACACAGCCAAAAATAAGTAGTTTTTTAAAAATCAAGAAAAATATTCAGTGTGAGATACAAGGGTGGCAGATGGTAGCCCCTCAAGACTGAATTGATCCTCCCCTCTCCATAGAATGTTCAAGAAGTATTCTAGTATCATTTGGCTTTGATTTGATACCCCAATGAATATCCAGTGGAGCACAAACACCCATGTCTCATCACTTCAGGCCTCATTATAAGGTTTAGACTCTGCAGTTGTTTGGATGTGTGAAATCAGATATCATGACCTGACACCAGTTATCATGAGAAAAGCTTTACATAAAATGAGCCTCATAACCCCTTTGCCATTTGCTCTGTCTCATTCTCAGAGAATCTGATCTCATGTAAAAGATACCCAAAGCTCTAAAGTGTGAAAATAATTTCCAGGATAGAAGAGCTGGAGACGACTTTTCAAAAGTGTTGAAGAAAGTCTGGATTAATCCTGGTTTGGTAACTGAGAATGGATGTCCAGTTTTGAAGCGCCTCCTTTGGTCCCATGTTGAGGTGAAGAAGATATGGAAGAGGGGTGTATCCTCAGTTACACTTTATTTTCACTCATTTTTAAAAATTGGAGGAAAGTTGTTACAATATTATATAGGTTACAGATGTACAATGATGTACATGTAAAAAATAGTCACAATTTTTAAAGGTAATTCTCCATTTGTAGTTGTTATAAAATATTTGCTATATTCCCCATGTTGTACAGTATATCCTTTCAGCTTATTTTACATGTAATAGTTCATATCTCTTACTCCTCTATCCCTATACTGCTCCAACCCCTACAGATAACCTACTAATTTGCTCTCTGTATCTGAATGGTTTCCCTTTTGTTATATTCACTAGCTTGTCTATATATATAGTGTCTATATATACATCAGTTCAGTTCAGTCACTCAGTCATGTCCGACTCTTTGAGACCCCATGAATCGCAGCACGCCAGGCCTCCCTGTCCATTACAAACTCCTGGAGTTTACTCAAACTCATGTCTATCGAGTCGGTGATGCCATCCAGCCATCTCATCCTCTGTCGTCCCCTTCTCCCCCTGCCCTCAATCTTTCCCAGCATCAGGGTCTTTTCCAATGAGTCAGCTCTTCGCATGAGGTGGCCAAAGTATTGGAGTTTCAGCTTCAGCATCAGTCCTTCCAATGAACACCCAGGACTGATTTCCTTTAGGATGGACTGGTTGGATCTCCAGTCGGACACAACTGAGCAACTGAACTGAACTGAGGAGTTTAGTTCTTCTACAAATATTCAAATGACTCTGGGAAGATGGACAGTTTTTCCCCCTGAGTCAGACAGGATATAAAAACCTCTTGACATAAAAACCCAAATCTTTGCCTATGAGACATCCCCAAAATAAAGAACTGTGGAGACAGAACCCTACAAGAGAAGGGATGTGTGTTTCAGCTGAAGTTCTTGGCAGAAAGTTCCCCTGTGTGTTGATGAAGTAACCTCTGGGAAGTAACTGAGACCAAGGGCCATGCAGAAATCATGGTGCTCTCTGGCTGACCTCGTCTTCTGGGAGAGTGGTCCTAACTCAGACACCCTGAGCCTGGAGAATAGATCTGGGAAAAGCTTGCCATTCCTTGATTGCCTGTTCCCAGCCATCTCCCTCTTGGCTTCTCTCCAGTGGTTTTGGCAGGACTCTAATTAGACCCCAAAGGTCTCAGAAATTCACAATGCACACTTGTAAAATGAAGGCATTTTACTGTCTTCTATTTGTCTTCACAACAGATTGTGAAAAAGATAAAATGATCTCTGAAATTTCTGGCAGATAGAGATGTTATAAAAACGTAATGCATCTTTAGAGCAATTACTGCTGATTATTAGTGATGATAATGGGATGTATTATGTAGGCATTATATATCCATTTACCCCAAAGAGGCATAGATCTTTATAGAACACAGAAAAATTTCACACTGTACACATATTGGAGGAATTTATAACCTGATAGCAGGGTAGAAACAATTATACATAATCAAAAGAAATAGCTACAGCTAAACACAATAATGTGTCATGCACTCAGTAAATAATTTTTTAAAAGAAATAGCTAGAACTGAGCATAATAATGTATTCTATGCTTAAAAAGAATTTTGAAATAAACTGAGTGATTTGGGGATTGTGGTATACGGTTATGAAATGTCTTAATTTTCCTAGAATCCTTTGACTTGAAAGAGAAAGGGGGAAAATAGAAGAAGAAAACATTGCCATATATAAACCTGTAACTCACATGGAGTGAAAACCATGGCATAATTTCACACATTAATTTTTTAGAGGTTCCCCCAGATCTGTTACTGATTCTCTTCCAATCTATTCTCTTATACTTAGTTTTAAGCCTTAGTTTCATGTTTCTGTTAACTTTGGCCAACAAGCAACTCAAAGTTACTTACTGATAAAGGATGTTTCTCCAAGGGATCCTCTGCGTGTCAGGGTCACTTCTAAGAACACGGAGTCTTCATCCACAATGTAATACTCTTTCTCTAACGCAATGCAAGCCCAGGAGAGGTGGAAAGGCTGATTTGTTAGCTTATTTCCTCCTGTAATTGACAGGGGTCAAAGAGATGTTAGATGAACTATTGGATGAAAAAATATGAATGACCAAAGTTTGCATTTTGCTTCTGAAGTCGAGTTTTTAAAAATAAGTGCTTAAAAAAAAGAATGAAGACCAAAAAAAAAAAATAAAAATAAGTGTTCACTTTTATATAGATAGGAAAAGGGCTTTGCTTTTTTTAGAGTGCTATGAGCACCATTTAGAGCCCTGTTTCCCCTGCTTAGTGTGGGATTATTACTGTGGGTCTGTTCCTGAAAGGCCTAAGGCACCAGAATTCTAGGGCTCCCCTGTTGGCTCAATTTGTAAAGAACCTGCCTGCAGTGCAGGAGACCTGGGTTCAATTCCTGGGTTGGGAAGATCCCCTGGAGAAGGGAATGGCAACCCACTCCAGTACTCTTGCCTGGAGAATCCCAAGGACAGAGGATCCTGGCAGGCTACAGGCTATGTGGTCACAGGAGTCTGACACGACTTAGCGACCAAACTACTACTAAAACTAGGCAGCTTAATTTTATTTTTTAAAAGATTTTTTTGGTGTGGACCATTTTTAAAGTCTTCATTGAGTTTGTTACAATATTGCCTCTGTTTTATGTTTTGGCATTTTGGCTGTGAGGCATGTGGGATCATAACTCCCTGACCAAGGATTGAACCTGTGCCTCCTGCATTGGAAGGTAAAGTCTTAACCACTGGACTTCCAGGGAAGTCCCAAGCTTGGTTGTTTAAATTCAGTTTGTTTAACGTCTCCATCCTGCCCTTGGTCTCCATCCTTCCCTTGCTGCCTCCCTTGTTTGCTTCCTTTCTCCATGCCTCTTTGCTTGGCTTTCTTCCTCTGCCCTCTGATTTAATACTTTGTACTATTTGTGTATCCATTTGCTCCCACACTGGTCTAGAGGTTCCTTGAAGACAGTGCCCACTATATATTTTCTTATTTTATCACTATAGAAACCTAGTAATGTGTCTTGAACTCGGATGTGTTAAAAGTCTAAAAATTATGCAAGTAGAGGGTTGCATAATGCATAATGCAGACAAGGCTATAAGGTCTCTATCTGATTTTGTCTCACCCACACTAGGTCACAGGTCTCTGTTGATGGTCAGCCTTATTGGTGATGTGCAATGTATACATTATACAACATTCAAAAAAACTAAGATCATGGTCCCATCACTTCATGGCAAATAGATGGGAAAACAATGGAAACAGTTACTTTATTTTCCTGGGCTCCAAAATCACTGCAGATGGTGACTGCAGCCATGAAATAAGAAGATACTTGCCCCTTGGAAGAAAGGTTATGACAAACCTAGACAGCATTTTAAAAAGTAGAGACACCACTCTGCCAACAAAGGCCCATATTAGTCAAAGTTAAGGTTTTTCCAGTGGTCATGTATGGATGTGAGAGTTGAACTATAAAGAAGGTTGAGTGACAAAAAAATAATGCTTTTGAATTGTGTTGTTGGAGAAGACTCTTGAGAGTCCCTCGGACCTCAAGGAGATTCAACCAGTCCATCCTAAAGGAAATCAGCCTTGAATATTCATTGGAAGGACTGATGCTGAAGCTGAAAGTTCAATACTTTGGCCACCTGATGCGAAGAACTGACTCATTTGAAAAGACCCTGATGCTGGGACAGGTTGAAGGAGGGAGGAGAAGGGGACAGCAGAGGATGAGGCTGTTGGATGGCAACACCGACTAGATGGACATGAGTCTGAGCAACCTCCGGGAATTGGTGATGGACAGGGAAGCCTGGTATGCTGCAGTCCATGGGGTTGCAAAGAGTTGGACATGACTGAGCAACTGAACTGAACTGAACTGAATGTTCTAAAAAGAGAATGTAAGCTCATAATAGGCGATGGGGATAAAGAGGGAGCAACATGCACGCTTCATGTGCCAGGCACTGAGCTAGGCAGTATAGTTTGCAAGCAAAAAAGAAAAGATGGAGGCAAACAAGATGAAGGAGACAGGAGTCAGTGAACAGGCACTGACCGGACCCACCAGGACAAGGAAAGTGCCTGAGTGAACAAAAGGTGAACTTTGGAAAAGGAATGATTTAAAAAGCAACAATTAAAGACCATTACAGTACACTAACACATATATATGGACTTTAGAAAGATGGTAACGATAACCCTATATGCAAAACAGAAAAAGAGACTCAGATGTATGGAACAGACTTGTGGACTCTGGGAGAAGGCGAGGGTGGGATGTTTCAAGAGAACAGCATTGAAACATGTATATTATCTAGGGTGAAACGGATAACCCGCTCAGGTTAGGTACATGAGACAAGTGCTCGGGCCTGGTGCACTGGGAAGACCCAGAGGGATCGGGTGGAGAGGGAGGTGGGAGGGGGGACTGGGATGGGGAGTATATGTAAATCCATGGCTAATTCATATCAATGTATAACAAAAACTACTGTAATGATGTAAAGTAATTAGCCTCCAACTAATAAAAATTAAAAAAGAAAAAAAAGCAACAATTAAAATAATAATGGAGAAAAACAACCAAATGTGGAACTCATAGTTTGCTGAGTTTGAAAGGCATAATGCTTTTATGTTTCACAATTATATCCTATTAGGTTAAAAAAAAGGAATCATACAAAAAGTATTTTATTTAAATACTGTATTCAGGAATATTTCATTTTGATATAAATGATTTACTAATTCTTTCAAAAATGCAATGATTTAAAAATCAAAATTAAGTTTTAAAACCCAAAAGAAGAGATTACACATGCCTGAAGACAACTGTGAAAACGAATTTAATGAATGCAGATGCTCAAATAGGCAAAATCAAATCCTGAAGGATAAAGTAGCAGCCATTGTCAAATGTTAGTGGTTTATGACCCTGAACTTGGAAAAAGATTTAACTGAATAGGATATTTGATCTTAAATATTTAATAATTACCCAATAAAAATGTAATGTTGCGTGTACTTTTGTTTCTACTACTCCATGCCATTTTCAAATAGCTTCATTGTCATAAGCATTTAGCTTCTATGGCTACCTGCATAATATAACTTGATAATGTATTTGAACTCCATAAGCACCTATTCGTCATGCATTTGGAAATAATACCTATAACTGATGATTGTCGCAAAGTGTCAGCTTATGTCATTAGTCATTTGGAAAATGCTTTGTGGTGCCTCCTTGGGGGGAAACATGCTCCCATGGATTGTGACTTGATATATACAACTCCATATAATCATGTCCACAGATTATAAATAGAGTGGGTTTTAAAAATAGAGTTATACATTCAGGGAAAAGCGAGTAACTTGAGATAAAAGAATTAGAAAATTGGGTAAGAGAAAAAGTCAAATTGCATATCAGACAGATCACCATTTTCAACCCGTCTGTCTCCCTTTGATCTTGGAGCTGTAGGTGGTAATTTAAGAAATGTGCTTTGTTAGCTGAAATATGCCACTTCCCCTTCCTGCACAAGAATACTGATTATTCCGTTTCTATTTCTTTTGTGTAATTCACTTCTATTCGGTGATTCCTTGGCCTGCCTGCTTTTCTCCCTTTAGTGGATACAAGTACTCATGTTCCGGGACTGGGAAGGATAACTGTCTCCTCTTGAAATTTCCAGCTGCAAAGGGTCATGCCCATTCTCTTTTTGAGAAATGACTGGCTGTTTTGTGTATGCTCACATCAGGTTTTTCAGAAAGGAGTTGGCAGGGGTAATCCAGAGCAGACAGATAAGCTACCAGCAGCCATGGCTTTCGCTGGGTTCTCCTAAGGTACAGCAAGCTTCCTTCCGTGCAATGCTTCTAAATCCCTTTCTTCAGTCTTTGGAAATCTGGGGGCAGGTGGTGGAGGGAGAGATCTTTGTGGTCACCTGCTGGGCAGGTGTGAGCCACAGAGGGTGGCAGGTTTAATGTGTTTTAAAAAGAGGTATTTGGTATATTCTTTTTGGAGATATCCCCAAACTGTTTTGATGATATATTTGGCTCTCCATTTCAAAGGCTATGAACTCAACATGTTACTGCTATGGATAACAATACAAGTTTTCTGTGCCCTTTGCGTCCTTGTTAGAGTTTTTCAATATAAACTCAGTGGAAGCAGGGTAAAAAAAATAGGCCATGAGCTTTTCTTAGATTCTTTTGTATGCCTCAGTAGGGGCATCACCATATGTTGCTTTTGGCACAAAATAAAATCACCCCCCAAATTCTCACAGCAAGACTTTAGATAATAATAGTAGTAAAGTTTAAAAAGTTTCTGTTTGTTAATTATATGATTACACAAATCTACATTTGTGATAAAAAGATACAGACCCAATATATCAATGTCAACTTCCTATTTTCCAACTATTAATAGTAGGAAAGTAGAAATACACTGATCGCATGACCAGCTGCAATGCCATTTCTGCCTGGGATTTGGGGTTCCATATGGCTTAACTGGAAGACAGAAAACATTGTGCCTTCCTTCTCTAGAGTGTACAGGATTCAAGGAAGATATGAAACATATTGTTCATTCCAGAGAATGTAATGTAATGTAGTATAGTATAGTATAGTATAGTAGTGTAGTGTAATGTAATACAATGTAATGTAATATAGCAACTTCCTATTTGGTGATCAGAGTAATCATTCTCATATTTGGATACAATCTAGATAGATCCATACAAAGTGTCCAGCTAACCTCCTGTATTGAACTAAAAAATCTTTTCTTCTAAATTAATCTCATGCTATTTTCTTTTCCCTCCCCGTTGGAGGTGAACACTATATTTGATTACTATGCTTTAAATCAGTGATGTTAGCGGTCTTTGTTCCCTCAACAATCTAGCAATCTAAATAAGTTGCCCTCGCCAGAGTTCTGATTTATCATTATCAAGGAGACACATGTGACGGATTCCAGTTCCACCCACCAGACCAATGGGGGTGTGGAGGCAGCAAGAGGCGTCATGGCCCTCAGCATCCTGGAGAGCCAGTCGGTGGCTGACTAGGTAAGTACCACATCCAGGCACATCATCTGTATATCACACTTCAGTTTCATGTTTCTGATTACTGAAACATTGTGTGAAACAAGCAATTTACTCTTATTTCTAAAATGTTTATTTGGCAATATCTTAACACAACTTTTCTTTCAGAGATTCTTCCCTCTGTGTTGAAATTGTTATGAAGATCAAGTGTGATAATGGATGCGGAAGCTTTGGAAAAGTTTGAATTTCCCTTAACGCAGCCTGGCAGGAGTCTGAGTGGGCAGAGAGCCTCCTCCATGGACAGAGGTCACGGAGGAAGAGGAATTCAGGCAGTTAGCTGGCCAGATAGGCAGGTGGTCCTATTAGATCAAACCACGGGAAATGCTTGTTTTCTTCAGATCAGAAATGTTAGGAATTTTATGTAGCTCAACTTGACACGTAGCGAGGTGTCAGGATGCAGTAAGAAGACAGCTGGACTCAGGAGAAGGAGACAGAGGTTGTGGTCTTAGGGGCTCCACGAACTAGAGGGGTAGCCCTGGAGGAGATGCTTCCTTCTCAAGACCTCATTTTTCCTTCTCTCAAATGAGCATGTGGAATTAGAATCTTTCCTGTCCAGTTTTAATGTTTCCTGATTTTTCTGCTTTACTTGTTAGCTGGTACCATCACAGCTATAGAGAAAACATATTAACTTATTCTGTCCCAGTTTGGATGAACAATAATATTACTAGTCTAAGCTGGTGTACGGAGTAGGCAGTGGCACCCCACTCCAGTACTCTTGCCTGGAAAATCCCATGGATGGAGGAGCCTGGTGGGCTGCAGTCCATGGGGTCGCTGAGAGTCGGACACGACTGAGCTACTTCACTTTCACTTTTCACTTTCTTGCGTTGGAGAAGGAAATGGCAACCCACTCCAGTGTTCTTGCCTGGAGAATCCCAGGGACGGGGGAGTCTGGTGGGCTGCCGTCTGTGGGGTTGCACAGAGTTGGACACGATTGAAGCGACTTAGCAGCAGCAGCAGCAGCAAGCTGGTGTAACTTGATATATTAAATGTGAGTGGTGAGCTCTCCTGAGCCCTAAGACAGGCAAGGAGAAGGAAATCTCTGAAGGCACACGAACTATCTGGGCACAGAAGTGCACTGGCTTATCTAGAGGCATGATCATCACCCCAGCTGCATATTATAACCTGGTCCTTTCATATCCATTACCTCACATGAAAATCCAATTAGCACAGCAACCTTGAGGAGCCCAGTTGACATTATACAAATGATATCACCTGCTTGACAAATTAAGTACTTATGGTTCAGTAACTATGCCTCACTCGAGGTCACAGAGCAAGTCAATAAACTAAAAAATATGAAAAGTTCTCTGCAATCTGGATCCTCTCCACCTCTCCATTATCTCCTACTCTCTAGCTGCCTTGGAATGTGTAAGCTAACTATACTAAGCTATGTGCAGTTTGCCAAACTCATGGTGCTGTTTGAGTTCAGCTCTGAAAACTCTTATTCATCCTTCAAAGCCCAGATTGGGCATTACTTATTGATGAAACTTCCCTGGGCAACCTCTCATCTCTGCCCCTCATATACATACTTCCTTGATAGTGCCTCTCGTGGCACTGCAGTTAATTGTCTCCATGTCCGATTCTCTTTCTATTGTATATTTGGAGTTGACTGCTTGTGGCTTTTTATAATGCAGTCCCTACCACATAGCATGGTGGTTTGGTGGTTTAGTCACTAAGTTTTGTCCTACTCTTGTGACCCCATGGACTGTAGCCTGCCAGGCTCCTCTGTCCACGGGATTCTCTAGGCGAGAATACTGGAGTGGGTTGCCATTTCCTTCTCCAAGCACATAGTACATAGCATAGTTCCCAGCAATTAATTGGGACTTAATAAATACTTACTGAATGACTAAATGACCAAACTAATCAAAAGGATCACATGGGCCACAGCCTTGTCTAATTCCATGAAACTATGAGCCATGCCATGTATGAGCACCTAAAATGGAAAGTTCATGGTGGAGAGTTCTGACAAAATGTGGTCCACTGGAGAAGGGAATGGCAAATCACTTCAGTGTTCTTCCCTGGAAAACCCCATGAATAGTATGAAAAGGCAAAAAGATAGGACACTGAAATATGAACTCCCCAGGTCGGTAGGTGCCCAATATACTACTGGAGAAGAGTGGAGAAATAACTCCAGAAAGAATGAAGACATGGAGCCAAAGTGAAAACAATGCCCAGTTGTGGATGTGACTGGTATGGAAATAAAGTCTGGTGCTATAAAGAACAATATTGCACAGGAACCTGGAATGTTAGGTCCATGAATCAAGGTAAATTGGAAGTGGTCAAAGAGGAGATGGCATGAGTGAACATTAACATTTTAAGAATCAGTGAACTAAAATGGACTGGAATGGACAAATTTAATTCAGATGACCATTATATCTACTACTGTGGGCAAAGAAACCCTTAGAAGAAATGGAGTAGCCATCATAGTTGGCAAAAGAGTTTGAAATGCAGTACTTGGATGCAACCTCAAAAATGACAGAATGATTTCTGTTCATTTCCAAAGCAAACCATTCAATATCACAGTAATCCAAGTCTATGCCCCAACCAGTAATGCTGAAGAAGCTGAAGTTGAACGGTTCTATGAAGACCTACAAGACCTTCTACAACTAACACCCAAAAAAAGATGTCCTTTTCCATTATAGGGAACTGGAATGCAAAAGTAGGAAGTCAAGAGATACCCGGAGTAACAGGCAAATTTGGCTTCGGAATACCAAATGAAGCAGGGCAAATACTAACAGAGTTTTGCCAAGAGAACACACTGGTCATAGCAAACACCCTCTTCCAACAACACCAGAGAAGACTCTACACATGGACATCACCAGATGGTCAATACTGAAATCAGATTGATTATATTCTTTGCAGCTGAAGATGGAGAAGCTCTATACAGTCAGCAAAAACAGGACCAGGAGCTGACTGTGGCTCAGACCATGAACTCCTTATTGCAAAATTCAGACTTAAATTGAAGAAAGTAGGGAAAACCGCTAGATCATTCAGGTATGACCTAAGTCAAATCCCTTACAATTATACAGTGGAAGTGACATAAAGATTCAAGAGATTAGATCTGATAGACAGAGTGCCTGAAGAACTATGGATGGAGGTTTATGACATCATACAGGAGGCAGTGATCAAGATCATCGCCAAGAAAAAGAGATGCAAAAAGGCAAAATGGTTGTCTGAGGAGGTTTTACAAATTGCTGAGAGACGAAGAGAAGTGAAAGGAAAAGGAGAAAAGGAAATATATAACCATTTGAATGCAGAGTTCCAAAGACTAGCAAGGAGAGATAAGAAAGCCTTCCTGAGTGATAAATGCAAAGAGACAGAGGAAAACAATAGAATGGGAAAGACTAGAGATCTTGTCAAGGAAATTAGTGATACCAAGGGAAAATTTCATGCAAAGATGGGACAATAAAGGACAGAAATGGTATGGACCTAACAATAGAAGCAGAAGATATTAAGAGGTGGCAAGGATACACGGAAGAACTGTACAAAAAACCTCTTCACGACCCAGATAATCATGATGGTGTGATCACTCACCTAGAGCCAGACATCCTGGAATGCAAAGTCAAGAGGGTGATAGGAAGCATCACTAGGAACAAAGCTACTGGAGGTGATGGAATTCCAGCTGAACTATTTCAAATCCTAAAAGATGATGCTGTGAAAGTGCTGCACTCAATATGCCAGCAAATTTGGAAAATCCAGCAGTGCCCACAGGACTGGAAATCCCAAAGAAAGCCAATGCCAAAGAATGTTCAAACTACTGCACAATTGCACTCATCTCACACAGTAGAAAAGTAATGCTCAAAATTCTCCAAGCTAGGCTTCAACACATGAACTGAGAGCTTCCAGATGTTCTAGATGGATTTAGAAAAGGCAGAGGAATCAGAAATCAAATTGCCAACTTCTGCTGGATCATAGAAAAAGCAAGAGAGTTAAAAAAAAAACAAACTACTTCTGCTTTATTGACTACACCAAAGCCTTTGACTGTGTAGATCACAACAAACTGTGGAAAATTCTTTGAGAGATGGGAATACCAGATCACTTTACCAGCCTCTTGAGATATTTGTGTGTAGGTCAAGAAGCAACAATTAGAACTGGACATGCAACAACAGACTGGTTCGAAATAGGAAAAGGAGTACGTCAAGACTGTATACTGACACCCTGCTTATTTAACTTATATGCAGAGTATATTATGTGAAATACTGGACTGGATGAAGCACAGTTGTAATCAAGATTGTCAGGAGAAATATCAATAACCTCAGATATGCAGATGACACCACCCTTATGGCAGAAAGTGAAGAAGAACCTAAAAAGTCTCCTGATGAAAGTGAAAGAGGAGAGTGAAAAAGTTACCTTAAAACTCAACATTCAAAAAATGAAGATCCAGTCCCATCCCTTCATTGGAAATAGATGGGGAAACAGTGGAAACAGTGACAGACTTTATTTTTGAGGGCTCCAAAATCACTGTAGATGGTGACTGCAGCCATGAAATTAAAAGATGCTTGCTCCTTGAGGGAAAAGCTATGCCCAACCTAGTCAGCATATTAAAAAGCAGAGACATTACTTTGCCCACAAGGGTCCATCTAATCAAAGCTATGGTTTTTCCAGTAGTTATGTATGGATGTGAGAGTTGGACTCTAAAGAAAGCTGAGCCCCGAAGAATTGATGCTTTTGAACTATGGTGTTGGAGAAGACTCTTGAGAGTCCCTTGGGCTGCAAGGAGATCAAACCCCAGTCAATGCTGAAGGAAATCAGTCCTGAATATTCATTGGAAGGATTGATGCTGAAGTTGAAACGTCAATACTTTGGCCACTTGATGTGAAGAACTGACTCATTGGAAAAGATCCTGATCCTTGGTGAGATTGAATGCAGGAGAAGAAGGGCCGACAGAGGATGAGGTGATTGGATGGCATCACTGACTCAATGGACATGAGTTTGAGCAAGTTTTGTGAGTTGGTGATGGACAGTGAAGCCTGGCATGCTGGAGTCCATGGGGTCACAAAGTGTCAGACATGACTGAGCAATTGAACTGAGCTGAACTGAAATGCCTCCTGGAGGAAAACTGACATAAATGTAGATTTGAAGAGTAGGATGAGAACTGCTAATAATTTAACCTATGTACAATCTGTGAATGTATTACTCTATTGCCTTGCTTTGTGAGAATGTAGATAATGATTTAAAAAATCTATTACTATCATAGTATAAAGCTGTAGTTTTATTCTGCATGCCTGCATGCCAGGCTTTTAGATTAACTTTGAGCTTTTTCTTCTACAAAATACTATGGACATAGAGTATGAAATAATCTAAGTTTGATTGTTCTGTAAGTTTGATTGTTCTACAGAAATCTTTAAAATGATTTAAAAAAATGCTTTACATTTCCAGAGTACCTATTATTTAAACTTCTCATAGTCAGAATTCTTCTCATGTTCTAGAAATTGATCCCATGACACTGGTCACATAAATTTGTGCTTGACTGGCATTAGAAATGAGATAGCATAAGGAAAGAAGGAGGGAAGGAAGGAAGGGAGGAAGGAAGAAAAGAAAGAAAAAGATCATTTTCTGAAAAGCCCTAATGCACTGTATGCTTTAGGAAGATGTAATCCCTTACTAAACCAAGTCGCTCAGCTCCTTATAAGTGTCCAAGGACACACACAGGCACCAGAGTGACTATGCTAAGGCCAGTGACAAGTGACTCAAATAGTGGACATAGCACCCAGAATCACCTATTCTCCTAAGAAGAAAGAGATCATTTTCACATCCCAACCCAACTTATGAACATTGTATGCTCCAAAGAGATACAAGACTGTTCCAAGAGCAATTCGATTCATACATATTATCACAGGAAAGGAGAAATCACATGAAGTTTCACATGAAGAAAAAGGAGACCAAAAGGAAGCCTCACGGAGGCGTAAAAATAAACTTCTACTGTTTACAGACCAGACTTTAGAGCCAAGTGCATGGACATGCTATTGTAAGTGGGTTTGGTCAAAACTTAGAACCCTCCAACAAATCTCTAAATGAATGGAGGATGACCTCTGGTTGAGAGCTCTTCTTGAGGTTTGACAAAACAATAATTATGGAGGAAAGATTGAGAGTTAAAATAAACCACAGATACAACTCTGTAGCAGTCATCTCCATTGTTAGTCAGCTCTTTACAGAAATGGTCAAGCCAGAGAGCCAACAGATGTCATTAGCCTCGTCCTTGGCAAGCACTTATCAGGCGAAGCATATAAGCTGAACTTTTCCTTCCAAGGGAAGTCTTCCATTTGTCAGCAAATCCTTTTTGCCAGACCACCAATCAACAATTGCTAGATAAATGAAAAGCTTCCACTCAACTTACAAACTCTTGGGTAGAATATTCATTTTCTTGAAAGTAAAAGTCCTTTTTAAAATAACACAAGCTATAAACAATCCCAGTGGTTTCCACTAAAGCGATCAAATGTCAAATCCATAAATCTTGTGGACCCTTAAGGAAAATAGAAAGGAAATGACTAGCAAGAATAAAAGATAGCAGAATAGGTCATAGCTCATAGGTCTGTGACTATCCGGACTGAATCCTTGATACTTGTCTATATTAATGGTAAAGGAAAATTCAGTTTAAAAAGTCATTTACAGTATATTCTGAAAGTGGAAGTGTTAATTGCTCAGACGTGTCTGACTCCTTGCCACCCACCATGGGCTGTAGCCCACCAGGCTCCTCTGTCCATGTGATTCTCCAGGCAAGAATACTGCAGTGGGTTGCCATTCCCTTCTCCAGGTGCTTTTCCCGACCCAGGGAAAGAGCCCAGGTCTTCCACATGGCAAGAGGATTCTTTACCATCTGAGCCACCAGGAAAAAATTATTTTGGTAACTGTGGATTATATGTATCATTGTTTGAATTACGTTGCTGTGTAATCGGATATGGGGATGCTATTATATAATGATCAGGGGACACTTAAAATGGAAAGAAATGTTGTAACTGGGGCCAAACACACAGAATAGTCTAGGCTTTCTGTCTTCTGTGTCTTTCTTTCTCTCTTATTCCCTTTCTGATTGTGTGTGGTTGTGACTGTGTGTGTGTGACATGTATTTTTAAAAAAATTTTTTTTGCCAAAGCCCCTTCTCCTGTCTCTTTTATCTAACCCTGCTCTCATGTATCTGCCTCTCCTTCTATAGTTCTATTTCTTTATATAAACATGAACTCTTCCCAGCTCTAGAACACTGGTTAGTATTTCTATACACTCTCTTTTTAAAATTTAAAACATAAGAAATTATTTAATAAGCAGCATCTGCAAAGAAGTCTCTTACTTTATTCTTTGCCTTTATCCTACCACTGGAATCAAACTTAGTATTTCCCTTGAAGTTTGTGATAAGATCTCAAGGTAAATCTCCCTTATCTTTCGTTGAACAAAGAAACAGAAATGGGTATAATCTGTGATGTCATTTCCAGTCTTTAGGTCTATGATTTTAAGTGAACACAATAATAACAATAATAGTTTCTACAATTTTGCTCTTTTTTAAATAAAAAATAAAAACTCAGAAAAGCACATGATTTCTTTGGGAAAGTATGTCTTGGAGTCTGTAAGGAAAAGAAACATTTTTCCACTAAAAGTGTATGACTTTTTGTCACATGACTGCCCCTTAAGCCAAGGTCATTTCTTTGCCCAGCATGGAGCTTCCATTGTTATAGTAGAGTAGTTTTATGGTTATACACAGTAGGTGGATTTTGGGTTTCTCCAGGCAAGCCCATGAAGAAGTCATGAATCAAGAATTAAAATATAATGGGGATTTCCCTGGTGGTCCAGTGGTTAAGACTTCACCTTCCAATACTTGTCTATATTTATTCCTGGTTGAGGAGCCACATGCCTTCACCAAAAAAAAACAAAAAAAAACAAAACCCAAACCAAAAACAAACCAAAAAAAACCTTGAGACAGAAACAATATTGTGACAAATTGAATAAAGAACTTTAAAAATGGTCCACATCAAAAAATATTAAAAATAAGAGTTAAAATATGCTGTTTCTGTCAAGACTACCCTTCCTACAATGATTATTTTCATCATTGCCCAGAGAGTAGCCCACTCCCTTCATATCAGTAATGGGTGACATGACAAGCTGGGAATAAGTATCACTGGGGAAAAGAGAAGAAATACTTCTTCTTTTTTTTTTTCAGTTGTGTTTATTTATTTACTTTACAATATTGTATTGGTTTTGCCATACATTGACATGAATCCGCCATGGGTGTATGAGCTATGTGCTTGGGTGGTAAATCGCTCAGTTGTGTCTGACTCTTTTCGACACCATGGACCTTAGCCCGTCAGACTCCTCTGTCCGTATGAGGCTGCTTTTCTCAAGCAGCCTGTGTGCATGGGCTCTCAGCTGGGCTGACAGTAGACATGTCACCTGACTTGAGATCAGGGAAACACCGCTTTGGGCGGATGGTGAGATGATCAGGGAAAGCACTGGGATTTTGCTGGGGTGAGTGAAGAGTTCAGCGGTTTCTGAACTTGCTTATCAGTTCTTTTGAGCGCCCCTAGCAGTCAAGCTTGAGAAAAACAGACACTGATTGACCCTGATTGTCTTTTCATCAAGTGAAGGTACTTCTATTTGCTTCAGAAATGGTTAGAACTTTTTGACAGAATCGTCACTGTGATGGTTAATTTCATGTTAACCTGGTGAGGCTATTGTGCCCAGGTGTTTGGTTAAGCACTAGTCTAGATGTTACTGTGATTTTTGCAGATGTGATTAACACACCAGTTGACTTTAAAAAAAAGTTATTTAGTTATTGACTGAAGTATAGTTGGTTTAAAATGTAGTGCTAGTTTCTGATGAATGGCAAAGTGATTCAGTTATACATATGCATACATACATATATCCTTTTCAAGTTCTTTTCCATTATGGGCTATTACAAGATATTGAATAGAGTTCCCTGTGCTATACAGTGGGTCCTTGTTGGCAATCTATTTTATATATAGTAGTATGTATCTGTTAATCCCAAACTCCTTATTTATCCCTCCCCCCTTCCCTTCAGTAACCATAAGTTTATTTCCTATGTCTGTGAGTCTGTTTCTGTTTTGTAAAGAAGTTCATTTGTATCATTTTTTTAGATTCCACATAAAAATGATATGATATTTGTCTTTGTCTGACTTAATACAATCATTTCCAGCTCCAAACATGTTGCTGGAAAAGATATTATTTTGTTCTATTTTATGACTGGGTAATATTCCTGTGTGTGTGTGTGTATATACACACACATATATATATATCACTCAGTCATGTCTAACTCTTTCGACCCACGGACTGTAGTCCACCAGGCTCCTCTATCCATGGGAGAATTCTCCAGGCAAGAATACTGTAGTGGGTAGCCATTTCCTTCTCCTATATATAGATAAGTGCCTATCAACAGATGAATGATAAAGAAGGTATAAGAGATATAATAAATTGATAGACACTTAAGCTGTTTTCATGTCTTGGCTATTGTAAATAGTGCTGCTATTGAGTTGACCTTAAGTAAAGCACAGTGTGGGTGGATTTCATCCAATTAGGTGATGGCCAAAAAAGGACGGACTGAGTTTTCCTCAAGAAGCAATTCTGGAAGAGTTTGAGTAGGATAGGTGTTAATTCTTCTCTAAATTTTTGGTAGAACTCAGCTGTGAAGCCATCTGGTCCTGGGGTTTTGTTTGTTGGAAGATTTCTGATTACAGTTTCCTCTCCATGCTTGTGATGGGTCTGTTAAGATTTTCTATTTCTTCCTGATTCAGTTTTGGAACGTTATACTTTTCTAAGAATTTGTCCATTTTATTTGCATAGAGTTGCTGATAGTAGTCTCTCATGATCCTTTGTATTTCTGTGTTGTCTGTTGTGATTTCTCCATTTTCATTTCTAATTTTGCTGATTTGATTCTTCTCCCTTTTTTTCTTGATGAGTCTGGCTAATGGTTTGTCTATTTTATTTATTTTCTCAAAGAACCAGTTTTTAGCTTTGTTGATTTTTGCTATGGTCTCCTTTGTTTCTTTTCCATTTATTTCTGCCCTAATTTTTATGATTTCTTTCCTTCTGCTAACCCTGGAGTTCTTCATTTCTTCCTTTTCTAGTTGCTTTAGGTATAGAGTTAGGCTATTTATTTGATTTTTCTCTTGTTTCTTGAGGTAAGCTTGTATTGCTATGAACCTTCCCCTTAGCACTGCTTTTACTGAGTCCCATAGGTTTGGGGTTGTTGTGTTTTCATTTTCATTTGTTTCTATGCATATTTGATTTCTTCTTTGATTTCTTCAGTGATTTGTTGGTTATTCAGAAGTGTGTTGTTTAGCCTCCATATGTTTGTATTTTAATAGTTTTTTTTTTCCTGTTCAGTTCAGTTCAGTTGCTCAGTCATGTCCGACTCTTTGCAACCCCATGAATCGCAGCATGCCAGGCCTCCCTGTCCATCACAAACTCCTGGAGTTTACTCAAACTCATGCCCATTGAGTCAGTGATGCCATCCAGCCATCTCATCCTCTGTTGTCCCCTTCTCCTCCTGCCCTCAATCCCTGCAAGCATCAGGGTCTTTTCCAATGAGTCAACTCTTCACATGAGGTGGCCAAAGTATTGGAGTTTCAGGTTCAGCATCAGTTCTTCCAATGAACACCCAGGACTTATCTCCTTCAGGATGAACTGGTTGGATCTCCTTGCAGTCCAAGGGACTCTCAAGAGTCTTCTCCAACACCACAGTTCAAAAGCATCAATTTTTCAGCGCTCAGCTTTCTTCACAGTCCAACTTCTCACATCCATACATGACCACTGGAAAAACCATAGCCTTGACCAGATGGACCTTTGTTGGCAAAGTAATGTCTCTGCTTCTTAATATGCTATCTAGGTTGGTCATAACTTTCCTTCCAATGAGTGAGTGTCTTTTAATTTCATGGCTGCAGTCACCATCTGCAGTGATTTCCAAAAAAAAATAAAATCTGACACTGTTTCCACTCTCTCCCCATCTATTTCCCATGAAATGATGGGACCAGATGCCATGATCTTAGTTTTCTGAATGTTGAGCTTTAACCCAACTTTTTCACTCTCCTCTTTCACTTTCTTCAAGAGGCTTTTTAGTTCCTCTTCACTTTCTGCCATAAGGGTGGTGTCATTACATATCTGAGGTTATTGATATTTCTCCCAGCAATCTTGATTCCAGCTTGTGCTTCTTCCAGCCCAGCATTTCTCATGATGTACTCTGCATAGAAGTTAAATAAGCAGGGTGTCAGTATATAGTCCTTTTCCTATTTGGAACCAGTCTGGTGTTTCACGTCCAGTTCTAACTGTTGCTTCCTGACCTGCATACAGGTTTCTCAAGAGGCAGGTCAGGTGGTCTGGTATTCCCATCTCCTTCAGAATTTTCCACAGTTTATTGTGATCAGAATTTTCCACAGTTTATTGTGATCCACACAGTCGAAGGCTTTGGCGTAGTCAATAAAGCAGAAATAGATGTTTTTCTGGAACTCTCTTGCTTTTTCGATGATCCAATATTTGATCTCTGGTTCCTCTGCCTTTTCTAAAACCAGCTTGAACATCTGGAAGTTCTCGGTTCACGTATTGCTGAAGCCTGGCTTGGAGAATTTTGAGCATTACTTTACTAGCGTGTGAGATGAGTGCGATTGTGCAGTAGTTTGAGCATTCTTTGGGATTGCCTTTCTTAGGGATTGGAATGAAAACGGACCTGTAGTTGACATCTAATCTTACTGCATTGTGGTCAGAAAAGATGTTTGGAATGATTTCATTTTTTTTTTTTATTTTACCAAAACTAGATTTATGGCCCAGGATGTGATCTATCCTGGAGAAGGTTCCGTGTGCACTTGAGAAAAAGGTGAACTTCATTGTTTTGGGTTGAAGTGTCCTATAGATATCAATTAGGTCTAACTGCTCCATTGTATCATTTAAAGTTTGTGTTTCTTTGCTAATTTTCTGTTTAGTTGATCTAGCCATAGGTGTGAGTAGGGTGTTAACGTCTCCCACTATTATTGTGTTACTGTTAGTTTCCCTTTTCATACTTGTTAGCATTTGCTTTACATATTGCCACCACACCCTATGTTGGGTGCATATATATTTATAATTGTTATATCTTCTTATTGGATTGATCCTTTGATCATTATATAGTGTCCTTCTTTGTCTCTTTTCACAGCCTTTATTTCAAAGTCTATTTTATCTGATATGAGTATTGCTAATCCTGCTTTCTTTTGGTCTCCATTTGCATGAAATATCTTTTTCCATTCCTTCACTTTCATTCTGTATGTGTCCCTTGTTTTGAGGTGGATCTCTTGTAGACAGCATATATGGGAGCCTATTTTACAAAGTGAAGTAAGTCAGAAAGAAAAACACCAGTACAGTATACTAATGCAAATGTATGGAATTTAGAAAGATGGTAACGATGACCCTATATGTGAGACAGCAAAAGAGATACAGATGTATAGAACAGTCTTTTGGACTCTGGGAGAAGGTGAGGGTGGGATGATTTGAGAGAATAGCATTGAAACTTATATATTATCATATGTGAAATAGATTGCCAGTCCAGGTTTGATGCATGAGACAGGGTGCTCAGGGCTGGTGCACTGGGACGACCCTGAGGGATGGGATGGGGAGGCAGGTGGGAGGGGGGTTCAGGATGGGGAACATGTGTGATTCATGTGAATGTATGGCAAAAACCACTACAATATTGTGAAGTAATTAGCCTCCAATTAAAATAAATAAATAAATTAAAAAAGAAAAAAATAAGCAATTCTGCTTCAAGACTTCAACACAGAAAGCCTGCTGGAGTTTCTTGCCTGCTGGAAATTTCAGATTCACCAGTCCCATAGCTATGTGAGTCAATAAACCTATGTCTCTGCCACACACACACACCCCTCTTACTGTTCTGTTTCTCTGGAGAACCCTGACTAATACAGTCACCACAATATTCTCTTCCAGCTCTTTTTTTCTGATACATTACACTTTTCTGAACTTTTCTAGATGCAAGGCCTCCCCTCATGGCTTGCCCTAGTTAATTTTCATCATATTTACACGTTCAGACCCTGTCTTCTTGTTTTATTTGCTTATTTTAATCCGATCAGAAGTATTTAGCATATAGGCTTTGTTGCAGAAATGCTCTGTAGGGAGAATTCTCGCCCTTCCCCAATGAGAGAGATAAAACACTTTAATGCTACTCAGTTAGCCGTGAGCTATCAAGATGCTTTAAACCCAGATCAATCATAAAAGAAAACATAATTGGTGGAAAGGAAAAGAAATCTATGTTTCTAAAACCAATGAACATTTAGTGTGGCTTGAAAATACTATGAAAGATTAACAATATAACACAAAGGCTTAAGAGTGTTTTTATATAAAATACACCTAATATATATAAAATATATCTAATATCCCCTCAAAGATCCTACAGAGGAAAACTTGAGTTGTGAAAGTGATGCATTAACAAGTTTATTTAAAGTGTTGTGTGGGGATATGTCCCAGTGTATTTTCTGGAGCTAAGGATTGGTTTTTTATAAAATTAAGTTCTGGGGCTTATGATCTTAATAAGGATAGTTAAATTAGGTTCCTGGCTGCAATTGTAACACATGTGTGGGAGGACTTTCCACATAACATCAAGGTGAGCAAAAGTCCAACTCAGTTCTGACACTGTCTACCCAGAGACGGCACCCGGTTTCACGCAGCTATCAACTCCTCATGGTAACTAAATTCTCTCTAGTCACCCCGTGTTTCACATCCTATGATCCTCTGCTCATCTTGTCCCTCAGGCAAACTTCTGATCAGCACTTCAGTTTTCTGGAAACCTCTGCCTTTCTCCTGACACCATACATGGCTGTATAGACTCTTGTTTATCTTTCTTTGTAAAATTAAACACAGTTGACCCTTGATGTGGAGGTTAGGAGTGCTGAGTGCTGACCCTTGTTCAGTCAAAAACCCATGTATAACTTTTGACTCCCTCAAAATATAATCATTAATCGCCTATTGTTGACTGAGGACTTCCCTGGTGGCTCAGATGGTAAAGAATCTGCAGACCCAAGTTCGACCCCTGGGTCGGGAAGATCCCCTGGAGAAGGGGATGGCTACCCACTCCAGTATTCTTGCCTGGAGAATGCCACAGAGAGACGAGTCTGGTGGGCTATAGTCCATGGGGTTGCAAAGAGTCAGACGCGGCTGATTGACTAAGCCTACACTGTTGACTGAAAGCCTTATCAATAACATAGTCGATCAACACACATTTTATATGTTATATGTATTATATACTGTATTCTTACAATAAAATAAAGAAAAAATGTTATTAAGAAAATCATAAGGAAGAAAAAGTACATTTATATACTGTACTATATCAATATCATAAGTTAAAAAAATTTTTTTAAATTATTTATTTCTTTGGCTGCACCAGGTCTTAGTTGTGGCATGAGGGATCTTTAGTTGAGACATGTAAAATCTGAGGGCATGTGGGATCTAGTTCCCTGCCCAGGGATCAAATATGGGCCCACTGCACTGGGAGTATGGAGTCTTAACTGCTGGACCACCAGGAAGTCTCAATATCACAAGTTTGTCATCCATTTACAAGATGAATCGTCTGTTGGGATTTACATCAATATTATCTTATACAAAACACTGTAGATGTTATATGTATTTTTAACATCAGATACCAAAATGAAAAGATAATGTGAAAAAGAAGTTCACATTTATTTACAGGTATAACAGTTCATGCATTGATAACAAAGAAGCAGCAAAATGATAGCTTTATGGAAGTTGGGTGTAATCAATACAAGTGGAACTGCATAATTCAAACCAATGTTGTTCAAAGGTCAGCTGTGTATTCATGCCAACCCAGAAATAAGAAATGTCAGCCTGGAAATGTTAATAAGCCCTTTCACAAGATTTAAATTTCCCATCACCTTGAGGTACCAATAATTCATGCTGATCACAATTTACTCATTTTACTTTAACCCTTCCTGGAAGAGTTCGACATTCGACTCTTGGAATGAGGCTTTCTTCCTTGGCTTTGGGTAGTTGAGTTAGAAAGCTGTGTATACACCATTCTCTCACCTTGCCTGTCAAATGGAACCCTATTTGCAGTCCAGGAGTGACCAAGGCGCCTCCACATTCTTGCTATAGTGTACCAGGCAACAGAATTGCTCCATACAATTTACTGGCGAATCAAAGCTCTGCTTCCATGCTGGTTAATAGCTTCTGTTGCTTCTGGATGAATGTTTCAGGACCAGTTGAGGGGAATTTGCATAAAATTTAAGAACAAACCAATTGGTTGTTCAAATTGAACGAATTATTAATGAAAAAATATTGTCTGCCATATTAGTAAATAAAGGCTGTTGCATCCATCAGTTCATCACACTGCAGACACCCTCAGTGATGTATCCTGAGGAGAGTCTGGATGAGAAGGCAGAGGATACTTGCCTCACGTAGCTGAGGTGCATGTCAAAGGAATAATTTCAGTAAGCCCAGACTCTTGCATCTTCCCATGCATGGAAAAGAATGGGAAATTAAATTCTTTAACTTGAGATGCCTGGTTTTCTTTAATTAAAAGTACTCTTTGGTGTTCTGACAATCTGGTCTTCAATGCAAAAACTTCTTTATATATACCCTGGCTCCTCCCTTACTTCTTTGATGCAGTCCCTTAGAAGTATATGAAAGGCTACATGTTAGACTTAAGTGGCCAGTTTTGTCCACTGAATAAAACATGACTCTCAACTTTTGGGTTGTGATTATTAATTTTTTTTTAAGTTGACAAAACCAATCCATGACATCTACATTCATGGCTTGGACTTGGCACATCAGGAAGTTAATTGGGAGTATTCTATCCAGATGAATTACATAGCTTCTTTTCCTGTTCCTCATTATTGTTATGGTCAGGTTAGGTCAGTTCAGTTCAATTGCTCAGTCATGTTCAACTCTTTGCCACCCTATGGACACCAGGCTTCCCTGTCCATCACCAACTCCCCGAGCTGCTCAGATTCGTGTCTATCAAGTTGGTGATGCCATCTAACCATCTCACCCTCTGTCGTCCCCTTCTCCTCCCACCTTCAATCTTTCCCAACATGAGGGTCTTTTCCAACGAGTCAGTTCTTCACAGCAGGTGGCCAAAGTATTGGAACTTCATCTTCAGCATCAGTCCTTCCAGAGAATATTCAGGACTGAAAATATTCAGGACTGGTTTCCTTTAGGTTTGACTGGTTGGATCGCCTTGCAGTCCAGGGGACTCTCTAGAGTCTTCTCCAACAGCACAGCTCAAAAGCATCAATTCTTCAGCGCTCAGCCTTTGTTGTTGTCCAACTCTCACATCCATATATGACTACTGGAAAAACCATAGCTTTGACTAGATGGACCTTTGTGGGCAAAGTATTGTCTCTGCTTTTAATTTATTTATTTTTTTAATTTTAGCATCTGTTGAATTTATTCAGCATAACCACAGAGGTATTGTATTCATGCTGTCACACATAGAGACAAACACAGATACAGCACAATATCCATTTTTAGCCCAAGTGCATTTCTTCTGAGGCTCATTTATATGTCTTCATATGCCACAGCCCATCATTTAATAATGAATATTTTCAATGCCAATTCCTTTGTTGACTTTCTTAATATCTTCTTCAGACATCTTCATGACTCCAACACACAGAGCATGCTGTTTTCCTTCTGCCATGATTGCAACAATCGTATCTACTGCAGCAGGGTAAAGCTTAGCTCCAGGAGAAGTTAAGCCTGGACACATGATATTTGCTCCACTGAGTACAAATTTGATGGCTCCTTTGTCAACCTGCTGATGTGGCAGGATAAAAGGATATTTGTGAAGTAATCTTAGGGTTGGATAAAAAGGCCCTTCTCTTTGTCTAAAAAATAGTAACTCTCCATTTACTGTAAGGATTTCTATATGTTCATGGCATTGCACTATTTTGATAGGATCTTTCTTAGGCATGATTTGATTAAGCCATGGTTCAATACCTGTAAATTGTTCTATCAATTGATTCTTAATACCCTTTATAACTGAGGTTTTCAACTGGATGCAATTGGACACATTTTCTTTTTCATCAAATTTCTTGAACATGATCCAAGGTGAAGGGGGTGACGATAGGGAAGGGCCCGGAATGGGGAAGAAAAACTGAATTAGCAAGGGTCCAGCAGATCCCCTTACAGGAGGAAGGCTGGCACTGACAGTCGGAGCTGCTGTCTTTATCTGGAAAGGGAGACAGCCAGCTGCACTTTACGGTGTTCGGAGACATTTGACTACTTCCACTCCTCTAAACACGTCACCGCTTTTGCTGGCCCTTTCTGGGTTACCGATCCCTATCCAGAGCCCGTAGCTGAAAGGGCGGGACTAGAGAAGGAAGACAGATAGAGCCATCATTCTAGTAGCAGAAAGAGAAGAACGACGCACACCCTGCAATCAATAAAAGCCCTTGTCTCTGCTTTTTAATATGCTGTCTAATTTGTCATAATTTTCTTCCAAGGAGCAAGCATCTTTTAATTTCATGGCTGCAGTCACCATCTGCAGTGATTTTGGAGCCCCCAAATAAAGTCTGTCACCGTTTCCATTGTTTCCCTATTTTCCATGAAGCGATGGGACCAGATGCCATGATCTTAGTTTTTTGAATGTTGAATGTTAAGCCAGCTTTTCACTTTCCTCTTTCACTTTCAAGAGGCTCTTTAGTTCTTTTTTGCTTTCTGCCACCAAGGGTGGTGTCTCCTGCATATCTGAGGTTATTGATATTTCTCCCAGAAATCTTGATTCTGACTTGTGCTTCATCCAGCCTGGCATTTTGCATGATATACTCTGCATATACGTTAAATAAGCAGGGTGACAATACACAGCCTTGATGTACTTCTTTCCCAATTTGGAACCAGTCCATTGTTCCATGTCCAGCTCTAACTGTTGCCTCTTGACCTGTATACAGATTTCTCAGGAGGCAAGTAAGGTGGTCTGGTATTCCCATCTCTTGAAGAATTTTCCACAGTTCACTGTGATCCACACAGTCTTACCTACCCGGACTTCCCTGGTGGCTCAGATGGTAAAGTGTTTGTTTGCCTACAATGTGGGAGACCTGGGTTCAATCCCTGGGTCAGGAAGATCCCCTGGAGAAGGAAATGGCAATTCACTCCAGTACTCTTGCCTGGAAAGTCCTGTGGACTGAGGAGCCTGGTAGGCTATAGTCCATGGGGTTGAAAAGAGTCGGACATGACTGAGCAACTAAACTTTCACTTTCACACAGTCAAAGGCTTTGGTCTAGTCAATAAAGCAGAAATTGATGCTTTTCTGGAATTCTCTTGCTTTTTCTATGATATAATGGATGTTGGCAATTTGATCTCTGGTTCCTCTGCCTTTTCTAAATCCATCTTGAACATCTGGAAGTTCTCAGTTCATGTACTGTTGAAGCCTAACTTGGAGAATTTTGAGCATTAATTTATTAGCATGTGAGATGAGTGCAATTGTGCAGGAGTTTGAGCATTCCTTGGCATTGCCTTTCTTTGGGATTGGGATGAAAACTGACATTTCCCAGTCCTGTGGGCACTGCTGAATTTTCCAAATTTGCTGGCATATTAAGTGCAACACTTTCACAGCATCATCTTTTAGGATTTGAAATAGTTCAGCTGGAATTCCATCATCTCCACTAGCCTTGTTCATAGTGATGCTTCCTAAGGTCCACTTGCCTGCACTTTCCAGGATATCTGACTCTAGGTGAGTGATCACACCATTATGGTTATCTGGGTCATTAAGATCATCTTGTGTATAGCTCTTCTGTGTATTCTTGCCACCTCTTCTTAATATCTTCTACTTCTGTTGTTAGGTCCATACCATTTCTGTCCTTTTTTGTGCTCATGTTTGCATGAAATGTTCCCTTGGTATCACTAATTTCCTTGATGAGATCTCTAGTCTTTCCCATTCTATTCTTATCCTCCATCTCTTTGCATTGATCACTGAGGAAGGCTTTCTTATCTCTCCTTGCTATTCTTTGGAACTCTGTGTTCAAATGGTTATATCTTTCCTTTTCTCCTTTGCTTTTCACTTCTTTTCTTCTCTCAGCTATTTGTAAGGCCTCCTACGACAATCATTTTGCCTTTGTGCATTTCTTTTTCTTGGGGATGGTCTTGATCACTGCTTCCTGTATGATGTCATAAACCTCCATCTATAGTCATTCAGGCACTCTATCCAATCTAATCTCTTGAATCTATATGTCACTTCCACTGTTTAATCATAGGGATTTGCATTTAGGTCATACCTGAATGGTCTAGTGGTTTTCCCTACTTTCTTCAATTTAAGTCTGAATTTGGCAATAAGGAGTTCATGATCTGAGCCAAAGCCAGCTCCTGGTCTTGTTTTTGCTGACTGTATAGAGCTTCTCCATCTTCAGCTGCAAAGAATATAATCAATCTGATTTCGGTATTGACCATCTGGTGATGTCCATGTGTAGAGTCTTCTCTTGTGTTGTTGGAAGAGGGTGTTTGCTATGCCCAGTGCGTTCTCTTGGCAAAACTCTGTTAGCCTTTGTTCTGTTTTGTTTTGTACTCCAAGGCCAAATTTGCCTGTTACTCTGGGTATCTCTTGACTTCCTACTTTTGCATTCCAGTTCCCTATAATGAAAAGGACATCTTTTTTGGGTGTTAGTTCTAGAAGGTCTTGTAGGTCTTCATAGAACCATTCAACTTCAGCTCCTTTGGCATTAATGGTTTGGGCATAGACTTCAATTACTGTGATATTGAATGATTTGCCTTGGAAATGAACAGAGATCATTCTGTCATTTCTGAGGTTGCACCCAAGTAGTGCATTTTGAACTCTTCTGCTGATTATGATGGCTACTCCATTTCTTCTAAGGGTTTCTTTGCCCACAGTATTAGATATAATGGTCATCTGAATTAAATTTGCCCATTCCAGTCCATTTTAGTTCACTGATTCTTAAAATGTCGATGTTTACTCTTGCTATTTCCTGTTTGATTACTTCCAATTTACCTGGATTCTTGGATCTAACATTCCAGGTTCCTATGCAATTTTGTTCTTTACAGCATCAGACTTTACTTCCATTGCCAGTCACAGTCACGACTGAGAGTTGTTTTTGGTTTGGCTCCATGTCTTCATTCTTTCTGGAGTTACTTCTCCACTCTTCTCCAGTAGCATATTAGGCACCTACTGATCTGGGGAGTTCATCTTTCAGTGTCTTATCTTTTTGCCTTTTCATGCTGTTCATGGGGTTCTCAAGGCAAGAATACTGAAGTGGTTTGCCATTGCCGTCTCCAGTGGACTACGTTTTGTCAGACTTCTACACCATGACTCCTCCGTCTTGGGTGGTCCTACATGGCATGGCTCATAGTTTCATTGGTCAGGTCAATTGCTAACAAAGTCACAAATGCTATAGCGCAGTCACTATTCCATCTATTAATACAACTAATGAGTCTACAATAAAGGAAATCTGGAGTTATGCTGATAAAGACAATTATATTGCATGAATTTAGCCCCTACCCCCCATCAGAATCCCTGGAGAAGGAAATGACTGCCAACTCTAGCATTCTTTCTTGGAGAATCCCACTGAAAGGGTAACAGGCTTAGGAAGGCCAGGGGTCTCCAAACGGAGGAAATAGGCTGCAAGTGCCAGACATTTTTCTCTCTCTTAAGTGGCAGGAGGAAACAAACCAGCGATATTTTTTCTTCTCTATATAAATTTAAAAGGAGGTTTCTCTTAAAATGCTGTGTTGCCATGACACCTAGTTTCACCTGAAGCTAACTACTCTCAAACCTTGAGTTAACCAATACATTTCTTTTTCTTATGGAAATGTTGTCTTAAGCTATGACTCTATCTTCAAGTTGGTTCTGCCAAATGGCCCAACCTACTTACTCAGGTATTGTTCCCCTAATCTATGTAAACGAAACTATTTGTCGGTAATCTGCCCTTCTACAAGACTCAAGTCAATTCAAGTTTTATGGCCAGGGATGAATTATCTGGTGCCATTCTAAGTTTTATGACATGCCTTTCTTTTCATTAACAGATTGTGAGTGACTATATAACAATAATGTATCCTGCCTGAGGACAGTCTTTGGATTAAACCCTCTGGCTAATTCTGTTATCTTAAAACATAAATTATGGGAGTAGGTCTGGTCTTTACAAGGATGTATCCTGCCTGAGGACAATCTTTGGATTAAACCTTCTGGCCAACTCTGTTATCTTAAAATGTAAATTATGGGAGTAGGTCTGGTGACATTCTTTGGATTCATTGGAGAGTATATAACTCCATTGCTGATACTAGCAAAGGGGTACTCTTTTGCCCCCTTCTGATGCCTATGTCAGAAGCTTTCTCTATCTCCTTTATACTTTAATAAAACTTTATTACACAAAAGCTCTGAGCGATCCAGCCTCGTCTCTGGCCCCGGATTGAATTCGTCTCCTCCGGAGGCCAAGAATCCCGGCATCTTATCGTTCAGCAACAACCTTTCCCCATGGACAGAAGAGCCTTTGGGGTACAGTCTATGCAGTTGCAAGATTCAGCCACGACTTAGCAATTAAACCACCAGCATCCCATCAGAATAGTGTTATAGACTTGAAAATTTGATGATTTTCCTATCCTGTAGTCACTTGGTTTTGTCAGAGATGAAAATCAGAAGAAGGGACTGCAGAAGAATTTCCCAGTTGCAGCAGCTCTTGCCCTTAAGAGATATCAGAATTGGATACTGTACTACTCACAGTTTTTTCTAGCCAGCCAGAGAAAATAAATGACTATGAACTTAAACCTCCCAGCAGCTGAAGAGCACCGATGACTTTGGTATGCTAGACCCTCACCAGACCCAACTGAAGAGTCTTTCTGGTTGTTGAACAATGGTGTTTGTTTCAGCTATGATATCCGTGCTATGGGATCCTTGCACCGGCTCCTGTGCCCCGCCCTTAAATAGCACCGTCACAATGAGCTGCCTCCTTCTGGGGTGCACAGGCCCCATCATCTCCTCTCGGTGAACCTCTCTGAACTCTTCATTTCCTTTCTTGGCAAGTCACTGAACTCAGTGCTCATTGTTGCACTGTTGTTTTGATTCCTGCAGTGGTCGGAACACTTCTTTTACTAATATTTGTATGCTTTCCTATTACTCACTATTAAACAGGAGATAATGCTCTGTGGTTTTTGCCAGAAGCACTAATAAGGTAAGTCCACAGTGTTAAACCTGGACTTGAGAAACAACGGAGCCTTGAGGGGTTTAAAAAACACATCTCATTTCCCTGTTCTGAACTGTCACTTGTTTTACTCTAAATCATCACAGACTCTACGACCCAATAGTTAATGCTAACCAAGTAGATGGCTTCTGTAATTACTGCTTTGCTACATCTCTTTAAGCATTTGGCTTGCTGTACATGAATCAAGCAAGACACAGACCTTTGATTTCCAATGAATTCAGTGGGCGCTCAGAGGATGGTGGAAGTACCCTGACAAGAGACCAACATTTCAGTTCTCAAATACTCAGTGATGATGAGCGAACAATCCCATCGCCCTTGATGGGGATGTGGAGGGACACAGTTGCACAGAACAGGATGCTCTGGGGGTGGGAAAGGGCTTGGAATTCATTTGCCGCCAGAGGGTAATTTGGCTTTCATTTTAGGGGTTCCTGATTAGTAAAGTGGTCAAATAAGATGCTATAAATCTGTTTCTTTATTAACAAGTTGGTCAGACCCTACAAAAGATCTAGCTTCTACATAATTAGAACTGTGTGCACTCAAGAAGAACATCAGAAAGTATTCTGACCCGTGAGAAAGCAGTTTCTCTTTGTACCTCTTGGAGGATGAAGGGGACAAGGGAGGCAAAGACAGCATACATTTGCTTTTATACAGAAGAATCAATTGCGGGCCGAATGAAACTGTATTTTAATGTAATAGTATTAATATTTCCATTTCAATGAGCCAGTTCTTGGAGCTACATTTTTTTCAGTCTCTGAGAAACAAACAATTTACACTTTTTCCATGTTTTATATTTCTGTGTAAGTCCACAGCTGTGCATAGCATCTCACTATTTTGTGCCTAATTTTAACTGTTGCCAATTTCTTCCTTGTTTATTCTTTTTTATTTTTTTTTCTGGTGTTACGTAAAGACATAGTTTTAAAAATAACTAAGCAATTCATTCAAAAGTGCTTTTATCCGCCTTGAAGAGAAAATAATAAAACATGAGAGTTCTAAAAGCCATGATGAACAATAGAAAATGAAGCTGGCAGATGAAATGGAATATAGAAAAAAAGTCCATTCAGTCTCTCAGTCCCTTTGGATCTTGAATTTTGTGAGGTGGGTAGACTGAGGCAAAGACCATGCTTGTTATGATTCTGACACCAACTCCAGTGTGTGTTCTTCTCAACACCATCCAACAGCTCTTCGACGCTAGCTGGGTGTCCAACCGTTTAACACAGTTCTGATAACTGCTGAGCTGTGTGCTAAGTCACTTCAGTCGTGTCTGACTCTTTGCAGCCCTGTGGACTTGAGCCCGACGGGCTCCTCTGTCCATGGGATTCTCCAGGTGAGGATACTGGAGCAGGCTGCCATGCCTTCCTCCAGGGGACCTTCTTGACCTAGGATTGAACCCGTGTCTCTTATGTCTCCTGCACTGGCAGGTGGGTTCTTGACCACTTGCCCTACCTGGGAGGCCCAGTTCTGACACGGTCTACCTGGAAATAGCACCAGAGCGCTCAGGTTAAGGGCTCAGTCCTACAACACTGCACCCCCTCCCCACCTCTGCCATCTTTAGAAGTCAGTCACAAGTACATGTTGTCACCTCTGCATCTGATCAGTGACTATAGACTGAAGGTCCCGATGAACCCCTTCCTCATCTTCAATTAACTTGATGGAGAGGCCTGCAGAACTCAGAGAAACATTTTCCTAGATCATCAGTTTGTAACAAAAGAAGGTAACTCAGGACAACTGGATGGAAGAGATGTGTGGGCAACGTATATGGGAAAGGGCAGGAGCTCGTGATCTCTGGATGTGGCATTCTCTCCAAATCTGTGTTCACCAACCTGGAAGCTCTTCAAACCCTGTCCTTTGGGCTTTATGGAAGCTTCATTCCACAGGCATGGATGGCCCAGTCACTGACCACTGCTGACGGACCCAGTCCCTCTCCCTTCTGGGGAAGTCAGGAGGGTGGTTCTGAAGGTTCCAGCCCTGTAATCACATGGTTGGCTCTCTATGCGTGTTAGTCACTCAGTCACGTCTGACTCTTTGCGACCCCATGGACACAGGCTCCACTGTCTGTGGGGTTTCCCAGGCAAGAATACTGGAGTGGGTAGCCATTCCCTTCTCCAGGGCATCTTCCCAACCAGGGATCGAGCCCACACCGCCTGCACTGCAGGCAGATTCTTTACTGTCTGAGCCACCGGGGCAGCCCAGTTGGCCCCCTACTGCCATGTAAAAATTGCCACAAACTACGGAGTTGAATCAAACACATATTCACTATCTCATAGCTTCTGTGGGTCAGGAGTCCAGACTAGGCTTCGATGAGTCCTCTGCTCAGGGTCTCACAAAATAGCGATCAGAATGTGAGCAGCAGTACTGCATTCTCATCCAAATTCTTGACTAGGAAGAATCTGCTTCCAAGCTCTCTCTAGTTCCTGGCAGAATTCATTTTCTTCTGGCTGTAGGACTGAGAGTTCCGGCTTCTTACTGTTTATTGGTTGGAGGCTGCTCTTGGTTCCTAGAGGCCTCCAAAAGTCTCCTGTCATATGGATCTTTCAGCAGGTAGCTTACTTGCAACACGGCAGTTTGGTTTTTCAAGGCCAATGGAGAATCTCTCCAGCATGTGCTAGTAAGGTGGAGGTTGCATATATAAATATGCATGTATATATATATATGGCTTCCTGGGTGGCTCAGTGGTAAAGAATCTGCCTGCCAAAGCAGGAGATCCAGGATACATGGGGTTGATCCCTGGGTCAGGAAGATCCCCTGGAGGGGGAAATGGCAACCCATTCCAGTATTCTTGCCTGGAGAATTCCTTGGACAGAGGAGCCTGGCAGGCTGCAGTCCATGGGGTCGCAAAGAGTTGGACACAACTGAGTGACTGAGTACATGAGTGCACACACACACACACACACACACACACACACACGTCAAGAAACAAACGGATCACACCTACACTCAAGGGAGAAAAGTTATACGGGAAGTGCACACTCGGGTTATTTCAAAATTTTGCCTACTACAGTTTCCAACTTGACTACACATCACATTTGCCTATGGAGTTGCTAGCAAACATTGATGTGTAGGATTTACTTCAGACAAATTAAATAAGTGTATTTGGAGGGCTGGGAACAGACTTAAGTTTCTATAAAACTTTCCAGGTAATTTAATTAGACAAAAAAATATTGTCACAAGGATAATGTATGTCTATTAAGTAATTCTGGAAGTAGGGGACCCTCCTCTTTTGCTTGCCAGAATGATTGAAACATCAAAAATTTTTTAAAAAAGCTCTTTTCAGTAGGTGGTACATACAGTAAGAATTTTTATACAAGCTAAACAATGGCTAGCAGTGGACTAATATCCTTAGGAGGACTACTGGTTTAAATATATTTAGTATGACACATTTTTGTCTACAAATTAACATTAGCAACTTGAAGTGCAATGGTAAAATAATAAAATGATTGTTGGTAGATGTAAAAGGAAGAGATAAGCAGAGTGAACCCAATTCTTTCCAGTCTTCTAGCTTTACTTGCTTCCCATCATATGTGGCTTATAGATTTTGGCATGTGATGTATATACCATGTTCTTCCTAAACAACTATGACTAAGGTAGTGCTAACCACTAATCTGGACTGGCCTCATTTTCCTTGACATTTGGAATTCCTCCTTAAAGAAAAGGAAGACTCAACCATCCTGAACTTGCCCAGTGGTAACTTGTGAAACAGTATTTCCAAACCTGTGTTTTATCCATTATGCCATGCTACTTTGCGATAAACTGTGCAGAGAGTACGTTGGGCCAGGTAAGGAACCGGGCTGGAATTAAAGCGAGAATGCAAGGAGCAAATGGCTGGTGGGAATGGTTGTAGTAGAGCTGTTCTCTTCATTCCCACATCAGGTGGTTCTTTCAGGTCAGTGAGTCCTAGAACTGTGAGGCTGTGGCTAGGACCTACAGTCTCTGTAGCAATGTCACAGATCCCCTCCAGATAACCTTATCATTCATGCACCAGCAACCTCCTACTTGGGACTCTTTTTCCTAACAAATGAATTCATGGGAAAGAAAAATACAAAGGAAAATCAATTTAAAGCATGAAAGATGAAATTATGTAGAAAAATATCACCCCTTCATGCTTAATGAATCAAAGAAAATGTATTTGCCAGCATGAAGCAATTTTACCAGAAAATAGCCCAGGTGAAACAGTGAGAGGAAAGGGCATTGCCAAGTCCAACTCTGTCACATGTGACAAGTTGACAGAAGAGAAACATTGCAGACAAACTAAACTGTGTTCAGAGCTTCGTAAAATCGGAGGGTTTTACATATAGAGGGTACTTTCTCATGAATCTCTTCTCAGTGCACCAAAATTAACATTTGGATGATTTCTACTTAACTGTTCCAGTCAACTTAATTTTTGAAATGAAGAGCAAAGGTGTAAACTCAGAAAACAACTCCATTTACAATGGCAAAAAAGAAGAAAGAAGAAAATACCTAGGAATAAATTTAACCAAGAAGGTGAAAGACCTGTACACTGGAAACTACAAGACACTGTTGAAAGAAACTGGACATGATACAAAGAAATGGGAAGATATTCTGTGCTTGTAAGAATGAATGGAAGAACTGACATTGTTAAAATGTTTGTATTACCTAGAGGTAATCTACATTACCTACAGCAATCTACAGATTCAACGTAAGCTCCATCAACATCTCAATGACATTATTCACAGAAATAGAACAAACAAAAAGAAAAACCACCAAAAAACCCCAATAACAATCCTTAGAAAAAAGAACAAAGTTAGAGGTTTCACAATGTTATATATTCACATTATATTAGAAAGCTATGGTAATCAAAGCAGTGTGGTATTTGGCCAAAAAAAGAGACACACAGACAAATGGACCAGAACTGACAGTCCTAAAATAAATCTAGATGTACCTGGACAATTAATTTACAATAAAAGGGAAAAGAACATGCAATGGAGAAAGGACAGTCTCTTCAATAAATGGTGTTGGGAAAATTGGAAAACCACATGTGAAAAAGTGAAACTAGTCCACTGTCTCATACCATACACAGAATTCAACTCAAAAAGATTAAAGACTTGAATGTAAGACCTGAAAGCATAAAACTCCGGAAGGAAACATAGGCAGTGTGTTTGTTTCTATCTTTCTGGATGTCTCCTCAGGCAGGGGAACAAAAGCAAAAACAAACAAATGGAACTACATCTTAAACTAAAAAGCTTCTGTTGAGCAAAGAAATTATCAATAAATTAAAAAAAAAACTTACTAAATGGGAGAAGAGATTTGCAAATCATATATCTGATAAGATGTTAATATCCAAAATGTATTAAAAAACTCATACAACTTAACAAGAGTAAAAGAAACAATCTAATTAAAAAAAAAAACTGGGAAAAGGAGCTGGAATCTGGTCCCATCATGACTTCATGGCAAATAGATGGGGGAAAAATGGAAACAGTGACAGACTTTCTTTTTGTATGCTCCAAAATCGCTGCAGATAGTGACTGCAGCCATGAAATTAAACGATGCTTGCTCCTTGGAAAAAAAGTTATGACAAATCTAGACAGTGTATAAAAAGGAGAGACAATACTTTGCCCATAAAGGTCCATCTAGTCAAAGTTATGGTTTTTCCAGTAGTCATATATGGATGTGAGAGTTGGAAAACAAAAAAGGTTTAGTGCTGAAGAATTGATGCTTTGGAACTGTGGTGTTGGAGAAGACTCTTAGTAGTCCCTTGGACAGCAAGGGGATCTAATCAGTCAACCTAAAGGAAAGCAGTCCTGAATATTCATTGGAAGGGCTGATGCTGAAGCTGAAGCTCCAATACTCTGGCCACCTGATGTGATGAGCTGACTCACTGGAAAAGACCCTGATGCTGGGAAAGATTGAGGGCAGGAGGAGAAGTGAGTGACACAGGATGAGACGGTTGGATGGCATCACTGACTCAGTGAACATGAGTCTGAGCAAGCTCCAGGAGATGGTGAAGGACAGGGAAGCCTGGTGTGCTGCGGTCCACGGGGTTGCAGAGTCAGACATGACTTAGTGACTGAACAACAAGGACTAGGACTTTCCTGGTGGTCCGATGGCTAATACTTAGTGCTTCTACTACAAGGGATAGGGGTATGATCCCTGGTCAGGAACTAAATCCCACATGCCACACAGCGCAACCAAGAAAAAAAAAGAAAGAAAAAGAGATTACAAATACTATATGATTTCATTCATATGTGAAATATAAGAAAATAAATTCTTAAAAAAATGAACAAACCAAACCAAACAACAGCAAAGATATAAATACAGAGAACAGAGTAGTGATTATCAGAGGAGTGAGTGGAGTGGGATGGTAGGTGAGGGTGAAACAGGTAAAGGGGATCAACTATATGGTGATGGATGGAAAATAAGCTTTTAGTGGTGAGCACCCTGTAGTGTATACAGAAGCAGAAATATAATATTGCACAAGCAAAACTTACATAATGTTAATCCTCACTCCCCCAAAAGGCAAAGTGGTAATTTTGGTGAAATGTCTACAGGTTTGTGGGCCATTGACAGTGGTCACAGTTTAAAGATCATACCAGGTGGTTCTAGTCTTTCATTTTGATCAAGAACTAAGAGAACTCTCTCCACCATCTGAGAAGTTTCAAATTAAAAAAAAAAAAAACACCTGTACATTTGATAAACCCATTATTTCTTAAATATACTTAAACACAGGGTTTTTTTTTTTTTTACTTTAATGCAAACTCCTTTTAACAACTAGTTCTACAGGACTCCATTCAGGAAATAACATTTAAATTATTTGAAGTCTTTAAAGTTTTAACTACCTGAAGAAAATAGATTCATTCCATCAGGGTTTCTCAAAACCGGAATAACTCTCGGGGCATATGAAAATGAACCAGTTCTGAGGAGGGGAAGGGAGCAGGACCTGGGGCATAGCTACAGGCTGTGAGCTTGGAAGTCTCAGAGATACTTTTAAAAATTCCCTATGAATTTTGAACTCTGTTTGAGAAGGAAATGGCAACCCACTCCAGTATCCTTGCCTGGAAAATCCCATGGACCGAGGATCCTGGTAGGCTACAGTCCATGGGGTCACAAAGAGTCGGACACGATTGAGCAATTTCACTTCACTTCACTTCATAACATGTGAAAGTGAAAGTCACTCAGTCGTGTCCAACTCTTTGCAAACCCATGGACTATACAGTCCACGGAATTCTCCAGACCAGAATACTGGAGTGGGTAGCCTATCCCTTCTCCAGCAGATCTTCCTGACCCAGGAATCAAACAGGGCCTCCTGCATTGCAGGCAGCTTCTTTACCAACTGAGCTATCAGGAAATATAAGCACTTATATTCAAAGAAAAGTAAAATTCTGCTTGCTGGATTTGTGCCAAATTTACTGAGTCTTCCCACACCCTCTTGCTCATGGACACAACTTTTATTAAAGACCAATAAAGGGCTTCCCTGCTAGCTCATCCTCTGTCATCCCCATGTCCTCCTGCCGTCAACCTTTCCCAGCATCAGGGTCTTTTTCAATGAGTCTGTTCTTTGCATCAGGTGGCCATAGTATTGGGAGTTTCAGCTTCAGCATCAGTCCTTCCAATGAGTATTCAGGACTGATTTCCTTGAGGATGGACTGGTTGGATCTCCTTGCAGTCCAAGGGACTCTCAAGAGTCTTCTCCAACAACACAGTTCAAAAGCATCAATTCTTTGGTGCTTAAATTTATATTCCAATTCTCACATCCATACATGACTACTGGAAAAACTATAGCTTTGACCAGATGGACTTTTCTGAGCAAAGTAATGTCTCTGCTTTAAATATGCTGTCTAGGTTGGTCAAAGCCTTTATTCCAAGGAGCAGGATGAGATGGTTGGATGTCATCACCGACTCGATGGAAATGAATTTGAGCAAGCTCCAGGAGCTGGTGATGGACAGGAAAGCCTGGCGTGCTTCAGTCCCTGGGGTTGCAAAGAGTCAGACACGACTTAGTAACTAAACAACATCAATCACTTGCAACAAGTATTGTCGAAGCTTTGAAGTCTCTTAAGAAAAAAGATCAATATATATATATGTGTGTGTATATATATATATATGTTTCAGTTAAGTTCAGTCGCTCAGTCTGATGCTTTGCAACCCCATGAATCGCAGCACGCCAGGCCTCCCTGTCCATCACCAACTCCCGGAGTTTACTCAAACTCATACCCATCGAGTCGGTGATGCCATCCAGCCATCTCATCCTCTGTTGTCCCCTTCTCCTCCTGCCTCCAACCCTCCCAGCATCAGGGTCTTTTCCAGTGAGTCAACTCTTCGCATGAGGTGGCCAAAGTACTGGAGTTTCAGCTTCAGCATCAGTCCTTCCAATGAACACTCAGGACTGATCTCCTTTAGGATGGACTGCTTGGATCTCCTTGCAGTCCAAGGGACTCTCAAGAGCCTTCTCCAACACCACAGATATATATAAACACACACACACACACACAGACACACACACACACATATATATATATATATTATGTATGTGTGTTTATGTATGGAGTGATATTCCTATACAAACACACTCTCTCTCTCATACACACACACATCACATCTTGTTAAACCAATCATCTGTTGATAGGCATGTGGGTTTTTTCCCATGTCTAGGTTATTATAAACAGCCCAAGCTCACTCTTATTCAATAATATAGCATTTACACAGCCTTTTAACTTATCCCCAGTTAAACTGCAAGTTCCTTGAAAGCAGAGAAAGCTGTCTTTTCTTATTTCCTGTCACATCCCATGTGTCTAGAGTAGGGCAGGTACTCAATAAATATTTGTTAATTGGATGAACGATGCTACAGTCAAGTCAGAACAGGACCATGCCTATTCTAGAATTCGAGCTGTTTGTCTCATTCTGCACTTGATGATAATCATATTCTGAATCCTGGGCAGTGAAAATTAAGTGGTTAAAGAAGTTTTCTCATTTAAAACAGAAGTTAGAGGAAGCCCATAGTGATGGCAGAGTAAGATACCATGTAATGGTTACAGGGTGTTGGTTGCACATTGTGAATGAACGTGTTTCATAATGTTTTACACTGACTACAGCTCTGCACAAGAGATGCAAATTGTTGAAACACTGTATTTTTCACTTTTTTTGTTGTTCATTCACTAAGTTGTGTCCAACTCTCTGTGACCCATGGACTGCAGTATGCCAATCTTTCCTGTCCTCCACTATCTCCCAGAGTTTGTTCAGACTCATGTCCCTTGAGTCACGATGCCACCCAACCATTTCATCCTCTCTTTGCAGAACTCCAATAGAATCGATGATTAAATCAACCACATTTTAGGAACTGTCTCACTTCTCAAAGTGTATGCACCTAACTGGCCCTTAGGTTCTGGTATATTTAAAGGCCTGAACTTCTACTTATCCATTGGATTGCATGTTTTGTTTTCTTAGAATATGTTTATTGGTAAAGATGCTTATTATGTTACCAATCAGGAAAACTTGGCTCTGAAAGCATTTTTAAAATGTTATTAGTATAGCCCACTTGTACTGTACTTCTAAGATAATGCAACATCATTATTTTTGTAATGACCATACATTTTAATTCCTGACACCAAACACCTGACAGGATTTTACAGATTTAAATTATTTTGCCTTAGATGAAAGAGAAGGCAATGTGCAGAGGTTCTGGACATTTTTGGGCCACAGAAGCCCTTTGGCAGTCTACATTCTTAGAACAACATCTCTAAACGCATAGGATCATGTAAATGCATAGATTATAGAAAATGCATAGGATTATGTAAAAACCAATTACATTGTAACACAATTATCAGAACATTAAAAGAGAAATTTCTCCAGCTGCTGTGGGAAGCAGTTTGACAGTTGTTTAAAAAAAGGAAACATAAAATAAGCATGAGACCCAGCAATTCCACTTGAAGGTGTATACCCAAAGGAACAGAAAGCAGGGACTTGAATAGACATTTGTACATCAGTGTTTATTACAGCATTATTCACAACAGCTAAAAGGAAGAAACAGCCAAAGTATCCATCAATAGGATGGATAAATAAAACATAGCATATGCAGGTACAGTGGAATACTAATGGTAATCTATTACAAGTCTTTCCCCAAATAGTCATTGAACTCCAATAGTTATATCCAGTCACTTAAAAAAACAACACAAAACTAGACTGCCATTGTCTCAAGAAACCCATTTTCTTTTCTCCTAACTCCTCACCAACTAGTGCATATTCCACATTTCTTTCATCACAGGAAGCAGAGATCAAAGGCCATTTTCAGTCTACCTAAACTTTTTCAGTTGAGTCACTGCCAGCCAGAGACACTTCCAGATGCAACAGTGCCAGTCTCCAGAGGCTCCGCCCTAAGGATGGCTTAGTGCCGTCTCTGATGGCTAAACAGAAGGTGGGAGCTCCTTGAAGCTCACTGAATAAGTGAAACATCTTATGTACTAATCTCAAAGCGAATTCAGCTTCCCTCTCTTCTCTAGGACTTTATTTTCTAGTAGAGTTTTCTAATGTTCTTGGCTTTTTTAAACATCATGACAACACATTCTGTTTCAGAGAATGTTTACTTCTAAAAATAGTAAATTAGGGACTTCCTGGGTGGTCTGGTGGTTAAGAATCCACTTTGATTTGTAGGGGACTCGAGTTCGGTCCCTGTTCGGGGAACTAAGATCCACATGCCACGAAGAAATGAAGCCCATGCCCGGCAACTAGAGAGTCTGCGTGCCACAGGAGAGATCCTGCAAGATGCAAAGAAGATCCTGCATGCTTCATCTAGCATCTAGCACCTCACAGCCAAATAAATGAATAGTAAAAAAATATCCTGCACACCTTCCTCAGCACATTTATTAGATATGACTCAGGTCAGAGAGTTGTTATGTCAGGATTATTTTAATAGCAGAATTGTTGGCTTTCTGCAAACACTCTTTCATAAATTAATCAGAGGATGCTATAGCTCCTGAAAACTATTTTGCCAAATGAAAAATTGGGTGTAAGTAGGATTGAGTAATGTGAACAAAACCACAGGTGAAGCATAGGCGGGGCAGGAAAGGGAACCAAGAACAGTGGAACAAGATAAACACAATGTGCATCCGGAGCTCATTCCACACACTGGGCTGAAGAAATGGAAAAAAGAGGGAGAAAATGAGAATAGAGAATAGCCAGAGAGTCAGGAAGACCATGACAGTAAGGGCCAAGAGTTGGAATACTGATGATGTCACTAACCACGATCTGGAGCCCTAACGCTCCCTCTGCTATGCGACACCATGTGCCAATAACTTCTGTACTCACCGTCTCAAAAGACTGGCAAGAAACATAAGCAAAAACAGAGCATTCTACTTGCATGTCAACGACAAAATACTGTGATGCTTGATCACCTAATCAGTTATCCCTTACCTCTAATGTTGGCTTGAGATTTTATCAAGGGGCTGATACATATGGCTACTGACGTTCTAGTTTTGTGCTATCTCTAGGAAATTCAACCAGGTTAAAATATCAGCCCTATTTTACATGTTTTACTGTATCTTAAATGTTTTACTACATGTACCGGGTTTGATATCCACTCTGCACTTCTTACATATATTTTGTTTCTCTGCCAGCGTCTCATCAATTTAGGCTGAGAGAAACTGTATAGATGGATACACACATATTCATTCCTATTTTTTTATAAATCAGTTTAGAAGAGCATGAGTCACTGTCATACAGAGAGATAACCCAGTGTGTCTGGGTCCTGGTGAAGAAAGACAAACAAAATGCCCAGCAGCTTGATTAATTTTAAGGTTAGTCAGAATGCAATCTGCAGATAAGGGAGAGGGAGGTGGGAGGGGGGATCGGGATGGGGAATACATGTATATCCATGGCTGATTCATGTCAATGTATGACAAAAACCACTACAATATTGTGAAGTAATTAGCCTCCAACTAATAAAAAAAAAAAAATAAAAAACAATTTAGAATTGGAAAATAAAAATAAAAATATTGTCTACAGTGGCTCCAGTCATTCAAAACTATGGATGGATCATCCAAACCACTGTGATTTCTGATTCCTGAAAGTGGAAATGGCATCATTCAGGCACTCATGCCCCTTGTCATCCCCTTACAAAGGATCTGTTTTATGTCTGTGTTGTATATAAACATCAGCCTCCAGATGTTAGCCTTGTAGTTTTTCTTATAAATTAAATGTCTTCTGCTTTCCAGAGAAACATGTAACTTTTGAACAAAAACCAGATCAATGCATTAAGGATAATTTTTATAGTGACTTAGTTTTAGAAGGATTAGGATTTTGTGATTTTCTTATCTTTCCACAAGACTCCCTTAGAATGTTCGAGTGCTAATAACTTTAGTAATAATAAAAATTTTACTCAATGCCATCAAGGTTTACCTTCTTTATGCATAAAATGGGGAATAATATGTATCTCATGATTTTTGGAGATTAAATGAGAAGGCTTCCCTGGTGGCTCAGTTGATAAAGAATCCTCCTGTAATGTAGGTGACCCAGGTTTGATCCCTGGGTTGGGAAGATCCCTTGGAGAAGGGAATGGAAACCCAATCCAATATTCTTGCCTGGGAAATCCTATGGACAGAGGAGCTTGGTGGGCTACAGTCCATGGGGCTGCAAAGAGTGGGACACAAGTGAGCGACTAACACTTCCTTCCTTCCTTACTAAGGTATTTAAATGTCTAGTATGATACCTGGGACAAGAGTTGCTGTTGTTTAACTGCTAAGTTGTGTTCCACTGTTTGCGACCCCCCTGGACTATAGCCCGCCAGGCTCCTCTGTCCATGGGATTCTCCAGTCAAGAGTATTGGAGCGGGTTGCCATTTCCTCGTTTCCTTCTTTAGCGGATCTTCCCGACCCAGGGACTGTGCCGCTGGCTCTTGTGTCTCCTGCCTTGGCAGGTGGATTCTTTACCAGTAGTGCCACCTGGGAAGCTATATATGCATGCAGGTGGAATCTAAGACTTAATCTTGAGGTTGTAAACTTTTAAATTTGTCCCTGAAGTGACTATTCAAGGGCCCAGATAATGCAAGACAAGATCAGTCGTGACTCTTTCAAGCAATAAATTTTCTTTTCAAGCAATAAAATGTTTCTTAAATCAATCTGAGTGCAACTCATGATATTTAGCAACTGGAAAAGGAAAAGCAAGAGATATGCAAAAATGTGATCAAAATTATACACTATATACCAGAGGATAGCAAGCATTGCTTTACTGGTAGAGAATACTAAAAGACCCATCATTCATAGCACTTCTTTTCCTTCACAAATGGTTTCTCCTTTCATTAATCATTTTTGAAAAGTGTGATTATTTTCCTGTGCTGAAACTTTCTTAGGTTATTGCATGCTCAAACTGGCTTTCTAATTTTGTGTGTGAAATTTCACCATTAAAAAAAATAAACTGATGAAAAATAAACTCGTGTTTTATATTATAGGGAAAAACATTGAACAAAAATGCTTTCATGCAATACTCAAAGAGACCAAAGCTATTTTTCTTTGAGGCTCCTTATTGTTGATCAGACAATACACATTTATTTATTTATAAAAAGTCTCCTTACAAATAATCCACAATTATGATCAATGTTATTTAATTTTTTAAAATTAAAAATATTTAACTGAGGTATGGTTGATATACAATATTATATGTTTCAGGTGTATGACACAGTGATTCACAATTTTTAAAAGAGCACTCTTCTTTTTTAAATCACAGCTACAATTAAACATTCAACCTCTATCAGTCATAAAATGAATTTATCTTTGGAATTTTTTTCATGAATTTGTGTTTATTCGTCTATCAACCAACATGTTTGCACATCAATTATATGTCAGGCACTGTCAGGGAGGCATTTCAATTCTGACACAGACCAGTGTTATATTATTTCACTGTTTGAAGCAATTTAATTAGCCTGATTATCTTCTCTTCCTCTTTTGCTAGTGTACATAGGTCAAGGTATGATTCTAAACAGTTTCCTCTTACAGGAAGATTAAAACTTCACCAATAAGTAAAGTCTAAGTTTATCTACTATCTTCCAGGCTTCCAGGACTTTAAAAATTAATGGAAAACTAAGTTACAGCTAGAGCTATGTATGTGTGCATGCATGCCTGCTCACCCACACCCACCCCCCACACACACACAGAGTTTTTGGCTTCCCGTGGAATAGGAGCACAAATGGGAACAGGAAAGAAAACTTTTGCGTTTCATCTTATACTCTTCTGCATTATTTGAATTTGTTTTATTTGAGCACATACTTTTATTTTTTTAAAATACCGCAAAACCCAGAGGGTTTAGCACTAGCAGCTTCAAATAGAGAACCGAGAAAGTTCTCTGGAAGTCACTTCACATTTGCCTCAATGAACGAAGAGCTTTTATCTCGAATCCCCACTTAATTTTCTATGTGGAAATGAAGTCTAAAGAACTCTAATTGTTATGAGGACATGGGAAAAGCAGCTATTTTTTTTCGAGTGCTGGCAAGCTACATCATATAAAATAAAGCACAGGCATTGATTCAAAATAGAAGGCTTAAGAGCCATTTGTTCTTACATCATGAATAAGGTACAAGAGTCAAGCACCCAGGACAGATGTGTAATATTTTATAGAGGGTGGGGATTACACCCAACTCTGCTATGTGACATGTAAACGGACGCGGTTCTCCTCTCTCTCATTGTTACTGCACATTGGTGCCCACGACCCCACTGACTAGAAATTAATTACCAAAACTCATTTTGATCTGTACTCAGACAAGAGGTCTGTCTTGGGCCACACTGTAACTGCAGACTTAATTCTAAATTGCGGACTCAAATCTTTGCATGTTCAACACGACATACCTTGAAAGTACTGGAGATAGAGACTCTTCCAGGGCCAGCCCTGGCAGAGCCAGACAAGCAAGAACTACCACCGGTCTACAATTCCAGAGGTTTCTTGGTGCCTCTAACAGCAAAAATGCCTTTGTTTATTGTTTTTTCCCGTGCTCATACTTTTATTTAACTTCTAAAGATTAGAAGTAAATTTAACTATTAAATTTGGAATAAACTGCTCTCATATTTTCTGCCCGTTTCATGTCTGTCTGGGCATGTTTGTAAAAAAGTTTCTAATGTTTGAAGCAAGTATGACATTTAAGAAAATGTGAGAATGTTTTAGACATTCAAATAGCCAGGTTAAAACAGCATTTTCACTCTTAAGTAAAAGTATACATTTGTATTTGAATGTAAGTTAACATAAAGTTCATAGTAGCATTGAAACCGAAAAAGAAAAAAATGCCTTTTACTCAATAACCAGTTAATTAAGCAAAATGCAGCCATAAAATGAAATATTATATAACTGTTTAAAAAGAATAAGGCTGTTAAGGTATATCTATTTGTTCTAGTTCATAATTGATATGGACATATATCATATATCATATACATACATTTTAAGTTAAAGCAGGCCAGGCTTAGAACTGAGAATAGAAAATAATTTCTTCTGTGTAAATAAAAAGGATATTCTGCTATGAATAATTTTCTTTTTGTAAGGAAATATATGAACAGTTCCTCTTTGGGGAAAGGGACTAGGTATCAATACAGTTTAATTATTATTATTCTTATTAAAAATTTTATTAAAATTAAAAAATATTTTTGGCTTGTGGGAGATCTTAGTTCTGTGAGTGGGAATTGAACTCATGCCCTTGGCAGTGAAAGCTTGGAGTCCTAACCATTGGACTACCAGGGAATTCCCTATTAATTATTATTCTTTAACCAGGTACATGCATTTATCTTTTAAAAAATATTGATAAGACATCTGGGGAATTATAAGCACTTACATGTTTTTAGATTAGGTATACTACAAATGCTTATGCGTTCATGTATTTTAATGCAAAATTTTAGACTTAAAGCTTTCAGTTGTATGTATAATTAACAATGCTGAAAGCAAGGCTGTGGTAGTGTGCCATTAAGGTTGTTAACAATATGTTCTTTATCATTCTCCCATTCATTGAATGGGTTCCCCAGTATGACTCAATCATGGGTATTGTAAAAAGGTGTTGCCACTTCTAAAATGATTAATTTGTAGTAGAAACAAACCAAAAAAATACCAGCAGCAACTGTCAGACTCCAGCCCTGGCTTCCATAACAGAAAAAGGAAGTGAGGCTGAGGGGGGACTTTGAATAGCTTTTGAGGTGATCTAAAAATAAATAGGAAGTACCTTTTCTATCTTTCTATAGAGAATCAATGATTTCTAACCTATAAGGGAAAAGAATCTAAAACATATACATATACATAAAATATATATATAAATGAATTATTTTCCTGTACACCTAAAATTAATACATTGTAAATCAACTACAATAAAAAATCAATGGTTTCAGTATAAAACAAAAATGAACAAAATCTAATTGAATCACGAATGACACAAACAGATGTTATCTAGCATATAGATAGTGTGATAGCTGATACAAAATTATATTTACACCAGATCAGCAAACTTGGCCCTGTGTGGCTGTATATTTCACAGCTCTGAACAAATTCTTCCAGAGATTGGTTCTACTGAACATGGAAACACTGGGGTGAGCTCCCTCTGCCCCTCCAGCTGTCTTCTCTATTCCTCCTGCTCCTACCTTGCTTGTAGATCGCCCAAGGGCTGGCAACTCATTTCTGGCCACCTTTTGCGAAGGAATTAAAGAAACAGCCAGGAAGGACTCATGAAGGAAGGTGTCAGCAAGCCTAACTGTTGATTACTTTCTCCCTGAGAAGCATCTGCCCTGATTCTTTTTTGTTTGAATTTTCGAATTCTTTGCATTATTAAGTGGGACATTTTTGAATCATTTATAAGCCAATATCACATGGTTAGCCACTTAAATCTATATTATTGAACCAGATGGTTCTGATGTATTCAAGAGTACATTTCTCTTAAACGGAAACTGAATTTTTCAGATAATAATCGTGGTCACTGAAAAAGTATTTACCCAAGCAAATGTAAGGAAAAATCAAAAGAAAATAAAAACAACTTACAATCCATCATTGCCATTGTAAATCATTTTAACATCTTTCTATCTATGTTTTAGACATTTTCATGTTTATGTAGTATATAAATTATCTTATATGAAAATGTAACATCCTTTATGACTTTACACTATATCCCACTGGGCTTTCTTCATTTAATGATAAATATAGATTTATTATGACATCATCTTGAAGGCCTGCAAAATGTTTTTTAGCCTTACTTCTGTTCTGACTTCTGTTATGTGTATTATAAGTAGCTGTAGACATACATTGAGATATATCCCGTTGTTACACTGCCTTTTGAATTCTCATGGATTTGAGTTCTTTATCTGCTTATTTTAACCTATGTCTTCTGCATTCTGTGACTTTTTCTGCTTTTAACTCCTACTCACTTTTTCCTGCTGCTTTTATTTAAAATAAAATTACACTTGTTTGGGAAATAAGAGTAAGCAGACTCTAAGAAAAGGCTTATTTGAGTCAGGTGTGAAAATTTCAGGCCACAGATTTTGATAATTTGACTATTCAGTGACATTTCTGCCTTGCTTTTGAATTTTTCAGTGGATTTTAGAGAGGTTAAAGTTCTAAATAAATGTGATATTACCTTAATTGCATGTTAGACAGACACACTGGATTTATGATTAGTTCTATTATTGTTCCCCCAAACCCTTTTTATCTGTTATTATGTATTTTATTTTCACACTTGCTTGAAAAAGTCAGTTCATTGGAACAGAAAATTAGTACTCACATGGACCATGAGACAAGTACCAGGTCAAATTCAAATACTAAAATGCATAGTGTTGATCAAATTGGCTTTAAATACTGAATAATTTAAATTAAGAGAAAAATGAAACAATCTGTTTTTGGTCTTATGAACACAATTAAATATCCACAGTACATCCTCAAACTAAAATTGCCTCACTGCCATTTAGCTATTAAGTTTGACTTATTAGAAAGAATTGACTTGGTTCCTCTGATGGTTTCCTTCTCTGAATCCTTTAACTCCTCAAGCTCATTTCCTCATCTTAAAATTTGAAGTAACAATTCCCATCTCACAGGTTATGGTGAGGATCAAATGAAATAACATTTGTGAAACACTCTGTAGAAATATTATTGTGGTTTAGCAACTAAGTCGTGTCCAACTCTTTTGTGACCCCATGGACTATAGACTACTAGGCTCCTCTGTCCATGGGATTCTTCAGGCAAGAATACTGGAGTGGGTTGCCATTTCCTTTTCCAGGGGAATCTTCCTGACTCATGGATCAAACCTGCATCTCCTGCTTGGAAGACAAATTCTTTACCACTGAGCCACCTGGTAAGTGTAGAAATATTAAGTAATATATAAATTTAAGGTAATATTCTATGGTAAGTGGAAAAGACTATTCATCATTATGTATAGCAGAGTTATGCAAAACTTCAACATAAATCTGTGAGTATAATAACTTTGGGAGAGGATGATAAATGAACTTGACACTTTGCTTAATTGGCACAGTTCAGAGCTTTAGAAATCTAAAATGTATTTCCCATCTACCAGTGACTTTCATGATAACCTTGAACATAATGAAATTTCCCATCAATGTTACAAAGTAGATGGTGATTTTGTACTGAAATAATCTTAGGCTGGATAATTCAAAACTTCAGAAATTGATGGAATCTACAAATTAGGTACATTGTAAAAATTTTTTGTTTGACTTCCCAGTTTATCTGTATACACAAGTATAGTTATGTTCATAAGTACGTGAAAGGAAAGAAAAAAAAGAAAATTCAAATTTATTAGGGAATAATAATGCTAGGCCTTATATTATATTTTTGGTATGTTACTTCATGTGACTATAGCAGAGCAGATGGGAAAAGGCAAAACTGAGATGGAAAACAAGGTGAGAACAGGCGTGACATTCCCGTGTAAACCAGCATAGTGTGTAGTGGAAAAGACAAGAACAGTGGATTTAAGTTACTTCCTCTTTTTCCTTGGCCCCTTGGTGAACTTCCAAATATGAAATCAGTTTAGAAGTGGGCAGAGAAAAAGAGATAAAAACTGGAGTTTTCCAGGCAGCACCCCAATAAAGAAACTTACCCTAATAGTATAAAATTTGACCTTTTATAATCAAGTGACCTAATTATAGATTTCTAGGAATAAATGATTAAAATTCTCTTTATCTAGAAGAGAAATACAAAATTTGGTAGGCCAAGTGATAATTCTAAAGATAATAATATTTATTGAGTGCTTGATATGTGCCAGGAGTTCTTAAGTGCCTGATGTGTGTTGATTCCCTGAATGCTTGTGGTAGGCAGAATAATGGTCCTCTAAAGACCACTAGACCATTCAGGTATGACCTAAGCCAAATCCCTTATGCTTATACAGTGGAAGTGAGAAATAGATTTAAGGGACTAGATCTGATAGACAGAGTGCCTGATGAACTATGGACGGAGGTTTGTGACATTGTACAGGAGACAGGGATCAAGACCATCTCCTTGGAAAAGAAATGCAAAAAAGCAAATTGGCTGAGCAGGCCTTACAAATAGCTGTGAAAAGAAGAGAAGTGAAAAGCAAAGGAGAAAAGGAAAGATATTCCCATTTGAATGCAGAGTTCCAAAAAGAGTAGCCAGGAGAAATAAGAAAGCCTTCCTCAGTGATCAATGCAAAGAAATAGAGGAAAACAACAGAATGGGAAAGACTAGAGATCTCTTCAAGAAAATTAGAGATACCAAAGGAACATTTCATCCAAAAATGGGTTCAATAAAGGACAGAAATGGTATGGACCTAACAGAAGTAGAAGATATTAAGAAGAGGTGGCAAGAATACACAGAAGAACTATACAAAAAAGATCTTAATGACCCAGATAACCATGATGATAATCTCTCACCTAGAGCCAGACATCCTGGAATGTGAAGTCAAGTGGGCCTTAGAAAGCATCACTACGAACAAAGCTAGTGGAGGTGATGAAATTCCAATTGAGCTACTTCAAATCCTGAAAAATGATGCTGTGAAAGTGCTGCACTCAACATGCCAGCAAATGTGGAAAACTTAGCAGTGGCCACAGGACTGGAAAAGGTCAGTTTTCATTCCAATCCCAAAGAAAGGCAATGCCAAAGAATGCTCAAACTACTGCACAATTGCACTCATCTCACATGCTAGTAAAGGGATGCTCAAAATTCTCCAAGCCAGGTTTCAGCAATACATAAACCGTGAACTTCCAGATGTTCAAGCTGGTTTTAGAAAAGGCAGAGGAACCAGAGGTCAAATTGCCAATATCCGCTGGATCATCAAAAAAGTGAGAGAGTTTCAGAAAAACATCTATTTCTGCTTTATTGATTATGCCAAAGCCTTTGACTGTGTGGATCACAATAAACTGTGGAAAATTCTGAAAGAGATGGGAATACCTGACCACCTGACCTGCCTCTTGAGAAACCTATATGCAGATCAGGAAGCAACAGTTAGAACTGGGAATGGAACAACAGAAGGAGTATGTCTAGGCTGTATATTGTCACCCTGCTTATTTAACTTCTATGCAGAGTACATCATGAGAAACACTGGGCTGGAAGAAGCACAAGCTGGAATCAAGATTGCCAGGAGAAATATCAATAACCTCAGATATGCAGATGACACCACCCTTATGGCAGAAAGTGAAGAGGAACTAAAAAGCCTCTTGATGAAAGTAAAAGAGGAGAGTGAAAAAGTTGACTTAAAGCTCAACTTTCAGAAAACTAAGATCATGGCATCTGGTCCCATAACTTCGTGGGAAATAGATGGGGAAACAGTGCAAAGTGTCAGACTATTTTTTTGGGCTCCAAAATCACTGCAGATGGTGACTGGAGCCATGGAATTAAAAGACGCTTACTCCTTGGAAGGAAAGTTATGACCAACCTAGACAGCATGTTAAAAAGCAGAGACATTGCTTTGCCAACAAAGGTTCATTTAGTCAAGGCTATGGTTTTTCCAGTGGTCATGTATGGATGTGAGAGTTGGACTGTGAAGAAAGCTGAGTGCTGAAGAATTGATGCTTTTGAACTGTGGTGTTGGAGAAGACTCTTGAGAGTCCCTTGGACTGCAAGGAGATCCAACCAGTCCATCTAAAGGAAATCAGTCCTGGTTGTTCATTGGAAGGACTGATGGTGAAGCTGAAACTCCAATACTTTGGCCACCTCATGTGAAGAGTTGACTCACTGGAAAAGACCCTGATGCTGGGAGGGATTGGGGGCAGGAGGAGAAATGTTTGGATGGTCTCACCGACTCAATGGACATGAGTTTGAGTAAACTCTGGGAGTTGGTGATGGGGGGGGGGGCTGGTGTGCTGTAATTCATGGGGTCACAAAGAGTAGGACACGACTGAGCGACTGAACTATCTGAATTAAAGACGCCTAGGCTTGCCAGGTGGTGCTAGTGGCAAAGAACCCATCTGCCAATGTAGGAGACACTAGATGTGGGTTCCATCCCTGGGTTGGGAAGGTTCCCTGGAGGAGGGCATGGCAACCCACTCCAGCATTCTTGCCTGGAGAATCCCATGGACAGAGGAGCCTGGTGGGCTACAATCCATAGGGTCAAAAAACTTCAGACCCGACTGAAGCAACTTAGCACAAAAATGTCCATATTTTAATCTCTGGACTTTGTGAATAAGTTATACTACATGGTAACAAGAACTTTGAGGATATGGTTAAATTCAGAATTTTGAGATGAGGGAAATTCGGCTGAATTACACAAGTGAAACCAATGTAAATCACAAGCGTTCTTATAAGTGAAAGAGGGAGACAGAAACATGTCACTGTGAAGCACCTTGAGAAAGACCCAGCTGCTTCCAGCTTCAAAGTTGGAGGAAGAGAACAGCCTGTAGCAGCTAGAAAGGGCAAGGAAATGGATTCTCCCCTAGAGTTTCCATAAAGAAATACATCTTTGTCCAAACCTTGATTTTAGCCCAATAAAAGCCATATTGGACTTCTGACCTGCTGAACTATAGGATGATAAATTTGCATAGCTTTAAGCCACTAAGTTTGTGATACTTTACTATAGGAGCAATAGGAAACAAATAACATCCTCGTAGTTATCCTATGAGGCAATTGCTACAATTACCTCTGGTTCACAGATGAGGAAACCAAAGCAGAGTTTCTCAAAGATACACAGCTATTGAGCAGTGAAGCTGGGATTTGAATCCAGGTAGCCTGGTTTCAGAGCCTATGAGCTGGCAGCCTCCCTGCTTTCAGTCTTGGGGTTTCAGTAAGTTGCAACTCTAGAGTCATCCTGCCAGTATCTCCACCTGTAAGACTCTGGTGCAAGGCCTTACATGGACAGTGTGTCCATCCAAATTCCTTGAATAACTGGAAGCAGTACTTCCTGCCAGTGCTATATGTTATTAGGAAAGAGAATTATTAATAGATCACATTGTGTTCATTGTAGCACTATTTACAGTAGCCAAGAAATGGAAGCAACCTAAATGTCCATCAACATAGGAATGGATAAAGAAGATATAGTGTATATATATACAATGGAATACTACTCAGCTATAAAAATGAATTAAATAATGCCATTTGCAGCAACATAGATGGATTTAGAGTTTGTCATACTAAATGAAGTAAGTCATAAAGAGAAAGACAAATACCACATGATATCATTTTTAGGTGGAATATAAATTATGATGCAAATGAACCTATCTACAAAGCAGAAAGAGACTCACAGACATAGAAAACAAACATTCCAAAGGGGAGGTAGGGGAGGAATAAAAGAGGAACTTGGGATTAACAAGTATACAGCACCACATATAAAAAAGATGGACAAGACCCTTCTGTACAGCACATGGACTGTACTCAACATCCTGGGAGAAACCATAATGCAAAAGAATATAACAAAGAATATACACATGTGTATGTATGCATGTATGTATATATATATATATGTGTGTGTGTGTGTGTATATATATATATATATATATATAAAAAACTGGATCACTTTGCTGTACAGTAGAAATTAATACAACCTTATAAATCAATTATACTTCAATAAAATAGAACAAACAAACAAAAAATAGATCACAGTGCAAGTTTCATTAAACATTCCATTTGGGAAATACTTAAAAAGTGGGGATATTTTAAAAAGAAAAAAAGATTAAGTTGGCTATTGTAAAGACAGACATTCATAAAATTTGAGAATAGCAAATACAAAAAAGTTTAAAGGGAGTCTTTCATCAGAATTTGTAAGCTATTCCAAGAATGCTCCACATAGGTAGACATGTATTTTAGCTCTGTGTATAGTACTTAGAAAACAATTAAAAGCATCCACTGAATTAAATGAATGCTAAAGAAATAAATGTTAAAAATATTTAATTAGCTTATGGATATGTATACTTTTCAAGATCCAACTGTGAGCAAGCATGTCCTCAAATGTTCTGGAATCTGTTTGGCCATTCTGACCACTGGAATTTACAAGGTGCTTCTTTGCCAGGTTAGGCAGTGCTATCTGCCCTGTTCTCTGACTTCTGCTCATGATTTTAGTTTCCCAAAACAAAAGCAGCCTACTATTAGTGGTTAAAAGCCCTGGCTTTGAAATCTGTGAGATCTGGGTTTAATTCCAGTTCACTTGCTTATTACGCATATGACTTCAGGCAAGTTATTCAGCCTCAGTGTCTTCATTTAAAAATGGGCCTAGTAACATTTGCTTTTTATTTTGCAGTGACTGGCCCACAAAAGCACTCAACAATGGTAGGTATATAAAATTCACATTATTACCATCACTGATTGACCCTTGTCTCTGATGTTGCCCAGAAAGCACAGTGTCCAAGTTAGACGTACATCTTTTTATATCATCCTCAAAAACAGAAAAAAAAAATCATTATAAACCATCTGAATCTTACAAGTGTTTTACCTTAGTGAATCAGTTGAGAAAGCTTAAATTCATCCTCACCTTTGTAGTAATTTTGATTTTTTGAGAACTTAGGGAAAGAAGGAAAGATCTGTAAACCCTAAGTGAAAAGATGGAGAGGAGGGATCAGTGGTTGCCACTGTAGTCAGTCTCATCAGAAACATAGAAGGTAACTAACTCTTATTACACATCTGCTGTGAGCCAAGTATGGCCTTCCCAGGTGGCCCAGTGCTAAAGAATCTGCTGGAAAAGAAGGAGATATAAGCTCAATCCCTGGGTTGGGAAGATTCTTTGGAGAAGGAGATGGCAACCCACTCCATTATCTTTGCCTGGGAAATCCCATGGACAGAGGAGTCTGGTGGACTACAGTCCATGGGGTTGCAAAGAGTTGGACATGACTTAGCGACTAAACAATGTGAGTCAAGTGCTTTACACACATTATCTCATTTATTTCTCTTAGTGACCCTTTGGAAGAGGTATGAAGACACATCATTTAATAGATGAGGGAAATGAATCACCAGAAGGACAAGGTAACCTGTTCAAGGTCACATGGGGCCAATTGGGATTCAAACTCGGTATACCACATTGCCTCTCATTGAAGACTGGTTTTCAGTAAATATAGTCCTGACTGATTGCACATGATGTAGGCAGAAAATTCATGTTATTTACTGAGAATGAGTAATGATTTATACCAAAAGAGGTTATAGAGTGGCAAGTGGTACATGGACATAATTGCTGCAATTATCCTGTCTTACTGCAAAATGATTGTTCTTGACCACATAATCAGTACATCCCTGGCTGAGTAAAGAAAGTGCCTTATGTTAACTAGTTGCTGACCAGTATTCTACTTTGAAGACACAGTGCACGCACAGAGGCGCAGCATAAATAGGCATGTTTTTAAATGAAGGTTTTCCTGTGCACCAGTCATTCACCCTACCCAGAAATACTACACTTCTAAGATCAAGGAGAAGCAATGGCACCCCACTCCAGTACTCTTGCCTGGGGGATCCCATGGACGGATGAGCCTGGTGGGCTGTGTCCATGGGTTCACTAAGAGTCGGACACGACTGAGCGACTTCACTTTCACTCATTGGAGAAGGAAATGGCAACCCACTCCAGTGTCCTTGCCTGGAGAATCCCAGGGACGGGGCAGCCTTGTGGGCTGCCGTCTATGGGGTGGCACAGAGTTGGACACGACTGAAGTGACTTAGCAGCAGCAAGATCAAGGAGTCACTAAGATTCAGTACTGGGGCTAAAATGCCTAACAACATCTAATGATCGATTTTTAGATTAATTTACTTTCATTTTTTCTTTTCTTTTATTTAGTGTATAGTTGCTTTACAATATTGTGTTAGTTTGTGCAGTACAGCAAAGTGAATCAGCTGCACATATACATATTTCCACTCCCTCTTGAACCTCCTTCTCACCCCCACCCCCATCCCACCCATCTGGGTCATCACAGAACATGTAGCTGAGCTCCCCGTGCTATGCAGAAGCTGCCTACCAGCTATCTATTTTACACATGGTCATGTATATATGTCAATGCTAGTATTCAATTCATCCCATCCTCCCCTTCTGTAGATTTGTTTTCGTTTTAGAGTAAGACTGCATTCTTACTGCAGTAACACTACCAGCTGCATTCTCAGATCCTCTTGAAGAGGAAATTTACTTGCCTATAGGATGTCCCGCATCACCTTGGTCAGGTAAAATACTTCATATTGATTACTGACATTTTTCATTGCTTTGCACTAAAAAGTGATTTGTCAAGGATGCTTTGGCAGAAGACTACAAATAAAACCAAAAGAATTCGTTTGATGATATTATGGCATTACTGATTGTGGTTACTATGTACATGATTTAATTCTTTTCCATCTCATATTGACTTTAGTTAACCAAGACTGCTGGGTATGGTCTCAATACTGACTTACCATTGTCTTCAGCAGAGAAGTAGAAGATGTCTTTAGTTGCCTTGCTGCCTTCATTCAAGATGTAGTAGATCCTCATCTCATCAATGTCAGCTAAAAGAGTAAGCATCATACATATACCATGTCGGCACACAGAAAATGAATATGATAAGAACAACATTGTTTTTTATAGGGCATGAAAATACTGCAATTAGTAAATTTAAAAATGATTAAATGAACACGAATCTAACTTTAAAAAAAATAACGAGGTTAATAAGAATTTAACTTTTTCTTAAAGTTGCAATAGCAAAAAATGGAATCTTATAATTTTAAATTCTGTAACTGCTCTTCTCTGTGTATGATCTCTGGGATGACGAGATGGGCATCCAAGAAGGATGCCCAGGTTCTACCTATGCACGCTTCACAATACCCTGGTCCTCTACAGACAGATTAGTCCAGCGGGTGTTAGGTCTTCTATCCAAGGTTGAAATACGCGGATACTCACGAACTAACTGTTGAAATGAATTTAAACAAGAATAACTATTGCATCCTCAGTAAAAAGGAAATAAGAATAAAATCATGATGTTTTTCCATTGCCCATTCTCTTGGATATTTGAGAATATGCCAGTTGGGTCTATAATTCTGTTTTTGTACTGTTGAAACTAGTATTTTCAAGACAATTTGCATTTTGGAGTATTCATTTGCAAGAACAATTTTTATAGAACCTCATATGATTTCACTTGGTTTAGAAGCAATTCTGAAAATGTAAAGAAACTGTTTTTTAAACAACCTTCTTTAGTTTTACTCTAAAATTGCATCCAGCTTTGTGTGTATTGTATGTGTAAAATTCCATGTATCTCTTCACATCTCATGCACAGAGCTACATGAAAAAGTTTTATGACTATGTGAAGAGCAGCCCAAGGTACCAGTGTTTTATCACTTGGGAAGCCAGAGGGACCTGCCTTTAGTTCACCATTAGTGGTAACAACAAATATAAAGAAAAATGATCATGAAAACATATACTCCCATAGTTAGGCAAACTTGTGTGCATGCATGTGTCTTAAGTCGCTCAGTCCTGTCAGACTCTTTGCTATGGACTATAGTCTGCCAAGCCTCTGTGCCCATGGGATTTCCCAGGCAAGAATACTGGGTTGCCACTTCCCTCTCCAGGGGATTTTCATTATCCAGGGATCAAACCTGTGTCTCCTGCATTGCAAGTGGCTCTTGGCAAACTTAGTTCTATGCATTTTCTAGATACAGAAATTGAATTTGAATAGTACAATAAAATATGCAGTATAATTTTTATATCTGAAATCAAGACATCAAACCACTATCTTCAGAAATCCAGACTTATTGGTAAACTATGCAAGTGATTCCTAGGTATGTCATTCTTTACTAAAAATTCAAACTTAAACTGATCTTTTCAAAATCATTGTAATCTTATAATATTTCAGAAGCAGAAGCTGTCCACCTATATTTGGCAGTTTTAATGTGTAACTACAAAACTGATTGAATGCCTGAGAGTTCCAGTGTAAACAGCATGCTGATGAAAGAGCTGATAATGGGTCTGTTGCCTTTCATTGTTTGTTAATTTCTCATTCCATTGTATTTCATTAGAATTAGAATCTTTCTGCTAAAGCTGAGGTCAGGACAATTTCATGCAGAGCTGGGAGATCTGATCTACTTAAGGAGCAGGACAAAGGCATCAGGGGACACTGTGTACTAACCTTGTGTAAAAACTCGCGTGTTCTCATTTCCAAGGCCAGTGTTGATAATGGAGCCGTGCACCGGTCCTCTGGTCACTTTATACTTCTGGAGCCTGTGGGAACTGTCCCAATCCTCTGTCTTCAGAGACCTGCTGGTAATCAAGAAGGCCACACGCCCAGGGTGAAGGTGTTTCAAGGCCAGGGCATCTTTGTTGAAGGCAGTCTGGGAGAACCTGTTGTCGAGGGAGTTTCTTACGTGAATCCACATTACCTGAGGTCTGTGTGTCTCCACAGCAGTGATTGGGAAGACATAGAAATCAGCATGAGTGTCATCTGTCACAGTCAAGAAGAATCTGTCTTCAGTTGTCTCACTGCCATCATGCCAGTAGCAAACCAAGTTCTCGTTCAGGTCCCGTTGGGTGAAGGTGGTCACAGGATGACTGCCATTATACAAAATCCTGCCATGAATGGGCACCTCGGTGATGGTAAAGAGGAGGAGGTCATCTGGGGTGTCCTTGTCTTCCGCTGTCAACTCGAAGGGAGTAATGCATTTTCTTTCCCCTTCTTGCAATATCAGTTTGTGGATGGTCATGACAGGTTTCTTATTATTTACATCCGTGATGAAGATCCTAAAGGTTTGAAACACGGGATTATGTTCATCAGCCTCTTGAAACTCAAAGCTGTCCATCTTTATCTCATCATTTGAAGTGTGAACGTAGGCTATCTTGTTGCCAGCCAACTGCCGCTGAGTGAAAGAGGTAATGGGCTCCCCAGGGTGGTCAGAGACTTCCAAGTGCCCCAGGCTAGGAGCCCGTGTGATGCTAAAGTGCAGCTGTTCATCAAAGCTGTTGATGTCATTGGTGCTAAGCAGATCCGTGGTGAGGGTCACTCTGCCACCTTCTGTCAAGGTGACCCCTTTGCTAACCACCTCAGGGAAGAAGACCCTGTCTAAGCTGCCAATGGTGATGTTGAAAGAGCGGTCTAGCAAAGGGTTAATCCCATCAGTCACATCAGACTTGATAAGGTCACAAAGCCCTTGGCCTGTGTGGGTGTAACAGATGAGGCCTCGGTCATTCTCACCCTGGGTGAAGTTCATTCCTAGGGTGAGGTTGTTCCTCACTTCCCCTCTGGGTTTTCTCAGTCTCTGTAGAAGCCCTTGTTGAGGCCCAGAGCGGAGGATAAAACTGAGGCTCTTATCATCTGAGTCGAGATCTGTGGCTTTGAGGACCCGACTGGTGATGACCCCAGCGTGGCCAGTCTCGACTTCCAGCCCATTGCTGATGGTCAGCCGAGGGGTTTCATCGTCCACCAGGATCACCACAACGGGCACCGTCCTGTGGGTGGTGTGCTTACTGTCACTCAGCCAGACCTCAAAACTGTCCTCTGCACTCTCAGAGTCATCGTGTGCATACACAATGGTGGAGGCCTCCTGAATCTCCTGTAAGGCGAAGCTACGGACGGGCTGGCTCTCTGTGGCCAGCTGCTGTATAATTCGCCCATGCCGAGGGAGGGCTGTGAGCTGAAAGTGAAGCTCGTTTGGTGGCAGGTCAGCATCAGCTCCATTGAGAAGTGGGGTGTCTATGACAATGCTCATTTCCTCTAATACCACCAACTCACTGGCAAAAAGTTCAGGCTGCTCATCATTGGTGGGTAAGGTCATTATAGGAAAGAGGACCTTTGGGGAGAAGTTGATGCCGTCAGAGCAATAAAAGGTGAACTGATCTTTTTGTGGTTCTACCCCCTTGTGGATACTCTGTACATAGTTGATGTGGCTTAGCTGGACATCTCTGACGGAGAAAGCACTGATGGGATAACCAGCTTGGGTCTCTTCTGATCTGGGAACTGGTGTCATATTTTCCAGGTAGCCAGAGACTGGCTGACCAGTTACTGTGCAGAGAATTTCATCTTGGGGAGTGTCTGCATCTTCGATGCTGAGATGTTGTAAGGTCAAGGCACCCTTCCCACCTTTATGGACAGAGTAAGGCTCCCTGATCAAGACCTTGGGGCCACATTGTTGACGGGCAGCACAACCACTTGAACCTGCACTTCTTTCACTGTGCTGTCTCCCATCATCCGCTGATTGGAATCCTTGGAGAGGGCAAGCCTGAAGGCATCATGCTGCTTCTGGAATCCAACTTCCCCTCCTGTGTGGACATAGACTACTGTCCCACTGATGAGGTCCTCTTGGGTGAACTGTTCTGTGGGTAAACCATTCACCAGAATAGTGCCCAATTATGGGCTGTCTTCCACAGTGAAAGAGAGCATCAAGTCGCCTGTGTCCTTTTGACCATGGATGATGTCCATGGCAATCTCAGAGGCTATATTTTCTAGTACATCTATGGACACATCTAATAATGAGCTACCTATAATAGAGATCCTGGGACTTCTGTCAGCTGCTGTGGGATGCACAGAAATCTGGACAGTGATAGGTATGTGATGTACCTTGTCACTTACCTCCAGATGGAAGGTATTGCTGGTGGCCTGGTTTCTGTGGTTCTGATAAGAGATACTCCCATTAACAATATCAGCTTGCGTGAAATATTCCCCTGGGACAATACCCTTTTTTAAGTACTGCAAATGTCCATGTTGGGGACCCCAAACTAATATGAAGACAATCTGGTCGATGTCTGTGTCAGGGTCTGAAACATCATTACTCATTACATCCTCAGCTCATTACTGCTGAGGATGAAACTCTCTCCTTCTGAGACAGTAAAGCCTCTGTTGGTGACTTGGGGAGGCTGGTTGTCCACAGGCTTCAGGAATAATGTGAATGTGCCAGGTACACTATTTCCTGCAGCATCCTCCACCTGGTAGGTGAACCGCACAATCCGTGGTACAATACCCAGCTTCCTCTGGGGGGGGGGGGGGGCTGGTAGGCAACTTCATGGTGATTTACCTGGGCCTGGGTGAAGCGCACAATGGGTGTGTCTGGTGAAGCAGTGAGCACAATTTCTCCAGCCCGGACTTGGTGGTTGCCATCTGTGTCAGTAGGGGGCATCAGTAGGGAGTACCACAGGTGCTGGTCATCTGAGTCCCGGTCAATATATTGGAGGAATTTCTTCTGGAAGTGAGTGAGTTGGTAGCTGGTAGTGACCATGAGCTGCACGGTCATTTCTAGGGTAGTTCCTGGAAACAGCTCTGGACTCTGCAGATCCACTGGTTGGACTCTGATGGTGAAGAAATGTTGCTTGGATAGATTGGGTGGGTCATGGTCATCCTGCACATGGAAAGTTATCTGGGCCATTGTGGATTGAGGACCAAGGGCTCCAAGATGGCGGTAGAAGAGTCTCCCTTCCACTATGTCTTGTTGAAGCCACTCAGTCACCACCTTCTCATAAAGTCCTTCCTTTCCCACGTAATACCAGCCTTCATCTTCAGGAGCCCGAGGTGGTTCTGACTGCCGCAGCAGCATCTCCCCCAGGTGCTGACTTGAGCTGGAGGAACCGGGAGTCAGATCTGCCCCCTCTTTCTTCTTCTTCTCCTTCCAGCGGCTGGTCCTCTAGCACAAAGTGGATGGTTGAGTCCTCAGAGCAACAACTGTCACACTCAGGACAAAGGGGGAGATCTGGACCACCTGCCCTTCAGTCACTGAGAGCCCGATGTTGGCAGTGACCATTGGTGGTTCATCATCAACAGGGATGATGGCGAGAGGGAAGAGGAAGTCCACCTGGTGGTGCCCACTCTCCATCCGGAAGACGATGTTGTCACTGTAGGTGTTGCTGCCATCATGCTGGTACACCACTCGCCCTGCTGCCAGGTCTGTTGGCGTGAAATGCTTGCACCCTGCTGGCGCCCCAAACACGACCAGCTCCCCATGTCTCAAGCCCCTGATGGCAGACACTTTCACCTCTCCCAGGTGATCACTATCACTGATCTGAAGGCTGCGGGCGCTGGAGAGGGGCCTTGACTGACCTTCAAAAAGTAATAGTCCCCGGTCATAGTTAGCCACTGGGGCCAGGCTGTTCAGGGGTTTTACGACCACCATAAAGGTAAAGGGGTCTGAGGTGGCACCGTCTGCGTCCACCACCTCCATCTCCAGTTGGAAGAGGTGCTCCGCATCCGATTTCTCCGTAGGAGGCTGATAAGCAATTTTCAGTTCCCGCAGCTCCTGCTGGCTGAAGAACGACACTGGAAAGCCCAGGGGGTCGTCAGTGCTGACCACGTAGCCCTGGTGCTCCGGTGGGGTGATGGGAGCATTGAGAATGTTGAAGACCAGGTCATCGGCATTAGACTCCTTGTCCTCCGCAGCCAGGGCGTCGGGTGTCAGGGAGGTCAGCAGGAACTGATGGACCTCCAGCATCATCGGAGCTGCGAGGCTGGGCCTGGGTGCCGTGTTCTCGGATCCCTCGCGGATCCTCACCAGCCGCTGGAAATGCTCTCGGAGCAGCAACTCCCCTGACTCCTGGGTCCCCTAGGCCTAGCAGCTCCGCCACCATGGGCACATAGTCCCGGTTGGGCGAGGGGGTGGTGGGGGTGTGCTGGTAGCGCACCCCAGCCCGGATAAAAGCCTCGCAGTCTATGGCCTTGGCCCTGGGGAGAGGGGCCCCCGTGGCATCCACCAAACGCCCATACTTGGGCAGCGGGCCACCCTCGGGGGGAACAGGGGTAAGCCGGCACCTGCGGGTGGCCGCGGTCCCGGGCTCCGGGGAGGCAAAGGCCAGCACTCTCCTGTCAATGGCGTGGCTCCAGCCGCGCAGCTTCTCCACCGCCAAAGGCCGGTTGCGCGTCACCAGCGTCAGCCGGTGGAAGACCACGTCCACCGCGAGCATGAAGGGCAGCGCGAGCGTGGAAGTCCCGGCGTCGTAGCGCAGCTGCAGCCTCACCCGCGCGCGTCCGGGGCTGCGGGCGCCCTAGTGAGTGTACCGGACCTGGCGGGGCCCGAAGGCGCAGGGGAAGCGGCGCGGGGAGAGCGCGCCGTGGCGTGGCGGCAGGGCGTCCAGCACCGTCACCTCGCACCGGTCCCCCGGCTGCACTCGAATCACCAGGTCCCGGAGCGGGTCGAGCCAGAGCGAGCGGCCCACGCGTACCCGGATCCCGGGGTTGGCAATCAGGATGCTGGGGCCGTCGGGGCTAGTGGGACCGAGGGCGCCCCAGGTGGGCAGGTAGGGCGCCCGAGGGGGCTCAGCCTCAGGCGAGGGTGTCTGTCCCTGCAGGGCAGGGCAGCTCAGGAGCAGGTAGGCGAGCGCGGCGGCGAGCTGCCGGGGGCGTCCCAGCGGGGCGCGGAAAAGTGCCCGCCATGGGACGTTGGCTCTGGGCTGCCTGGAGAGTATCCTGTCTTCAGAGTGGCCCGTTCAGCAGCAGGTGCAGGCGGTGGAGACGGTGGCTGCTGTCCACTCTGGAGCGGGTGAGCGGACTCAACAAGAGCCTTCAAGGGGCTGCGCTTCAGCCGCAGCAGGTAAAAGCAGCGGGGGGTGGATAGCGGAGTGCCGGTGGGAGGGCGGGCGAAGGGGCGCAGCCTCCTCTGCTCCTCCCCCTCTCCAGTCTGTCCATTGCAGGCACCAGGCGTTGTCCAGATGTGCCCCAGCGCTCGGAGACCTAGAAGCGTGCAGGAGCATTCCCCTCTGCCCCTTGGTACCTTTACCTAGGGTATCTTACCGACCTTCAAGCCTGGAGGGGTGGCCGGCCAAGGTACAACCCTGGGCTGCCTACCTCCGACCAGTCGGTCTGGATACTCTCCTTCCCGGGCGGCTCAACGGGATTGTCCTCCGGGGCCGGAGACGGTGACCATCGCCGGGTCGGTTCTGCTTGTGTGAGACACTTCGCTCCCGCGGTTCATTTATCCAGGCAACGGTCTTTCTGAGAGTGGGGAGAAACCCCACTCCTCTTCCTTACCGCTGACAAGAGTGCACTTTCCAGCCAAACCTGAGTCTCAAGCTTCGGACATAAAAGATACTAGTGGGAGCTATTTTGCAAATAGGATTTTCTAGCTGTCTGCCTGATAAAGCAGCTTATTTCGGATCCTGTGATTCCTTGCTAACCCCAACATTTCTCCTCAGTTTTGGGGGGAAGAGCACCAGCATCTGACTGGTGAACAGCTTTTAATTTGTTTCTAGTCAGTGGGTCTCACGTCTCACACAACTGGATGGACCCGGTGGCTTTTATTTTCTTAGGGCGTGATTTCCATATCTGATCAACAGTGACTGCCTGTGAGTTTATTAGATATGCTATTTCCTGATTACTTTCTTTGTAGAAAAATATATCATAGCCAGAGGGGAGGATGTCAAGAGAAACAGTAACAGGGAAAATACTTACCACAGTTACTTGGATCAATTTCTGTGAACTAACCCATTCAATATCTGTGATGGAATTTGACTTTCAGATGAGGGATACCTGCCCTCCCTGGTGTGGGGTTAGGTTCTTAGCCTCATACTCATGTTTTAAGTATCAGAGGTGTCCATTTAGCCACAGTGTGGAGAAATTTCTTCCTATAAATAAAATGTGATTTTTAGAAAGCAATTAATGCAAATGTGAGAGAGACCTACTGATGATGGAGAAATAGATGCATCTAAAACTGTACTGATAAAAATAGCTTTAAGGGGAATATAAATCTGTAGAATATCATCCTTAAATTATTCTTTCGATTTTTTTAAATAATTTTTTTTTTAACAGCCTGTTTTATTCACTTGAGCAGCAGCAACAACTGACTGACTCCCAGAGCAGGAATAAACTGCTAGTGGATTGAAATAGTTAATTTTCTCCCTAAATATTTAATTTAACCAACCAGTGACATGCTATGGGTCTATATAATCCACCAAAGTAGAATACTACTTAACACATAGATTTGTTCATATAACAGAACTTTAAGAGATGGTAAACTTGAAACAATATATATTAGCCTAATTGTGCAGAGCTACTCTGGTGTGTCTGGAAAGTATTATTAAGAATATTTTAAATTGAAACACAGGTCAAATTTCACTGTAAATGAAAGAGGCATTATATTTTATAAAGCTCCTACCTTGTCCAAATTTTTTAAAAATAATAAAACTCTCATTTGTCTTCATATATTAAATTTTACCAAGTGAATATTCTTGTGTGAGTGTAATTTTGATTCCCATTCAAGCATCCCTCAATCTGGGCAACTATCTTGTTCATGTGCTATTATCATTATAGGCAGAGATGGGGTGGGCAGTTGAGCTGACAGTTAAAACATGTTGATGTTTTTGCCCTTGGATCTGCCCTATCCAGCTAACATTCCTTTTCTTCACTATGAAGCTTCTTGAAGGTGGTACTTTTTCTTCCTGTGCTTTGTTTGTTTTTGCTTACTATCTCCATTTCATAACCTCCTACCAACTCCCTCTTAGCATGCTTTCATTTCAACAAAACTGCTAAGGTCATTAGTAACCTAGATGGAAAAATCCAACAGCCATGGTTGGTATTGTCCATTTGCTATACCCTTCTGGTTTTCCTCTTTGCTTTCCACTCAAATCCTAATTTTTCAAAAGTCTTTTTTCTATGCTCCCCAAGCCATATTAAATCTCTGCAATTATACATTTACAGACCATTTGATTAAGATCTGTCTTCTCCACTAGACTTTTAAGCTCCATGAGAGTGGGGAGTGTGCTCTGTTCACACCTGATACCTAATGCTTATGTGTAGAAGGTACATGATAACCATTTGTTAACTGAATGAATGAATAAAAGAAGGAAAGTCTCAGAATTAGTAACTGACATACTATAAAGCCAAGGTGTTAGGTAGAAAAAACCCACTGCAAATGTAGGATCACTTCTTTCTTTCTGCTTCATACTATGACAGTTTATTAGAGGCTGGTGATTGTTCTGTTCAGAGGACACAAATTTGATTTCTAACCAACTATTCATTTTATTAGAGTTTTCTTTGCACAGGGCAATTTCAGTTATCCATATTGTATTTCTTTTATCTCTTACCTTCCCAAATTTCTCTTTTAAACCTGAGCTGCATTTCAAGTCTGTATTAAGTGGGAAAGAAAAGAACTACAGCATATATATAATCTAGAAAAATGGTACTGATGAACCTATTTGCGGGGCAGGAAGAGACGCTGACCTAGAGAATGGACTTGTGGACATGGGGCAGGGTTGGGGGGTAAGGAGAGATTGGGACAAACGGAGAGCGTAGCACTGAAATATCTACACTACCACATGTACAATAGCTAGTGGGAGGCTGCAGTATAACACAGGGATCTCAGCTCCGTGCTCAGTGATGACCTGAGAAGACTGGGATGGAGGAGTGGGAGGGAGGCTCAAAACAGAGGGGATATATTTATTCATACAGCTGAATTATTTTGTTGTACTGCAGAAATGAGCACAACACAACATTGTAAAACAATTATAAAGAAACAGAAAAGAAAAGAACTACAGACTGTGCTATGCTGGTGGTTTTCATGTGCCCTGTGTCGCTGGATTCTTTTGGAACCCTGCAAGGTGGCTATGTGTCTTAATTTATATGTAATGATAGACCCCATCTCATGCAGCTATTATAAACATTAAATAGATTACTGCACAGAAAAAGCTTTGAGTAGTACCTGGCACACAGTGTTCAATAATGAAGTTACAATTATAGATGAGAAGTGGAGATTTACAGGAGTTAAGTAGAAAAATTTTACCTTGTAAATTAATTCAACTATCACTAAAAGTTGTCCTACTTTTAATAGGACATGTGAGAGGATGTGAAAGGAGTCCTCACATGCCCCTGTCGCCCCAGGAGAATTTCCATCATGCCCACTCCATTAATAATTGGCTCTGCCTGAAGTTCGTAAATGGTATTTAATAGGTCACAGAAAAGAGACTGTATATGCAAATATTGTGCTTGTGCTTCGGCAGGGAGACAGTCCATTTTCAGTAAAATCACATCCAACTTCAGGAGAAATGACTGAGACCAGGTGGAAGGCTGTGCCTCACGAACTAGGAAGTTCCACACCAGTATCTCTGCTCCCCATTCAAGGCTAAAGGAGCCCAGTTATTCAATCTGATCTTTGCTGAAGTTGCTTTTTCTCTACTAACTGGAGAAATAAAAGGGCCTAAACCCTAAATTTTGCAAGATGAATGCCTCACCACAGTAAAACCTACCCAGAGGCTTTCCTCTAGTCAACCTTGGGGCCAACAATGGATTCTTGGACATTAAAAAACATGTTCCAGTAAGGCAACAGGTTAAAAAAAAATAACCCCCTCCTCCCCAAAACTTTAAAATGACCTCCATTGGCTGTGTAGGTCCTATGTCATCTGCCAAGACAACAGCTTCAAGAGGGGTTAAGTACACAGTCTGGCACTGGCCAAGCCAACTTTGCCCCCCATTACACATGGAGTTAATTGGCATCTATGTTCCTATCGGTCCCTCCCAACCTGAAGAATTCAGCAGCCACGGCTCCACCTCAATGGCTGTATCCCAGGACCACATCTTCCTTTGCATAATGGACAAGGGTCTCCCTGCCTTGCAGGATGGCACTACTGTTTTCTGTGCCTCCATACACTACAGGGTGTTGTTAAAGGCAGGCTCCACCCAGTTGGGCTACCCAACGGCAGTAGCCACACAGCTTGTATCAGAGATATGATGCAGCACTCATTCATTTAAACTCACCCAATAAATACTGCTGCTGTTGTTTAGTCACTCAGTCATGTCCAACTCTTTGTGACCCCATGGACGGCAGCACACCAGGCTTCCCTGTCCATCACCATCTCCCTGGAGCTTGTTCAAACTCATGTCTATTGAGTCAGTGATGCCATCCAACCATCTCATCCTCTGTCGCCCCCTTCTCCTCCTGCCTTCAATCTTTCCCAGTATCAGGGTCTTTTCCAATGAGTCAGCTCTTCGCATGAGGTGGTCAAAGTATTGGAGCTTCAGCTTCAGCATCAGTCCTTCCAATGAATATTCAGGACTGATTTCCTTTAGGATGGACTGGTTGGATCTCCTTGCAGTCCAAGGGACTCAAGAGTTTTTTCCAACACCACAGTTCAAAAACATCAATTCTTCAGCGCTCAGCTTTCTTTATAGTCCAACTCTCACATCCATACATGACTACTGGAAAAACCATAGCTTTGACTAGATGGAGCTTTGTTGGCAAAGTAATGTCTCTGCTTTTCAATATGCTGTCTAGGTTGGTCATAGCTTTTCTTTCAAAGAGCAATCGCCTTCTAATTTTGCAGCAGTAGTCAGCATCTGCAGTGATTTTGGAGCCCAAGAAAATAAAGTCTGTCACTGTTTCCATTGTTTTCTCACCTATGTGCCATGAAGTGATGGGACCAGATGCCATGATCTTTGTTTTTTGAATGTTGAGTTTTAAGCCAGCTTTTCACTCTCCTCTTTCACCATCATCAAGAGACTCTTTAGTTCCTCTTTGCTTTCTGCTATAAGGGTGGTGTCATCTGCATATCTGAGGTTGTTGATATTTCTCCCAGTTATTGATATTGATAGTGCTAGTCATGCTATTAATGTGAAGTCAGCACATTTGGGAACTGGATGGTATGGGGAAGGAGAGGGAAGAGGGGATTCAGAATACATTTTCCTGCTCTTCTGAGATTCCAGCTAATGTCTGGAAGAGAGCAGATGGTCCTGGCTCTCTCATGCCAGAGGGAGCTGCCCTTCAGGCTGTTGGGCTCATGACCTCCCAAAGAAAGGGCTCCCATGCAGGTCGCAGCCGCTCAGGGAAGCCTGCAGCTCAGCCTTGAAGGCCAAGGGCTAAGGGCAGGGAGCTTAAGGAGGTGAGAGAGGAAAGGACTCTTCTAGTTTGCATCAGGACAGAGAACTGACTCAGACGCTTTCATTCCCGTTTGAAAATAAGACCCTGGAAGACCAGAAGGCTTCTTCTAACCTGCCATATGATAATTGATTATCTTCCTTTAAATCATACAACACTTAAGGAAGTAACTATATTTCACTTCAAAGGAAGGTGTTAAAATTATATGTTAAAAAAATAGTCAGAGCTAAATAATTGAGTGATTTTCTAATCTAACTGATATTCTTTGTTCCTTGATTGTATATTTCGACATCATGTCCATTTAGCTGTGATTTCCTTTAAAGTAGTTTCAAAGATTTAGAAGCCAAAGCTCACATGATGAGGAAGAGTAATACTATTTAACTAGCAGTGTTTTTTTTTTTTTTTTTTTTTAAGAAATCTTAGTAGAATCTGATGTCAGAATAATTTAAAGAAGGTGATATTTTGTTCTTTGTCCTGGGTGTCCATTAACAGAATTTGAATGATTTAATAGAAAGTCTGGCTTTTAAGCAGTTCTGTTTATTTGTCTTCAAGTTTTATGTGATGGGGAATTATTTATTTTTAGTGTCAGCGTTTCTCTCTGTTAAGAATTGATCTGTGGTGTTTTATAATCATGGTTTCCACTCCAAAATTTACAGCTCAGCCAAATTCTAAAAATGCTTTGTTACTGTATTTATCAATTACATATAGTTACTATTGTTGCTGTGGTTCAGTTGCTAAGCCACATTACCTCTCAGCATTTTTTCTTTTGCTTATGCTTTCAGAGTGTTATATTTTGACTTTTTTTCTTTCAATCAATAAGATAAGTATGGAATATGCACAGGAAATACAGAACTAGTAAGGTATGATTCTACCTTTATTAAATATATTTTATAAGGAGATTAAAAGTAGCACTAACTTACTGCAAGAAATTATCAATTGTTGTTAAACATGTTCAAATGTCACATAAACTCTATGATTTTAATATCAATATGTTTTCTATGTTAAATTGTTATAATTAAATGGTGTTGTGTGTATTGTTTGGGCTATTGTAACACAGTGCCACAGACTGGGTGATTTAAACAACAAAGCTTATAGTCTCACAACTCTGGAGGTGCGTGGTTGGAAATCAAGCTTGATTCCTTCCAAGGGCTGTGAGAGAAGGCTCTGTTGCAGGCCTCTCTCTGTGACTTGTAGATGGCCATCCCATCCCTGTGTATCCTTTTTTAAAAAATTTATTTGGCTGTGCCAGGTGTTAGTTGAGGCATGCAGGAGCTTCAGTTGTGGCATGCAGATCTAGTTCTCTGACCAGGGATCAAGCCCGAGACCCCTGCATTGGGAACATGGAGTCTCAACCCCTGGACCACCAGGGAAGTCCCTTGCCTGTGTTTCTTTACATCATCTTCCCTCTGTGCACGTCTCTGTGCCCAGATTCCACTTTTCTTGGGACACCAGTCATGTTGGATTGAGGGCCACTCTAATGACCTCACTTTAACTTGATTACCTGGGTAAAAATCTCATCTCTAAAGAGGATCTCATTCTGAGGTACTATGGTTATCTGGCACAATTTAACCCAGAACATTCATACTCCGGTCCCTCTAAATTCATACCCTTTTCATATGCAAAATACAGTCACCCCATTTCACTATCTCTGAAAGTCTTTAACCCAATCCATCATCAGCTCTAAGTCCAAAATATCCAAATATCATCTAAATCAGTTATGGGTGAGGCTTGGGGTCTGATTTATCCTGGGCAAAATCCTCTCCATCTGTGAACTTGTAAATCTGAAACTGAGCAGAACCCTGACTTCCCAGGGAGCAGACATCTCTAGTTTGTAGAAAAATTTTGGCCTCCTAAATTTCCCCCGGGTTCCAAAGAGCAAATTTAATCAAAGAAGTGAGAAACTGTAAACAAAGGGAAAAAAAATCAAGAAAGACAAAATAATAGTTTAGTCAGAAAACAAACTCAAGGACCTTTAGTTCTTTCTCAATGTCTGTGGATAATATCCTGAGCCATATGCTTGAGTAGTTTTGCAGATACTAAAATCCCTGATAGGTGGAGGAAGTCAACTGTGGGCTGAGCATCAGCATATTGACTGGTTGGAACTAGAAGGTTGATGAATAAGATTCTTTAAACATAGCCTGTTACCTCACCATCAACAGAGAGTTGAGCACCAGCTGATCTTGCATCCTGTGGCCCTCTCTCTCATACTGTCTTTAAAACACTTCCCTGAAAGCCACTGAAGAGTTTGGGTCTTTTGGCCCTGAGCTGCCCATTCTCCAGGTTTGGTTCCTTCCAATAAACACAGTACTTTCTATCTGTGTTTCTCTCACTAAAATATTGTGTTAGTGGATTGGCTTTGAAGTATTGTTGAAGTATAGGACAATGTTAAAGAAGTTATAGGTGTACAACATACTGATTTCAATATGAGTTTTGAAAGTTGAATTATTCCAAAATTTATGTTCAACTGTCATGGGTCACATGATTATACAATATTTTATAAGTGGATTTTTCCAGGCTTAGCATTATTCTCTGTATAATACACAGAAGAATAAATATGGTTTCTATTTTGAAGATTGTTTCTATTTTTCTATTTTCCTCCTCAGAACTTTTTGAAACAGAAACCTTATAAACAGATGAAATATATAGTATACGAATTGCATTAAGTTTCAACCACACCCATTTAATATATTTGAACATGTATACACTGCAATATGAACACTACAACAGAACAATTAAAATTTATGTTTTCAAGTTTAAAAAGTTACATTTTTGAGTTCTAAGAGAAAATTGTTAAAGTAGTACAAATGAATATCACATTTTGAAAAGTCTAGATTGCTCTGGTGTCAGTTGCAAAATGTAAAATTTTAATAATATAAAGCAGCTGCAGTGGAAGAGAAGCACACCGTACCAGCTGCTTCTTTTGTTATTGTTGTTGAATGGGTTTATTTTTAGTAATGTGACATGTTGATTATTCTTTTAAAGTGACTGTAAAGGATCATGTCATCTGCAAAGAGAGAGTTTCACTTCTTCTTTTCCTATCTGGATTCCTTTTACTTCTTTTTCTGCCCTGATTGCTGTGGCCAAAACTTCCAAAACTATGTTGAATAGTAGTGGTGAGAGTGGGCACCCTTGTCTTGTTCTTGATTTCAGGGGAAATGCTTTCAATTTTTCAACATTGAGGGTGATGCTTGCTGTGGGTTTGTCATATATAGCTTTTATTATGTTGAGGTATGTTAATTCTATTCCTGCTTTCTGGAGAGTTTTAATCATAAATGGATGTTGAATTTTGTCAAAGGCTTTTTCTGCATCTATTGAGATAATCATATGGTTTTTATCTTTCAATTTGTTAATGTGGTGTATTACATTGATTGATTTGTGGATATTAAAGAATCCTTGCATTCCTGGGATAAAGCCCACTTGGTCATGATGTATGATTTTTTAAATATGTTGTTGGATTCTGTTTGCTAGAATTTTGTTAAGGATTTTTGCATCTATGTTCATCAGTGATATTGGCCTGTAGTTTTCTTTTTTTGTGGCATCTTTGTCTGGTTTGGGAATTAGGGTGATGGTGGCCTCATAGAATGAGTTTTACCTCTCTACCTCTCTCTGTTTGCAGATGACATGATCCTCTACATAGAAAACCCTAAAGACTCTACCAGAAAATTACTAGAGCTAATCAACGAATACAGTAAAGTTGTAGGATATAAAATTAACACACAGAAATCTCTTGCATTCCTATACACTAACAATGAGAAAACAGAAAGAGAAATTAAGGAAACAATACCATTCACCATTGCAACAAAAAGAATAAAATACTTAGGAGTATATCTACATAAAGAAACAAAAGACCTATACATAGAAAACTATAAAACACTGATGAAAGAAATCAAAGAGGACACAAACAGATGGAGAAATATACCATGTTCATGGATTGGAAGACTCAATATTGTCAAAATGGCTATACTACCCAAAGCAATCTATAGATTCAATGCAATCCCTATCAAGCTACCAACAGTATTTTTCACAGAACTAGAACAAATAATTTCACAATTTGTATGGAAATACAAAAAACCTCGAATAGCCAAAGTAATCCTGAGAAAGAAGAATGGAACTGGAGGAATCAATCTGCCTGACTTCAGACTATACTACAAAGCCACAGTCATCAAGACAGTATGGTACTGGCACAAAGACAGAAATATAGATCAATGGAACAGAATAGAAAGCCCAGAGATAAATCCACGAACCTATGGACACCTTATCTTCGACAAAGGAGGCAAGGATATACAATGGAAAAAAGACAACCTCTTTAACAAGTGGTGCTGGGAAAACTGGTCAACCACCTGTAAAAGAATGAAACTAGAACACTTTCTAACACCATACACAAAAATAAACTCAAAATGGATTAAAGATCTAAATGTAAGACCAGAAACTATCAAACTCCTAGAGGAGTACATAGGCAAAACACTCTCCGACATAAATCACAGCAGGATCCTCTATGACCCACATCCCAGAATTTTAGAAATAAAAGCAAAAATAAACAAATGGGACCTAATGAAACTTAAAAGCTTTTGCACAACAAAGGAAACTATAAGCAAGGTGAAAAGACAGCCCTCAGATTGGGAGAAAATAATAGCAAACGAAGCAACAGACAAAGGATTAATCTCAAAAATATATAAGCAACGCCTCCAGCTCAACTCCAGAAAAATAAATGACCCAATCCAAAAATGGGCCAAGAACTCAACAGACATTTCTCTAAGGAAGACATACAGATGGCTAACAAACACATGAAAAGATGCTCAACATCACTCATTATCAGAGAAATGCAAATCAAAACCACAATGAGGTACCATTATACGCCAGTCAGGATGGCTGCTATCCAAAAGTCTACAAGCAATAAATGCTGGAGAGGGTGTGGAGAAAAGGGAACCCTCTTACACTGTTGGTGGGAATGCAAATTAGTACAGCCACTATGGAAAACAGTGTGGAGATTTCTTAAAAAGCTGGAAATAGAACTGCCATATGACCCAGCAATCCCACTTCTGGGCATACACACAGAGGAAACCAGATCTGAAAGAGACACGTGCACCCCAATGTTCATCACAACGCTGTTTATAATAGCCAGGACATGGAAGCAACCTAGATGCCCATCAGCAGACGAATAGATGAGGAAGCTGTGGTACATATACACCATGGAATATTACTCAGCCATTAAAAAGAATTCATTTGAATCAGTTCTAATGAGATGGATGAAACTGGAGCCCATTATACAGAGCGAACTAAGCCAGAAAGATAAAGACCTTTACAGTATACTAACACATATATATGGAATTTAGAAAGATGGTAATGATAACCCTATATGCAAAACAGGAAAAGAGACTCAGACGTATAGAACAGAGTTGTGGACTCTGGGAGAAGGCGAGGGTGGGATGTTTCAAGAGAACAGCATTGAAACATGTATATTATCTAGGGTGAAACAGATCACCAGCCCAGGTTGGGTGCATGAGACAAGTGCTCGGGCCTGGTGCACTGGGAAGACCCAGAGGGATCGGGTGGAGAGGGAGGTGGGAGGGGGGACCGGGATGGGGAATACATGTAAATCCATGGCTAATTCATTTCAATGTATGACAAAAACCACTGCAATGATGTAAAGTAATTAGCCTCCAACTAATAAAAATAAATGAAAACAAACAAACAAAAAATAAAGTGACTGTAAAAGCAAATGTTGAATAGATGCTCTAAGCATATGCATAAATTCTCTACGAGTTTTCTTACTGAACACATTATCTTGAATAATGTTTTTATTGGTTTACTTGCTCTCAAAACACTTATGGTATTCGATACCATTACTTTCACTTGTGTGCCTTATAATGTCAGATGCTCTAAATTAAATATGTGGTTGGTAATTACATAGCTATTTGCATTTGTGAGCTAAGTTTGCAAACTGTGGACTTTATGAGAAAGAGTTGGATAACATTTCCAGACTTGGTAGAAATAGAGAATTTCCTTTTATATAAAAAGGCCCACAAGAGCATTAATAGAAAATGATGAACAACTGAGAGAATGCTTCCAACTAAACAATCTGTTTTCTGGAATAAGAAATCTTCTTTTGGTTTTAAAATAGCTAAATTCATGGGTAGGACTCATTGAGTAACAGTCTTAACTATTTCTCTGTACCAGTGATGCAGTCAGAGACGTGCTAGATACATCTCATGTTTGGCATAATTACAGGTCCTTGAAATCCGTAAAGCCATTGCCAGGGTTATCTTTTATTTCCAATGTTTAGCATAGCCAGATGGCACTCCCACCTATTGGGCCTTTTTGGCTGCTGTAGTTTTAGGCAAAGCATGATCAACACATTTTTCCCTTTCTCTCCTTAATTTCTTCATAGAGTCACAGAAGTTTTTAAAGGGTGCTAGGAAATTAGGAAAGAAGACAGTGATCATGAAGAAAGTACTGACTCATATTATTGCAGAAACGATAGCAGGACCCAAGAACACTTTCATAGTTCAATTACAGGTCACGTGTGTTTAAGAGGAATGCGTGCTAAGTCACTTCAGTTGTGTCTGACTCTGCGATTCCCTGCATTGTAGCCGGCCAGGCTCCTAAGACCGTGGGATTGTCCAGGCAAGAAAACTGGCGAGGGTTGCCATTTCCTTCTCCAGGGGATGACACACATCTCTTACATCACCTGCCTTGGCAGGCAGGTTCTTTACCACTAGTGCCACCTGGGAGGCCCATTAAAAGGAATAGAGCAGCAGAAATAGTCCAGGTTTACATCATCATGGAATTTCATTATAATTTTTAAATCAGAATTCTCTCACCACTGATTTTTCCCATTTTAACGAATAGTGACATTGTTCTTCTGAGTGGCTCACATTCAAAAGTGAGTAAAATCTTTCCCCTTCCTTGCCTTCTGTACTTACTGGAGAATTCCATGGACAGAGGAGCCTGGCGGGCCACAGTCCATAGAGTCAAAGAGTTGGGACACGATTGAAGCACCTAAGCATGCATGCATGCATCTGGCCTGCAGGGGGCATAGAGTGTACTCAGACTTTTGGCTAGTTATTACTTCATTTTCTTATATTGCAAACTGCCTTTCCTTTTCCCTGTAACTACCCTCCTTCAGATATTGTCACTTTATGCCTGGAATATCATACTATTTTCCAAGTCTCTAACATCTTGCACGACTTCTGCTCTGATCATGCGTCTCTGTTATTTGCCATGAAGTGGTATAGGCTTAGCACAATACCTTGTTTTCCAAATACTTGATTCTAATTTTGTCACTGTGTGTATATGTAGCTTGGGCTTCCCAGATGACACAGTGGTAAAGAATCCACCTGCCAGTGCAGAAGATGCAGGAAGACAAAGGTTCGATCCCTGGGTCTGGAAGATTCCTTGGATAGGGAAATGGCGACCCATTCCAGTATTCTTGCCTGGAGAATCCCATGGGTAGAGGAGACTGGCTGGCCACAGGCTATAAGGTCACAGAGTCGGATACAAAGGACTGAGCACTCACACACACATACACATCTTTATATGCATCTCTGTATGTGCATATATATCTATATGTATGTATGTACACACAGACACTATTTAAACTGGGTTACAAAAGCGACAGGCACATTAAATTCTGTACCTTTGCTATTGGAGACAATCAAGGCTACAATATGTGCAGTTAGCTTATCTCAGTTTTGTGCAGTTGTTGGAAAAATGCCTTTCCTGTGATCTTTATTGGAATTTTCCTGAAATTGCAATGGGAGCTCTTCAAAACCTGTTATTTATGACTGTGTATCTGTTTGAAACAGATTTCTTTCCACGCATAAAAAGAAACAAACAGGATCCCAAGCCCATGAAACATCTAGAATTTTCATGGTAAGTAAGAGAAGCTGCGATAGTTACCAACAGTAAAGTGTAGTGCCTCGGGTTATGACAGTTGGGTCCAAATCTGAGTGACTGGAAAGAGCCCTGGACTTGTGGTGGGAAGATCTGGACCCTGCTTATTAGTGATGTTCCTGCAGGCAAATGCTGCAGATCACTGTCCGCTTCTGGGTCTCTGTCCTCCTGATGGCAGTCTGTAGTTGATAATGCCTGAAAGTGAAAGTGGTAGTCGCTCAGTTGTGTCTGACTCTTTGTAGCCCTGTTCACTGCAGCCCACCAGGCTCCTCTGTCCACGGGATTCTGCAGGCAAGAATACTGGAGTGGGTTGCCATTTCCTCCTCCAGGGGATCTTCCCAACCCAGGGATTGAACCTGGGTGTCCTACGTTGTAGCTGGATTGTTTACCATCTGAGCCGCCAGGGAAGCCCTTAATAATGCCTGCCTTGACACAATGAAGTCTGGATAAAGTCAACTGTGCAAAAGCTCTTCTGCTTTTGGGATCTGACAACCAGATCCAGAAGCCCGTTTTCTGTATCCTTTACCATGTTCTCCTTTGCGCAGCGACCTCTGTCCTCTGGGACTGTTTTCTGACCTCTGACCTGACCTGGCAGTTGGGAATTGCTCTGTTACCCTTGGTGCTCTTGGCTTCCCTCAACAAACTGACTCTTCCCTAAGCCTCCCCTTCCCCGACAGATAGACAACATCTGTGGTGGGTTTTTTAATGTTGAATGTTGAACTGTGGATTTGAGGCATGAGATATGTTGTATTCCTGAGATGAGACATTTGGTAAAGGGCTATGAAATGCTGCCCTTACCATATTTCATCTTTGTCCTTTCAGAGATAACAAAAGATATAGCTTACACATTGGCATTAGATGATGAATTATAGGGAGAATTTGTTTGTCTCTGGGTCACTCATGTCTGGCGCTGAAATTTTACCCAGATTTAGAAAGTCTCCTGGTAATAGTCCAACCTTTATGATTTTTAAATTCAGAAATACATTTTTGAAGAGTGATTAAAAATTTCTGAGTGTTTGGTGGAGATAAAGAATTTCAGTTCCTCCAAAGTAAGAAATATTATAATGATAGTGCTAATAGTTAAGAATTGATGCTTTCAAGTTGTGGTGTTGGAGAATTGAGAGTCCCTTGGACTGCAAGGAGATCTAACCAGTCAATCCTAAAGGAAATCAACTCTGAGAATTCATTTGAAGGACTGATGCTGAAGCCGATGCTCCAATACTTTGGCCACCTGATGGGAAGAGCCAGCTCCTTGGAAAAGACCCTGATGCTGGGAAGGATTGAAGGCAAATGGAGAAGAGGTTGGCAGAGGATGAGATTAAGGTAACATCACTGACTCAACAGACATGAATTTGAGCAAACTCCAGGAGAGAGTAAAGGGCAGGGAAGCCTGGAGTGCTGCAGTCATGGAGTTACAAAGAGGCGGACAAGACTTAGTGACTGAATAACAACAATAACAGCAATACTTTAGAAGGTAATGGGATCTTTGTCTCAGTCTCTATATTTGAAAAAATAGAAATGAGTTAGAATTTTCACTGTATGTTGGGAGAAAGAACGAAAACTAAGCTTTCTAGAATCTGGAGCAAGTAAGAGAGATTATAAATCCAGTGTATGCTAAAGGAGAAATTATTTCATAATTATATCCTCAGTGTGCTATGGAAAAATAATTTAAATCTTTGGGAGCAGAGAGAAAGAGCAGGTTTAATCTTTCTGCAAGAAGAGTAGGAACTATGGAATAAAATGAAGTATTTGTAGTTGAGAGTAGACCTTTTATTTGATAATTTGTGTTACATTTGTGAGTAATGTAATCTTCAATGAATCTGTGAAGCATTATTTCATGTGATGTCAGTTTATTGATAAAAATGGAATAATTTCTCTGGGATAGCACCAGTTAATTTGGCAAATATCACAAATAGAATGTGCTGGAGAAAATATTTTAAAAATCTACAAACAGTAAATGCTGGAGAGGATGTGGAGAAAAGGAACCCTCTTGCAGTGTTGGTGGGAATGTAAATTGACACAGCTGCTGTGAAGAACAGTATGGAGATTTCTTTAAAAACTAGGAATAAAGTTACCATATGACCTAGCAATCCCACTACTGGGCATGTACCCTGAGAAAACCAAACCACAATTCTAAAAGACACATGTACTCCAGTGTTCACTGCAGTATATTTACAACAGCCAGGGCATGGAGGCACTCCGGATGTCCATCAGCAGATGAACAGATAAAGGAGTTGTGGTGCATATATACAATGGGATATTACTCAGCCATCAAAAGCAAAGGATTTGAGTCAGTTCTAGTGAGGTGGATGAACCTAGAGCCTGTTATCCAGAGTGAAGTGAGTAAACAAATATTGAATATTAACATGTGTATGGAATCTAGAAAGACGGTACAGATGAACATATTTGTAGGGCAGCAGTAGAGATGCAGACGTAGAGAATGGACTTGTGGACACACTTGGGGGAAGGGGAAGGTGGGAGGAATTGAGATAGTAGCATTAAAATGTATACATTTTCACATGTAAAATACATAGCAGTGGGAATTTGCTGTGTGATGCAGGAAGCTGAACCTGGTGCTGTGTGACAACCTAGAGGGATGGGATGGGAGTGGGAGGGAGGTTCAAGAGAGAGGGAACATACGCATACCTATGACCGATTTATGGTGATGTATGGCAGAAACCAACCCAACAGTGTAGAACAATTATACTCCAATTAAAAGTAAAAAATGAACATCAAATCAAAACAAAGCAAAATGTCTACATTTTACCATTTGTTGCATGCCATATTAGCTAAACTTCCATTTGGCCACTGGTAGAAAGGGTCTTATGGTTTCTTTATCTTTTAAAGAATTTCCCCTCAGCTTTAATATTCTATAGCTTCCCTGGTGGAGAAGGCAATGGCACCCCACTCCAGTACTCTTGCCTGGAAAATCCCATGGATGGAGGAGCCTGGTGGGCTGCAGTCCATGGGGTCGCAAAGAGTTGGACAAGACTGAGCAACTTCACTTTCACTTTTCACTTTCATGCATTGGAGAAGGAAATGGCAACCCACTCCAGTGTTCTTGCCTGGAGAATCCCAGGGACGGGGGAGCCTGGTGGGCTGCCGTCTATGGGGTCGCACAGAGTTAGACACGGCTGAAGTGACTTAGCAGCAGCTTCCCTGGTGACTCAGGTAGTCAAGAATCCGCTTGCAATGCGGGAGACACCGATTTCAATTCCTGGGTCAGGAAGATTTACTGGAGGAGGAAATCGCTACCCACTCCAGTATTCTTGCCTGGGAAATCCCATGGACAGAGGTGACGGTTCATGGCTTCTCAACCAGTCAGACACCACAGAGTAACTAACACTTTCACTTTCTTCAACACCCTACATTTTGCCAAAAACACGCAATTTTCTTTTTCTTCCCAACCATGTTTGACTCCCTGGTCATTCACCTTGAAGATTCCACAAAGATATCCTGTTACCTCCATATTTTACAATCCAAGAAGCTCCCTTTTCTTGTTCTTCTCTTTTAAAGCACATTGCAACACTTTGTAATGATTTAGTTAATTAAATTAAGTTAAATTAATTTAATTAATTAATTATTTGCAAGTCTGATTAATCCTTATCAGGACAGTGAGCTTCCTGAGGACAGGGACCTGCTATGCCTAATGTGCATGGCATTCTGATGTCTGGTACAGGGTCTGGCTGGACATTGCACACCGTGTGTACACCACAGAATTTTATTCACTCACTTAAATGGTGGAGATAGCTCAGGCTCGGACACTTCAGTGAGAGAATGAATGAATAAAGCCCACTCCGTCAAGAATTGGCAAGTGTGCTTAAATGGGATTATTCTCTATGAGATGAAAAATGATTGAGAATATAGAATATTCACAGGGATGCTTAAAATTGTTGTTGTTGAGTTGCTAAGTCACGTCCAACTTTTTGGGAACCCATAGACTGCCGCCTGCCAGACTTCCCTGTCCTTCATTATCTCCCAGAGTTTACTCAAAGTCATGTCCACTGAATCAGTGATACCATCCAACCATTTCATCCTCTGATGCCCTCTTCTCCTTTTGCCTTCAGTTTTTCCCAGCACTAGGGTCTTTTCCAGTGAGTTGGCTTAAATTGTTACAAGATGAAGATACTAAGCAATAAAGTACACCAGACAGTTTACCACTCAATATTTTAGGAATTCTGTGACTTTCTGACCTAAGCCCCTAGAAATTCATTTATGATAATTAAGGTGCAGTTAGAAGTAGAAACTGAGTCTCAAAAATTCTCAGGTTCCAAGAAAGAGGTAATTTGTGGAAGGAAAGATAATTTATCTGATTGATTTAATCTGACTAAGAAATTGTGTTCCTTTTCCTCACCCACTTCAGCTCTATTAAGATATAATTGACAAATTAAATGCTAATATACTTAAAGTATACAATCTGATGATTTGATGTAAGTATACACTGTGAAAGGTTTTTCATCAAGTTAATAAACACATCTATCACCTCACACATTTACCTTTGTGTGTGTGTGTGTGTGTGTGTGTGTGTGAAGAACATCTAAATTCTACTCTTTCAGCAAATTTCAATTACACAATACAGTGTTGTCAACTATAACCACCATGTTGCATGTTAGATCTTCAAACCTTATTCACGTTTAACCTGAAAGTTTGTATCCTTTTATCAAGTCTTCCCTATTTTCCCCCCACCCCCAAGCTGCTGAAAACCACCCTTATACTCTCTGGTTCTATGAATTTGAATTTTTTTCTTTTCTCTTGTTTTTTAGATTCCACACGTAAGTGATGGGCTTCACTGGTGGCTTTGATAGTAAAGGGTGGTGTAGCTGCTAAGTCGTGTCTGACTCTTGCAACCCCATGGACTATAGCCTGCCAGGTTCCTCTGTCCATGGGATTCTCCAGGCAAGAGTACTGGAGTGGGTTGCCATTTCCTTCTCCAGGGTGATGGTAAAGAATCTGCCTGCAATGCAGAAGACACAGGTTCGATCCCTGGGTTGGGAAGATCCCTGGGGAAAGGGAATGGCTACCCACTCCAGTATTCTTGCCTGGAGAATTCCAAGGATGGAGAAGCCTGGTGGGCTATAGTTCATGGGGTCACAAAGCATTGGACATGACTGAGCAACTAACCCTTTCCCCTTTCATAAGTGATAATGCACAGTGTTTATCTTCCTTTGTCTGGCTTATTTCACCTTGTGTAATCCCCTCCAGGTTCTTCCATGCCATCACAGATGGCAGGATTTCCTATTTTTTATAAAAAACTGAAAAATATTTTTTAATGTATATAAAATACTGTATATATATTTTATGTATGCATAGCATTTTTTTCATTCATTCATCTGTCAATGGATACTTAGACTATTTCCATGTGTTATGAATAATGCTGCAGTGAACACAGGAGTTCAGACATCTCTTCAAAATAATGACTTTGTTTCCTGTGGGTATATATGCAGATGTACATATCTGGGTGTATTGCTGGAACAAATTATGTTTCTTAAGAGCAGTGTGAGCAATAATTTTTCCTCTATACATCAGAATCTTAATACTAAAATTGAATTTAGTATAAAGTGATCCTGTTTTGGACTTCCTTCCAAGGATTAAAGGTATTCTAAGATCTGAGGAAAAATTATAGAAAGAGTTTATGTGGCGTTTTTATAGTCTGTAGCCTTAATGGCTCATTTAAAATGAACTATTTTGGGAGGAGGGGAGAGAGCAAGTATTCTATTTTAGGAGCAGATATATTATTTTAAATTTTTTCTTGATTTCCTTTTGAAACATATTTTCAGAGCATTGACTCATGTAGAGTAGGGGATCTTTCCTCCCTCTGCAGACAAGTGGTGTCATCCATTTAAAAATTGCCCACTCTTTCATTCTCCAAGAACCCAATACATAGTTTCAGCATCATTTATCCTATACTATTCTAAAGGTTTCTTTCGTGAGAGTCCTGGTTGTTTCCTCATCTTGACCCAGCATACCTGTCTAAACTTTTCCTTCATCTATCGATATTTTTTATTATTATTGTGAAAATGCCAAACAGCAAAGTAGAAAGAATATCATAACAAACATCCATATCTACAACCCTCAGATAAAACAATTATTAGTGATCTGCAATACTTGCTTCTTTTTTATCCCCAAAGAAGACTGTGTATACCACCACACTCTATCTCTAAATATCACAGTGTGAATCTTCAAAAACAAAGACTTCTTTTTACATACTCAGACCACCACTGCCATCACCACCATCACCATACCAAATAACCCCTCCCCCTGGCAAGAACTCCATATTATACACTGTTTAACAAACGGTCCTTGTTTATATTTTTAAATTCATTCCAAATGTCTTTTACAACTGTTTTCTTCAGAATCCAATCAAGAACTATTCACTACATTTGGTTCTTATGTCTCCTAGAAATGTTGGTCTAGGACCTGAATATCAGAGAAGAAGAATGGAATTTGTAGCCTTGACAAGTCTTTTAAGCCAAAGCAAGACCCTAATGGAGAAGTAATGGGACTCAAAATTCAGAGAGAAATGTCAGGGTAGATGTGCTGGGGAACAGTAACCCCCAAATGTGTGGAAATGGATGTTGAGGGGGCTGGACTAGGGTGTGGAGACAGAAGGTAAGGCTGGTAAGGATGAATTTATTGATATATGTCATTCTCCAATGGCTTAGATTCAAGTCCTGAAAGATGATGCTGTGAAAGGGCTGCACTCAATATGTCATCAAATTTGGAAAACTCAGCAGTGGCCACAGGAAAAGTTCAATTCCAAAAGGTCTGGAAAAGGTCAATTTTCGTTCCAATCCCAAAGACAGGCAATGCCAAAGAATGCTCAAACTACTGCACAATCACACTCATCTCACATGCTAGTAAAATAATGCTCAAAATTCTCCAAGCCAGGCCTCAGCAATATGTGAACTGTGAACTTCCAGATATTAAAGTTGGTTTTAGAAAAGGCAGAGGTACCAGAGATCAAATTGCCAACATTTTCTGGATCATCGAAAAAGCAAGGGAGTTCCAGAAAAACATCTATTTCTGCTTTATTGACTATGCCAAAGTCTTTGACTGTGTGGATCACAATAAACTGTGGAAAATTCTGAAAGAGATGGAATACCAGACCACCTGACCTGCCTCTTGAGAAACCTGTATGCAGGTCAGGAAGCAACAATTAGAACTGGACATGGAACAACAGACAGGTTCCAAATAGAAAAGGAGTATGTCAAGGCTGTATATTGTCACCCTGCTTATTTAACTTATATGCAGAGTACATCATGAGAAATGCTGGGCTGGAAGAAGCACAAGCTGGAATCAAGACTGCCGGGAGAAATATCAATAACCTCAGATATGCAGATGACACCACCCTTATAGCAGAAGCAAAGAAGAACTAAAGAACCTCTTGATGAAAGTGAAAGAGGAGAGTGAAAAAGTTGGCTTAAAGCTCAACTTTCAGAAAACTAAGACCATGGCATCCGGTCCCATCACTTCATGGGAAATAGATGGGGAAATAGTGCAAACAGTGGCTGACTTTATTTTTCTGGGCTCTAAAATCACTGCAGATGGTAGTTGCAGCCATGAAATTAAAAGACGCTTACTCCTTGGAAGGAAAGTTATGACCAACCTAGACAGCATATTGAAAAACAGAGACATTACTTTGTCAACAAAGGTCCACCAGTCAAGGCTATGGTTTTTCCAGTGGTCATGTATGGATGTAAGAGTTGGGCTATAAAGAAAGCTGAGCGCCAAAGAATTGATGCTTTTGAACTGTGGTGTTGGAGAAGACTCTTGAGAGTCCCTTGGACTGCAATGAGATCCAACTAGTCCATCCTAAAGGAAATCAGTGCTGAATATTCACTGGAAGGAATGATGCTGAAGCTGAAACTCCAATAGTTTGCCCACCTGATGCAAAGAGTTGACTCATTTGAAAAGACCCTGATGCCGGGAAAGATCGAGGGCAGGAGGAGAAGGGGACGACAGAGGATGAGGTGGTTGGTTGGTATCACCAACTCAATGGACATGGGTCTGGGTGGACTCCGGGAGTTGATGATGGACAGGGAGGCCTGGCGTGCTGCTGTTCACGGGGTCACAGAGAGTCGGACACAACTGAGTGAATGAGCTGAACTGAACTGAATGGCTTAGATTATAATGCTCAGGCAGGGGCTCCTGGAGCCATCCTTGTAGTGCTAGGATGACGCCTAACTTTGGAATAAAAAATAGCCCACATTAAATGTTAAGGAATGGCTCATAGAAACATGAATTTTTGAATGAATTTATTTAATAAGATACATCTGAGAATCTCCAGATGATATTCTTTAGGAGGGTCCAGAGGACACTGCCTTCACTAAAGTGGTATCATTATATTACTGGTGTCATTTAGAACCTTACTAACGGCTGTTGCTATACTAATGGTTTTTTGCAAGGTTTTCTGTGATGGAATGTGACTTGCCAGTGTAATGGAAATGACAGGATTTCAGAACAGAAGGGGTCAGATGATAGCACTGAATCATCAGAGGCAAAATGGAAATAAGTAATGGGAGCAGGGTCAGAATGGCAACCAAGAATATAGAGATGCATGTTGATGACTAATACATCATTACATTCATAAGGACATCTGAAGAGAGTATGACTTACTATATATAATCAGAAGATATCAGAACAGATGAGCATCAAGTCAGATGTTGGCCACTCCAGGGGGTTTTCATAAATGAGCCAGTTCTTAGACACAAAGCTCATGGTGCATGCTCTTGGGAAAGGACTTTGTAATAGCACAGCAAACATGTACAGTAGCCATTCCCCTGGTGACTCCCCAAAGGGATCTATGGCCACTTAATATCAGGCCACTTAATATAAGCGCACTTAGGTGCACAGTACACTAGCTGTTTTGAGGGTGCTTGGATACAGAGTCTGAGCTAATATTGACACCTAGGGACCCAAACTATCATCATGACCCCTGTGTTCGAGCAGAGGCATGCAGAGGTCAGCTGATAGACACATTCCTGGCCCTGGTGATTAGCCGTGAGTTAGAAGAATTCTCATTTTCGATTTATCAACTTATGAAACAAAAACTGTCATTATAGGAGAAGGCTGAGTGGAAGCTCTTAAAATGCACCCTTCCCCTTGTGGCCCTGAAACTGCCGAGATAAGAAACAAAATCACTGAGTGGTGGTTGGTACGCAGCTTGGTGGCCCCACCAGCCGTCATTCTCTGACTCCCTTGGGTGGCGGTTGGCTTCTGCTTCTGGTTTGCTTAGGTTCTGTGGGTGGAGAGGTCTGCTTCCCAGAGTGGGGACTCAGGAAGAATGCGACCAAGGCTAAACCCCTGGTGGTGGCCTGGTCGTACTTGGGGCCCCTCTCGCTGTTAGATCAACAGGCAATTGAGATTTAGTCCATCATGAGAAGGTATAATTGCTATCACATGATAAGGGCAGAAAGGATTGATTGTGCTTGGATTTAATGGATCCATAGTGGCATCTCTTGCTACTCCAATGCCTAAATTTAACTGTGAATGGATAATCATGCAACCACTTCCCAATAAGATCATGGTCACCAGCAACCCCCCCAGGGAAGAGGACCATGGGGGCTACATTTAAAGTCCTAAATGTAAATGGCAACGCCATAAAGCTTTTTGAAAAAATTATGAGAATATATCTTTGTGACCTTGCTGTAGGTAAGGTTTTGTCAGACATGATATAAAAACCATTACCCACAAAGGAAATTATTGATATATTCTAGTAAGCAATATTCAGAGAAGGCAATGGCACCCCACTGCAGTACTCTTGCCTGGAAAATTCCATGGATGGAGGAGCCTGGGAGGTTGCAGTCCATGGGATGACTAACAGTCGGACACAACTGAGCAACTTCACTTTCACACATTGGAGAAGGAAATGGCAACCCACTCCAATGTTCTTGCCTGGAGAATCCCAGGGACAGGGGAGCCTAGTGGGCTTCTGTCTATGGGGTAGCACAGAGTTGGACACGACTGAAGCGACTTAGCAGCAGCAGCATCAGTAAGCAATATTGAGAACTTCTATACATATAAGAAATCTCTATAAAAAGAAAAACCAAGCTGTAGAATAGATTAAGCTAAATACAATACATATAGTTGACAAAGAACTAGTATCCAGAATATATAAAAAGTACTCATAAGTTGACAAGATAAAAAGATATCCTGGTAGAGAAGTTGGCAAAGGACTTGAGTAGCCATTTTATGAGACCCTAACTCCAAATAAGCAGTAACATATAAAAAGATGTTCCAACTTTTTCACTAGTAATAAGGAAATTGAAAACTCATATGTATTTTGATATTTTAAGGATCTGCCAGGTTAACAATGAAAAAGTCTGACAACCATAGGTATTGAGGAATGTTTGGAGCTACAAGAATTCTTAAAACATTGCACCTTGGAGCATAAATTGGTAAAACCAGTTTATAAAATCATACTGCATAATCTGCTGAAATTCATATATCCTACAACACTTCAATTCCTCTTCTAGTTATGTATCCTAGAAAAATAATGCACAAATGATTGTGCATTGATGATTGCAGTACAAATGCTTTATACTAGAGAATAAAAGATCTAGATTCCAGGAGACAGATACAAGTCTATTGGGTTTTAATAAAGTTTCTTTATTCCACGCTCAATTTGTTGAAGAGGCTGCCAAGCTTGTCCTCTCCCACCCAGGCATTTTGAATGGCCATTTCCCCAGCTTTCCTTGCAGTTGTGTGGCCCCATGACTCAATTCAGTCAATGGAAAGTGAACAGAAGCTAGATGTGCTGAGTCCTGGCTGAGACCCTGAAATTTCTGAAACACAATCTTCTTTCAGGTTGTGTTGAACACAACCTGGAAGGTCTTTCCACTTCCAGGTGTCAGGAATGGAAATGACCCCCACGGTGACCTTGGAAACCTAGTGTTGAAGAAGAGAACATAAGATGGAAAGGACTCATTGTCCCTGACACTGCAGGGGGGAAATCTACCTGACTAGAAATACCCAGAGATCAGATTGTTAGGGGAACAGGAAATAAACTCTTATTGTGTAAAATGCTGACTATCAGGATCTGTTTGTTACAGCAGTAAGTCTAACCCTAACCTACACAAAAATATCTTCTTTCTCAGCTATTTGTTCATGAGATCTTTTCCTGTGAGCTTTAAAAAATGTCCAAGTAGAACTGACCCATGTCTTCCATCTGTATCCATCTTAGTAAGAAAAACAGAAGAGATCCATTCACAGCCAAGCTCTTTAGAAGCATTCTCTCAGCTTATTGCCATCCACTATAGATTAGCCTTTGTTGTTCAGTCGCTAAGTTGCGTCCAAATCTTTGCTACCCCAGGAACTACAGCACACCAGGCTTCCCTGTCTTTCACCATCTCCTGGAGTTTGCTCAAGCTCGTGTCCATTGAGTCAGTGATGCCACCCAGCCATCTTATCCTTGTCTGAGTATTTTAGGCTGATTCACCTCTCTGCACATCCTTCTGACCTCAGGAAGGGGAAAAAGAGGGTTCAAAGCAAGAAGTTTTTTAATTAAGGTTACACACAGCACTTCCTTCCCTGTCTCATCAATTTGAACCTGGTTGTGTGGAAAATGAACAGTGAGAAGTATCTTAAGATGGTAGACCTATGACCACCTTCTATTACTAAAAGGAAGAAGAAGAAAATAGATACAAGTAGCTCTTCTGACTACCTAAGTATTAATCCACACAACTATTTTCACTGTAGAATACCAACACCCTCCTGCTAAGGGCAATAATCCAAGTTTCCATCAAGTTTCCTCTTCCAGCTCAGAGTCTAGGAACTCTAAGTGGTACATAGTACTTTCCATTAGTTTCAAATGTGGGTCTTTGTGCTCTGGTGATTTAAAGAGTAATACATGAGTTATTCATATCCAGCTTCCCATCTGTAACCATCATCTATTACTACATACAAATTGCTTGAAAACGTAGCAGTTTAAAGCACCAAACATCTATTATCTCACAATTTTTGTGGTTCAAGAATTCAGGAGGGGCTTTGATGGAAGGTTCTGGGTCAGAGTCTCTCCTGAGTTGTCAAGACCTTGGCCAGGATTGCACTGATGTGAAGGCCTGATTGAGGAATTGACTTCCAAGATGACTCGCTCATCTGGCTCTTGGTAGGTCTAACTTTTTTTTGCCACATGGGCATCCTCACAAGGCTGTCTGAGTGTCTTTATGACCTGGCAGCTTCTCCCCCTGCGTAAGTGATCCAAGAGATAACAAGGAGGAAGTTTAACACCTTTAGTGACCTAGCCTTGAATGTCGCACACCATCATGCCCACCATGTTATGTTCATTAAAACAAGTTACTAAGTCCAGTCCACACTCAAAGGAAGGGGAATCTGGCTTTCCCTTCGGAAGTGAAAATGGTCAATAAATGTATAATCATATTTTAAAAACTACTATATTCTGCTCTTTGGCTGTGTTTGTGTGTGTGTGTGTGTCTATTGTAGTAAAATAAAACATAAAATTTGCCATTTTAAGTATTTTTGAGTGTCCAATTCAGTGCCATTAAGTACATTCACATTTTTGTGTGGTCATATATATTACACATTCTGCCCGCATTCAAACTACACTCACTTCTTCCCACATCCCATTAAGATCTCACCACATAGCTGTCAGCTCTGGGGTTTGGTTTGACCCTCCTGAAGACACTTCAGTCAGCCTGTTGCTGTTTCATGGATGCTGGGTGTGAAATAAAGAATTTTATAACTCACAGAAAAGCAGGAGCAGGAGCAGCAAGTTTACACTGGTTCCCTGGCTCTCTAAGTCCCAGAGAGTGACTCAGAAGGGTCCAAGTGGGCCCCAGGGTGCCAGAAGGCAAATGCAATGGGTTTCTGTCGCAGTTGAGGAACCCTGAGTTTGGGGAATCCACCCTTTGTACAGCCAGCAGCTCCTCCTCTGGAGGGAGAGATTACTTCATCCCTTCAGGGTGCTTGCTGAAAATACAACCCCAGGAAATGGTCTGGGAAGGACTGGTCAGGATGTGGCTTTCCTGGTCTATCGTGGCAGAACAGGACAGGTGCCTTGGTTTTCCCCCCAGCATCCTTCTTTCCCCATTTAGAGAAAAACTATGGTAAAAAAACAACCATTTAGAAAAGAAAGAAGAGGAAACACATAGTAGTTAACTATCCACAGTAAGAGGAAATCATGATGAAGAGGGCTTGACCTGGCTGTGGAGTTAATTCTCGGGTTAGACTGACTGGTTCTTCTCTCTGGATAGACACCATTATCTATTTCCCCCATTCCCCAGCTCTCCGCTCTGTGTGATTCTTCATTTTCTATCGTCCTCCGCACACATATCTGATGAAGATGCTGGAGAATATGCCCTATAAAAGAGGTACAGAACTTCTGTAGCCTGTTCGTTTCTTTCCCTGGTGCAGATTTAGGGATGTGTGCAGCTTTTACTATTTCAAGGCCAAATAGTTTCAGGTTTTTCTTTAGCCAAGCTTGCTGTTTTCTTGACAATATGATTACAGTAAGATTTAATAGTCTTATGGGCTATTTGCTTCCAGTCATTTCCATGTCAAAGAAATAGCATATAAATTTCCCTTCTGTTCATAGATTTTACATATTCTAAATCTCGTCTTTCTAAAAAATTTATTGGCTTCTGTTCAGATCATTTCCGTTTCCCCCAAATAAATGGAGACCACTTTGAGGGTGGGCTTTCCTGGTGGCTTAGGTGGTAGAGAATCTTCCTGCTTTGCAGGAGACATAGGTTCAGTCTCTGGGTCTGGGGGGTGGGGATCCCCTGGAGAAGGGAATGGCTACCACTCCAGTATTGTTGCCTGGAGAGTTCCATGGACAGAGGAGCCTGGAGGGTTATAGTCCCAAAGAGTCAGACACTACTGAGTGACCAACATGCACAAACACACACACACACACACCCCTTCAGGGCATTTGAACCAATAAGCTTGGGTGCAAAGACAATAATCTGGTCTGCCTTTTTCTTTTCTAAGTATTTTGGCTGCACTGGACCTTCACTGTGGTGCTTGGGCTTCTCTTGTTTCAGAGCTCAGGCTCTAGATTGCCCACTCTCAGTAGCTGTGGTGTGTAGGTTTCTCTAGTTGTGCACTGTGGGTTTAGTTGCCCAGCAGCATGCGTGATCTTAGTTCCCCAACCAGGGATCTAACCTGAGTCCTTTGCATTGGAGGGCAAGTTCTTAACCACTGGATCACCAAAGAAGTCCTATAGCAATCTGATCTTCATAGCAAAATCAGCTCCCCTTGACCATGTGGTGATCTCATCTCTTGTTATTTGGGGACCAGATACAGATGGACTTCCCAACCCTGCAAGACACTAAACTGACTATACTATCAGGTCACCTATCAAGTGCAGTCCTTAGGATAGCTGCGTTTCCTTCTACATCTGCTCGTAAACCGGTTAATTCTTGCCAGAGCTCTTCTCCCTTCCACAGTGTCTTTCTAGAAGCAACAAATCACACACTGGCCTGCCGGCTTTTCCTAACCTCTTCTCATAGAACTCACAGTTTGCATGGGTATGGGGGCACGCTGTCTAAAACACTGTAGGTGACAGTTTCACCAGTTGCTTGCACAGAATAACAAGTGTCCCTGACTTTGCAGCCTGCAATGCTTTTTAACCTGATCAGCTGTGATCTGATATTAATGGCTCTGAAATTCTGTTTCCTCTTTTATAAAATGGGAATAATAACTTACTACCTATCTCATTAGTGTTGTTATAAGAATTAAATGAGCTAATACACTATATAAAAATGTCTAAGTATGTAGTAGGTACACAATAGACATTGATTTGTTTTTCCTTCTTAGTAGGGTAATATTTGGATATTTTATTATTGATGGTGTTGGAGTAACTTTTAAAATATAAATATAGCAATATAAATAAATAGATAGATAAAAGTCTGTCGGGAGCCAAGAAGAGGACAAGCGAACGCCCCGCCCATGACAAGGCTCTGGGTAAAGGTCATGGACCCAAGGAGGCCATGAACCCAGGGGAATCCGAGTCCAGTAGGCTCCGGGACACTCCCTATTCCTGCTATATGTGTCTTGTCTGTGCTAATACTCTTTCTTGGAATTCTTGGTGGTTTTTCGCTGTTCCTGGTAGACCTCGGGGAAGGTCCCAGGGACATCTCTAGGGTGTAAACGTCTGGGGGCTTCCCAGAAGAGTTAGGCTTACTCTGCCCCCAGGGAGATGGGAACCATATGAATAACCTGGTATGCGGGAGGTATTTAGATTTAGGCCATTTATAGATATGTGGGATTTTATATATAGAAGATATATTAGGGAATATGGAAATAGATTAGAAGTTAAAACTGCTTATAAATGTGGTTGTGAATCCCATCCCTGGACACGCAAACACCATTAGATTTAGTTGTAAGTTTAATAACCACACAATGCTATAATTCTCATATTGTAGAGTAAGGGTTAAGGCAGCTGCGACGCTGCTGCTACTCCATTTCCCCTGCCCATGGTGTGCCTGGGAGTACACTAGGAAGTAGTGTTAATGCTATAGGTATCATAGGCGGCTGTGTGAAAATAGAATGAATTATGGCTTGTAGATTAAATAGTAAGCAAGATATTGTAGTATGTGTATAATATAAAAGTTAAGTTTTTATAGTAGGTAAAATTATAATAGAAGCTATAGTGGTTAAGTGATTGATTATACTGTAAAACTGTTAAAATATTTTTTGCCTGTAGCTATGTGTTTCTTTGTAGCTGATGTTTGTCTATTCAAGTGAAGCAGTGAAGCAAGAAGAACGTTTAAACCTGAAAACAGAGTGGGCTAAGAGGTCCAAAACAATCCTTGTCACGCGCCACTAGGGACGGAAGATTTTGTACCCTGGGAAATTATGTCTTGGAAAATATCCCCTGACTTGTTTTGCTGATCTAAGGGGGACGTCATCTGAAAAGATCTGAAAACAATAATTCGTACCTTGGCCCCAGTAGAAAAAAAGATATATAAGGTGTTAGAGAAAAAATAAAGAGAGAAGAAGTTTTTCCACTGCAAGTGTGTGTGTGTGTGTGTTTGCATTCGCCGACGCCGCTCATCCCAAGGGTTCCCTGGACCAGCGGAGGCTGGACCCCCGCAAAAGTCTATCTTTTATCTATAAAACTCTGTAAGAGTCTGCCTGCAGCACAGGAGACCTGCGTGCGATCCTGGGGTCGGGAAGATCCCCGGAGAAGGAAATGGCAACCCACTCCAGTATTCTTGCCTGGAGAATCCCATGGACAGAGGAGGCTGGCAGTCTATAGTCCATGGGGTCGCAAGAATCAGACTTGACTTAGCGACTAAACCACCATATTAACATAGTATGTAGTGTATTAATCTATTTTTAAATTAATTTTTATTGGCGCATAGTTGCTTTGCAGTGCTCCGTTAGTTTCTACTGTAGAGAAAAGTGAAACAGCTGTACATATACACATATCCCCTCATTTTTGGATTTCCTTCCTATTTAGGTTACCACAGAGCCCTGAGTTTGATTCCCTGAGCCACACAGTAGGTTCTTGTTGGTTTTTATTGGGTAGCTTTTAAAACTACTTGCTCTCAAAGTCGCTCATATTTTTTATGAAAAATAAATTTAATAAAGGTATAGATGGCTGATTCATGTCAATGTATGGCAAAAACCACTACAATATTGTAAAGTAATTAGCTTCCAACTAATAAAAATAAATGGAAAAAAAAAAGGTATAGAGGTCAACTTCGATGACCTCTTTGATTCTACAGAGAGCTGTCATTACCAACTTTAACCTCTCTTTTCAGCTTTCCAATCCCTGTTCCTTCTACTCTCAACAGAGAAAACTAAGGCCATCAAGCTAGAACTCTCCCAGTCAATTTTCTCCCTATTATAAATCAGAAACCTTCACTTAAAACTCCCTTACCCCTCTCATCTCCTCTCCTCTTATCTCAGAGGATGTGATGATTCTCCTGTATATGGTCTAAAATCTAAACTCTCTCTTCTCTGAAACTTTCCTCCCCAAACCATCACTTTTCTCTTCTATCGCCTGCATCACTAAAGCTCCATCAGTAATGTTCCCTCCTTTCTCCTAGCAGGGATTCTGTAGTCTCTTTTATGTTAAAAATGTACATCAATCCTGCATCTCTCTTGAGCTCAGCTCCATCTGTAGCCTTCTTTTCCCTCCCAAGTTTTTAAAATGAATTAGTGCATTTCATTTCTCCTCCCTATTCTTTTCTAAATCCACTGAAATCTTAGCCTCCACTTTTCCTCTCTCTGGCAGTTTGATGGTTTTAGTGACTGACAATCTTGATCTTACTTATTTGATGCTGTGAATCATTATGGAAATGCTCCTTTGTTTTCTAGGACATCACTTTCTAACCTATTCTCCCCTTACCCTGTGAGTATCCACTATTAGTTTTTTTTCACAGGTTCATCTTTATTTGATTGCCATTAAAATTTGGTGTTTTCTGTGTCTATTCTTGGTCTTCTTTTCTTCTCATTTTTTAAAAAAGGCTTTATTGAATTTGTTATAATATTGCTTCTGTTTTAGGTTTTTGTTTTTTTTTCTTTTTGGCCACAAGGTATATGGGATCTTGCATCCCTGACCAGGCATTGAACTCACACTCCCTGCGTTGAAAGGCCAAGTCTTAACCACTGAACTGCCAGGGATGTTCCTATCTTTTCTACTCATTTTATGTCTTCTCTCTAGTCTACTTTATCCTACTCCATAGTGTCAATTCTCAGCTATAGACTAATGAATCCCAAGTCTGCACGTCCAACCTACCCCCCTTTCCGGAGCCCAGTTTGTCTAACAGCCTTATGGACGCCTCAAAGTCAGTAGGACATCATGCTGCCCCTCTTGTGTTCTTTCTCAGTGAATGCACTACCACCCACTGTCTTAGCGGAAAGTTTGGACTCATCAGTAAGTGCTCTTCCCTTCTCTTCATTTACATGTCTGGTTAATCCTCAACTGCTACTGACTCAGTTCTCTAAATACTTCTTCTCTAAACTTGTCCATTTATTTCCATCCTACACTTACCATTCTCTTTGCCTGAAGTGTTCCCCCTCCTCTTCTTTCCTAATAGGTTCTTACTCATCCTTCAGATTTTAGCTTAAATACAAATTCTTTGCAAATTTTGCTTGAATTTCAGATTGGATTCACTCCCACTGCTCTATGATCAGTTTCCTAGAGCTACCATAAAAAATGTACCACAAATTGGGTGACTTAAAACAACAGAAATTTGTTTTCTTTTCAGTTCTGGAGGCTAGAGGTATAAATTCAAGATGTCAGCAGGGCCACGCTCTCTCTAGACTAGATAGAATCCTTTCTTGTTTCTTTCTGGCTTCTGGAAGTGGCCTGCATAGTTGGCATTCCTTGGCTTATAACTGCATCACTCTAATCTCTGCCTCTGTCATCACATGGCTTCCCCTCCATGTCTCTGCATTCACACAGTGTTTTTCTTTTCTTACAAGGATACTTATTATATTGGATTAGGGCCCATCTGATGACTTCAACTTAATTTGATTACATCTGCAAAGACACTATTTCCAAATACAGTGGCATTCATGAGACTAGGGGTTAGAACTTCAATATATATTTTTAGGGGGCATAGTTCAATTCAGAAGACCCTTATAATTTTCTTTCAACAAAACTCATCAACCTGTATTGTAATCATTCAATGTTTACCTTCCAGGGTAGGCCATTCTTCCCTATTTCAGTGTAGTCTCATTGCTTGAGATAATAGAGCTCAGAGGCAAAGTTATGGGCTGAAGACTGGAGAAGCAGGTCAACCAAGAAATTGATGCTGGAAATTTCCAAGCTGAAATAAACAGCAGGATTCAATAACAAATTGGAGTTAGACACAGAGTGGGCAGAGATGTGGGGGAGGTATGGAGCAGGGTCAACTCGAGCACAAATTTTATAAAAGCAATTACTTTTTGCAATTTGCTACCTCTTTTATATTTTTCTGTGGAGGTTTGCCAGCCTCCTGGGTGGAGGGCAGAGCCCTAAATCTTTGGATTTTTTTCTCCAGAGTTGCTGAAATATTTTTTCTATGTCCTTACCCATCTCTTAGTCTAAAGGGTATGATTATGTTCACACAATCTGTGTTCCCGAAAACAAATTTTACGATTCATGGGTAAGAGAACAGAACCCAGAGAACATGCACGATATTTATGAAGGCGTTGTTTTGTTCCTTTAACTTTTATTTATTGCCTTTTCCTGGAAAGAGAAGCTTGTATGTATGATTCAGCAGTTGATTAATCATGCCCTTGGCTCCCCATGTCCCAGCTCACAAATACTTTAGCTTTCAATTCATTACCTGAAACAGTTACAATCAAAATTTCATAGTACATGATGTGAAATCTTTCAACTTTTAGTAATTTTAAAAACACTTTTACTAAGGTGCTGGTAAAAAACTGATGCTATTGACTAAAACCAGTTAAAATATTTTGTCTGTTTACTTTATGTGTAATTTACTTTCATGTTAGAATTGATCTAGACAAGGTGAGAATTCAGCTGTTTTTTGATTGTAATAGAATTGCTTTTTGTGATTTTCTATAGGACACAGGGATTTGAGTATCTAATTATAGAAGGGAGAGATGCCAATCAATAATAAGCAAACAAACAAGTAAATAAAATATAATTTGAGGGAAAATTTTGACAGCTGTTCGTTTAGTTAATTAAGATCTACTGGCCTAATGTTCTCTGAGATAAATCTAATACATATATGAATGCTTACATGTGTACATATATATGACTGCATTTAAATAGGGTAACTTTGAGGCTTCCCTAGCGGTTCAACTGATAAAGAGTCTGCCTGCAGCGCAGGAGACCCAGGTTCGGCCCCTGGATCGGGAAGTTCCCCTGCCGAAGGGAATGGCTACCCACTCTAGTATTCTTGCCTGGAGAATTCCATGGACAGAGGAGCCTGGTGGGCTACAGTCCATGCAGTCGCAAAGAGTCAGACATGACTGAGTGACTAACACTTGAACCCCATATGCAATCTTACATATGTACATACATATGAGTATATTTAAATTATTTATAATTTACTTAAAAGTGCTATTAGGGTAACTTTAGAGCAGTGGTTCTCAAGCAGGGGCATTTTTCCTCCAATGGGACACTTGGTAGTGTCTCGAGACTTTTTGGTTATCACATGGATGGGGAGGAACGGGTGAGTGAGGATACTGCTGGCATCTACTGTAAAGTCCCAGGATGTAAGATGTTATGAAACATCTTACGATGTACAGAACAACCCCTACAACAAAGGATTACTGAACTCAAAATGACAGTGTTGCTGAGGTTGAGAAACCCTGGTTTAGAGGATAAACATTTAGTTGGCATAAAAAGGAATTTTCTACTTATTTTTCACAATCTTCCCCCCACCCCCTTTTCCCTTTTATTTCTACCACCCTGGAGAGGGGAAAGGCTACCCACTCCAGCATTCTGGCCTGGAGAATTCCATGGACTGTATAGTCCATGGGGTCGCAAAGAGTCAGACACGACTGAGCAACTTTCGGTCACTTACTTCACTCACAGAAGAGAAGGTGCAGATAACCTTATTTATTGACTTTCAGTTCCTAGTTCCAGTTCTTTTTGAGATTTGACTGTTGAAATTTACCCTTGAATTTTACAAGACATTCTTTTTTAAAAAAATTTTATTTATTTATTGTTATGCCCGATTTCCGAATCCCCGAGCAGGAAGAGAGAAGGCTTCCAAGACAATGCAACTCGCAAAAAGGGAAGTTTATTGTTGACTAGAGTCAGGGCTCCTGCTGCATCCAACGCAGTGGTGCGGGGTCAGAGAGCCGCGAGCCCAAGCTGTTACACAAATTTATAGGGTGAGCATAAGCAGTTGGTAGCTGGCTTAAGCGGCTTGGTTACATGTTTGCAAAGCAATTTTATTGGTCCAAACTTTTGCAGGCTTTTTTCAAACTTGGGCGTTCGCGGGCTTTTCAGCTTTCCCCTGATAGGTTCCCTTTTTCTTACTGGGCGCATGTTGATTGGCTGGCTCCAGGTGGCCTGATGGGGGTAGGGAATCTTACCATTTCGGGGGAAACCGAAACTTAGGTCTGGGCTGCCTGTCATGGTGTTAGCCCTGGCAGCCTCACATTTATTTTATTATTTATTTTTTTGGCTGTGTTGAGTCTTTGTTGCGGTGAGGGCTTTTTCTTTAGTTGCGGCGAGTGGGGGCTACTCTCCAGGCGCAGTGCACACGCTCCTCATCGCGGCCTCTCTTGGTGCAGAGCCGGGGTCCAGGGTGTGCAGCTTTCAGCAGCCCCGGCGCTTGGGCTCAGTCAGTATGGTTCACAGGCTCAATAGTTGCGGTTCAGGGCTCCTTGGTGCATGGGATCTTCTTGGACCAGGGATTGAACCTGTGTCTCCTACATTGGCAGGCAGATTCTTTTTTTTTTTTTAATCGTTTTGGCAAGCAGATTCTTTATAACTGAGCCACTGGGGAAGCCCAAGAGATATTTTTACATTTCTTCTATTGCTTAAACTTTATTCACTGAGTTTTGTTGACAGTAACCAAACAGTCCCTAAGTTAGAAAAAGAAGTAATGTTAACATCAAAGAATTTAAAAGTAGAGAAATAAAGTGTAATTCATATATATATATCTATACTTATAAATAGCATATTAACATTTGTCCTACATTCTATGGTACACTTTGAAATATGTTTATTCATGATTAGAATCAAAAGAGGTGATAATGTAGGCTTAATTAAAATGATGAGTATTATGTATTCATAAAACTTTGAGACTAAAAAGATAACTGAGATCATCAGGTCATCTTATGTTCTCAACCTGTTTCTTGTTGAGGAGGCATTATAGACATTGTAATGGACAAGAAATATTATTAAATATTAAACATTTAAAATTTAATACAAGATTTAATTTCTTCTTGGCTTTTAAGAGGTTCCTTTTAAAACAGTTATTTCTCAAGGGTTAGAATCTCAGGTGTTCAATACAGTATACTAACGCATATACATGGAATTTAGAAAGATGGTAACGATAACCCTATATGCAAGACAGAGAAAGAGACACAGATGTATAGAACAGACTTTTAGACTCTGTGGGAGAAGGCGAGGGTGGGATGATCTGAGAGAACAGCATCGAAACATGTATATTATCAAGTGTGAAACAGATCGCCAGCCCAGGTTGGATGCATGAGAGAAGTGTTCGGGGCTGGTGACTGGGAAGACCCATGGGGATGGGATGGGGAGGGAGCTGGGAGGGGGTTTCAGGATGAGAACACATGTAAATCCATGGCTGATTCATGTCAATGTATGGCAAAAACCACTACAATATTGTAAAGTAATTAGCCTCCAACTAATAAAAATAATTGGGAAAAAGAAAAAAAGAATCTTAGGTGTTATTTCTCAAGCAGTTATTTGTCAAGAGTTAGAATTTCCATTGGTATAAGAAGTTGGAATTTCCAAGATCATTTGCTGAATAGGCTATATTCTATGAACATTTACTAAATGCCTCTGAGCACAGTCATAAGCCCATTTGGTGTTTAATAGCTTAGGCCCCAGGAAGTTTTTAAATAAACGGGAAACTCAGGAGAAAGCAAAGTTGGGGGACAAACACAAATTGCCAGCCTGTGAGGATCAAATTCAGGTCAGATCCTATCTGGGTCAATTCCATCTCCTCACTTCCTGTTCAGTTTAGCCAGGGGGTAAATCTCTGACCTTTAAATCCAAGGCTCCCAGAAGAGCTAAGACTTCCGTGAGCTCTTGAAAAGAACAGCAATTTGCAGGATGAGAAAATGGAAATCAAATTGTTCAGAAAACTCCAAAGGGAAGCTGCAGTTCCTCTCAATAAGAAATCAGTTAGAAATGTGCCTCACCTAAATAGGGCCAAAATACAGAGTACAAAATACAACACCATGACCAGAAAAATAGAACCATGTGATGCGTGTGGGTAAGATAGATGTAAAGGTGCTGTTAAGAATACTAAGGTAAATTATGAAGTGCAACTTATTAAGATCTGTAGCATAGGATAGCTTATCTCTTGGAGAATAGAATTCTATTTCCTGCTTTGTTGTAATTGTATAGAAGTGAGAATTGGATTTAGATATCATAGTCCTCTTAAAGTATACTTTAAAAACTCTGAAGAAGAAAAAATATTGTAAATATTTCAGAGAGGTGGTGTCTGATTACATCTCTGCAAGAAACAATTGCAGTCTGGACCCAGCAACCTTATGTCTCTCAGTTTTTCTTGCCTCTCCATTTATTTTAAAACTCAAGCCTAATTGTTTATATGTGAATAATTGTTCATATGTGAAATGATGTGCATATGAATATAATAGCCACCCAATAATAAGGCTTGGGGCTTGATAACAGTCTGTTCAATGTAAAATTGATACCACTTTATGCAGAAACAGGACATTTTTGATGACTTTTGTAAATTAACCTTGTAGCTTGTGCTGTGTTAGGACATTAATTCTAATAGTTATTTTTTATATTCTTTATAACTTTTTATGCAAACAATAAACAATTTGAACGTAAAGACAGTTTTATTTCCTTTTTTCTCATTTTCTTGAATTTATGTCTTTTTCTTGCCTTACTGGAAGGGTTATGTCAACCAGCATAATGTTGAGTGGAGGCAGAAAGAGTCGACATTCTTATCATGTTTCTACATTAGGGAGAAATTACTCAGTATTTCACTGTTAAGTATGATACTAACTTCAGGTTTCCTATATGAAAAGCTTTCACATAAAAAAGAAGTCTGTTCAGAAAAATTTAATTCATCTTATATGTTATTAATTTCAGTTTTCAAGTATTTAAGTGATGAAAAACAAGTAATTTCTGTTTTAATAACACATTTATAGACTGAGCTTCAAAGACAAGGAAAAATTAATTTAAAATAATGTGCATTTATTTTTCTGTCCAAAGATATCAAAACCAAGAAATAACACTACAATCACAGAAGTGGTATGCAACAGAAAAGAAAACAAATCATTCAATGTAATGACTGTCTTCTTAAAAAAAACACACAGCAAAACATATTGTCTTATATTATGTCTCTAGCCAAAGAATATTCTAAAATCTAATGGGCTAAAGAAGAAAAATCAGAGCAAATCTATTGGAAATAAAGATAAGGCTGCTTTGCCAAATATTTTAAATTCTTTTTTCTCTGCACAAAATAATGACTAGCACTTGCCTCCTTTTTTGTACAGTGGTACAAGTGGTGTAACACCCGGAAGCCAGCCACAATATGGATGGAGGGAAACGGAACTGGAGAGAGCATGTGTATGGAGTGAGCTGCTTCTCTGCTGACAAGGCTGTGGGTAGAGGGGCACAGCAAACCCACTAACCCTGGGGGTCCAAAAAGCAGAGAGTCTCAGTAGAAAAGATCCCACTTTTACTCTTTTCCCAGATCCTGATTATTCCCCTGCCTGCGTCTGCCATTGGCCAGATCTAACTGAAGGCCAAAGCAAAAGAAATCTTTTGATGCAATCTAATCAGCTCAGCCTCTCATTATATAAAGCAGGCTTGAAAGAAAGGGGCAATCTCTTGTGGGTCAAATGAGAATATCTAGCATATTTGTGTTTCTGAAAATTTTTATAATTTTTTTAAGCCAGAAATTTTGGTATATCAGATTAATTCCTCTTGGATATATTTCCAGCAGTGGTATTACTGGCCCAAAGAGAATGAAAATTTTGAAGGCTGCTGATGGACTTGTAAATGCCACATAAGTAATATTTAAAGTTTTGCCTATCATGGTTCTAAAGGCCTATGATTTCTCTGTTTCACCATCACTGTTGACATATATATATGTATGTATATAGTTTCCCTGGTGACTTAGTCGGTAAAGAGTCTGTATGCAATGAAGGAGACCACCTGCAATGCAGGAGACCCAGGTTCAATTTCTGGGTCAAGAAGATTCCATGGAGAAGGAAATGGCAACTCATTCCAGTGTATTTGCCTTTAAAAACCCCATGGACAGAGGGGCCTGGTGGGCTACAGTCCATGGGGTCTTAAGAGTTAGACATGACTTAGCAACTAAATCACTATATATATACAAAATATATAACTCCAACACAATTAATTTTATGTATTTCCATAGATATCATCATGTTTTTCTTTCATCAGTGGTTAATATTATTGACACATGGAAATTTTAATTTAAATTGGGGACAAAACTGTATATGACAGGGGCCCCCAACTTCTGAGATCTGATGCCTGATGATCTGAGGTGGATCTGATGTAATAATAATAGAAATAAATTGCACGATAAATGTGATGCACTTGGATCATTCCCAAACCATCCCCTTACTCCTTGCTTCATGGAAAAATTGTCTTCCATGAGATCCATTCCTGGTGCTCAAAAAGTTGGGGACTGCTATTATATGACTCAAGGAGCCAGGGACACATTAAAAACAAGATTTAATAAATTTTTTTCTCTTAAAGAAGGAGTAAATTAAACATATCTATCTGTGTATCTACTGGCACACATAGAGTTGTTTTTTAAAAAGATAGTGGATAAAATGTTTTCATAAATGTATGGTAATTTGTCTCACTTTCAAGACATAACTATGGGTTTAAATGTGTGTTCAAATTGCTTATCTGTGTCTTTAACACTTGCTGGTTCCTTATGATAAGAGCATTGCTCATGAAAACTAAGTTTGTAGACTGTTTTTGCGTCTATTCATTTCAGGTTTTTTCCAGTAATGGTGATTTCCCTGGTATTGCCACGGGCTTCCTGCTCCTCTTGTTGTTCTTGTCCAAGTCTTCACTCCAACTAGAGATTATGAACAGCTCCAGCGGTTACTGAAGGACGTCAATGAAGAGTCCACATGATTTTTAAAAATCCTTTGTTGTCTCTCATTTCACAGAAATAGACATCTTTTCAGGCCACTGAATGTGTTCTTGCCAAGGTCACTGATGACTCATTTTTTGCTAAGTCCAGTGAACACTTTTGAATTTTTATTTAATTATTTGACCTTTCAGAAGCATTTGGCACAACTGATGATAACCCTTTTCTGGAAGCAGTGTCATCCCTTGGCATTGGAGCCTGTTGTCTGTGTGTTTCAGGTTTCTGAAGACAGGCTGTCTGTTCTCAGTTCTGACACTGATTAGCTGCATGACCTTGGGAAGCCACTCAACATCTTTGGGATTCAGTTTCCTCATGACCCTTAGTTGCTCAGTCATGTCCAACTCCTTCCCAGTCCATGGACTGCAACCTGCCAGGCTCCTCTGTCCATGGAATTCTCCAGGCAAGAATACTAGTGTGGGTAGCCATTCCCTTCTCCAGGGGATCTTTCCAACCCAGGGATCGAACCCACGTCTCCTGCAATGCAGGCAGATTCTTTACTGTCTGAACCACCTGGAAAGCCCCAGTTTTCTCATAGTTAAGAATAATAACAGGACCCAGCTCTTAGGGTAGGTGTGAGGACTCATGTAAAAGCATGTGTAAAATGATTTGAAACTATACTTGGTACTTCAGCACCCTTAAGTGACAGCATATGGTGTGCTGATAAACCGACTTTTTGAAAAAGAAAGCCCTGATTTGTAGTGTTGAGTTTCTTTGGTGTAAATACTTCCACCGTGGCCTTAATTATGCCTACCTTTATTTAGCGTTCAGCAGTTGGCTTTCCCAGGAGTGGCTCACATGGTAAAGAATCTGCCTGCCATGTGGGAGACCCAGGTTCGATCCCTGGGTTGGAAAGATCACCTGGAGAAGGGAATGGCAGCCCACTTCAGTATTCTTGCCTGGAAAATTCCACAGACAGAGGCACCTGGTGGGCTACAGTCCATGGGGTCACAAAGAGTACAGCATGATTCAGTGACTCTCACACTCCCAGGAGTTGATTTCGGCACACCCCTGACAGCAACCTTTCCCCTTGACGTTTCAATTTCCTCTGCCTGATTTCCACTGTGGGCTCCTCTTCTTCCATTTCTGACACATCTTTGCTCTTCAGGGGTCTGTCTAGGCTTTCCTGTTGTTTTCTTTCGTACATTTTTCTATGATCAATCTCATCCACTTAAAAAATTGATATATAATTCACAGATTATAGAATTCATCCACTGAATGTGTAGAGCTCACTGGTTTTTAGTATATTCATAGCATGGTGTAGCCATCATCGTCTTTAATTTCAAAGCAATTTTATCATTTTCCAAAGAAACTCAGTACCCATAAACAGTTGGTCACTCCTCATTTCCCCACACTCCTCCCCATATCCAACTATTAAGCTACTTTCTGTTTCTAAAAATTTGCAAATTCTGGACATTCCATGTGAATGGAACCATATAATATATGGTCCTTTGTATCTCCTTTCACTCAGCATAGTGTTTTCAACATTCAACTATTTGTAGCATGTGTCAGTACTTTATTCCTTTCTTATGCTAAATAATATTTCATTGTCTTGTGATGCCACATCTTATTTATTCATCAGCTGATGGATATTAGGCTTTTTCTACTTTTTGGCTGTTATGAATAATGCTGCTATGAACCTTTGTGTGTAAGTTTTTGTGTGGACATATATTTTTTTCCTCTTGGATATATATCTAGGAGTGGAATCACTAGACCATATAGTAAATCTGTGTTTGACTTTTTGAGAAATTGCCGAACGGTTTTCCAAAGAGATTACATGACTTCACCTGCAGTGTACAAGAGATTTGATGCCTCCATATTCTTGCCAACATTTATCTTTTTTTTTTAACTATAACCATGCTGTGCTGTGTTCAGTTACTCAGTTGTGTCTGACTCTTTGCGACCCCAGGGACTGTAGTCCCCAGGCTCATTTGTCCATGAAATTTCCAGGCAAAGATACTGGAGTGGGTTGTCATTTCCTACTCCAGGAGATCTTCTCCATCCAGAGATCGAACCCAAATCTCTGAGTCTCCTGTGTATTCTTTACCACTGCGCCACCTAAGAAGCACCATGGCCATGCTAATAAGTGTGAAATGGTTTCTCTTTGTCATTTTAATGTTTTTCTCTGATGGCAGATGATACTGGACATCTTTTCACATGCTTATTGGTTGTTTGAATTTCAACTTTCATCTTTGGGGTTGTCTAGTGACTCAGTCGGAGAAGGCAATGGCACCCCACTCCAGGACTCTTGCGTGGAAAATCCCATAGACGGAGGAACCTGGTGGGCTGTGGTCCATGCGGTTGCTAAGAGTCAGACACGACTGCGCGACTTCACTTTGACCTTTCACTTTCATGCATTGGAGAAGGAAATAGCAACCCACTCCAGTGTTCTTGCCTGGAGAATCCTAGGGACGGGGGAGCCTGGTGGGCTGCCGTCTATGGGGTAGCACAGAGTCAGACACAACTGACGCGACCTAGCAGCAGGAGCAGTGGCTCAGTGGTTAAGAATTCACCTGTCAGTGCAGAAGACACGTGAGTTTGATTCCTGGGTTGGGAAGATCTCCTGGAGAAGGAAATGGAAACCCACCCTAGTATTCTTGTCTGGGAAACCCCATTGACCGAGGAGCCTGGTGGGCTGCAGTCCATGGGGTTGCAAAAGAGTTGCGCGTGACTTGGCGACTAAACAACAAATTTCATCTTTGGAGAAGTGTCTGTTCACATTTTTGGCCCTTTAAGGAGCTAGGTTGTTCTTTTATTATTGAACTGCAATCTCATCCACTTTTATGACTTCATTTACAGTTTTACTCTTAAGATTCTGAAAATGAATGTTTTGAGTCTGGGTTTCTTATATGAGCTTCATAGTGCCGTAGAGCCACCATAAAGTCATCATTTTGAGATTTTATTTCTTTAAAATTATCACTCTCCATTTAGAAACCTGTCATTCTTTCAACTCTCTTTCCCTCTAAATGCAAACAAGTACTAAATATTGTTTTTTTAATCACCTAAAAAACTGTAAATTTTTTGTTTCTATGCTAGCCTTGTTTAGATCACCATCAAAAAATTATACCTGAGTATCTGTAACAGCCTCTTAGCTGATTTTTTTTTAAAAAGCCCTACTTTATTCTTTACACTTTAGTGCATACTTTAAAGCATAAATACTTTTAGTGGTTTCCTTTCAGTCTTAGGATGAAATTCAGATTCCTTAATGTGGATTCGTAACTTCCTAATAACTAGAGTTATCAAAAATGAATTGGATCAGCTTATCATGTAGAGAGTTCCTTGTCACTAGAAACATCTAGATAGAGGCTGAAAACTGATCATCTTTTAAGGGTGATATGAACAATATTCATCCTTTGCCTGGAAGATAAAAACCAATATCTATTAAACTTACCTTTGTAAAATGCTATGATTCTAATTCATATGTATTGAACATGGTAATAACCAAAAGTCTTGATTAATTAGAAACTCTAATGTAAATATAGATAAATATAAATAAACAATTTTACATTCACAAAGAAAGAGTTGTAAAAACACGAGGTTATCTTATCTGAAAGACTATCATATGTGATAGGAAGCTACTGAGTACACAGAAGTCTGGTTACACAATTTGTCCTTGACTAAGAATTATAGTAAAATTATAAAATGGTCAAATTTATAATTCTGGGGAGTCAGAGAAATGTCACTATAGAACAAATAAAAATAAAGCCCTCTCCTTTGACCCCAAAATTGTTACCTTCACATTTCTAGTTCACTGATATTTTTTGAACTGATGAAAAATTAGGAACTCTTTTGTTGAAAAATGTGCTTACTGCTCCAAATATTCAGAGTGATCATGACCTTCTGAGGTTTGACCATGAATTCACATTAACAGATCCTATATTTACAGAGTGACAAGATAAGATTTGAAGGGAAATACTATAAAATATATATGTAAGTTTTTTTTTTTTATGGTTAACTTTACTATCATTAGTGTTTGAAAATTTTAAATAAATCATAAACATATAAAAAGACTTTAATTAAAATATATCCAAATCTTGTATAAATCTGTATTTGTCTCAGAAAGAAGGTGGTCCTGTGTTAGAAATTAGCATATAGCTCAACTATCTAAATGGTAACCATGTGAATTATAGAGAGGATTTGAAATGAAAGAATAGGAAAAAAATTCCATTAAGGACTTTTTCATGGAAGATTTTAAATATTAAAAAAAAAATTGATGCAGAGACATGCATATCCATGCCGTGAAACCTGATCTCCAGTTTTTAGAGTAATAACACATAAGTTGGTCATTTAATTTGTTTGTTGGATATTGTTTCTAAAATACAGTTGATCAGGGCTTCCCAGGTGGCTCGGTGGTAAAGAATCCACATGTCAGTGCAGGAGACCTGGGTTTGATCCTTGATCTGGAAAGATCCCACATGCCTCGGAGCATCTAAGTCCATGCACCACAACTACTGAGCCTGTGCTCTAGAGCCCAGGAGCTGCAACTATTGAGTCCACATGCCGCAGCTGCTGAAGCCTGAGTGCCCTGGTGCCTGAGCTGGGCAATAATGCAAGCTACCGCACTGAGATGCCTGCGCACCTCAACTGGAGAGACGCCCCCTCTCACTGAGATGAGAGAGAAATCCCTGGCAGCAAGGAAGACCCAGCACAGCCAAACAGAAATAAATGAGATTATTACGAAGATGCCATTGATCACTATTATAGAGATCACTATTACAGTGGCAAGATATGCTTTTTGTAGACTTTCTAAGTTGAACAATAGTCTGATTTGCTTTCAAAGGGCAGAATTATAAAAGTCATGGTATGCCCTGGCCAACTAAGCGTCACAGATATAGATGTTATTGAATTCCAGCAAGGCATCACCCATTAGCCTTGTCACAGTGGGTTGAAATTACATCTTTAGGTACTGCCAACTACTTTAAATTTGATGTCATGGAGGACACATCATTAATTTATTAAACTGCTTTGTCTGAGGAAATGAAAGATGGTTATATTATTTTCCTGAGTCTAAAGGGAGGGAAGAGGGGGACTCAGAATAACAAATGTCTCTTTTACTCACATTAATTCAGATGTCTAAAATGAGGATGAATTCTGAAGAAATATAGAATAACCTATTGAACTACAGAGGCAAAACTTACTGAACTTAGGATATATTTGGTGCATCTTGCCCCTAAAATCCTTTTAAATTGATTGTATCTTTAAAATATAAACTGATTAACCTCATTCCTCTATGAAGAATTTATATTGTCGTGTTTTGCAGTCTCGGGGAAATTTTCTAAAATTACAATAAATTTCAACACATAGGTGAAATTTTAATATTTTTGTACATAGTACATGTTTTGTCTCAGAAAACTGATAAAACACATGCTTCCAGTAAATGCTTCTCTAACTTTTTTGATTCTTAGAATTTACACTTGAGTAAAATATGAATGAATTGTGAATATAAACAGAATTGTTCTCACATTTGCACTTCAAGTGAACAATTAACATTTATAATTTTGAAATTATAAAAGAATGCTTTTTATTACAAATATTAAGAATACAGATAAGCAAAAGTTTAAAAAAATCTGTAATTGTACCTTCAGAGAAAACTTAAAACTGGCATTTTTATTTAAGATTTTTAACTTTACATGCTCCCCAGATGGCATAGTGGTAAAGAAACTGCCTGGCCGATGCAAGAGACATAAGAGACGCAGTTCAGTCCCTGGGTTGGGAAGATGCCCTGGAGGAGGGCATGGCAACCCACTCCAGTATTCTGGAGAATCCCATTGACAGAGAAGCCTGGCAGGCTACAATCCATAGGATTGCAAAGAGCTGAACATGACTGAAGTGACATCATGCACTCAGTCACACAGATGATTATATCAGTTAAATAATGAGAACTATGTATGTTTCTTTTATCTTTTCATTTCCATTGTACATCAGTTAGAATTTTTAGAACATTGTTAAATATTAAGGATGATAATGCATACTGTATCTTGCTTTAATAATATTGCTTCTCACATTTTAGCTTTAAGCACAATGTCAGTATTTGAAGTAATACAAAGGTACTTTAACAAGTTAGTGTCTTTTCTTCTCTAATTTATTAAGATTAATTTGAAACAGAAGATATTAGTACTTATTAAGATTAAGTGTATTTTTTGTACTTTATTAAATGAAGATCCCTTGGAGAAGGGAATGGCAACCCATACCAGTTACTCTTGCCTGGAGAATTCCATGGACAGAGGAGCCTGGCAGGCTACAATCCAGGGTGTCACAAAGAGTCGGACACAACTGAGTGACTATACACACACATTGTTGATATAATTTGTATTTAACTTTATCTTTATAAAAATAATACACATAAAGTAACATATTTTATATGAAAAAGAGTTAATCGCTCAGTTGTGTCCAACTCTTTGTGACCTACCAAGGTTCCTCTGTCCCTGGAATTCTCCAAGCAAGAATACTGGAGTGTGTTGTCATTCCCTTCTCCAGGGGAATCTTCCCCAAGAGATTGAACCGAGGTCTCCTGCATTGCAAGTGGTTTTTTTTTTTTCTTTTACTGTGTGAGCCATCAGGAAAAGCCCAATATTTATACTTAAATATATTTATATATGTGTCTCCTACCACATCTCTTTCCCTCTATGAGTTCTCTTCCTTAGAGGTATCCACTTTGTACTCCTTTAGCTACGCCAAATGGTATTTATTTCCATGTTTTTGTGGTTTGCCTTTTAACGTTCTTAGAGTTCTCTTTAAATTACATTAATTTTTAAATAATTTATTAAGATTTATAATATGGCTTAGTATATACTACATTTTGGCAAATGTTCAATGCACACTTGAATATTTTCTGCAATCACTGTCTCAGGCATGTGTGCTCAGAGGTGTCCAACTCTTTGTGACCTCATGGACTGTAGCTCACCAGGTTCCTCTGTCCTTGGGATTTCCCAGGCAAGAATACTGGAGTGGGTTGCTGTTTCTTCCTCCAGGGGATCTTATCCACTGAGGGATCGAACCCATGTCTCCTGCATCTCCTGCATTGGCAGGGGAATTCTTTTACCAGTGAGCCAGCTGGGAAGCCCAATCACTGTCTGATATTTTCTAATATCAGTCAGAGCAGATTGATTAATGGTTTTGTTGAAATATTCTGTCTTCACTAGTTTTTGTATGAGTTTTCTGTTAATTCCTGAGACAAGTGTTCTATATTTTACATCTATGTTTGCATTAAAAAAATTTCCTTTCGTTTAGTTCAATTGCTCAGTCATGTCCAAGTCTTTGTGATGCCATGGGCTGCAGCATGCCAGGCTTCCCTGCCCATCACCAACTCCCAGAGCTTGCTCAAACTCATGTCCATCGAGTTGGTGATGCCATCCTATCATCTCATCCTCTGTTGTCCCCTTCGCCTCCTGCCTTCAATCTTTCCCAGCATCAGGGTCTTTTCCAATGAGTCAGCTCTTTGCATCAGGTGGCCAAAGTATTGGAGTCCCAGCTTCAGCATCAGTCATTGCAATGAATATTCAAGACTGATTTCCTTTAGAATTGACTGATTTGATCTCCTTGCAGTCCAAGGGACTCTCAAGAGTCTCCTCCAACACCACAGTTCAAAAGCATCAATTCTTCGGCACTCAGCTTTCTTTATAGTCCAACTCTCCCATCCATACATGACTACTTGGAAAAACCATAGCTTTGACTCGATGGACCTTTATTGGCAAAGTAATGTATCTGTTTTTTAATATGCTGTCTAGGTTTGTCATAGCTTTTCTTCCAAGGAGCAAGTGTCTTTTCCTTTATAGTTTTTTTTCCTTTGTAATTTCCTTTATAGTTTGATAAATTTTCAATTCATATATTAAGAAGCTAAGTTGCTAGGCTCATACATTATTTCTTTCAGATGATTCTTTTCCTTTTTTCTTTACCCCTGGTTAATACTTAAGTTTCCTCTCTGATATCAGTATAATCATACCAATCTTCCTATGATTAGTGTTTACACAAAATATCTTTTTATATCCTTTTATTTTCAACCTATCTGTGTCCTTATTTTTAAAGTGTAACTTTTTAACTTAACTACCAATCCAGTATATACATGGATCTGTGTTATGGTTTGTGTTTTCAAACCAAGTCTGACACACTCTAAGATTTATTTCAAGTGTTGACATTTAATATAATTATTGATGTGATTGGGTTATTATTGTTGTTATTTTTTCTTTGCTTTCCAGAGAGAGTCCTGACAGCATCCGAACTCCTCATTTTAGTTTTTCCTGAGGCTCAGTGCACTGCCATCCTTAAGAGGTCACATGATATAAACTGGCATTATATTAATAAATTCCTCTTTTTGCTGAATCATCTAAGAGTTCTGACCAATATATTTACTGCCCCTAGAGATCATTATTAGCAATTGGTGGAAAGATTTATTTTTTATCTTGATTTTTAAAACTCTAACATTATATTCTGAACATTTAAAGTTAAATATTTTCTGCAGCATGAAGTTATTGAAAGAATAATGCTCTATTATACAGCTATGCCACAATTTCTTTGTCCATATTGTATTTAGTTTCTTTTAATCACATTATTTTCATGTGTTAAGTCTTTATGTCTCAAATACATTTACACACAAATGTATATAAAGGATATTTATTTGAAAAAGAAGTTAAATTTAGTAAAATAGTAATTTAAGTAACATTTTTGTTTGTTTTTTAGAACTTCTTGCATGCTAAACCACCCATAGAAAACATTACATGGGTTTATATGACACTTGCTGTCTTTAAGGCATTTGCATTACCACTGAGAAAGAATTATGCATAAAATATGTAAAAAATGACATCTAAGAGGATGTATTTAAGCTTAAAAATGAGATAATCAGAGGAAACCTGAAGGATGATACTGAATAAAGACTGATGAGCTGCTTCATATATATTTTCAAAGCAACATACATTGATAAAACCTTAAAACATCAACTCAAGCCAACTATGTGTCATGGCTGCTACCACAATACAAATGGTACCTTAGACAAACTTTTAGATACAAGGCTTAGTACCATTAGGATTGGGCTTCCCTGGTAGCTTAGATGGTAAAGAATCTGCCTACAATGCAGGAGACCTGGATTTGACCCCTGGGTCAGGAAGATCCCCTGGAGAAGGGCATGGCAACCCACTCCAGTATTCTTGCCTGGAGAATTCCATGGACAGAGGAGCCTGGAGGTCTAAGTCCGTCTCAAGGAGTTGGACACGACTGGGCGACTAACACTTCTACTTTCACCATTAGGATATCATACTGTGAGCTGGCTATTTGCAGAATAGTACCCACTCAGATGTGAAGAATCTGGTAACCATACAAGGAATAATGAAGAAAGTCCATTCTGGAAAGGAGATACATAACCTGGAACAGAGGAATCAGTAGGTTGCATGGTGAGCTGGGCTCCTCCCATAGTTTCAGTGATAGCTATTCTGAGCGAGGCCTGGGTACTTTGTTAGCAAATTTCCTTACATTGCTTGCTTATCTTACAATCATAAGCTCTGGCTTGAAAAATCAAATTTCAGTCCTTTTACACTTAGTATTTAAGCTGAAGTGCCATAATAGTTCATTAAATAATAAATCAGCTTGGTAGAATCACCTTGTTTTTATTTATTGCCATCTTTTAAAAAAGTAGGCCCAGAGAATATGCAAGGAAATGATTTATTGTACACCGTATTTTGTAATTGATATCATTTCTCACAATCAATGTGACATACCTTGGGGTGAGACTCCTGGAGTTTGGTGAGATATATAATTGAGTAAAATCTGGAAATATTGACATTTGGTTGGGCTTCCCTGATAGTTCAGTTAGCAAAATATCGGCCTGCAATGCAGGAGACCTTGGTTTGATTCTTAGGCCAGGAAGATTTGCTGGAGAAGGGGTAGGCAACCCACTCCAGTACTCTTGGGCTTCCCTTGTGGTTCAGATAGTAAAGAATCCACCTGCAATGCGGGAGACCTGGGTTCACTCCCTGGGTTGGGAATATCACCTGGAGAAGGGAGAGGTTACCCACCCCAGTATTCTGGCCTGGAGAATTCTGTGGACTGTATAGTCCATGGGATCACAAAGAGATGGACACAACTGAGTGACTTTCACTTTCAGGCCACATGAAATTCATTTGATGTTTATGCTACAGTGACAATCAAGAAAATAGAAAATACATGAATAGTAGAAGTCAGTTTTGGATTTCATGAGGTTAAATTGAGAGATTTTTGAGAAGCAGAGCAGTTTTAGAGGGAAAACATTTAAAAATGAATACCTGAACAGAAATGTGTTCTAAAGGATCAAAATCTTGATGATCATAGAATCAGAAAGATCTCTGGACTTGAGAAAGAGGAATCCATGTGTGTGGAACATCTCCTAAGATGTTCTCTGGGGTTTAACATGTTTCTTTGTGCTGTGGATAAATATGTGAAGCTGTTTTACCCTGATTTCCCAAAAGTTTTGGAGGAATCAACTTTCATGGATGTGAGAAGAACAGCAAGGTGTGTGTGAAATACATGGGAAGTATGTTAAAGTAGAATGCAGAATGGCCCGTAGAAATTCTGGGCTCAAGATTTTGTATCTGTAAGAGATTGTTGGGTAGTGCCTAGAAAGTTATACAAGTTTATTGACACTTAATTCATTTTTAGCTCTAAGTATCTGATATTATTTTCCTTAACTCCATATTCAATAGATTGATTCCTCTGGTATGTTTGTACAGAATACCATGTCCTAGAGTCTAAGCTTTGTAAAAAGTCTGGAGACATTTCTCTTCTGGATGGAAAGGTCAGGAAATTGGCATCAACCCCCAAACTTGCAAGCTGTTACAAGCTTGCTGACAGCTGGCTACATTTCAAATGAACACCTCATTTAAAAGAACAGAGGAATCAACAAATACTATATATTCTGCAACAGTTGAACCATAGTAGGCTAAAATCTTATTTGGCTCACAAAAATCAGGGCATTCTGTACTATGGCTCACCTATTCTCTGTGAGTTTTCTGTAATCTCTCTCTTCATCCTCATATCATTTTCAGCCTAGTATCACTCTGGAATAGTAATCATGATATTGTTGGATGACCCAATGTCTTCTAATCTTTTGTGTTCTGTGAACAAGCAAAGCCAGCATCATCTGGGATCATATGAAAAACACAGGATCTCAGATCTCGTCATAGACCACCTAAATCAGAATCTTTGTATTGAAAAAATGCCTAGTTTGAGAAGTACTGTTCAAGCCAGTGTTGGTTCTTAGGCAATCTCCCTGGTTATCATAGTAAGAAGATTATGGTCACCTATTAATTTTTTTTTAAAATGTGGTCTCAGAGGTGAAATAGAATGAAGGAATTGATCATTTATCCAAACAATCAACATTACTAGTCACTTATTACAGAAAGTCCCATATATATATATGAACCAATTCCATTTGGAGACCATGGTTGTAAGTCCAATTTGTTTGTAAGTCCAAAAGTTAGCCTAGGTACCTAACTAACACAATCAGCTATATAGTTCTATTCTGTAATAGGATTTGATGCTTTCCATCAAAAAATACATAGATAAAAAACAAACACAAGAAATAAAGAAAACATTTAAAATCTTACAGTACAGTACCTTGAAAAGTACAGTAGGGCAGGACAAACAGCTGGCATACAGGGGCTGGCACACATGCTCATATCTTTGCAAACTTTGGAAAGTTTGCAGCTTGAAGGCTTGTATATAGGGAACTTACTATGATAAAAACTATGTCAGAAATACAGAGATAGGGATTCTTGCCTGGAAAAATCCCGTGGACAAAGAAGCCTGGAGGGCTAAAGTTCATGGGGTCACAAAGAGCTGGACATGGCTTAGGAAGTAAGCCATTTAAATAGTGTTAGAAATATAGAGAAAGGGATACAGTTCTATGTATGTACTCTATATGATAAGCACTATGGAAGTATAAAGATAGGGATAGAATTCTTGCCCAAGAAGCCCATACCTCATGGAGAAGCAGTGGACTGGAGGTTGCTCCACACTTCTCCCACCCTGTTGAAGTCATTATTTCCTTTGGTGGTCAGAGTAAATCATGTGGCTTCTGCCTGTGGTACCATACATAAACCAATGCCTTCCTTAATATTTCAGAGGGTTGCTGGGCATATTGCATCATCTTTTTCCAAAAGATCTTGAGGACCACTCCCCAGGAATCTCATTTATTTAGAGCTTCTCTCTGCTACCGTTCCATGTCCACCCACTTGGCCCTACATGCACTTCATGGGCAGGACCTCTTCTGTGGAATATGGGGGTGTAAGGATGGACAGAGGGGAGGAGTTAGAACTGTGGGCAGAGCTCAGAAGCCTTGCTCTAGTTAAGCCAAAATTCACAGATCAACACAGCAGGTTCTGTGGGTGGTGCAACTGGAGTTGAAAGCAACTGAATAAATATTTAATTATATTGTAAGCATTGGTTTCAGGAAGAGGCTGGAACCTGAAGGGGACGGAGGGCTCATGTCCAATACAGTAAACATCGCAAATTTTCTCCCAGTGCCTCTGACATTGTCTTTATGCTTCCATTTCCTATTGTTTCTCTCTAATTGCAGACTTCCTTTAAAAATATTACTGTGTTCCATTGCTGACCTCTGCTCTCAGGCTGATGGTTGAAGCAGCTATGTAGAGAAACCACAGGCAGGTTTTATGTGCAATTCTGAAGCTGAGATAAATTTCTGTATCTACAGGTTTGTATGTGGTGGATAAGCAGGAAGCGCTTCTTATCTGGGGACAAATGCATGGGTTTGGGCAGTTTTGCAGAACTGTGTGGCAACGGCAACTGTTTCTAAAACAACATGCTGACCCAATTGCACTATGTTTATTTATCCCTTAAATAGAGGCCCCTTTTCTCTCTGAAAGGAGACGACTTAGAGAATACACACAGATTCAGTCATCCTAGATACATATAATGAATGGTGATCTGGCTATAAAATGAAAGTGACGGTCCTTCAGGCCAGGTATTTCAAGGCTGAATGTTTTTCCCAAGGCTGAGTGCTTGACTGAAAACAAGAAAACAGGCTGGCAGTTGCAGACAGTACTTGACACATTTTTGGTATAAATGATGAAATGCATTGCAGTTCTGTGGTTCATCTCCTTGAGGCATCTTAGAAGCAGTGAGGTGTCTGGGTCACGTGAACCAAGCAGCAGCCAGTGGAAATGAAACATTTATCTTCTTGTCATCAGCCTCAGTCCCTGAATAAAATCAACTGAGCCCCAAACTCCCGCTTAATGAGACAAAGTGCCACTTCATCAATACCAAGTCACTCTGCTGGGATACACTTAATTTCCTATTTTCTCAGGAGAAAGACGAGAAAAACAAAGAATTATTGCTCAATACATGAGGCTGACTTTTGCACTAAGCATAAAAGCAAAATCTAATTCCTCCTCCAAACCCTGGGAGATCAAATCTGGGTTTATGCTCTCACCACAAATTGGAAGACACATTTATTTCAGAATTCAACAGAAAATAAAGGAAGATTAATGGGGAAAAACAAATACACGCACAAGAAAAACTAGTACCTTCCAGTGGAGGGAGAGCTAGATGTCTTTTCACATTGTACATAAGATTGTTTCATAAACATTAACGAAAGATTAAAAACTCTTGAGCACATCAAGGCATATCTCTGCATTTATAAGGCATTATCAAGTTATGACTTGGAACTCTGGGCCCTAATCAGGTAAGTGATATTGACAATAGATGTAAAACTTCCGGAAAATTTTAACTTTGAGTAGAAAAGCTCTATTTATCTGCCTGTGTATGGATATGCATGTGTGTGTCTGTGAGCCAGCCCAATAATTGTAATCATTAACCATATAGTCAGATTCTTATTCAGCTAAAATCAGACAAACCACCAGGCCTTCACATACGTGGCCTGAATAAGCCTCCCGGAAAGCCTGTGCTCAGTAGCTTTAGTCCTGTCCGACTCTCTGTGGCCCATGGGCTGTAGCCCACCAGGCTCCTCCATCCACAGGATTCTTTAGGCTGGATTACTGGAGTGGGTTGTCATTTCCTCCTCCAGGGGATCTCCCCAACCCAGGGATCAAACCTCTGTCTCTTTTGTCTCCTGCATTGCAGATTCTTTACCCACTGAGCCACCTGGGAAGTCCCACAGTAAGCCTATGAGGTGGGTATTAAGATTATTTCTCTTTTGGAGATAGAGGAAGTTGAAATTTCCTTCCTGAGCGGTTGAGGATCACATGACTACTAGGGTAGGACTGGGGTACCTGGATGCAATGACCTTTCACTGTCCTGGGAGCTAGCATTCATTCATTCACCTACCATTAATTCAATACTTCATCCATGTCGTGAGGCTTTATATGTTGTGTTTCATGTCATTATTACAACAGCCCCACAAGGTGTGTGTTTATCACCATTCCCACTTTACAGAGGAGGAAATTAAGATAGAAGTCATCTGGGGAGCTTGTCTTTAGGAAGTGGCAATGCCATATTGTCATGGAGGATTTCTGATGCCAAAGTAGCTGCTCTTCCTACTACGGCATACTGCCCGAACACGTTTCGTAAAAGAACTCTGTCCTTTAAAAGTGAAAGTGTTAGTTGCTCAGTCATGTCTGACTCTTTCTGACCCCATGGACTGTAGCCTGCCCAGCTCCTCTGTCCATGGAATTCTCCAGGCAAGAATACTGGAGAGGGTAGCCATGCACGCCTCCAGGGAGGGGATCTTCCCAACCCAGGGATCAAATCCAGGTCTCCTGCTTTGCAGGCAGATTCTTTACCATTGAAGCCACTAGGGAAGCCACAGAAAAAGGACAGAAGAAGAAAAGCAAGTCAACAAAAAACTTGACAAGTTTCAGACAAGTAAAATCATAATGAAGCCAGGTTTATAGTTGGACATAAAAATAAGGCTTATGGGAGAATGTGACTACGTAGGATAATGAGTAGATTGTGGTTTCAACTTTCTCATGTCCTCCATTTAATGTTTCTTAAGATTCTGCTTCAGGGAGCTTCCTATAAGTCTAGTCTTTCCTGCAGTTTCTGCCAACATTTTCCTTGGCTAAGCATCAGAGCATTCCTTATTTGCTGGGGGACCTTTGGACATTCAGTAGGGTACAGCTCATATTCCCAGGGAGCAAAGTGAAGGAAAGCACCCTGAATAAGTCTGTAGAACATACTTTCTTTGATCCTTCAAAGTAAAAATGCTATTGAAGTGCACAAAATTAATTTTCCATTAATTTAAAAGATACTAAACAACAGAAGACCATGTCTAATTACTTCGATGCCTGAACCTCATATTGTTGACTTCATTTACTTTTGTAAAGACAAGTATTTCCATGAAACAAAATGCTTCTGCAGAAAATGCCAGTCTCCTGAGAGAGGAAACCAAATACCCAAAACATGAAGAAGATGAAGAAATTAAAAGATGTTCAAAGACATGCTGTTCCAGACCTAAATGGTATCTTCCAGAGACTCCTCACATTTCCTCTCAGCCTCACAGCCCTTTCTTAGAGATCCTACTCTGAAAGCTGCCTCTACTGTTTTTGCTGAGACCCCTAGGGACCAACTCTACCTCCCTGGGTCCAGAGTAGACAATAAATATTTGTTGATTTCCTAACAAATGGTTAGGAACAACCATGGTTGAAATGGTTGAAATGGTTGAAAGCAACAAGAATTTATTATCCTACATTTCTGGAGGCCAAAGCCCAAAATGGGTGATGAGATCAAGGTGTTGGCAAGAGCAGGTGCCTTTTGGAGGCTGTAAGGAAGATTGATTCCCTTGTCTTTTCCAGTTCTTGAGGTCACTCACATTCCTTGGCTTGTGGCCCCGTTTAATCACCAGCAATGTCAGACCAAGTCGTTTCCATGCTGCCAGGTCTCTTGTTCTCCCTCATCTGCCTCCCTCTTTCACTTTTAAAGAACCTCGTGATTATATTAGGCTCACCCGCTAGTCCAGGTTAGTCTCCCCATCTCAGGGTCAGCTCACTAGCATCCTCAATTCCATCTATAATGTTGTTTCTCTTTTGCCATGTCACATAACATAGTCATGCATCCCGGGGATTAGGACACAGGCACCTGTAAGGAAAAGGAAGAGTGTAGGTACAGATTGCACACCTTGATGAGCTGAATGAACAAGATCAGAAAAAGAAAAGCTCTGTCTAGTCATCTGTCTTTGTGGTCAAACCATGATTTTGAATTGACAGTGATCATAGACCTAAAATTTAAAAATAACCCCAAAGACTGAAAGTTTGCATTTATCCCTTTGAAAAGTCCATTAACTATCTTGTGACTTAAAAAATAACAAATTATAATGATAAAAGAAGATCAAATGGTTGATGTCATAGAGTATTTAAATCTCTGTGCTATAGAAATAAAAATCAAATACCATCACCAGAAAAAATAAACTATGCAAAGACTCAAAGTCACTCTATTTTATAACTGGCTTCCTATCATGATAATATAATTAACTGACTGTGGAGATAACCCAAATTCCAGGTATATCACTTCCTATAATCCTTGGATGTAGATCCTCATTAGAGCAAAGTCAAAGGAACTGCACTGGTTTATCACTATCCTGCCAAATATACTGTTTACATATATGTGTTAGCAATACATTTTTAAGAATTCTTGTAATATACAGCAGTGAACGTGCTTCTTTCCTGCAATAACCTCATTGATGCCCATTTTAGTAGAGAGCAAAAAGCGAAGCATCTAGTTGACAATTGCCACCCTTACTCACCTGGATGAATTTCACATCACAAAGTATCTCTTTTTTATATGTTTTTCCCATGAAAGAAACAAAATCCTAGAGAAATGCAGCTTTCTCCGTCCAATTTGAAGGGCATGTAAAAGCAGACATTGAAATTCTTAAAGATATTTAAGGTTACTATCAGCACTTAGTATTTGGCATCCTTTCACATCAAAATAACATTTTGGATGCAGTTTTCCCAAACCTTATCAACATCCTGATTCATTCTGATATCTGTTACATCTATGTGACAAAATTGACCAGATGAAGAGAAACAATCACCTTATTTGGAATTTAGAATCTTACATGATTCCTCTAATATAATCTTGGTTTTGAAAGTCCTTCTTTATCAAGTTTCCTTTTGAGATTTTATTGTTGGGGATGACTTCTAGGTTTTAAAGCACAGTTGAAAGTTGCTCTCTTTCTCCCCCGAAAAAAGTGCATGCTTTTGCTCCATCGCTTTAGTCATGTCTGACTCTTTGCAACCCTATGGACTGTACCCTGCCAGGTTCTTCTGTCCATGGGATTCTCCAGGCAAGAATACTGGAGTGGGTTGCCATGCCCTTCTCCAAGGGATCTTCCCAACCCAGGAATCAAACCCCAGTCTCTTACGCCTCCCGCATCAGCAGGGGAGTCTTTACAACTAGCGTCACCTGGGAAGCTCCCCAAGAAGTGGGTTCCAGTTAAATTTTGAATCATTGCCATGTAGCTTGTATTTGTGGACCCTTGTCATCTGCCATTCATGCAGGCTTATTTCTGAAAGCCATCAGTTTTAGCCAGTAATTTCCCATCTCCCAGATTATCTTTCTTCTTGTTACAATTCAAATTACTCAGTTAAGAACACCATGCACTATCTTATTTACTTTAATACTAAGAAAACTATCCTCAATTTACAGATAAAGATGATGAGGCTAAGAAGAATTAATACACTTAAATCTTACTGCTAGTAGTGGTGGAGGAGGGACTTTGACCCAGGCTACCCAAGGCCAGCATCTGTGATCTTGAACCAAGTGAATAAACCCGACCACTTCTACAAGCTAGTATGTTTCTGGCTTATTCTTTTATAAAGAAATGCAATAAAGTAAATATTAAATATTTAATATGCTCTATGGAAGAATAAGATCTTTTCAGAAGCTACCCTAAACTATCATGCATCATTACTGGTATACTGTTAACTTTGTTAATAACAAGTGTATCTTTGTTGTTGTTCCGTTGCTAAGTCATGTCCAACTCTTTGAAACCCAGTGGAGTGCAGCACACCAGGCTTCCCTGCCCTTCATTTTCTCCCAGAGATTGCTGAAATGCATGGCCATTGAGTCGCTGATGTTATGGTAGCAAACAATTTGAAATAAGCAATTCAAGGAAATTCAAGAAAAATTTCAGTCTCTAGATCTTGTAAAATGACAGAATTTTCTCTTTATTTCTCCTTGAATTTTCTAGATTTTACTGTCTTGTTTCAAAAATCACAAATAGATACACTATGGGACTATGTATCATTTTGATCTTTTAAAATTTAACCAGGTATGTTATATAATTGTATTTATAGGTGACATATTCAAAATTGATTTTAATTATAGTGAAATACCATAATTTAAAATTTACCATCTTAGCTATTTTAAATGTACAGTACTGTTAATTTTATTCACACTGTTGTGCAACAGACCTCCAGTACTTTAATCTTTGCAAAACTCTATCCCTATTAAATAAAAAAAAAAAAAAATCACCATTTCTCCCTCTCCCCTCACCCCTTGGCAACCACCAATTTATTTTCTATCTCAATGAATATGACTACTTCATATACCCCATAAAAGTGAAACCATACATCGTTTCTCTTTTGTCACCAATTAATTTTACCGCAAGCTTCATCCATGTTGTAGCATGTACCTGCACTTTTTCCTCTTTTAAGGCTGAATCTACCATTTGTATGTATGCACCACCTTTTGTTTATTCACTCATTTGTGGGTGTGTCCTTGGTTTACTTCTGCCTCTTAGCTATTGTGAATAATGCTGCTATGAATGTGAGTGTGCAAACATCTCTCTTTGAGGCCATGCTTTCAATTCTTTGGATCATATGCTAATTCTAGTTTTTATTTTTAAGGAAGCTCCATACTGTTTTCCATCGTGGCTGTACCATTTTCCTTTCCTATCAACAGTGCACAGGGTGTCAATATTTTCATATCCTCACCAACACTGACTTACATGCACCAGAATGAAACTGTACTTCTCCTGACACCATTTACAAAAATTATCTCAGAATGGATTCAAGACCTAAAGGTAGGACCTAAAAGTATACAATTCTTAGAAGAAAACAAGGGAAATTCTGCACAATGCTGGATTTGACAATAATTTCTTGGACATGATACCAAAAGCATAACAAGACAATATGAATAGAATTCCAAAGAGCCAATTATGTGTTACAGCATTTTGGCCATAGAGACAATTATCCATTTGTTAGGGCAGGATTATGATTTTTGGCAATACTCTACCTGTTTGGAGGGTTTTGCTTGAATTTAACATTTATATGCATCTGAAGTCTTATTATTCATTTGTTTTCTTCTTCTTCTATTTCTTTTCTTCTTGGAAGGCATGATACAGAATTCTCCTCTGCTCAGAGAACTAAATACTTCAAAGAGCAAGTTAATACATTCTTAGTGTGCCCAAGATGGTACATACAATACAGGCCAAATAGATCTTGTTGAGTGTCTGACTTAGTTTTACAAATGAGAGAAGCTGTAGCTCTTGATATGAATGGATGGAATTGAATCTTTATGCTTTGATTATTTTAAATCAACCTTTTACTCTAAGAAGACCATTTCAGGCCACATGTAAATGTATAAAAAAACACTGAAATGTTAAGACCTTGACTTTCTCAGAATAAATTGTCAAATATATTATAATCTATCAAGCATTGAATGTATCTGAAGTTAATTTGATGATTCCAGAGGGTTACTCACAAGGAAAATTAAGAGTGCAATTTAAAACAATAATTTTTGAAGCAGCAAAATTTGTATTTTCTTCTTTATATTCAATATTTTAATACTTATAAAGATATTACTTATATCTGAAGATGTCTTTATAGTTATAATGTCACATGAAGGAAAACATGCAAATTAATAAACAATACTCATTCTTTAAGTATATTGGTTGCTCTGCCATACAATTTTGGTTTTTATGTTGTTTTTGTGCTATCAAATCACTTAATAGTTCAAAAGAGTGAGATAAAGAAGTTCAGAGGTTTCTCTGAAGTAATTTAAGTTTGAATCTATACAAATCAAGAGATTGTGCTTTCTCACTAGAAATATATTTCCTTGGAACAGGAGGTGTTTCTTTAAAGTTAAGACAGCCTGGGAAACAGATGCAGAGATGCAAAGATGAATTGTTAGTCTTATCTAAGAAACAGGAGATCTCACCACTTCAAACAAAAAAGAAATTGTTTTTATGCATATTTTCATCTCTGTATGTTAATTATCTTCGTAGTCAACCAAAAACCTATCTAATCTGAACGTCAAATACTACTTTAGGTATTACTGATTGCAGATTGTAAGTCAGATTTTATTATAAGGCTTTTGTTTTTACATCTTTCATAAGAAATACAATTTAACTCCAGTTTTTTTCTACTTGCAGGGGCTTGTAAATCTATTGCTAAAAAATGTTTAGAAGTATTGACTGGTTGATTATTGAGTACCCTTAGCAAACCACTGGCCTGGAATACACCTAAATCAATCTTCATGCTTGCCTGCTTTGACTACCAATTCCACCACAGACAGATTTATTTACAAAGGCAATGGGCTGTTTTGCTTTAAGATTTTAGATTAACTTTGGGATAGCTGTGCTTGACTGTGTTATAGCACAGTTATTTTTTTTAAAAATTATGAAATGACTACAGTATACTGTAGTCAGAGTATACTCTGAGAACCAAGAATTCAGAATGGGTATTGTGTGCTTTGATTTGTATAGGAGAACTATGTTTCTCAAAAGGCATAATGATATTATACATTAAGTGTAGGCATGACTTTTCCGTAACTGATATGGTCAGAGATGGGATTAATAATTTTAAAAAAAACCTCTTATCACTATAAAATTACTCTGCCTATTCTATAAAAATCATCCTATCCTGTAAAATCACTGCAGATAGTGACTGCAGCCATGAAATTAAAAGATGCTTCCTCCTTGAAAGAAAAGCTATGACCAACCTAGACAGCATATTTAAAAGCAGAGACATTACTTTGCCAACAAAGTTCTGTCTAGTCAAAGCTATGGTTTTTCCTGTAGTCATGTATCGATGTGAGAGTTGGACTATAAAGAAAGCTGAGGGCCAAAGTATTGATGCTTTTGAACTGCGGTGTTGGAGAAGACTCTTGAGAGTCCATTGGACTGCAAGGAGATCAAACCAGTCAATCCTAAAGGAAATAAGTCCTGAGTGTTCATTGGAATGACTGATGCTGAAGCTGAAGCTCCAATGCTTTGGCCAGCTGGTGCGAAGAGCTGACTCATTTGAAGAGACCCTGATTCTGGGAAAGATTGAGGGCAGGAGGAAAAGGGGACGGCAGAGGGTGAGATGGTTGAATGGCATCACCGACTCAATGGATTTGAGTTTGAGCAAGTTCCATGAGTTGATGATAGACAGGGAATCCTGGAGTGCTGCAGTCCATGGGGTCTCAAAGAGTCAGGCCTGACTGAGCAACTGAACTGAACTGAACTGCAAACCTCCTAGAAATTTAACAGGGCTTGAATAATATTTAAAACATTCAATCATTTTGATGTGTAGCCAATCCATAAATTCTAACTCTGGGGCACTGTATTTTAAAGCTTAAAGAGACTACATATTCTAGTTTCCTTACTTTACAAATGGTGCAACTAAAGATCAGAAAAATAAAATAATCAATGGCCAAGTGAGGATTGAAACTAGGTAGGGTCCCTGGCAGAGGAGATACTTTTATTTCAACCATCACATTCCAAAGTAGCAATTTGGTACAGATACTGCTGGAAGGTCTTTTCTGAAAATGCTCTGTAAAATAGAAGGACTCTCATTCTGTAAGAATAACCTGGATCATGAATGCTCCAACCTCTGAGCTCTGTTGTCTGGTGATCTACCTGAAAATTTTGGAAGGAGACAGGGAATACTGGTTCCCCGTGGACTTTTGAAGAGAATTTGAATACAGGAGAAATGGGAGCCTTTCCATGGAGAATGGGCAACAGATGACAAAATGGGAAAGAGATTAGGAAAGTAGATGATGGAAAAATTATTTACAGAAAACCAAAGGAAGCTGGGATTGAATATGGGGTTGGGGTTAATTAGAGGTCTTGAATGAGTGATGTATTCAGTATGAGTTACCTATTAATTAGGCAATCTTGGGACCAATCTAATGACATTGCAGTGAAGAGTGAAATTAGCTCACTGTCTGAATCTTTTCTTAAAACCATCAGCGTCAGCTAGTGCAGTGTTGAAATAAGCTGAATGAACTTTTGCAGGGTTTGGCTATTGACGTGGTTTTTCTCTAAGGGTACAAGTTAAGGAACGTACACATCATTTATTCCCCATTGAAAGTGAAAGTCGCTCAATTGTGTCCTACTCTTTGCAACCCCATGGACTATACAGTCTATGGAATACTCTAGGCCAGAATACTGGAGTGGGTAGCTTATCCCTTCTTCAGGGGATCTTCCCAACCCAGGAATTGAACTGGGGTCTCCTGCATTGCAGGCAGATTTGTTATCAACTGAGCCATCAGGGAAGCCCTATTAAAACTGGGTAATTGTTGGGAAGCATTGTAACTATTGTGTGAGCTGAGTTAAAAGTTTTTGTAGCATGAATTATGTCAAAGACTTGAATGCAATAGTTGCCAATTAATATGTAAATGACTCCAAGCAGCAAGCCAGTTTAATCATCATTTTTATTAAAAATTTTTGTAAAAGCTGAGCGAATTCAGCACCACTAAACCAGCTCTTCAACAAATGCTAAAGGATCTTCTCTAGACAGGAAACACAGAAAGGTGGTATAAACTCAAACCCAAAACAACAAAGTAAATGGCAACGGGACCATACCTATCAATAATTACCTTAAGTGTAAATGGGTTGAATGCCCCAACCAAAAGACAAAGACTGGCTGAATGGATACAAAAACAAGACCCCTATATATGCTGTCTACAAGAGACCCACCTCAAAACAAGGGACACATACAGACTAAAAGTGAAGGGCTGGAAAAAAATATTTCACGCAAATGGAGACCAAAAGAAAGCAGGAGTCGCAATACTCATATCAGATAAAATAGACTTTAAAATAAAGGCTGTGAAAAGAGACAAAGAAGGACACTACATAATGATCAAAGGATCAATCCAAGAACAAGATATAACAATTATAAATATATATGCACCCAACATAGGAGCACCACAATATGTAAGGCAAACACTAACCAGTATGAAAGAGGAAATTAATAGTAACACAATAATAGTGGGAGACTTTAATACCCCACTCACAACTATGGATAGATCAACTAAACAGAAAATGTACAAGGAAACACAAACTTTAAATGACACATGGACCAGCTAGACCTAATTGATATCTATAGGACATTTCAGCCCCCAAAAATCAACTTCACTTTTTCTCAAGTGCACACGGAACCTTCTCCAGAATAGATCACATCCTGGGCCATAAATCTAGCCTTGGTAAATTCAAAAAAATTGAAATCATTCCAGTCATCTTTTCTGACCACCATGCAGTAAGATTAGATCTCAATTACAGGAAAAAAATTATTAAAAATTCAAACATATGGAGGCTAAATAACATGCTTCTGAATAACCAACAAATCATAGCAGAAATTAAAAAAAGAAATCAAAATATGCATAGAAACTAATGAAAATGAAAACACAACAACCCAAAACCTATGGAACATTGTAAAAGCAGTGCTAAGGGGAAGGTTCATAGCATTACAGGCTTACCCCAAGAAACAATAAAAAAGTCAAATAAATAACTAGAGAAGGAAGAAATGAAGAACCCCAGGGCTAGTAGAAGGAAGGAAATCTTAAAAATTAGGGCAGAAATAAATGCAAAAGAAACTAAAGAGACCATAGCAAAAATCAACAAAGCTAAAAGCTGGTTTTTTGAAAAAATAAACAAAATTGACAAACCGTTAGCAAGACTCATTAAGAAACAAAGGGAGAAGAACCACATTAACAAAATTAGAAATGAAAATGGAGAGATCATGACAGACAACACTGAAATACAAAGGATTATAAGAGACTACTACCAGCAGCTCTATGCCAATAAAATGGACAACTTGGAAGAAATGGACAAATTCTTAGAAAACTATAACTTTCCAAAACTGAGCCACAAAGAAATAGAAGATCTTAGACCCATCACAAGCAAGGAAATTGAAACTGTAATGAGAAATCTTCCAGGAAACAAAAGCCCAGGACCAGATGGCTTCACAGCTGAATTCTACCAAAAATTTAGAGAAGAGCTAACACCTATCTTACTCAAACTCTTCCAGAAAATTGCAGAAGAAGGTAAACTTCCAAACTCATTCTATGAGGCCACCATCACCCTAATTCCAAAACTAAAAATGCCACAAAAAAAGAAAACTACAGGCCAATATCACTGATGAACATAGATGCAAAAATTCTTAACAAAATTCTAGCAAACAGAATCCAACAACATATTAAAAAAATCATACATCATGACCAAGTGGGCTTTATCCCAGGAATGCAAGGATTCTTTAATATCCACAAATCAATCAATGTAATACACTGCATTGACAAATTGAAAGATAAAAACCACATGATTATCTCAATAGATGCAGAAAAAGCCTTCGACAAAATTCAACATCCTTTTATGATTAAAACTCTCCAGAAAGCAGGAACAGAAGGAACATACCTCAACATAATAAAAGCTATATATGACAAACCCACAGCAAGCATTACCCTCAAGGGTGAAAAATTGAAAGCATTTCCCCTGAAATCAGGAACAAGACAAGGGTGCCCACTCTCACCACTACTATTCAACATAGTTTTGGAAGTTTTGGCCATAGCAATCAGAGCAGAAAAAGAAGTAAAATGAATCCAGACAGGAAAAGAAGAAGTGAAACTCTCATTGTTTGCAGATGACATGATCCTCCACATAGAAAACCCTAAAGACTCTACCAGAAAATTACTAGAGCTAATCAAAGAATACAGTAAAGTTGCAGGATATAAAATTAACACACAGAAATCCCTTGCATTCCTGTACACTAACAATGAGAAAACAGAAAGAGAAATTAAGGAAACAATACCATTCACCATTGCAACAAAAAGAATAAAATACTTAGGAGTATATCTACCTAAAGAAACAAAAGACCTATACATAGAAAACTATAAAAACACTGATGAAAGAAATCAAAGAGGACACAAACAGATGGAGAAATATACCGTGTTCATGGATTGGAAGAATCAATATTGTCAAAATGGCTATACTACCCAAAGCAATCTATAGATTCAATGCAATCTCTATCAAGCTACCAATGGTATTTTTCACAGATCTAGAACAAATAATTTCACAAATAGCCAAAGTAATCTTGAGAAAGAAGAATGGAACTGGAGGAATCAACCTGCTGGACTTTAGATTATACTACAAAGCCACAGTCATCAAGACAGTATGGTATTGGCACAAAGACAGAAATATAGATCATTGGAACAGAATAGAAAGCCCAGAGATAAATCCACGAACCTATGGACACCTTATCTTTGACAAAGGAGGCAAGAGTATACAATGGAAAAAAGACAACCTCTTTAACAAGTGGTGCTGGGAAAACTGGTCAACCACTTGTAAAAGAATGAAACTAGAACACTTTCTAACACCATATACAAAAGTAAACTCAAAATGGGTTAAAGATCTAAATGTAAGACCAGAAACTATAAAACTCTTAGAGGAGAACATAGGCCAAACACTCTCTGACATAAATCACAGCAAGATCCTCTATGACCCACCTCCCAGAATATTGGAAATAAAAGCAAAAATAAATAAATGGGACCTAATGAAACTTAAAAGCTTTTGCACAACAAAGGAAACTATAAGCAAGGTGAAAAGACAGCCCTCAGATTGGGAGAAAATAATAGCAAATGAAGCAACAGACAAAGGATTAATCTCAAAAATATACAAGCAGCTCCTGCAGTTCAATTCCAGAAAAGTAAATGACCCAATCAAAAAATGGGCCAAAGAACTAAACAGACATTTCTCCAAAGAAGACATACAGATGGCTAACAAACATATGAAAAGATGCTCAACATCACTCATTATCAGAAAAATGCAAATCAAAACCACAATGAGGTACCATTACATGCCAGTCAGGATGGCTGCTATCCAAAAGTCTACAAGCAATAAATGCTGGAGAGGGTGTGGAGAAAAGGGAACCCTCTTACACTGTTGTTGGGAATGCAAACTAGTACAGCCACTATGGAGAACAGTGGAGATTTCTTAAAAAACTGGAAACAGAACTGCCATATGACCCAGCAATCCCACTTCTGGGCATACACACCAAGGAAACCAGATCTGAAAGAGACTTGTACACCCCAATGTTCATCGCAGCACTGTTTATAATAGCCAGGACATGGTAGCAACCTAGATGCCCATCAGCAGACGAATAGATAAGGAAGCTGTGGTACATATACACCATGGAATATTACTCAGCCATTAAAAAGAATTCATTTGAATCAGTTCTAATGAGATGGATGAAACTGGAGCCCATCATACAGAGTGAAGTAAGCCAGAAAGATAAGGACCAATACAGTATACTAATGCATATATATGGAATTTAGAAAGATGGTAGCAATAACCCTATATACAAAACAGAAAAAGAGACACAGATGTACAGAACAGAATTATGGACTCTGTGGGAGAAGGCTAGGGTGGGATGTTTTGAGAGAACAGCATCGAAACATGTATATTATCTAGGGTGAAACAGATCACCAGCCCAGGCTGGATGCATGAGACAAGTGCTCGGGCCTGGTGCACTGGGAAGACCCAGAGGAATCGGGTGGAGAGGGAGGTGGGAGGGGGAATCGGAATGGGGAATACATGTAACTCCATGGCTGATTCATGTCAATGTATGACAACTAATTAGCCTCCAACAAATAAAAATAAATGAAAAAAAAAAAAAAGAAGGCAAAAGAAAATTTTTTTTTGTAGAGGTACTCTCTGATTGTCTGAAAGCTCGGGTCATTAATTTTTAAAAGAGTATCTAGAAGTTTGAAATATAGGTAAGGAGAAAAAGGAAGGAAAAATTCTATTTATCTTTTTTTCCATTTATTTATGTTGAACTTTTTATATTGACCCTGTAACGTTCTTTCCATAATCACTTCGATTATCTTAACACTATGCTTCTGAAGCTTTTGAAATTCAGGATTTTATATAAACAACCTCTGGAGAAAGAAACACTATGGTAATGTGACAAACAACATACTAATTGGCAGGGTCCTAAGAAGTCACTAAAAATAAATTCCATAGTGTGAGAACTGTCATCTTTTAGGCAAGTAGTTTTCAATTCTTTGAACATTTACTTTATTGAACTATTGAGACAAAGGGGTGTAGTAGTCAATTTAGCTATGGCTTTAAAATGTAAGACAATGTGAGTATAGCAGATATGGCAGGAAAAAAAGTCTTCCTGGTCTGAACCTCATTCATTATAAGAGCTAATATACAATTGAATCTCTGCTGTACTTTATGCTCATTGCTTTTCAGGCATTAGCTCATTTAATTTTCCAACTCTATGAAATATGTAACATTATCCCCATTGTATAGAGAAGGAAACTGAAACTCAAGGATATTAAGTAGTTCTTCCAAGTCCCAGTGAGCTGGGTTTTGTATGTAAACACAGTGATAAGAAGCTTTCTATGACCAGGATGATATCTGTGGTTATTGTGATCTCAACAAGCAAAGTATGTAGAAAATCTGAAATAACTGGGAAAGACCTTCTAGCTCTAGCTCAGGTGCTTTGATAGAGAATCCTTACGTTTAAGGGCAAATTCAGACACATAGCCTTCAAAGCGTGAAGAGAGGGATAAGGACCTGCAGTGGACATTCAACCATCTTTACTAAGTGGCTTATACTCTGGTTTTTCTTCAGATCCTATAAATCTGTTGCCTTTTACTAAGTGGCATTTCTGAATCCCTTGTAAAGAAACAATGACCCCTCCACAGGAATTACAGTCCTTAGGATATCAATTCTTGCAGCTTTGTGGAATGTTTAAGGCTATTTTGAAGGGAAACTGAAGAAAGAAGTCAAAGAGAATTTTCTTCTATTTTTGTCAGGGAGATAACCATGTTTACACTCTGTCAGCTTTCCTCCATTGTAATAGTGGAAGGAATTAAGTTCATTATATTGTTTTAACATAGAACTGCCTTGTGTTGACAAAATGTTCTGAGAGTTGGCTTGCTAATCCTGTTCAACAAACCAACTGAAATGGCTATACATTATGTATTTTAGCTCCAGAGGACTCCTGTGAGTGAGGTTGCATTTAAAAAGTATGCCCCTCAAACCCTAGTTGAAGTGAAAAGCTAACAGATTTCATATACAGACAGGATGAGAATACATTTATGATGCTTTCAGTTGATTTTATTCTACCTGATTTTGGATCGCTAAACAAATAATAGGAAAACAAACATTACAAACTGTTCTTCAAAAAGAAAGAGCATTGCCAAAGTTGCTTGTAACCAAACCAGGTTCATTGGTCAAACCCTAAGATGCCAAGACTTTTTGGCGGCAAAGATTTTTTTTAGGAGGTGGGCAATGGAAAAGAGGGAGAACAAGCTTCCGATCTGCCGGCATGGAGGCGAGGGGCTTAAAGTATTTATGAGAAAAGGAAAGAGGGTGATCTGAGGTGTAGGGAGGTTGGGTAGAAGTGATCGGAGATAAGAACAAAGTGCAGCTAAGCCACAGACTTCTTCAAGACTGATGTTCAGAGAATGGCTGGGCCAGCAGGTTCAGAGGGTGGAGGTTTGGATTCTCTGACGTCAAAAAGTCACCAATATGAGGACTGCACACGCACAGTTGGAGAGTCAGTGAGCCTAACCAGTCTTAACTGGCTTGAGCTCAAATTGTTCATAGCAGACTCTGAGTTTGTGAAGAATAACTCTGGCAACCATCTTTATTGTTTCTAGGCTATGTGATGACAAGTTCTTGTGAAACAAAGCCAGTTTGGGCTTTATCAGTTTCAGTTCATTATTTATTAAGCAAGTAACAGTTTTAAAGAACAGTTTGTAATTTTTTTTTTTCACTTCAACTAGAGCTTGAGGGGTGTGTTTTTTGAAATGCAGTCTCATTCACAGGAGTTTCTTGGAGCTAAAATACATAACAGGCTCTAACTGATGACTATTCTCGGTTTCAGATCTTGAATAAAATGTTGTTTTTGTTGGTGTCTGAGTGTGTGTTCCACTAAGAATTCATCTATACTTATTCTAGGAAATAATTTTGAATCTGTGCAATTTCCTCACCCTGACTTAAAAAAAAAAAACTCTTAGAAGCTTAGAAAGTTTATCCAGTGTTTTCCAAAACTTTAAAAAAAATTACACTTTCTTTATATTGATTTGTCCTTTCAAAAATCTATATATTTCTATAGCACTTTATTTTGAAAGAATGTGATCATCATTACACTGGCAGCATTTTCTCGTTAGCATTATAGAACAAGAGAAGAAGCTTCTTGACAAATTCCAGCCATGGAAAATTAATAAAAGAAAAGGGAATATTTGTGAGTCCAATTGGGCCCTAAACGCACAAAAATTTTTTAGTTTGTTGGCTGGTGAGTACATCTTCTTCTGCTATAATTCCACGCTCCTATTTCCTTGGGGATAGCAAAGAAGAAGTGAACCAATCCTCTAGTGAAATATGAAGCCACAACTCAGTCAATCCAAAGTTTCTGGTTCATGTTAGAAAAATCTTAAAAAGTAAAGAAAGTTTTGAGTTTGTCTTAGTAACACGAGTCTTCCTTGGTGACTCAGATGGTAAAGAGTCTGCCTGCAATGCAGGAGATCCAGGTACAATCCTTGGGTTAGGAAGATCCCCTGGAGAAGGAAATGGCAACCCACTCCAGTATTCTTGTCTGGAGAATTCCATGGAGGAGGAGCCTGGCAGGGTGCAGTCCAAATGGTTGCAAAGAGTTGGACACGACTGAAGAGACTTAGCATGCGTGTATGCAAAAATTACCAAGGCTAAAATTTCCCACCAATCAGGTTTTCTTTTTTTTTAAAGATTACTTTATAAGTTCCTATATATTTTTAACATGAATTCTCTGTTAGTTATATTTATTGTGGGTATCTTGCCCTACTCTGTGACTTTCTTAATGATGTCTTCTGGTAAACAGAGGTTCTTAATTTTTATTACAGTCTGTTTTCTGTGCTTCCTCTTATGGCTAGTGCTTTTTGTGGTCTGCTTATGAAAACCGTATCCACCAGAAAGTCATGAAAAATATTTTCCAATATTATTTTCTAGAACCTCTTATTTCTTTCATGTTGGTCTTTAATACAACCAAAGTGGAGTGTATTGTAAGGAAGAATTAATCTTAACAGTTACCACTATGAATTTAATTGACTAAGCATTATTTCTTTAAAAATACTGTTACATCTCCACTGTTCAGAGTAGTAGCTTTGCCATAAATCAAGAGCTTGTACATGTGTGAGTTTGTTTCTGAATTCTTTTCCTATGCACTGTCATATGTGTTTATCTTTAGTTCTGTCTTAATTACTGTACCTTTATGATGCATATTGAAATATGGTAATATAGGTCCTCTGATTTGTTTTTCTTCTTCAATATTATTTGAGTATCTGTTGGCTATTTGCATTTTCATTTAAATTTTATAATCAATTGTCAATTTCTATGAAAAATCTTGCAGGGATTATAATTGGGATTACTTGAATTCTATAGAACACTTGAGGGATAATAGACATCCTTAGGATACTGAATATCTTTCATTTATTAGGTCTTTAAAAATTTCTCTAAATAATGTTTCTTGGTTTTCTGTACAGAGTTTCACATGTTAAAGTACTGCTAGATATTTTATATTTTTGATGCAATTGTATGTGGTATAATTGAAAATTTTAATTTTTAATTGTTGGCATAGAGATTTACAGTGTAGTTTTATGTATAGACCTTAAACTCTGTGGCTTTTTAAAATTCATTTATTAGTTCCAATACTTTCCCTATATATTAATTTGCATTTGGTTCATAATACAATCTATAAATAATGATGTTTTTCTAATCCTTATACATTTTATTTTTCTTGCCTTACTATATTTGCTAGGATCTACTTCCTATTAATGTTAAATAAAAGTGTTGATAAGTGCCATCTATCTCTTTTCCAATGTCAGGAAGAAAGTTTCAATACTTCACCATTAAATATGATTTGTTACAGGTTTTGTAAATCCTCTCTATTGTATTATTGAAGGTCCATTCTATCACTAGTTAGGAGTTTTTCAAATTGAAAATGTATGCTGAATTTTGTCAAAAATGTTTTTGTGTCTATTGAGATAACGATATTTTACCCTTTACTTTATGAATGTAGTAAATTACATTGGTTGAAATTTGAAATTCTTTTCCTAGAATAAAACTTACTTGGTTGTGACAAATTATTATTTTTATGTATCACTGGATTAGATTTCTACTATTATTATTTTCATTATTATCCTAGAGATAATACATGCATTCTTGGTTTATTAAAGTCTAAAATAAATGAATAATTTTACCATTTTTTGGATAATCTAAGGAGCTTAGAATGATTAATTTATTTTCCACCTCCTTTTTCTTTTTCTTCAATTGTTGGTATATATTTTAGTTCTGCATATATTTTATTATACAAACCTTTAAATATATTATTATTATATACATTTAATGTTCATTTAGATTAGTTGATTGTATATTTATTTTTTATTCTCATGCTTTTGTTTGGAATTTTTTTTTTTTTTTTTTCTGCTTAAAGAAATCCCTTTAGCATTCCTTTTGGTGTGGACCTGCTGGTAACATATTCTTTTAGTTTTTGTTTGTATGAAAATATTTTAATTTAGCCTTCACTTTGGAGGATATTTTTGTCAGATACAGACTTCTAGGAGGCTGTTTATTTTCTTTCAGCATTTTGAGGATGTCATTTGTTGTGATCTGGCTTCCAATATTTTACTGTGAAATCAGCTGTCAGTCTCATTATGTTCCTTAAAGCAATGTTTTTTCTTTTTTCCTCAACTATCCGAGATTCTTTGTCTTTCTCAGAATCTTTCATATGTCAAGATGTGATTTTCTTTGAAATTATCCTATTTGGGCACTACCGTATTTCATGAAGACTTCCCCAGTGGCTCAGCGGTAAAGGAACCATCCACAATGCAGGAGCTGAAGGAGGTGTGGGCGCTATCCCTGGGTCGGGAAGATCCCCTGAAGTAGGAAATGGCAACCCAGTATTCTTGCCTGGAGAATCCCGTGGACAGAGGAGCCTGCGACCCAGTCCAAAAGGGTGACAAAGAGTTGGACATGACTGAGCAACTGAGCACAGTATTTCATGAATCTGTGACTTGTTTTTTTTACCATTTTGGAAAATTTTCCCTAGTATCTCTTCACACATTGCTTCTGCTCCATTCTCTATCCATCTAGGACTCTAATCACATGTGCTTGAGATCTTTTCACAGTATCCCACATGTCTCTTATGCTCTTTTCTGCGATTTCTCATATTTTTAATTTTTTTCTTCTTGTGCTTCAGTCAGGAATCTTTTTTTCTGACTTATTTTCTAATTTCTCTATTGGTGTCTTATGGTGTCAATCCCATCTATTGGTGTCTTATGAAGTATGAAAGTCACTCAGTCGTGTCCTACTCTTTGTGACCCCATGGACTATAGCCCGCCAGACTCCTCTGTCCATGGAAGTCTCCAGGCAAGAGTACCGGAATGGGGAGCCTGTTCCTTTCTCCAGGAGATTTCGCCAACCCAGGGATTGAACCCAGGTCTCCCGCATTTCAGGAGATCCTTTATCATCTGAGTCATGAGGGAAGTCTACACTGATGTCCTAATTATAGTTATAATTTTTGGTTCCTTTTTATGACTGAGTAATATTCCATTGTATATTGCACCATCCTGGAGGAGGGCATGGCGACCCATTACTGTATTCTTGACTAGGAAATCCCACGGAGAGAGGAATATGGCAGGCTACAGTCCAAGGGTTAACTGACAGTCAGACACGAGTGAGCGTCTAACACTTTCACTTGCAGTGTTACTTCCAGAGGCTTTGTTTTTCTTCTAGTTGAAAGGATAGGTGCAGATAATTTAATCCAGACAGGGACTGAATTGATTAGAAGGATTTGTATCTTCATGAGAGTCCTTTTGTTTCTGGTCACTCTCATTCTGAAGATGAAACCCATTTGGGGTTTCAACTGACAATCCTGAGCTGTTTTGTCTGCTTCTTATTGCATCTGACTGCAGTTTCATCCCTCAGTCCCATAAAACTCCGAGAACATTTGCTCAGCGTCTTTATCTATGAGTGAAGTCGTTCAGTCGTGTCCGACTTTTTGCGACCCCATGGACTATAGCCTACCAGGCTCCTCTGTCCATGGGATTTTCTAGGCAATAGTACTGGAGTGGATTGCCATTTCCTTCTATAGGAGTTGGCAAATGCCTGAAGGAAAAGTGAAATTAAAGGTTAGGCTCATTTCTCTACACATCCCTTTTTTTCTGGAATTTTGACCCCTCAGAATTCTGGGGGGAGGAAGAAGGTCTGGAGTGGAGGTGGAATTAGTTAAGGGAGACCTCAGCAAGCCCAGAACAATCTTTCTTCTCTGGCAAGAGTAAAACATATGAACCATGTGACTTTTCTCATCCCCTGCTGGGTCATAAATACTGATGGCCAGAGCCACCAGCCCCTTACCAGGGCCTAGAACAGAATTGCTGAACTCGTTGCTTCCCGCCCCTAGGTATTCCTGAATATGAATTTTATAGCAGAGTCTAGAAAAATGTGGAACATTTAGTTATAGGGAAGCAGATTAAAAATAAATTGTGTGGTCTCAGCTTGGGCTGAGGCTGTGTTCATCTCAGGATGCAGACATATCTGGAGGAGATTGCCTACTGTCTTCAGGAAGGGTTAAAAACTCTCCTGGGGAAATGTTTAGTTTATTATTTTTTAATTTTTATCTTATATTAGAGCAGAGTTGATTAACCTGTTGTGCTAGCTGATGCCTTCAGGTATACAGCACAGTGATTCAGTTATATATATTTATTTATATATATATATATATAGACATATACATATATATATATATACACACACACACATGTATCTGTTCTTTTCAAATTCTTTCCCCATTTAGGTTATCGAATATTGAACAGGGTTCCCTGTGCTATACAGTAGGTCCTGTTTGGTTATCTATTTTAAATATAGCCACATGTGTATATCATCACAAACTCCCAATCTATCCCTATCTCTGACCTTTCCCCCTGGAAACCATAAATTTGTGCTTTAAGTCTCAGTTTAAGTCTGTGAGTCTGCTTCTATTTTATAAATAAGTTCATTTCTATCATTTTTTAGATTCCACATATAAACAATATCATATGATATTGTCTTTCTCTGCCTGACTTACTTCACTTAATACTATAATCTCCAGGTCCATCTGTATTACCACAAATGGCATCATTTAATTCTTTTTAATGGCTGAGTAATATTTCATTGTATATATGAAGATCCCCTGGAGAAAGGAAAGGCTGCCCACTCCAGTATTCTGGCCTGGAGAATTCCATGACTGTATAGTCCATGGAGTCACAAAGAGTTGGACATGACTGAGTGACTTTCACTCTGGACCGTATCTTCTTTATCCATTCACCTGTTAACAGACATTTAGGTGGCTTCCATGTCTTGGTTGCTGTAAACAGCGCTGCAATGAACACTGGGGTGCATGTATCTTTTTGAATCATGTTTTTCTCTGGATACATGCCCAAGAGTGGGATTGTTGGTAGTTCTAATTTCAGTTTTATGAGGCTCCTCCACACTGCTCTCCATAAAGGCTGCACCAATTCACATTCCCACCAACAGTGTAGGAGGGTTACTTTTTCTCTGTACCCTCTCCAGCACTTATTGTTTGTATATTTTTGATGATGGCCCTTCTGACTGGTGCGAGGTGATATTTCATTGTAGTTTTGATTTGTATTTCTCTAATTCTTAATGATGTTGAACATCTATTCAGGTGCCTGTTGGCCATCCGTATGTCTTCTCTGGAGAAATGTATGTTTAGACCTTCTGCTCATTTTTTTATTTTTTAAAAAATATTGAACCACATAAGTTGTTTGTAAATTTTGAAGGCTAATCCCATGTTGATTGCATTGTTTGTTAGTATTTTCTCCCATTCTGTGGGTTGTCTTCTCATTTGGTTAATGGTTTCCTTTGCTGTGCAAAAGTTTTTGAGTTTAATTAGGTCTCATTTATTTATTTTATTTTTATTTCCATTATTCTAGGAGATTGTTTGAAAAAGATATTGCTGTGGTTTATGTCAAAGAGTGTTCTGCCTACGTGGAAAGAGTTTATTTAAAATAAAGTTATAGGGCTTCCCAGCTGGTATTAGTGGTAAGAACCCTCCTGCCGATGCAGGAAACTTAAGAGACACGGGTTCAGCCCCTGGTTTGGGAAGATCCCCAGAAGGAAGGCATGGCAACCCATTCAGTATTTTTGCCCAGACAGTCACATGGACAGAGGAGCCTGGTGGGCTACAGTCCATAGGATCGCAAAGAGTTGGACAGGACTAAGGTGACTTAGCATGCTGGGTCTGAAATAAGGTCTCATTTGAGGGGTGGGGTACAGAATCCCCTAGCATGTCCTCCAGCAAAAACTGGTCTGCCAACCTTGGTTGCCATAGGTGGTTTGCTTGCACCAGTCTTTGCTTCCATCCCTTGCTGATGCTCTCTGAAACTGTCTGATGCCTCATTAGTGCCATGCTTCCTATGCCCACCTTAGAGTAACAATGTCAAAGCTACATGGATTATTGTCTGATGTTCCCAAAGTCATCGGCCCTCAAGGTGCATAAGGTATTTGTTTCATCTTCTCAAGTGGGTTTCCTACTTTATCCCTTAGGAACTTAACAAAGCTTGTACCCCAAATCTCACATAGTCCTTCCAATCGGCCCCCCAGCATCTCCATCTTTCATTTCCCCTCTGATACTCAAGTTCTTTTCTAAAATCTTCATCATCTTCTTTTATCCAAAAGCGAAGTCCTTGTACAGATAAGCCTAGGCAAATGCTATTGTTTCAAACAGCTGACTGTCTCTCCACTGTGCTCTGTGTAACTAAAGATAATCCCAAATGCCAAGAATGTGTCAGTAGCAGAGATCACGCTCCAGTTTCAAACTGGGATTCTTGTATCATAAACCTTTGCCATAATAGTAATCTCTAACCTTCTTAATAGATTCTTATTAAACTCATTATAGCATGTTATAAATGCATCTATTGCCCCCAAATCTGCAAGATCTGTATTAAGATACATGACTATTATCAGCTGTGTGTCACCTTGAAAGAGTTTGTTGTACTCAGTCAGAATACAGGCTAACCTTCTTCCTTCAACCACACAAAAAAATCCATGCAAATTTCATGAAATCCATGAAAATTCCATGAAATATTCCATGATATTTAATCTAGTATAGTGGTGTTAGACTAGGAATACATTGATTTCCTTCTATAATAAAGCAAGATTAAATCCTCTTACTTAAAATATTTTCTAAGATAAAACACAAGGCATTTGCATCAGAAACAGGTTGAAGTCCCTCATCATATGTGGATATATACAATCCAAAGGATAAAATAGCTGTGTAATGAAAAATAGCATGGTACAGTGGCAAAAAGAAACCCCACAAGTCTCGAAAGGGGAGGGGATACACATACATGCCATGAGCTCCGTGAAGTAGCTCAGGAACCTGAATTAATTATCTGAATCTTGGATTCTTCATATGTCAAGTGGGGATAAATAGCTAAAGGCACTTTGTGAAGATGAAATTGAGGTAATGCTCATAACATTTCTGATGCTTGGTAGGACAAATGAAAGGCTGTATAGTTTCTTTCATTCTTGGAAATTTGAAGTGGAGTTGCATGACAAGTGTTTCAAACCATCTGGCACTACTACAATTCTCTTTATTGGCCTTGCAAAGTTTAATTTTAGCAAACTTGTGGAGATATGAATTTTTCTAGGATAATTTTTGGGAACTGCTTTGTAATTTTCTAATATTTTTTTGCATCAAAACATAGAAAAAGATTGGTCCAGGTAGAGTTTCTATCACTTAGATTTTGATAGGTGAGAGGAAGAGAGAGTAATTTTGGGGGCACTATAAAACGGCAGATAGGTGATCGTTCTCCTATTATTATGATGATTATCATTATTTATGTAGAAATGTTTTTGAGAGTTCTGAAATTAAAATTCTGGCTGAAATAGTGGATGTAGAGGGGGTCCACACTTGCTGAATACACTTGAAAATACTGGAAAAAATAACAAATAACAAAACCAAAAATGATCCTGGACCAACTGGACAAAAAAGAGAGAAATTCTTGGATGCCATAAACAAAGTGAAGTGAAGTGAAAGTGTTAGTGGCTCAGTTGTGTCCGGCTCTTTGCAACCCCATGGCCTGTAGCTCACCAGGCTCCTCTGTCCATAGGGCTCTCCAGGTAAGAATACTGAGTTGCCATTTCCTTCTCCAGGGTATTTTCCCAGCCCAGGAATTGAACCCAGATCTCCTGCATTGCAGGCAGATTCTTTCCCATCTGAGCCACCAGGGAAGTCTAAGGAACTTAAAAGTCAGAATGTGTTCTAGGAGAGACATTTTGTAAGAAAACTTTCACATCTTAGGACAAACAGAGCTCCTGCAGAATAATATAAATGCACTGAACATGAACTCATAATAAAGCATCAAGGAGACAATGAAAAAGCGCCATGAGGAAGAATCAGCAAGTTCACAAACATCTCCTCTCACAAAGGCATTCTAAGAATTGCAGATACTAGAGTAATCTGAAAGAGGCTACAAATTAACTATGCTGGGAAAAAATATGGAGAAAGAATAAAACCTACAATGAAAGAAAGGAACACTAGGGAAAATTTACTGGGTAATCTTCTATATGTCATCCTTTAGAAACATTTCCTTCCTGATTTCTAGTTCCTTTGCATCAACAGATATGTCTGCCTCTTAAAGACACCTGTATGGGTTTGCCAGAGCTGCTGAAAAAAATTACCACCAGATTGAGTCGCTTAAATAGAAGATATCTGGTGGTGGTAGTTTAGTTGCTAAGTCGTGTCCAATTCTTGCGACCCCATGGACTGGAAACCTACCAGCCTCCTCTGTCCATGGGATTCTCCAGGCAAGAATACTGGAGTGGGTTGCCATTTTCTTCTCCAGGGGATCTTTCTGATGCAGGAATCAAACCCAGGTCTCCTGTAATACAGGCAGATTCTTTACCAACTGAGCTACAAGGGAAGCCCGGCAGATAGCTATTGTCTCACAATTCTGAAGGTTAGAAGTCTGAGATCAAGGTTGGTTACTCTGAAGCATATGAGGCAGAATTTGTTCCAGGCTTCTCTCTTAGCTTCTAGTGGTTTGTTGGTCATCTTTGGTGCATCTCTATCTTCGTTTTCACATGGTGTGGTCTCAGTGTGTGTCTGTCTGTGTCCAGACCTTATAAAGATACAAGTCATGTTGGACTGGGGGCCACCCTACTCTGCTGCTGCTCCTAAGTCAATGTCAGTCGTGTCCGACTCTGTGCGACCCCATAGACGGCAGCCCACCAGGCTCTCGCCCCTGGGATTCTCCAGGCAAGAACGCTGGAGTGGGTTGCCATTTCCTTCTCCAGTGCATGAAAGTGAAAAGTGAAAGTGAAATCGCTCAGTCGTCTCTGACTCTTCGCGACCCCATGGACTGCAGCCTACCAGTCTCCTCCGTCCATGGGATTTCCCAGGCAAGAGTCCTGGAGTGGGGTGCCATTGCCTTCTTCCACCCTACTCTAGTATGACCTTATTTTAATTAATTTTATATACTGTTGCAGCTGTTCCACAGTTGCTAAGTCATCTCCAACTCTTTGTGACCCAATGGACTGAGTATGCCAGGCTCCTCTGTCCTCCACTATCTCCTGCAGTTTGCCCAAAGTCATATCCACTGAGTTGGTAATGCCATCCCCTTTTTTTTTGCCTTCAATCTTTCCCAGCATCAAGTTCTTTACCAATGGGTTGTCTCTTCACATCAGGTGGCCAAAGTATTGGAGCTTCAGCATCAGTCCTTTTAATGAATATTCAGGGTTGATTTCCTGTAAGATTGACTGGCTTGATCTCCTTGCAGTCCATGGGACTCTCAAGAGTCTTCTCCAGCACCATGGTTTGAAAGCATCAATTCTTTGGCACTCAGCCTTCTTTATGGTCCAGCTCTCACATCCATACATGACTACTGGAAAAACCATAGATTTGACTATATGGACCTTTGTCAGCAAGGTGATGTCTCTGCTTTTTAATACACTGTCTAGGTTTGTCATAGCTTTTCTTCCAGGGGGCAAGCAGTCTTTAAATTTCATAACTGTAGTCTCTGTCTGCAGTGATTTTGGAGCCCAAGAAAATAAAATAAAATTGCATATGCAGTGACCTTATTCTCAAGTAAAATTACCTTCTAAGATTTGGAGGTTAAGTCTTCAACATAGGAATGGGGGCACACATCAATCCATAACAGTATTCAAATAAAAAGTGGTTATTTTTAGAATTTTTCAGTCTTATTAGAGCAAGAGAACTGCAGAAATCCTCCAAACTCCTCATTCTGTACCAAAAATGGATTGCTTTTGTGTAGATAAGAGAGATATTTCAGACAACCTCCAGACTTTCATAGTATGTACCATCAAGATGCAAGACCCTGCCCCACAGTAGCCAGAAAGACAGAAAGCTCCTCTATTACAAGCTCCTAGGACTTATAATGTTCAATTCAGTTCAGTTCAGTTGCTCAGTCATGTCCACCTCTTTGCGACCCCATGGACAGCAGCACATTAGGTCTCTTTGTCCATCACCAGCTCCCAGAGGTTACTCAAACTCATGTTCGTTGAGTCGGTGATGCCATCCAACCATTTCATCCTCTGTCGTCCCCTTCTCCTCCCGCCTTCAATCTTCCCAGAGGGAGAACTTATAATGTAGCTTTCAGAAAACTATTTTGTCACTAAGTATTTTCAGAATTCTTGTGTCCAATATAGATCTGAACAGATATCAGAATTAGTAATATATTTAATGTTTTTAAAACAATGAAAATGGACATTTGAAATATGCTCAAGTTTGCTTTTTAAGTCCTAGTCAATGACTGGATGAAAATATCAATAGTGGCTTCAAAACATATATATGTATATATTTTGGAGATCATTCCATTGCTATTGACCTGACACCAACCTTCTGCTGCAGTAGTCCCCCAGAGTTGTTGTGGTTACTCATTACTAAATCATCTTTAAATAATAACATTAATAGAATTTTCTGGAAAGAAATATGGGGAGGGTCAAGTAGATATGAATATAAAGTTCTTACTAGACTACCTGAATCATAGCAACTGCTCAGCAAATGCTAGCTATTATTCTTAAAATATAGCAGGTATCACATTTTAAAAAAATTTTCCGTGATGCATTGCCCCTTCCTGGTAATATGATTTGTTCAGTGGCATTCCTATGCCATTTTTTTTTTTTTTTCTCAAAAGAAAGAAGAGTCAACGTCCCCCAGGGAATGGAGAGTCTGTAATATAGTGAAGTCAGAAATGTAAACATAGGATTAAATTATGTGAATGGTCTAGGAAGTGGGGAAGCCACTTTGACCTAAAGGGAAAAGGTGGTGGGTCTGTATATGTTAGATCTTGAGGATAAAGAGGGCTTCACTGGTGGCTCAGATGGTAAAGAATCCACCTGCAATGCAGGAGACCTGGGTTCGATCCCTGGGTTGGGAAGATCCCCTGGAGAAGGGAACGGCAAACCACTCCAGTATTCTTGCCTGAAGAATCCCATGGACAGAGGAGTCTGGCGGGCTATAGTCCTTGGGGTCACAAAGAGTCAGACACGACTGAGCGACTTTCACACTTTTACATATATATAGAGAGAGAAAGAGGGGAAGGAAAGAGAATTGGAGAGGCTGTTATCTTGCAGTTTCTATTTTCTCTGTGAGGTGTGAGACAAGATCATTGGTGGAAAATTTAAAGTGGAAATGGAGTAGATAATTTTTTTCTTTTGGCTGCATAGCATGCAGGATTTTAGCTCTCTGATTAGAGATCAAACTCATGGCCCCTGTGGTGCAAGTGTAGAGTCGTAATCACTGGACTGAGAAAAGTCCCTGGAGTAAAGAATCTGAGAAGGTTAAAGAGCTGGAACCACTAATTCAGAGAATATAAATGTCAGACACATCAAGAAATTTCTGAGTCCAATTAGACCAAAGAGTGCAATCGAAGCCACCATTTTTTAGCTGAGACCAGTAAAGACAGTGTTATTTGCTTAACTTTATCCTATTCTGTCTTATCTTATACTCTTGGTTGTTTTTTTTTTAATTTTACTTTACCCTATTTGATTCAATTGGTAAAGGCAAAGTTGGGTGTTGTGGACACAAACTGAGAAGTGATTAGATTCAGTCTGGACTGGGTGGACTGTATGGAGCAGAGGGAAAAGGGGAAGATGAGGGAGCTTGGGGTGCAGTTGAAGCCATTGACTAACCAAGTAGGAGAGAAGGAGTTCAGACCAGGATGCTCTGACAGTGGAAAGGCAAATATAATATCTCCATGGAAGAATAATATATTTGATGTCAGGAAAGGGAAGAGGGAAATGGAAGGACAGGAGGTGTTGCCAAGAAAGTGGGAGTTTTGAATTCAAGAAGCTGCAGTTGGAGAAATTCCAAATAGTTGATCCAGGGTCTGAGATGCAGAAAATGGAGTGTCTCCAGGCAGCCAGGGGACGGGGTAAAGAAGGATGCGATGCCTTAAGAAGAGGTGAAGGTGTTCACAAAGGCAAACTCTCCATTTCCCTGTCCTAAAGTCCCTGGCTGTTCTCCTGTGAGAGTGTGATCTCACAATAGGCTGCTTTCCTTACTTCTCTCTCCTCACCAGCCCCTGTCTGGCACATTATACCTTTTCAAGGTCATGTAACAAATCACATTCCCAATCAGGAGCAGCACAGGGACATAAATCAATGTAATTTGTGCTTGCTTCTTTCTTCCCCAAAGACTTGTCTAAATGAAACATTACAATATATTTGAGTTACACAAATTAAATGCTGGCTTGAAAAAACTTAGTGCTTGTACTTTTTAACCTTCAAAGAACTTCATAGATATTAAGGTCATTAATCTTTTAACACTCCTAGAGGTAGCATAATTCAGTCTTTGCATTGAACTTGTTCAAAAGATTAGCACAGAGGGTGAGGAACTATTTGGTTACCAGATGCAATTTTCAGCTGCAAGAACTGGTCTTGGAAATGGTATTGCTTTGGCCACTTTTGACTTTTCTCATTTATTCAAAATCACAGAGGTAGTTTTGACAGGGATTTGTATGACATGTTGGAGTATGAAGGGTAAACAGTAGAGGATGAAGTAAGGAGGTTCACTGTGTGTTTTGCAGGAACCATGTCCTAAGGAAGAATTAAGACCCCACAGCTGAGATGGGATTTGGTGTCCCAAAGTTCTCAAGTAGAACAAACTGGTGCCTCGTGATTAAATAGCTGAAAAATGTACAGTTGTCTCTGTTTTTGGCAGAGGTGGGGAGAACCATGAACTGCTGGGATGGATCTGCAGATGGGAAGCTTCAGGAAACATAGTGCTGATGAGAGAAGGCACAGTGTAACTCTTCAGAATTTCAATAAATGAGACCAGAACAGCAACCACTGCCCACAATTTCACTCAAATCTTAGTTTTTCACTTTTGTAACTTCTTGTTAGTGAGGCAACTAGTTGCATATACCTACCTTTTCTGGAATTCCTGGCATAAAGAGGTGCTTAGAAATCTTATTTGACATTAAAGGTTCTTTCTTTTCTTTTTTATAACATAATTTTAAAATTTTTTATTAAATTAAATTTCATTTTTTTGGCCACTCAATTCTCATCTGGAGCAGAAGCAAAAGGAACAGAGAATCAAAGTTTTTAAAAAAGAACTGAAGATGAAATTTCAATTTTTTAAGCATTTGTGTCTATGAAGAAGTAAGAACCAGGAGATGGTGATGGAAGAGTTAGATGCAGTCCCTGTCCTCTGTGGTCAGGGTCTGGGAGAAAGACTTTGATGATTCCTTGAACACAAAACTCCAACTGGTGGACACTGGAAATATGCTAGGTTTGGTGGCATTTCTTTTGTGTGTTGCTCTTCCTAAAAAGGACAGAAACTATGGAATAGACTCGCAGGCAGAAAGTGAGAGCAAAGAATGATTATGTCAAGCAGCTCGTCCTTGTGAAGAATCAAAGCCAGTTGCTCTTTATCTGTGGATGCCTTGACTCAAGAGACCCATGAATTCCATGTCTACTTTCCTGATCTTTCTCCTCCTGCCTCCATTCAGGATGAATAATGGAGGCAAGAGAGCAAGACAGAAACAAATTCTTTTAATCCTGGGTATGTACAAACCCCATTGAAAATAGATCATAATTTGACCTAATTTTAAATAATCACAAGAGGCCATCCACAATGAAAAAACAGTTTAAAAGCATGACTGCTACAAGCTGTGAGCTATGGGAAGAAGAGTTAAGTGACTCATTAGCAAGAGGAAAACCAGGCTTGGCAATAAATATCACCTACTACAGGGAAAATGTGTCTTGGAGACTGATATTTTGTTTTAACTCCTCAGATTATCAGTATTTAAAAACAAATGATACAATCAAAAGGTTTTTTGGCTTGCTTGTTTTTTATTTTCTGGTTTCCAGGTACAATTTCTTCCAAAGGCCCTGAGAAAGGTACTCAGATTTACCCTCCATTCTAAGTGGGAGAGATCTTTTGTGTGGGTGGCTGGGAAAGATTGTTTGGTAGTGGTTTAGCTGATAAGTCATGTCTGACTCTTGCAACCCCATGGACTGTAGCCTGCCCTGCTCCTCTGTCCATGGGACTTCCCAGGCAGGAGTACTGGAGTGGGTTGCCATTCCCTTCTCCAGGGGATCTTCCCGACCCAGGGATCGAACACTGGTCTCCTGAATTGCAGGTGGATTCTTTACTGAATGAGCTTCCAGAGAGGCTTGAAAGATTGTTTAGTGGTCTTCTATTCCCAGGGTGCCTACCAGGGTAATTCACTCAAAACTGACTGGCATAATTATTATACCATTTTGGTGAACACTATAATATTCTACAGAATATTGTTATTGCTGTTAGAATGACCACAAAATGAGACATACAGTTCCAAATATACCTAGTCATTTCTAGAAGGGGTGCAAATTATTTTGCATGGAAGATTCAAGGGACTGTTCTGTACCATCAGTGAAATTTCCTTTCTGATTTTGCATGATATTAACATTCCATAAGAGTCCTTACATAATTGGGTTTTTGGAAAAAGCACTGAGGGTGATTTATTGATATTTCATTCTTAGGTGTAGTGAGAAGAAACTTTCCTCTATTTGAATTTCTGAATTGAAACCTCCAGAAGACTCATTAACCTCCCTTCCTCCACCCCCTGCCAAGGTTCATACTGAGAATAGGCACAGATTTTCCCACTTAGGACACATGGCATGTTGGCCAGGAAAGGGCAAGCTGTGCAAGAGTCTGAGTTACCATTACCAAGCCTCTTTTACTGTGAGAGACCTGGGTTTGATCCCGGGGGTGGGAAGATCCCCTGGAGAAGGGAAAGGCTACCCACTCCAGTATTCTAGCTGGGAGAATTCCAAGGACCATATAGTCCATGGGGTTGCAAAGAATCAGACATGACTGAACGACTTTCACTCCCCAAATCTGTCCCTTCTTCTGCATTTCTACTGGATTTTCCTCTGATTAGTGTTGCCGCATTAGAACAGGAGCCAGCATGCTCTAATATGTGGATCAGAGAGGACACCAGAGTCATTATCTTTGGCTTATAGGTTGGCCACCATCTTGTAACTTTCCCCTGGCCTTCAGAAACCTCACTTGACACAGGCCTGCTTCCTTTAGATGCTTGGAGAATCCTCAAGGGAGAATTCTGACTCCTAGCTCCATAGTTGTGAATCCACAGTTGTGAATTTCAAGATTTCAGGATAGAACTTAGCCATGTTTTTTCTAGGCAGTGGCCAGAAATCTTATATGCTCAGTACCTCTGAACTTGGCAAGAGGAAGAGGCTTGAATAGCAGGAGAAAAATGATAGGATATCATTCCCCTTTGCCATAAATATATTGCATTTATTTAGCTTTTCCAAATTTTCCTTGAAAGGAGACATATGGGAAACTTAAGACCTAATTTCTTCTAAGAAGAGAGTTCTAGTTCTGGAAACTTGTTTCATATCATAAAAGTAACAAAACTCGTCATCCACAATAGTGAAAATTATACCACATAAGCTACTTTGCAGAACTCTTTAAGGAGAATTTGTTTTATTTTTTTCCTACATGGCCTTTTCTCCTCCTTTTGGCTCTGGGTGTCATAAACTCTGGGTAGTAGAGGGAGGAATATTCATAGGAATTTTTAATTTCATCAGAAGCTTTAAACCTGAGTTAAAAAATAAAATATTTTAGAATTTTTATTACCTATTAGTGTGCAAGGATACCTCTGAAGGACTTGGAGGGCCAATGCTCTGAGCCTGACACTTCTTGAGTGATGGCACTGCCCACTGATTTCTGTGAGAAACTTGTGGTTGTATTTATACCATAGAATTTTTTCTAAATCAAGGAGATCTTACTTACTTTAGTTAAGAATGTTAAAACTGAGAAGTTTGGATCAAGATGGTGAGGTAGGAAAATCCCACACATTCAACTTCAGAATATTATTTTGGTGATACTTACTCAATAGCCCTTTAAAATTACTCATATATATACATATATAATGAATATTAGCCATAAAGAAGAATAAAATCTTGCCATTTGCAACAAGCTGGATGCACCTAGAGATTATTATGCTAAGTGAGATAAGTCAGACAGAGGGGATTTGGGAATTAGGCAAAATATGTGATTAAGAGATACAAACTTCCAGTTATAAAATGACTATTGCTGTTGTTGTTGTTCAGTCGCTAATTTGTGTCCGACTCTTTGCGACCCTATGGACTGTAGTCCACCAGACTCCTCTGTCCATGGTATTTTCCAGGCATGAATACTGGAGTGGGTTTCCATTTCCCGCTCCACCACTATCTCCTAGAGTTTGCTCAAATACATGTCCATAAAAGGCAGAATGTAATATATATCCTAGGGAACATAATCAATAATATTGTGAAAAGTTTGTATGGTGACAGATGGTTACTAGACTGTATATAAATGTCAAATCACTATGATATATACCTGAGACTAATATAATATTGTATGTCAACTATACTTGAACAAAAAAAAAAAAAGGGAAAAAGAGAGTTAAAAATGTTGAGGCAGGTAATTGGAAGGTGGGTGTGGTTAGCCAAAAGGGATTAGAGAGAAATTGGGTTACCATAGGTAAGCCAGTGGTTGCCAGTATTTTAAACATTAAGTCTTATAATGGAAAAGTGTTTTACACTTTATAATTTTGGAAAAATAATCATAGCATATTGGAATTTGAAGACTTTAAAGTTCACATTAAATGACTAATTTGAATTATTAGAGACTTCAACAGCTTTTATAATACTGTGATCAGTCAAGGTAATTGTCCAATCTATGCATGAATACTTTCAGTGGTGGGAAATGTACCACTTTCTTCGCTTAATCATGTTCAATTTAGAGCATTAAAAGCTGTTTCTTGTAATTGCCAAAATTTGATTCTCTTATATATATATATATATATACATATATATATATATACACACATATATAGATCTTAGATCCATATCTTCAGCCTGTAGAACAAATCTACAATCTCACAGTTATTTCTAGATTGCTCAGTTCACCCAGAGATTTTTTACTTCCACATAAAACATCTCTACTTTATATGAAAAGACTATGTAGTTGTTGGTGATTCTGGTTTCTTTCTAGTTTTCCCATATCTGGGTATGATCTTTTCATAAGGAACAGAATGGTGCATCCCCTGCCTATATCCTAGATCTTGAATTTCATTATTGCAACCTAAAATTAGTGAGGGCTTTGGATGGGGAATCATCAATGGGTTTTATGTGGAGTAGTGCCATGGTGTGACTTTTGTTTTAAGTTATCTCGTGGCCTTGAAGGCACCCATTTAAAGAGAAGAGATTGGAGGGTGAGAACAAGTTACTGCAGTGGGAGAATTTGCATCAGAGAAGCAGCAATGGTGAGGGAAAGAGACTGCATTTTAGAAATAATAGAATATTGAATGGAGTGAAGAAGGAAAGAAAGAAATCAGGACGATGTCAAGATTTTTAGCTTGGATGTTTGATGGTGAGTGATAGCACCACAAAATAAAGAAAGAAATCCCTGGAGAAAGAGACAGTTTAGGTAAAAGATAAAAATCCTTCTGATTTTATTTATCTCATATATCTTCATCTCTCTACAAAAATATAAAGGAAAAACAAACCCTCTTTTTTTTTTTTTTACAAATACACCATGTGGCCACATTCTCCTACTCTACCAACCTAGCAATCCTATTGGAAAAAGGGAGTGGGTTTTTTTTGACGCAACTAAGTTTTGACAGCTCTTTACATTCCTCTTCTGTTTGTTCCTTGATCGATACTAATTGACTGTTATTAAGCACCTGGATTTGGAAGTATTTTATATTTATTGTCAAGTGAAATAGTTTGGATTATAGTTTAACGATTTTACAAATGTGTGTTTCTGAGACACAAAAAGATAGCATACTAGTTGCTTTGTGTCTCTGACTCTTCAGTTAACAGCTACACCAAGGCCTTTATCAGCAAGATAGAGCAGGCCTGGATTTTTATTGAAATTTTAGGAGACATGAAATTGTTCATCTGAAATACAATTCTTGCTCCAATTTAAGGGCAAGATGTTTGGAATAATAACACCTTCTAAAGAGGCGTTACGGTAAATCATAAGGAAATGATACAAGAAGCACTATTCTTTCCTAAAGTTGTAAAATATTCTCTATTCTGCTTTTTTTCTGTGGACAGTGTGTTCATACCATCTATATTCATTTCCAAATCACTTTTTTATATTTGAAACTGTTCTTACTTATGCCAACCATTTATTTGCTTTGTGGACGGTAACAGAGGCTTGAGAAACTCTAGCTAGGTAATTTAAACTCGCAGGAAGCATGAGGCTGCTCTCTGTCCTATGGTTAACTGAACGCTAAACAGCTTCCAAGCTCAAGTGTCCATAGGCACAAAGCAGGTTCTTTAAAAGTGTAAAACAGGGCTGGTGGCCACTTCATCCACGTGGGAAGCATGCCTTTTCTGAAGGCAGCAGCTGCTGGTCACTGTTGTCATGAGGCATTCTGGGGTCATTTACTCATAGATCTTTGATATTTCAAGGGAAACCAAAACCTTTCATGTGAAGTCTGCCTGTGTGCTAAGTCACTTCAGTCGTGTTCGACCTTATGCGACCCCATGGTCTGTAGCCTGCCAGGCTCCTCTGTCCGTGGGATTCTTCAGGCAAGAATGCTGGTGTAGGTTGCCATGCCCTCCTCCAGGGGATCTTGCGGACCCAAGATCAAACCCTCATTCTTTTTACGTATCCAGCACTGGCAGGAGGGTTCTTTACCACTTGCGCCACCTGGGAAGCCTATGTGAAGTGTTGTAAATTAATTCACATTAAACCAGGGGCTGTGCAGTCCACAGACGCCTTGCCCTCAGATCAGAAATGCCCCATTGGTTTGCAGCATTGGCATTAGAACATTTCTCAATATGACCAGTTAAAGAACATGCATCCTTACCATTGTAAGCATTTATGTTAAAGTTTTAGGGGGAAAAGATAGCATATGAATCCTTATTGTTTAACTCATTTTACTAATTTTGCCTAAAATCAGGGCTGATATTTAGCTGGCCTGCACTGTTATGTCAGTCAGTAATCATTCTAATTAGTTGGTACTATGTGGTCCACATGATTAAATAGTTTGAATATTATCCATGCTACAAATTAATAAACAACACATACCACTAGCTTGGTTAGATATGGTTTTTCCTGAATGTTGAAAGTTCTTCCAAAACTCTTAAATTTTAATTATTCTAGAATTTCTCAATTACTTTAGAGATAAAGGTTATATTAACTTAAATAATAATTCACTAAACCATAAGTTCCACACATTCAATTTCAGAATATTATTTGTAATTCTTACTTAGCAGTCCTTTTAAATGACCTGCCTGACATAGGTTGATTTGAAACATTTGGTAAAAAATAGATTGATTCTCTTTATCAGCATTTTTCAAAGATCATAATGGAATATTGGCTTCCTTTTTGTTTGAATTTAGTCATGTTTTCAGTCAATTAATTGTGAAGTGTCTTCAACTTAATAGGAATATGATTGATTGTCAATTATGTTAGACTTAAAAAATGAATTCAAAATATGAGATCATATTATGCTTGTAACACGGTTCCCCCAATACATTCAGTTCAGTTACATCGCTCAGTCGTGTCCGACTCTTTGTGACCCCATGAACCGCAGAACGCCAGGCCTCCCTGTCCCCAATACATAATTTTTATTTTATATAAAAAATATTTGGTGGCTCTGAGTGGCATGTGGGATCCTAGTTCCCTAGCCAGGGACTGAACCTGAGCCCCCTGCAGTGGAAGCATGGAGTCTTAATCACTGGCCCACCAGAGAAATCTCTCCTCCAATTTTTATTTTAAACATTAATTTACAGGATCTCAATATTGAAGAAAATTACTTTGAAATGCTGATCTAAAATATTGAATAAATAGATGGCCAGTTACTTCTCCAACATTTGTTTGGGATCAGAAAAGAATTGTAATTTGGGGTCTGTAACCACAGTCAGTCTTGTATAAGTCCCCAAAGAGCAAGAAAAGGAGAACCCTTATTGAGAAGAAAAGAAAGTTGGGAGGATTACATTAAATAATGAGTCCATGTTGTTTCACTGGCTGAGTTATTGCCAAGAAAGCAGTCTTTTTCCTATTGGGCCCTGCTATCTTCACAGGGTGTGAGATCTCCCTCTTTTAGTCTCTCAATTTTATTTAACTGAGGTTTTTGCTTATTAAGTTTTTTGCAGAAATTATTTAGGGTAGTAATGATCTTTGTAGTACCTAAAACATCCAGTCAAATGAGGCTGTAGTGGAAACAGCCCTGGATTACAAGGCAAAAGACATGGGCTTTGTCTCTTTTGCCAGTCAATGTGACTCTCTGTATTTCTTTTTTTTTTTTTTTCTGTGTTTCTTTAAGCACTATTATTTTTTAAAAATAATTTAATTAATGTACTTTATTTTGGTCGTGCTGGGTCTTCATTGCTGGGTGGGCTTTTCTCTAGTTGTAGTGATCAGGGGCACTGATCACTAGTATCAGTGATTTCTAGTTGCGGTGTGTGGGCTTCTCGTTGCAGTGACTTCTCTTGTCTTGGAGCACAGGCGCTAGGGCAAGCGGGCTTCAGTAGTTGTGGCATGTGGGCTTGGTAGTTGCGGCTCCCAGGCCTAGAGCAGAGGCTCGGTAGTTGTGGCCCACGGGCTTAGTTGCTCTGAGGCAAGTGGGATCTTCCCAGCTTAGAGATCAAACCTGTGTCTTCTGCACTGGCAGGCAGATTCTTTACCACTCAGCCACCAGACAAGCCCAAGCATTATTACCAATATTAAATGTTTTTAAGTATTATGAGCCAGAAATGTAACTATTTCCATGGTAGGATTTTTATATTTATCTCATACTTGCTTTTCTCAATAAGAAAGAGGAAAACTAGAGTCTCTGGAGTTTGAAGTGTTTGAAACTTATTAACTATTGCCTCTGGCTATAGAGATCAAAGTGAGATTTTCAAGCTGAGTTCAGAAGAGCAGTCTGTCTTTCTGAGCTGTAGTGTTGCCAGTAATTGTAAACCAGGTGTTACACTTGGGAAATGAAGATATTTGATTACTGAAAAAAAAAAAAAAAGAGTATGGTGTGTGGAGTGTCAACAGCAGGGCTTGGAGCTGTTTACATGCATGAGGGACAACTTCTCAGGTCAGGAGTGATCAACAAATTATACTTTTCAGACTTCACCTTCAGCCTTTCAAGATATATTTTTAAAAAGTGCCTTGCCTAAGGGCTCTCTTTCAACAGCTGTCCGCCATTGAATCTGGAATGTCTTAACTGGCTTATTCAGTGGTAAAGAATCTGCCTGCCAATGGAGAAGACACGGGTGCAATCCCTGGGCTGGGAAGATCCCTTGGAGGAGGAAATGGCAACCCACTCCAGTATTCTTATCTGGGAAATTCAATAGACAGAGGAGCCTGGAAGGCTACTGTCCATGGAGTCACAAAAGAGTTGAATATGGCTTACTGACTAAACAACAACTATTTTAATGTCCTTTCTTAAATTATATTCCCTGGGCAACCTGCCCTTGTGTTGTTGGTTTGTCAACTGTTAGACATTGATTTACAATAGCTTGAAAAAACATAAAGAATGAAAAATGAAGCCTGCAACTAACAATATGACAATGGCCATCTGCCAATACATTCTTGGCTCATTTGCAAGAGGTTGCAATGGTGGTATGATAGAAGGTATGAACTCCGGATACCAACTTGGGTCTGACTCTAGGTCATCATTTGGGATATTTGCAAACCCCAGAGGGAAGAAAATTTATCTGGATCATCTCAGATTCTTTTCCTATTGTCTATTGTTTCTCTCAGTTCCTCTTTGTTACTGCATTGTTTTGTTTTGCTTACTCAGTATGCTTTTATTAACTACCAGCCATTGCATATGAAAGTTTGGAGGTGATCTGGATTGTGTTATTTCTTTTCAGAGAGTTTACTGTATCCTCTGCTCGGTATGTCTAGTGGAGGCAAATCAAAGTAATCAAGTGAACTAAAATCTGGCTTTCAGTTTTCTGAAGATTTAACCACCTTCTTGATGGTTTTGAATGAGTGCATTAAGTGGTCGCTATAGTGCCTCTCCCTTGACGGATCATGGTCTCCAGTTTTGTCTTCTCAACACTAAAAGATTTTTTAAAAATCTGTCTTGATTTACAGTGGCTTTATGTTTAGCCTCTTAGCTTCTTGCCCTGATTAGCTCAGTTGAGAAAATGTCTTGGCAAGGAAAACCAACTGAGTATCAGGCTCACCTTTTACACCTCTCTTCCCTTCAGTCTATACTCTCAAATCTTGGCTGCCTTGTCAGCACCAAGCTTAATTCTTGTTTACTGAGCCTTGTGAGATTACAAAAAGACTTACTTAGGTTATCTACTTGTGTGAGTGTGTACTCAGTCGTATCTGACTCTTCTGCAACCCCTTGGATGGTAGCTTGCCAGGCTTCTCTGTCCAAGGAATTTTCCAGGTAAGAGTACTGAAGTGGGTTGCCATTTCCTCCAGGAAATCTTCCTGACCCAGGGATGGATCCTGTGTCTCTTAAGTCTCCTGCCTTGGCAGGCAGATTCTTTACCACTGTGCCACCTGGGAAGCCCATCTACTTTTTTAGCGATGGCTAAAGATTCTAGATCTGGTAGACAGAGAGCCTGATGGACTATGGATGGAGGTTCATGACATTGTACAGGAGACAGGGATCAAGACCTTTCCCATGGAAAAGAAATTCAAAAAGGCAAAATGGTTGTCTGAGGAGGCCTTACAAATAGCTGTGAAAAGAAGAGAAGCGAAAAGCAAAGGAGAAAAGGAAAGATATTCCTATTTGAATGCAGAGTTCCAAAGAATAGCCAGGAGAGATAAGAAAGCCTTCCTCAGCGATCAATGCAAAGAAATAGAGGGAAACAACAGAATGGGAAAGACTAGAGATCTCTTCAAGAAAATTAGAGATACCAAGGGAACATTTCACGCAAAGATGGGCTCAATAAAGGACAGAAATGGTATGGGCCTAACAGAAGCAGAAGATGTTAAGAAGAGGTGACAAGAATACACAGAAGAACTGTACAAAAATGATCTTCACAACCCAGATAATCACGATGGCATGTTCACTCACCTAGAGCCAGACATCCTGGAATGTGAAGTCAAGTGGGCCTTAGAAAGCATCACTATGAACAAAGCTAGTGGAGATGATGGAATTCCAGTTGAGCTATTTCAAATCCTGAAAGATGATGCTGTGAAAGTCATGCTGCACTCAATACACCAGCAAATTTGGAAAACTCAGCAGTGACCACAGGACTAGAAAAGGTCTGTTTTCATTCCAATCCCAAAGAATGTTCAAACTACTGCACAATTGCACTCATCTCACACGCTAGTAAAGTAATGCTCAAAATTCTCCAAGCCAGGCTTCAGTAATACGTGAACTGTGAACTTCCAGATGTTCAAGCTGGTTTTAGAAAAGGCAGAGGAACCAGAGATCAAATTGCCAACATCCACCGGATCATCGAAAAGTGAGAGAGTTCCAGGAAAATATCTATTTCTACTTTATTGACTACGCCAAAGCCTTTGACTGTGTGGATCACAACAAACTGTGGAAAATTCTGAAAGAGATGGGAATACCTGACCACCTGACCTGCCTCTTGAGAAACCTGTATTCAGGTCAGGAAGCAATAGTTAGAACTGGACATGGAACAACAGACTGGCTCCAAATCGAGAAAGGAGTATGTCAAGGCTGTATATTGTCTCCCTGCCTATTTAACTTCTATGCAGAGTACATCATAAGAAACGCTGGGCTGGAAGAAGCACAAGCTGGAATCAAGATTGCTGGGAGAAATATCAATAACCTCAGATATGCAGATGACACCACCCTTATGGCAGAAAGTGAAGGTGAACTAAAAAGCCTCTTGATCTTTGCCGCATCTACTGCGAGAATGAAGACCATTCTCAGCAATCAGACTGTCGACATCCCAGAAAATGTCGACATTACCTTGAAGGGACGGACAGTTATTGTGAAGGGCCCCAGAGGCACCCTGCGGAGGGACTTCAATCACATCAATGTAGAACTCAGTCTCCTTGGAAAGAAAAAGAAGAGGCTCCGTGTTGACAAATGGTGGGGAAACAGAAAGGAACTGGCCACTGTTCGCACAATCTGTAGCCACGTACAGAACATGATCAAGGGTGTTACACTGGGCTTCCGTTACAAGATGAGGTCGGTGTATGCCCACTTCCCCATCAACGTTGTCATTCAGGAGAATGGTTCTCTTGTGGAAATCCGAAATTTTTTGGGTGAAAAATACATACGCAGGGTTCGAATGAGGCCAGGGGTTGCCTGTTCAGTATCTCAAGCCCAGAAAGATGAGTTGATTCTTGAAGGAAATGACATTGAACTTGTGTCAAATTCAGCTGCTTTGATTCAGCAAGCCACCACAGTTAAAAACAAGGATATCAGAAAATTTTTGGATGGTATCTATGTTTCTGAAAAAGGAACAGTTCAGCAGGCTGATGAATAAGATCTCAGTGATCCTGCTTCAGAAACAAGATAGCAGATGGTTCTGTGGACTCAGTTGTGATATTTTAAAGAGAATAAAAACTCTTGATTTGAAGAAAAAAAAAAAAAATAAAAAGCCTCTTGATGAAAGTGAAAGAGGAGAGTGGAAAAGCTGACTTAAAGCTTAACATCCAGAAAACTAAGATCATGGCATCCAGTCCCATCACTTCATGGGAAATAGATGGGGAGACAGTAGAAACAGTGTCAGACTTTAATTTTTGGGGGCTCCAAAATCACTGAAGATGGTGATTGCAGCCATGAAATTAAAAGACACTTACTCCTTGGAAGGAAAGTTATGACCAACCTAGATAGCATATTAAAAAGCAGAGACATTACTTTGCCAACAAAGGTCCGTCTGGTCAAGGCTATGGTTTTTTCAGTGGTCATGTATGGATGTGAGAGTTGGACTGCGAAGAAAGCTGAGTGCGGAAAAATTGATGCTTTTGAACTGTGGTGTTGGAGAAGACTCTAGAGAGTCCCTTGGACTGCAAGGAGATCCAACCAGTCTACCTAAAGGAGATCAGTCCTGGGTGTTCATCGTAAGGACTGATGCTGAAGCTGAAACTCCAATAATTTGGCCACCTCATGCGAAGAGTTGACTCATTGGAAAAGACCCTGATGCTGGGAGGGATTGGGGGCAGGAGGAGAAGGGGGCGACAGAGGATGAGATGGTTGGATGGTATCACTGACTCGATGGACGTGGGTTTGAGTAAACTCCAGGAGTTGGTGATGGACAGGGAGGCCTGGCATGCTGCAATTCATGGGGTCGCAAAGAGTCAGACACAACTGAGTGACTAAACTGAACTGACTGAACTGATAAATGGACAGAGCCTGGTTAGATAACTTTTGGGTGATACATGTATGTGGCTTCTTTTAATTCTTTTGATTAAAAATTTTACATAATTTAATATTTGGAAGTTTTTTTAAAATTGGTGTTATCAAAGAGTAGCCTTAGGTCACTTTTATTAAATCTGGTTATGAATAGTAGATTATGAAGCCCTAGGTTGCATGCTAAGTCGCTTCAGTTGTATATGAGTCTTTGCAACTCCATGGACTATAGCCCTCCAGGCTCCTCTTTCCATGGGATTCTCCAGGCAAGAATACTGAAGTGGGTTGCCATTTCCTCCTCCAAGGGATCTTCCTGACCCAGGGATTGAACCCAGGTCTCTTATGTCTCTTGCATTGGCTGCTGCTGCTTCTAAGTCGCTTCAGTCGTATCCGACTCTGTGCGACCCCATAGACGGCAGCCCACCAGGCTCCGCCATCCCTGGGATTCTGCAGGCAAGAGGACTGGAGTGGGTTGCCATTGCCTTCTCCCTTGCATTGGCAGATGGGTTCTTTTCCACTAGTGCCGCCTGGGAGCCCCTAGGAGAGTATAATGGACGTATGTTTTGTTTGACCAGCCTCTGCTCACCTTCTCCTCTGATTATTTCATCTTTCTGATTATATGGAAAGCCACTGCTTGTACACAGTCAGTCCAAGTGACTGGAGGTAGAACTGACATAGTCCCTGGGGCCTGATGTTTGGATGTGGGTGGGTGTGGCAGGCATGTGATCCAAGTTGCCCGTTGAGTGTGTGCTCCCTCTCTGTCTGATCAGAGGACTTGGTTCAGGGACAAAAAAGGGTACAGGTCAGCACAAAGAAAGTCCATGCTGGACTAGCATCAAAGCTCCTTGGAGAAGTTCCCTGGTGGTCTAGTGGTTAGGATTCTGGGTTTTCACTGCCGTAATCTGGGTTCAGTCCCTGGTTGGGGAAGTGAGATTCCACAAGCCATGCAGTGTGGCAAAAATAAAATAAAATAAAAATGACTGGAAGAGAGGTACTGTTTCATCTGGGAGAATAAACCCAAGTTCCTGGTGGCCTTACTGTCCCTGGAAGTGTAGGGCCTGTGAGTGACAGTGTGGCAGGTGGAGCCCTCTGATGGAGACAATAGGGTCGGAACAATGTCATTTGATCTCCTGAATTCAAATATACCAGGAGCTGGTTTTCCTTCTGAAATTTTTGGCTATGTAAATCAGTTCTTTCTTTGCTTCCTCAAGCCACTTGCAGCGAAAACGGGCCTGACGACATAGAGAGTTTCAGTGGGTGTGAGGCGAGGAGGTAAAGACCTCCTAGGAGCAGAGTCAGGAGAACCGGATGGCTTGATTGGCTGGATATGGAGGGTGTGGGAGAACGAGAAGACTGAAGTTAAGTCTGAAGTCATTTGAATAGTTCATGATGCTTTTAACCCAAGGAAAGACATTGTTGATGAAGAAGCAATTTTTCCTTTTGCATATCCAATCCGCATAGAAAAACATATTTAAATCATAGACTGTGTGCTCAGTCACTCAGTCATGTCCAACTCTTTGTGACCCCGTGGTCCATAGCCCACCGGGCTCCTCCTCTGTCCGTGGGATTTTCCAGGCAAGAATATTGGAGTGGGTTGCCATTCCCTTCTCCAGAATCATAAACCATAATGTAGTAAATGAGAAATACATATCTGCTTCTCAATAGCATGTTTTTTCTTTAGTTACCATTGGCTCAAAACTTTTGGTAGGTTTATGTCTCTGAGGTTATCGAAAGTAATTTGTTATTTTTACAAAGTGTCTTGTAGTTTTCAAATAAATCTGTAGCCTCTTATTTAATCCTCAGAGGAATTGTATGTAGCAATTAGGATAGTTATCATCATTCTCCATTTACCAATAGAGTATGAGGCACAGAGAAATTAAGATAATTCACTACAGAAACTCAGCACATAACTTGTAAGAGTGGTGTGAGAACCCAAATTGCCTAATTCAGTGCTTTCTCCGTATATCACTCAGCTTTCCTATCCTTAAGAATTATGATGAGTTATACTCAGTGATAAAATTATCATCAGTGATTAAGTCACAAGCAGGTGGCATGCAAAAACAAGTCATTACTTTTTTTTAAACATTAAAAATATATTTAATCCAGTCATAACTATTCTAAATGCTAATTTGGAGAAGTCTTGGATGACTGGCTTGGCCAGAGCCCTGATATGGATCTGAGTGCTCACCGTGGGTCATTTTCACTGTCCAGCACCTCCAATATTCTCTGGAATTCTGAGAGGGAGAGAGGTGGAAATGCGACAGGATTCTGGCTCAGAGGAGAGGGTCCTATAAATTGGGAAAAGTCAGAGTAGGTGAGTAAACATTTCCTTGCTAGAGAAGCAATTCGAATACTCTCTTATCTTCTAGTTCCCAGGAAACACAAGTTGTTTCACGTCTTATTGAGGAAAGCATAAAGGAACCTCAAGGAAGGAGATAAGGGCCAGTTGCCTGCCACACTGATGATGATATGAGTCAGCCCCAAAGCCAGTTGAGCAAACAGGAGTTATTATATATATGTGTGTGAAGTTTTGGCCAAGGGAAAAATGTAGATAAAGTACACTGATAAAGAGCCATATATTTAATCAGGAAGCACAGCTCGTTATGCGGTCCATGGAACAAAAACACCAACATCAATGAAACTCATTTTCCACAATAACCATGTGCTAAATGTTCAAGCACTCAAAACAGGGGGCTTGATTTGAAGTAATACTGAATAATTTGATGCCATTGCCCATTTTAGCTTTTCTGTGGGAATGTGGGAAATGTTCAGGCTAATACAAAAAGACTTGCTTAGTAAAATTATATGATTTGATATTTTGCTCCTGTAATGAAACTGTTGTTTATATTATGCAGCTTCAGAGCCACAATATAATATTGAATTTCATTTAAGTCATGTAGTAAAGCCCAAGTTTTTAAATGAAACTAATGGTCTGGCTCTATTTAAATATATTGATTCTGGATTCATAAGGTTGTGTCAAAAATGTGATTACACATACTCCAAATCCCTCCCAACCATTAGCTGTAAAGAAATCTTTGGTGTATTGATTCTTCATGTAACCTAAAACTAGTACTTAGGTAAGAAATATGAATGCAGCTCTTTTTCCACTCTTGGAAAAAAAGAAAAGGAATTCATCTAATAAATCAATGTTATCGTAAACAGAAGTAAGATACAGGGAAATGCTTTTCTCATTCTTGTTGTATCTTGTTAACAACAACTGGGGGTGATCTCTGAGTTAGCTGGGAAGCAGACATTCGTTGCTATCTCTAGAGAACTCTCCTTTTTTTAAACTGCTTTTATAATTTTATTTTTTGTTTATTTTAGATGGCGCTGGTCTTTGTTGCTGCTCGTGGGCTTTCTCCAGCTGTGGCCAGCGGGGCTACTCTGCAGTTGAGGTGCGTGGCCTTCTCGGTGCAGTGGCTTTTCTTGTTGTGGAGCCCAGGCTCTAGGACACGCGCTTCAGTAGTTGTGGTGCACGGACTGAGCTGCTCCGAGGCATGTACAATCTTCCTGGACCAGGGGTTGAACCTGGGTCTCCTGCATTGGCAGGTAGAGTCTTAACCACTGGACCACCAGGGAAGTCCAAACTCTACTTTCTAATTGAGGCAAACAATGAAACACACTGAGTGCCTGCAGAATGACATATCTTAATGTGAAAATATGAGGGCTGGCAAGTTCCAGATCCTGACACTAGAAATGCCATGCAAATGAGGACATCTTTTCTGTGAACAGCAAAAGGAGAAGATGGACTTCTTCAGTTAGTTTTATGACCTTATGAGGAACCAAATCTGTTTTATTAATATTTCTCTGGGATAGAGAACACAGACATAGTGATCACCTAAGATATTTTCTCGTCTGATCAACGATCTGCTGGAACTTGCTTATCTATTCCTACAGCAGTTTTGTTCCTCTGTTACTGAAGCTTCCCACAGAGTTTTACAAACTCCATATTCTATTTTTCACATACAATTTTAGATCAATCTTTATACCTTTTCTTTAGAAGACAACATGAAATTAAAAGAGGAAAAGTATCCCATATACACATAATACCTCTTGATGAACTACACTTTTATGGATGGGGGTAGGTGGGAGGATGAGAGAGTAGGAGACCCACAAGAGTAAAAAGTGTGAGTAACTATCATTTTTAACTGTAGCCACGTGGACACCAACTTATTGTCTTTATAAGGGATGTGTGTTCTGTTGAATCTCTTTATGTAAAAAAACTTGTTCCTATTTCCATGTTCCCACCCACAAAAGTACTTAAAGTTTTAAAGGGTATGAAAGACATAAGAACAGGATCTAGTCAATCACTATTCTTTAATAAACTTAACCCTCATTTTCCTACTTTTTAATCCCCATCATAACATATTTTGTAATTTCTGTTTAGAATATAGGTAGATGGTAGAGTTTTAGTGGTCTGAATTCCCCTCCCCGAGTTAAATGCTTTATTTATTTCAGACAACTTGGGGTCCTGTATAGTGTGTATGGTTTGTGTCTCTAATGGGGACCATTGTAGATATGTCTGAACTGCAGTGCCTTCAGCCCTAAAGTGGGCGTGATATCACGGCATCTTTTTTGTTAATTGTTTTTTGTATAATGAAGGTCACAAGTCAGAAAGAAACAAACAAGTGCCATACATTAATGCATATATGTGAAATCTAGAAACATAATATAGATGAACCTATTTGCAAAGCAGAAATAGAGGAGACATAGAGAGCAAACATGTGGACATCAAAGGGGAAAGGCAAGGAGGTGGGAATAAACTGGGAGATTGGGACTGACATAAACACAGTACCATGCATACAATAGATAACTAATGAGAACCTACTGTTTAGCACAGGGGAAGTAAAAGAAGATACAGTCTGTTTGTAGGACATATGTTAATTTAACCTTAAAAATGCATTCCGATATACATTAGGTGCAGACAAATACTGTTTGATTCCACTTATATGAGGGACCTATAATAGTCAAATTCATAGAGTCAGAAATTACACTGGTAGATGCCTGGGACTGGGAGGTGAGGGAATGGGATGGGGATGGGGAGTCAGTGTTTAACAGGGACAGAATTTCAATTTAGGAAGGTGAAAAATTCAGGAGATATATGATGGTAAGAGTTGTACAACTTAATGTCATTGAATGTATAGTTAAGCATGCTTAAAATAGTATGTTTCATATCATGTGGGCTGATTTTTTATTTGAAGACTTAGTCAAATATTTAAGGTACTTCTATAGGGCAGAGAAAGTTTGTGTTTTGTATTATTGTTGTAGCTCTGGATAACAAGAAAATTTCTGTCCATTGACAGACTATGCATATAAAAGTAAAAGAATGTGCCCTCCAGCTGGCTTAACCTTAAGAGAAAAACAATGAAGAAGGCTAAAGTGTTTCAAATTGGAGGTATAAGACATATAAAGCCATGCTGAGTCTAGATAATAAAAATCGATTTCCTACCCTTGTACTAAAACCTGGACCCCACACAGCAGCATGATGTAATTCTATTACCATGTTTAATTTCTTGGCATTTTCATGGCCTTTTTATTTTGTGTTACTATTATTCCTGGCAAATGAATGAATTTCCCTCAGCAGAAATAAATTAGACAGCCTGCCACTCAAATTAATCACTGTGGTGCTTTGCTTCCTGGACTCAAAAGACAGGCTGACAGCCCCTGGGCATTTCTCTAGCCATTTCTTGATAACAGAGCATTTATTTACACAGTGGTGTGAGGAGAGGTACAAAGATTTTAAAAGTAATTGTTTGAAAGTCTCCCTAGGATTTGAAAGTCTAATTAAAGAATATTTAAGACACTGTAAGACTTAGAGAATTAGGTCTACAATGTGCAGGCCAGTCAGAACTTGAGATTAAATTCAGAACTGGGTATGTTGAAGAAGATGGGAGAAATGTTTATGTTAACCAGGGTTTAACACTGAAATTTCAACGAAATAAATGAAAAAGTGGTAGATGGAGAGACTCAGGGCTATGATTAATCTGAACAAAGAGAACTAAACCTGGATCTCTTTCTCACTGGCTTTAGGAAGATGTCCTGGAGCAGGCTTCTGTCAATGATGGATGCGGCCTTGTACTACACTGACCATAAAATGCACATAAGACCCAACTGGAAGCAGCCATGTAAGAAGGACTGCATCTATTCCTGCAGATGACACCTGCACCTGTGCATAAATTTACTCTATCCTGTATCTGTGCATAAAATTTACTCTTATAGCCTCTCTTTGTTTCTTTTAGACTACACATTTTCTTTAATATGTGAGCAAAATCTAATGGCTTAACATACCCATTATCCTAAGACCTAGAGGATATTAAAAAAGATGAAGAACATAGGTAAAAGCCTAGAAGAAGGACTTCCCTGGCTGGCCAGTTGTGGGGACTTTGCCTTCCAATGAAGAAGGTGAAGGTTCAATCCCTGGTCAGGGAGCTAAAATCCCACATGCTTTGTGGCCAAAAAATCAAAACATAAAACAGAAGCAATATTGTAACAAATTCAATGAAGACTTTAAAAATGGTCCACATCAAAAAATCTTTTTAAAAAGCCTAGAAGAAAAAAAATCGATAGATTTTTACCTTACAGAAGTTCCATTTTTAAGGTCATTTTGTTGGAAGGTGTGTCTTTGAAATAGCAGGATATATTTCCTTCAGGCTGATGCTTGTGACTTCTTGGCTTAAAAAGATATAGAAATCCGTGAGAATCATGAGAAGGAAGGAAAGTGATATTGTTAATTTGGCTGAGGTGATGGTAGGCAGATCTGTTTTAGTTTCTGGTGGCAAAGGGATATTTGAAAATTATTTATGATGTTATCTCATCTATTTTCCAAATAATATTCTTCATGTTCTCTAAACTTGGGAAAGCTTTATGGAAAAAAAAAGAGCAATAAATAGGCTCTGTATCAGACTGGATGATCTTGCTAGTAGTATGACATGCATTTTCTTGTATTATTCATATTTAAGGATAAAATTTATTTCTAGATGTCTACATATTAATTTTTTCCTTCACCCTTTTCTCTAATCAGTATGTTGTATAGTTGGAATTGTACAGGGTGTCCTTTTCAGCATGGATTCTTTCACTTAATAACATTCATTTAAGGTTCCTGAACGTCTTTTCATGGCTTAATAGTTCATTTCGTCTTAACACTGCACAATATTACATTTTTTGGATGTGCCATGTTTTATCTATCCATTCACCTACTGAGGAACATCTTGGTTGCTTCCAAGTTTGGGCAATTATGAATGAAGCTGTTATTAAAATCCAAGCGCAGGTTTTTGTGTGGATATAAATTTTCAGCTCCTTTGGGTTGAGTTAAATCCAGGTTTGACACTATCCCAAGAACATTCAGCTATAGACAGCACTGTCAGTGTGGGCAGGAAGGTTGAAATTCCATCAGCTTCTGCTATTACCATTCCATCTTTTGACTCAGGGGTGATATTTAAAATAAAAAATATAATAGTGCACTCAAAAAGTCACCTTGCTGAAGAGATATCACTAAAATTTTGTTTGTTCTCCATGTTCACAGCAATTTTTTGAATTTTAATATATACAAATGCAGTATCTACATGTACAACTTTTTCCTTTGATAGAACAGGTTGGAAATCAGAATCAGGAAAATGAAATAAAATCCTGAGTTTTCACTCATCCATATTCTCATGTATTCTCAAGAATCTCACTTTTGTCAGAAACTCTCTTTGTCATCACTGTGTTATCACTCTTTTTGATGACAGTGACAAAATTAACTACAGACAGAATGAGTTAATATCCCCTAAGTTTTCTCCTTTGTTCCTGTACTTTCCTATGTTTTTGGAGAATAACACTTAGAAAACATCTGCATTGTGACCTCTGGGTTTATGGCACTGGGTGAAAAAGTTATTTTAAAAGGTTTCTATGTTTACTATGCTTTTTCATTTATGCTTTCTGCTCTTGACTTTAAACACTTGTTTCCATGAGGGACAAACCTTTTCTAATGTTCTGAGGCTTACTCTTCTCTCACGACTAGAAGACTTTGATGGTATCCAGAATTACCCTTGAAAGGTGGAAGAGCTGCAGGGTTATAATGAAAGACATTTTGGGAGAGGCTGAGTTTCTATTTCTTTCACCTGAATTAGAAGCAAAAAATATTGATGTGTATGCTTCCCTCCACTAAAGAGCAAAAAGGGATCCATTTGAAGAAACCGCTTACAGAAAGGTCATAGCATTTTAGTGCTGCCAGAGTCATTCCACCCCTACCTTTTACTCTAAATGAGAAAATGAGGACCCTGAGGAAGTTCTGGATGTTTAAACTGGTCATCATGTTATTAGAACAGTTTTGAAACATATGCATCGTGCCCTCAAATGCTTGTGCTAGTCAGGGGACATCAGGAGACTCTCTGAGCATTTCTAGAGTCCTCTGTGCGGGATTTTCCTCCCGAATCCTCTGCCTTCTGAACTCCAGCTGCCTTAGCTTTTTGCTGGTCTCAATTCTGCCTTCCTCTTTTGCAGAGACCGTGCAGGGGGCTGGGAAATGCTTCAGGCTCTAAGAGCTCTTGTCCCCTCTCTTGGGAGTCACTGTCTTGCTGCTGCCTGGGGTTCAGTGTCTGAAAAATCACTGCTCCATATATTTTGTTTGTTGGCTTGTTTATTTAGTAATGTTGTTTCACACAGAATAAATCTCAACCGTGTTTCCCCATCTTCCCTTCAGCTGTCTGATCCAGGCAGTTCACCTTCTGTTTCATTAACTTCTGCTCTTTATTGTTCCGTTCCTTCTCCTTGCTTTTGGTTATTCTGTTGTTTATTTCCCTAACTTTTAAAGTTCACATTTAGTTAACTTTTAGCTTTTTCCAAATGATGTTCTGAATGATTTAAAATGTTTAAGGTTTTCCTGTTTGTTGCTTAAATTTTTTGTAATGATTATTTTGACTTCCTAGATATTTTTTTTTATCATCACGTGGCGGTCCTCTTTATCTCTGAAAACGCCTTATTTGTAAGTCTATTTTGTCTGATATTGATATGGGTGTATCAGCTTTGTATACTTTTTACAGTCTTTTTACCTTTTTATTGAGATTTAAAATACATACAGCAAAGAGCACGGAGGGTGCTAATCTTCAGGGTTGAGCTTGATGAAATTTTTCTTGTACTTGCCCCTTGGATGAAGAGAGAGAACTTTTCCAGTATCCCAGCTAGTCATCAGCCTTTTTTTTTAACTTGGTAATTTCTATGTACATCTTTTTCTACCTTTGTGTTCAATCCCTCTGTGTTATCTTTGAAAGATTTTTCTTTTAAATAGTATGTGACTTTTCCCAAACTTGTAATAATACATATTTACATTCAATCCATGAAATGTTTTTGTTTACAAAATAATCACATGGATCACAGCCTTGTGTAACTTGGTGAATACATGACCCATGCTGTGTAGATCCACCCAGGATGGATGGGTCATGGTGCAGAGTTCTGGCAAAATGTGGCCCACTGGAGAAGGGAATGGCAAATCATTTCAATATTCTTGCCTTGAGAACCCCATGAACAGTATGAGAAGGTTAAAACATATGACACCAGAGGATGAACCCCCCAGGTCAGTGGGTGTCCAATATACTACTGGGGAAGAGCAGACCTTCTAGAGCTAACACCACAAAAATGCCCTTTTCATCATAGGGGACTGGAATGAAAAAATAGGAAGTCAAGAGATACTTGGAGTAACATGCAAGTTTGGCCTTGGAGTACAAAAAGGCTAACAGAATTTTGCAAAAAGAACACATTTGTTATAGCAAACACCTTCTTCTGATCAAACCAGTCAATCCTAAAGGAAATCAGTCCTGAATATTCATTGAAAGGACTGATGCTGAAGCTGAAGCTCCAATGCTTTGACCACCTGATGCGAAGAGCCGACTAATTGGAAAAGACTCTGATGCCGAGAATGATTCAGGGCAGGAGGAGAAGAGGATGACAGAGGATGAGATGGTTGGATGGCATCACCGACTTGATGGACATGAGTTTGGGTGAACTCCAGGAGATGGTGAAGGACAGGGGTATCCTGATGTGCTACAGTCCATGGGGTCACAGAGAGTTGGACACGACTTAGTGACCAAACAACAAGATTAGCATTTTGAAATTGAAATTGTTTTAACAACAAAAGAGACTAGAGAATTTATTATTTCTCTAAGATGTCTCTAAGGACTAAGAAAAATATATTCCATATTGGGTGAATAAATAAAATATTGAATGCTTTTTACCTTACCAGAAGGAGACTGGTAACCAGTTTACAGATAAACTGTAAGAGGATAGTCCTAGGGACTGAGTGTTGTGAAGAAAATAAAGGAAAGAAAAGAGGTAGAATTGAATAGGAAGGGAAGAGAAGAAACTGCTTTGCCTCAGCTTGGCTGGGGAGACTTAATTCATTCAACAACATTTTCTTGAGATTTTCTGTATTCCACTCTCTATTCCCAGCTTTGGAGATACAGAAGTAAACAAAGCAGACAAAAGTAAAACCAATAGTCTTGATTGAGTGTGTGAGATAGGAATGATGTGAAGGAGGCAGCCCAGTAAAGGTATGAGACAAAAAAGAGAAAAAAAAGAATACAATTCTTGAGAAAGGAGCAAGTGTGTTGGAGTTTCGGGGAAAGGGTTTGACTGAGACTAGTGAGCAACGAGAGAACTGGAGAGGGATGGGGCTGGCAGAAAAGGTTGGGCAAACCCTTGAAGAGCACACTGAAGAGTGGGGTTACTCTGGTGTAGTGGGAAGCCTATTGGAGATTTTAAGTATGGGAAGCACATGACATAATTTCTGTTCTAGAAAAATTATTCTCATTGCATTGTGATGGATAAAATGTTGGAAATATGAGTAGAAACTGCAAGACAAAATGTGGCACTCATACAGATAACCTCACCTATAGGTTTCAATAAGAGTAAATGATGTTGGTCATTGTTCAGTGCCCTCCTTTTCTTAATTTCAAAATACCTAAGGAAGGGAGTACTTTGACCTGAGGAAATTAAAATATCCAGCACTTTTATGCTTGAGTGGGCCTAGAAAGGATCTCATTGATTTAGGTTAAGTAAGACTTACATTAAACTGATTGCATTCAGTTTAAAGATAATATCCTTCAAATGAGAATGGAAATAATTCTCATATAGTTGGAAATATTTTGAAATATTACTCAACTTCAGTTGGAAAAAAAAGATCTAAAAATTGCTTTATTATGTTTCCTCAGAGCACATCTTATTACAAATAATATACCACCATGAAAGAGAGGGGCCATGAGATGGGTCAAGGACATTCTATGAGTAACTTAAGTAGAGATTGAAATAACATATTCTAATATATGATGCACTGATTGAATTTGGCAAAGTCAATTGGAAGACACCCAAACTGAGGCAACAACCCTAGTTAATAAGCTCCATTGAGTGATGTTCATCAACTGATAATGTGAACTCAGGTTGAACTCTAGTCATAACACTTGGGAAAAGGGAAGTTTGAGAAATTGCATATTGTTCATTGCAAAATGATTGATCTGAGCGTGAGATCAATTCTAAGAATGACTCTAAGGTGGGCAGATAAGTTAAAAAAAAATAAGAACCATTCAGCAGATGGTCATCATCTCCAGTTCTATTCCCAAACCCATATTTACTGAACAACTGTTTGGATCCCCACTGTGGAAATAAAACTCTGTGTTTAATATGAATTGACATTTTGAGTTTTCAGTAAGACACAACTAACCAGTCTCTGAAACATTTCAGACATGTAACAGAGTCAAAGAGCAGATTTGGATGATCATTTTCACCAATTATAAATAAAATCCCATGCAGATTAATGCAGTCTGTCCATTAGGGAAATGTGCTTAGCAACTATCTTGTCATGATTTTATTTTTTAACTTTGAAAAAAGTTAATGACTTTTATTGTACTTCTTCTTGAAAAGTGTAATACAAGCTTACTATAGAAAACTTGGAAGTTAGAAAAATATGCAAAGAAGGAAACTGTAATTAGTTGTGATACCATCACCTAGATGAACACACACATACACACACATCCATGAGTTCTTTAGGATCCGTCTTTAAAATGGGGCTTTCCAGGTTGGATGCATGAGACAAGTGCTCGGGCCTGGTGCACTGGGAAGACCCAGAGGAAGCAGGTAGAGAGGGAGGTGGGAGGGGGGATCGGGATGGGGAATACATGTAAATCCATGGCTGATTCATGTCAATGTATGACAAGACCCACCACAATATTGTGAAGTAATTAGTCTTCAACAAATAAAAATAAATGAAAAAATTAAAAAAATAAAATAAAATGGGGCTTCCCTGGTGGCTCAGATGGTAAAGAATCTGCCTGCAATGTGGGAGATGAGGGTTTGATCCCTGGGTCAGGAAGATCTCCCAGAGAAGGAAATGGCAACCCATTCCAGTTTTCTTGTCTGGAGAATTCTGCCATGGACAGAAGAGCCTGGTGGACTAGAGTCCCTAGGGTCACCAAGAGTCGGATATGACTGAGCAACTAACACACACTTTAAACATACCACAAACATCTTTCTTTATTACTAAATTTAACAAATTACAGCATGATATGACTGTGAGGTCGTGTCCTGAGGTTTCTAAATCACTCTAAATTTTATACATTCAAAGCAATGCTTCGGGTGGTCATAGTACACATTTATTCAAATGCTGGTCTTGAGTGGCACAGATATGTGACGGTCCTCTGAGCGCTTATCAAGGGGAGCATGTGGCTAGTGGCTAGGGCTTCCTCTCTTTCAGGACAGAAGAGCTGTCTCAGCACCCCTCAGCCCACTCCCTAGTGAGGCAGTCACGATGTGTCTGTTATGTGTGTGGGGAAGGGAGAGCCACACAACTTTACACTAGGTCCTGCGGTTCTAACTTTCCTTCATGGACATGTGGGCCTCAAGGAGTCCCTAGGAGGTTTCTGACTCAGCATTCTCAGTGGGATCTGTGGTCCTCCCCAGAGCACCTGGGAGGTCAGCCCCTTCTCTGGGTGCCCTCATCCCTCTGCTTGTTCTATTGTTTATGGTTGTAAGACTCTAGACTTCAGCCACATGAATTATAATTGAGATCAATCCATACCAATGGAAGGCAGTCAGAAACCCTGGCTTAGAGACAAAGATTTGAATAAAACTCAGTCCCTGCCTTCAAGGATCTCACAGTATGAAATACTTGATCAGTGTAGTTTCAGCAGCCAGGCTCCTGCGGTACTTGAATGAATCTTAATGTTTCTGTAACATTCCTGTGTGATTCCATTTGCTCTGGGACAGTCACCCAGTGAGAATTCAGTCTGAAGCCTTCATTCCTTTTTTGCATGTTCTCTGCTCTTGTCTTTGAAGAGAACTTCATTCCATCTCACCTACTGCAGAGGGTTTCACATTTTAAAAACTGGATGAAAATAGTAAATCATCAAGGTAATATATGTACATTTTTTTCAAGTATATAATTTTTTAATAGTTTATTTTTATTGAGTGAAAGATTTTAAAAATTCTATAGTGCTTTACAGTTCTCAGAAATTTTACACACATGATTTCGTGTAAACCCATAATTAACCCATTTTTCCACCTACCCTTACATTGCTCCCCCACTGTTAACCACTAGTTTGTTCTCTATACCTGTGTCTATTTCTTCTTTGTTTTATTCACTAGTTTGTTGTATTTTTTAGATTCCACTTAAAAGTGATATCATGCAATATTCATCTTTTTCTGTTTCACTTATCCCATCTTACTATGATAATCTCTGGATCCAAACATGTTGCTGCAAGTAGCAAAAATTTCATTCTTTTCTATGGCTGAGTAGTATTCCATCATATGTATATACACCACATGTTCTCTATCCATTCACCTGTTGATGGACCCTTAGGTTGCTTCCATACCTTGGCCATTGTAAATAATGCTACTCTGAACTTTGGAGTGCGTGTGTCTTTTGCATTAGTATTTTTGTTTATTTCAGATACACACCCAGGAGTGGAATTGCTGAGTCATATGGTAGTTCTATTTTTAGTTTTTTGAGAAACCTCCATACTATTTTTCTAAGTGGCTGCACCAATTTACATTCCCACCAACAGTGCATGACAATTCCCTTTCCTCCACATCTATACATGGACATTTTTAAAGAGACATTTCCCAACATTATATAATGAAAACTTTTGCTGTATAGCAAAGGGATTCAGTTTTATATATATATATATTATATATATATATTATATATAATATATATTAATATATAATTATATTAATATATATAATATATTAATTAATGTACAATTAAATTAATATATATAATTATATTAATTAAATATAATAAAATATATATAATATTTTAAATAGCATATATATACTTTTTAAAATATTATTTTTCATTATGGTTTATCACATGATACTGAATATAGTTCTCTGATCTATGCAGTAGGACCTTGCTGTTTATCTTTTCCAAATATAATAGCTTATGTCTGCTAACCCAAGCTCCCAGTCCGTTTCTCCTCCAATCCCCTTCCCCTTGGAAACAACAAATTTGTTCTCTTTGTCAATGAGTCATTTCTGTTTTGTACATAGATTCATTTGCCTCATACTTCAGAGTCCACATTTAAGTGATATTTTATGGTATTTGTTTTTCTCTTTCTGACTTACTTCGCTTAGTATGATAATCTCTAGGTCCATCTATGTTGCTACAGATGGCATTATTTCATTTAGCTCTTTTAAACTAGGATTTGAATGATGCAAAATTTGTTGAGTTGATGCAAGATCATATACATACCTTCTGCTAACATTACAACAAATAGATATATGTCTTAATATGAAAAAATAATTTTTAGGACTGCATTCCTGCTCAGTTGTGTCCAACTCTTGTGACCCCATGGACTGTAGCCTGCCAGGCTCCTCAGTCCATGGATTTCCCAGGCAAGGATGCTGGAGCGGGTTGCCTTTTCCTATTCCAGTGGATCTTCCTGACTTAGGGATTGAACCCAAGTATCCTGCATTAGCAGGTGGATTCTTTCCCACTGAGTTACCTGGAAAGCCCAGTTTTTAAGACTACAGCACATTAAAAACATAGGATTATATTCTTTCTAAGGTGTACAGACTAAATTATCTTATTGATGAATTAGGAAACATAAATCTTTCTATTTCACCCTTTTTTGAAGCATTTTTTTTCAAGGACTATTTTTGCCGTGTCACCACACATTTCAATCACACCCCAAAAGACATGTTTCATGAGATACAAATAATGGTATCCCAAAATGTCTCTGATGTTCAGTTTTGAAATAGAGCTCTGACTCTAACTTAGAGATATTTAGCAGGAACATAAAAACATTGGGAGCACTCCACTTTTAAACCAGCAGCCCTAATTCTTCAGCAACAGTAGGAAGAAAGAAACTATTGAATAGGTACCCATTTTTCCTGAACTTGTTTATTTATGCACCTATACTTCTGCTTAGTTCAGAGTAACCATGCTATGTTTTCTACCTTTTTGCTTGAAATTAATTTGTGTACACATTTTTCCATGGAAACAGAGTAAGCTTACTTGTTACTTTTCATGGCTATGGAACAGTCTATTTTGTTAATGTACTAACAAGAAAATTGTGACTGACACATAGACAGTACCGAGTTGTTGGACATTTGAGCTATCTTGTTATTAGCTTCTGCTATGAATACACACAAAAATTTATGAAATAATAAATTCTAAATTGTTCTTTTGTGTTTTTATTAGTGTACATTCTTCAGAATGAAAATATGAGCCAAAATATATGAATGAATTTGTAAATTTGGGGATACATTTTTCTACTGTTTCTGAGTCAATTTACAGAGTAATTCTGACAATGTGTAAGTGTTCTTTTCATTATGCCTTATCTATTTTTCACCAACAAGTCATTCTGCTACATTAATAATTCTATCAGTACAATGGTTGGGGCTTCCCTGATGGTTCAGATTGTAAGGAATCTGTCTGCAATGTAGGAGACCTGGGTTTGAAAAGATACTTTGTTCATAGGGAGACCTGGGTTCAATCCCTGGGTCTGGAAGATCTCCTGGAGAAGGAAATGGCAACCCACTCTAGTATTCTTACCTGGAAAATCCCACCGATGGAGGAGCCTGGTAGGCTACAGTCCATGGGGTTGCAAAGAGTTAGACACGACTGAGTGACTTCACTTTCACTTTCGCTTCATACATGTGTTCAGTTACAGATATGTTCATGTATATATTGTTGACATATATAAATGCACACACAAGCATTCTATATTAACACAACACACACTATATATATGTGTGTGCATATATATAACATATATGTGACATAACATATATGATATATAACATGCATCACATGTTAGCAACATATATAGTATACAATATATGTATATATCAACACATATCCACAACATATATGCATATGTTAATAACATGTTATTGACACACAAAATATGTTATATAACATATAGCATACACACATACAAATAACATACATGTATCAATGTGTTCAGAACATATATACATATGTTCATATATGTGTACACATATACATATGTATACATACATACACACACAATGAACATTATTCAGCCATAAAAAAGAATGTAATTTTGCCATTTACAGCAACATGAATAGACTTAGGGGGCACTGTGCTAAGTGAAATAAGTCGGACAGAGAAAGACAAATATTGAATGAAATCAGTTATATATGGAATGCAAAAAATACAGCAAACTAGTGAATATAGCGAAAAAGAAGCAGATTAACAGATATAGAGAACACACTAACAAACTAATGGTTATCATTGGGGGGAAAGGGCAGTACAGTGGTGAGGGAGTGGGAGATACTATTGGGTGTAAGATAAGCTACAAGGACATATTGCACAACATGAGGAATATAGCCAATATTTTATAAAAACTGTACAAAAACTAAAACTTTTTTATTTTTAGTTGATTTTGATTACCAATGCAGTAATCAAACTTTCCATTCTGATTTTAAATTGATGTTGTTACTCCTTCCACCTCCCTAGCTTTAGGAAAGAAAGAGTCATCTTCCTTCTCCCATTCTACCTAGAGCTTTCACTTCTCTTCCTGCATCTTGATATGTGAAATTTCTGATCCCTCCCCCTTGCATTGGAACATAGTAAGGAAAAAATAGGTAAGAGAATGGGAAAGTTTTGACTACACCAGTATCTTCACAGTGGCCCAGCATTGTACTCTTGGCAGAGATTTTCATTTGAATGTTTCTTTTGTAGGTGCTTTTGCAGGTTATGCAAATTTCCCATCACTTGGGACCTCTCACTTATCATTCTCTTGGCATTTCTAAATCCATTTCTACCTCAATTGGTTGCTTCCATCTTGTTCACTCCTTAGTTTTCTGGCTGCACTTCTATTTCCTATTAAAACCTGTTCCTTCCTCTAGGAAGCCATCTCTGCTATAACCAACAGCACCCCTCCCCCAATCCATCCCATATAAAGCCCACAGGAAAGCCTTTTTCTCATTGCTCCTCCCCCACCAACTTCAGAAATGCCAACACACCTGGCATCACTACCGTTCCTGGCCGCACCATCAGCAGCACTAGAGCACCTGCGGTTTAGATTTATCAAGTGAGAATCAGACTTCTATAATGTCCAGAGAACACAAGCACCCCCTTGGTGCTGGCCACCCTATAGACTTCATTTTGAATAAGTCTCAAGACGTATTGCAAGGTAGTTATTCTCATCCTCACAATGCAGACCAGGAAACAGAAATTATGTGAATAAATAAGCAAAGATTTAAACTCTGGCATCAAGATCGATTCTCCTTCCACATCATGCTGTGTGCAATCTTTATGATGTTACTATGCGTAATGTCATTTTAAATATTAAGCAAAGTGTCATGAAAGAAGAAACAAGTTTTGTGAAGCCACGGAGGAATTACGAAATGAATGAAAGTCCCATCGTCCAATGACACCCAGTTAAGGAGGGAGAGACGTGAAGCCACTCAGTCGTGTCCAACTCTTTGCGACCCCATGAATTGTAGCCTGCCAGGCTCCTCTGTCCATGGGATTTCCCAGGCACGCATACTGGAATGGGTTTCCATTTCCTTCTGCAGGGAATTTTCCCAACTCAGGGATTGAACCTGGGTCTCCTGCATTGCAGGCAGACTCCTTACTGGCTGAGCCATGAAGGAAGTCCATTAAGGAGGGGATGGAACTCAAATCACAGGACAAGCAACACATGAGAATTTAGATGCCTTGTTTAAAGCTAGTGGCGTAAAGTCCTTTTTCAGTTTCCAGTGGACATATTCCAGCTAAATAGAGCTAAGGGCACAAACACATTAGCACTGGGTTAACATAATAAGAAGTCTATACATAATCAGTTCAGTTCAATTCAGTCACTCAGTCGTGTCCGACTCTTTATGACCCCATGAACTGCAGCACGCCAGGCCTCCCTGTTTATCACCAACTCCCGGAGTTTACTCAAACCCATGTCCATCGAGTCGGTGATGCCATCCAGCCATCTCATCCTCTGTCGTCCCCTTCTCCTCCTGCCCCCAATCCCTCCCAGCATCAGGGTCTTTTCCAATGAGTCAACTCTTCGCATGAGGTGGCCAAAGTACTGGAGTTTCAGCTTCAGCATTGGTCCTTCTAAAGAACACCCAGGACTGATCTCCTTTAGGATGGACTGGTTGGATCTCCTTGCAGTCCAAAGGACTCTCAAGAGTCTTCACCAACACCACAGTTCAAAAGCATCAATTTTTCAGCACTCAGCTTTCTTCACAGTCCAACTCTCACATCCATACATGACCACTGGAAAAACCATAGCCTTGACTAGACGGACTTTTGCTGGCAAAGTAATGTCTCTGCTTTTTAATATGCTATCTAGGTTGGTCATAACTTTCCTACCAAGGAGTAAGCGTCTTTTAATTTCATGGCTGCAGTCACCATCTGCAGTGATTTTGGAGCCCCCCAAAATGAAGTCTGACACTGTTTCCACTGTCTCCCCATCTATTTCCCATACTAGGTAGGATTTTGTACTAATTTTTGCCTAAGTGCTCTTAGGATTTGCTTGTGTGAAATTTGCATCATTTGATAAGACAAATGCTTAGAATAAATCAGAAGACCCTTCCTCAATTACTCTTATGGGTACACTACAATACCCCTTTCACCACATCATTCCTTGCTTCTCCATGTTCTGCCTTCCAGCATCTCGCCCATTCTCCATTCATTTTCTGTCCACTGTAGACCCTTTGTTCACACCTATACACGCAAACACCCAGGCCTGAAGGATAACATTTTCTAATCAGCTTCACTCACACCCTATGGATCTAGTCCCAAAGTTTAAGAAATTCCAAGTTTGCAATTTATAGGGTCATGTTAGCTTTGTAGACAAGATTTCTTTACCATAATCTTATGATGACTTAATTATAAAAATATGAAGAGTCAAGGTCATTTCTTCCCACAAACATTAAATTTAAATATGAAAAATTCATCGATAGAGTACAGAGAAATTGAGGAAAAGTTCAAGGTTAAAGTAATTCCTATTTTGATTTTTCTCTGGACTCTTGCTCTGGTATAGATGGCAGGGCCATCTGATGCCTTATCGTCTCTGACTTGTAAATTGCTTTAGAGACAAGTTTAGTCACATGTGCTCTCTTGGTTCAACATTTTGTTTTTATTGAAAAGAATACATTTAAAGTTGTCTTAATGCTTGGGCCATTCACTTGATTAATTTAACACAATAATATTGTTATAACTACTTTCAAAATATATATATATCAACAGAAATACATTGTTCTTATTCTTTATTTTTCTATAATCAATTTAGTACAACACTCTCTGAACATGCAAGTAGATTAAGAATTAGATTTTTTTAACATATAAAAAAGTAAATCTAAGTTGCCAAGCTCAAATAGGTACATAATACTATTTACTTAATTTTCATGCAATAATGAAAAGCCATATGGATGTTTAAACAAAATATCACAAGAATACACAATGTTTTTACATTAATTTTCAAGTTTTACTGCAAATGAGTGATAACTGTACAGTCACAAAACCTTAGTCTCCAGCATTCAGAAATTTCTTTTAAGTTATTTAAACCAATTTCCAAAACTTTATTAAAAATGGAAACTAGGATTGGACAAATTAAAGCATTTAATTGAGAATACAGGGTAAACTTTTTATATATTCAACTTCATGTCAAATTTGCATATCTTATTGCATTTACAGAGTTATTCAGAAGTTTCTTTTTGTAAGCAAAGTCATTAAGTCTTTTTCTCAGGATACTCTGCCCACTGACAATTAAATATTCCAGTAGAACACAGTTCATGTCTGTGCCCTGAATGAGTTAACACTTTAGACTTTCAGACAAGTTATTGTAAATGAGTCATTTATACATATGTAGTATCCCACTTTTTTTAATAGGAAAACTTTTGTGTTGATTTATGCATCAAAGGATGAATGTGTGTGTCATTTTATATATTTATATCTATTCCATGTCTTTATCTATGTATATGTACATATGTGTATGTATGTATGTATGAAAGGCATTTCCAAGCACAGGATTTATTAGTGTGATTAAAACATCATCTTTAATGTAACACCTACCTTGCCTGTTCAGCAATAAAGGAAATAATAGCATTTTTCTTTCCTTTTTATTTATTCAAAATAATGAAAATAGACTCAGAAGTTTAGAATGAGAAGAAAACTTAGATTTTATCTAGATGTTACAAAACTGTTCATTTGAAAGCATAATCATTAAAATGCCAAAGAATAGAATGTCAGTCTTAAAGAACTGTGGATGAAGCCAACAAAAGTTTTGAATAAGAATTCTAAGTCATTTAATTATAAAAATTATGTTAACATGAAAAGCAAGCATGAAAGACAACATTTGTCACTGGACTCACTATGATGAAATTTTTATCCTGAAATTGTATAATTTGGGAAGGTATACAACACATTGGTTTTTTGACATATTCATTTCTCACTTGACCAAAATGTCCATGTTTACTTTTCACATGGCTGAAGTCATGTCTTAGGGTTCTTCTGAAGCTTGAATTGTTGAATCTCCTGTCATCGGTTGCTGTTCTGGATCTTCTAGAGGAAAAACGAAACAGTGGTATAAAACACAGTTATATTTAAAGACAACGGGAAATCAATTCATAAAATAAATTTCAGGATTCTATTTTCTTACAGAGTTGTCCTTGAATACAATTGTTAGGAAATGAAAGGAATTTCTTTTCATATTAGCTCTATTAGAGTTTTGTGTAGTGAAACAGAATTTCTTAGAAAATCTATTCTAAAAGCCTTAGAACTTAAGGAACAAACATAACTGCTCTTTTCCTAACTTCTGCAGAGATGAGAAACTAATAGAGAACTTGTGAAGGGGTGGAATAGAGTGGGAAATCAGTAAATGATAAGTGAGTGGAATTACACATATGTGTTTGAATTTAAGACACACTTTCTAGTTTGTAATCTCTTTCAGAAGTAACTGTTTTTTCTTAGACGTAAGCACGGGCAAGGCTGTACAGAAACTCACTGCTAAATTCTTCTCTGATTCTAGCATGTGAAAGAAGGGCCAGCCTCCCCCACCAAGTGTGATGTTCCACTTTCCTTAGCTGGTAGGTTGGATTTATGTTACTTCCGGAAACTGTGTGAAACAGATGGGATGAACCTTTGCTGTTGTGGAAGCAGAGCATTTCCCACAGTCTCCTTCTATCGGGGAATTACAGGAATGGTGCACCCCCAAATTCTGCCGTAGCAAATGGACTGGTAAAAGTCACATGCGGCCATCACTGTGGGCAGCTAACTCAGATTCACTTATTCTCATTTCCCACCAACCATTAATCCTGAGCAAGTTCAAGGAGGTAAAAGCAATTCGTTCTTTATACCCCAACATCGCTTGTTCTTGTTGAGATGGCATGATTACTCCCATCTCTTATTGCCTTTGACTTGTAAGTTGCTTTAGCGCAGTATTCTACAAAAATGGGGCTAACCCACTTTTTGGAACCTTGTGTGTTTTCCCAAATTTCCTGTGAAGTGGGGTTTGATTTGATAACCCATTTTGTTAGAGCAGGCAGATAGCTAGAAATGAGCAGACAAAAGGAGGCACAGGCCAAATGGCAGGAAACCCCACATGTTGTAAACAAAGCAGGTCCTTGGGCAGGCAGAAAATAGGAAACCTTTGGACTGACAAGAACCCAGACATTTTGGGGTAACAAGTGTCCTGGAGGCAGACAAAGAAAGGTAGGGAAAGGCAGAATCTCCAGTGTCCAAATGTAACCTTTTCCTCATTATGTTCTTGTTACAATAAAATTAGCTGTGCAGATAAGAAGTTTCCATCATGTACTGATGCTGTGACACTTCTGATCAAGACTGAATAAGGACAAAGATCCCTCCTTTTCTTAGAAAGGTGGAGCTGGGGTGAAAATCAGCAAATATCACTCCAAACCTCTCCCCTCCCAAATGAACATTCTGCCCTCTCATTTTTACACCCCATAGAACCAGTTTGTTGAAGGAATTCAGAGCAGCCACCCACCTGAATATACTCATGCTCCCCCTGAGAACATCCTATCACTTAAACTCTTTATTTTCTTGACTTATGTGTCTCATCTCCTATTTCTTTCTGCCAAGAACTTACTCTCTGGTAACAATTTCACTAACTTACTAAGATACATTTAGTAACTTCATTTGCACAAATATGGAGAGATGAATTGAACCTAAAATCTGATTCATCTCACTTTCCACTGCCTTTATGTATATTTGAGACATAAATGAAGAACTGAGGCATTAATCTTGCTAATGTGGAAATCCAAAATCACTGCAGATGGTAACTGCAGCCATGAAATTAAAAGATGCTTACTCCTTGGAAGAAAAGTTATGACCAACTTAGACAGCATATTAAAAAGCAGAGACATTACTTTGCCAACAAAGTTCTGTCTAGTCAAGGCTATGGTTTTTCCAGTAGCCGTGAATGGATGTGAGAGTTGGACTATAAAGAAAGCTGAGTGCCGAAGAATTGATACTTTTGTACTGTGGTGTTGGAGAAGACTCTTGAGAGTCTCTTGGACTGCAAGGAGATCCAACCAGTCCATCCTAAAGGAGATCAGTCCTGATTATTCACTGGAAGGACTGATGTTGAAGCTGAAACTCCAGTATTTTGGCCGCCTGATGTGAAGAACTGACTCATTTGAAAAGATCCTGATGCTGGGAAATATTGAGGGTGGGAGGAGAAGGGGATGACAGAGGATTAGATGGTTGGATGGCATCACCAACTCAAAGGACATGAGTTTGGGTAAACTCCGGGAGTTGGTGATGGACAGGGAGGCCTGGCGTGCTGCGGTTCATGGGGTTGCAGAGTCGGACACGACTGAGCGACTGAACTGAACTGAACTGCCTGAACTGAATGTGGAAATGCACACAGTTCCTTGACTACACCATATTCTGCCTTCTTTTATGATTTTGTTCAAGCTGGACTTTTGTCTAGAACTGACTCTTCTCTAGAAACATCTATGAGTCCTTAAGACTGACCTCAGGTAATTTCATCTGCAGAAGCCTTTGCTATTAAGGCCCGCCCCAGTCTTTTTAGATACTAATGCCTCTGCTACCTTAAAACCTGTTCCCTGCAATGACCACAGTCTGTTTACCCAAAGAGATGCTCAGCTTCTACAGGACAGAGACTCCTATTGGTATATCTAATAAGTGTGTAGGTGACCAGACCACAGTAAGCATTTGGAAAATGTCCGTTGCACTTAAACTTACAAAGATATTTTAATGAACATTGATGGATTAAATTGTCCCAAATTTTGTGGGCTACTGCACAGAAAGGTTCAAGATTATACAGGAAAAAAAAGCAGACAAAACATTAAACACTAAAATTGTCACCAAAATAAATCAGTAGTTAAAAGCACATAGAAATTTAGGTAACCAAACATTAGGTCTTGGCTAGTAATTGCTCCATTTTAAAAACAGCTTCAAAACATTTTTTTATTTGAAACAATGCAGAATGTAGGTAAAAGAAATAACACATATTTGTCCTAGATGCAAATCCTATAATGAAGTAACCCTGGTTAAAACAAGTGAATCTGGTTCAGGACTCAAAATGTTTGTTGTTTTAGGTATCTGCACACGTTGGGGTTTTATTAACCCTGCTAGCTGAGAATGAAATGTACGCCATTCACCCTACCAAGCATGAACCTTCTAGGACTAAACGATTATATACTAATCATCTTCAAGCTTTAAGAACTTACAAGATAGTGATGAACCTAGTTTTGAATATAGTTTACGTGGCTGGGTTGGAGAGTTTAAAATTCTCGGTTTTTTTATTACCCCAAAGTCTAAAAACCTAGCAAGTCCTTTGAAGACAAGTGCTAGGTCTAGGGTTAAATATTGGAATCTGGAAATTTACATCCCCTAAGATCTGTCATGATTTTTGATAATTATGGGGAAAACTTCCATTTTGTAGAAAGCAGAATCATTTCTCTTTTGCTTGAGCATTTAAAGCCCAATCTATAGCGACTTGTGTTTGGTGATTATCTCCCCAAACACATGTCATTTGGGTTCACATCTCAGGCAAAATTTAATATTAATAGAACTATATACTCAATTAGTGAGATTATGTAATAGGCCCTAACTAATAAAATTAGTTAGGTATTAAAACACATAGTAGAGGCAGCAACTACTGCTTAGCTCTTATGAATTTGCTCTCATGCTGCTAATCGATACTCCAGTCGTGTTAGAGTTTACATTTTTTTCTTTTTCTGCAAGAAAGTACTAATATCTGGATGTGTGTAAATGTAAAAATTTCCCACTTTTTAAGGTTGTCTCTTTTTGGAAAACAGTACTTAAGTCAATACTGTTCTGGGTCAATAAGATATACCTGCTGTTTTCGCCATGTTTATGTATCCCTTTTCCACTTGAGAGTGGAAATGATAAGGGAGCCAAGTGACTGGCCATTTGTGCAGAGATCATTGGCTGCGGAGCCTGCAATATTTATAACAACTGCTAGGCATTGGGCGCTTACTCTGGCCAAGAACTGTTCTAGGCACTCTACTACTTGTGGTAGTTCATTCAATCCTCATGAAACTCTGTGAGGTGAAGACCATCATTATGCCCATGTTGAATTATCAGCCACTCACTATTATTATGCCCATAAGAATAGCTGATTTAGGGTTACACAGCTGCTAAGTGGTGGAGTATGGATTCAAACCAAGGTCTGGCTCCAGATTTGGGGCTATTGAACTAGCCCCCTACAGGTTCTCCTATACTCAAGTTTGTAGTTTGGAAAATAAAAAGTACAGGAAAGAACTTGGTTTTTGCTTTATGTGTAGTATTCTTTTTTACTTTTTTAAAAAAGATACTTTGCACCTAAGAGAGAATTTCATTATATTGAAGAGTATAAAAGTTATTAATTTATTTCCCTTCCAAAATGGCAAAAGGCAATAAAAATATTAGCACCAACCTGTTTCTCCGTTTTTTTTAGGAGGTTCAGAACTGCTTGGTTGTCCTGGACTTCTCTATGAATAAAAGGCAGAAGAATGTTAATGCCACAATTTTATAAACTTAGACACAGTAAGAAAAATACCTCAGATTAAAAGCACATTTTTTTGGCTAAAATTTGTTTTCTTTCAATTAAAATTCATGTTGTAGAATTCTTTTGTGGAAAAAGCCGTTATTTCATAGATATCTAGAAACTTTGGCTTAAAACTTGTATTTCTAAATACTATTTGTTATTTCCATAGGTGAACTATTACCTCAAACATTGACTGTGTCATAGTTTCCTGCTGTAATGAAAAGTTGAATTGAAAAATTTTTTTTAAAAAGCTATAATTCTTTTAGTTGTAATAACCATGACCCAATTCTACTATATTTGTATAGAAGATGTTCTCTGAATTTTGCCAACCAAGTATGTCATTGTCTTTTTCAGATTTAGATCATCAGCTAAGAAAGAAGACAACTAAATTTGTCATCTGTGCCCAAAGACAAGGGGATGACTTTGTCCCCAACATTTAATTGGCAAACAAGAGGAGTCATCTTCCACTCAAGTCCTTACAAAATCTCTCATATTAGAACAGACACTGTCAATCACTTTACTTTTAATAAGAAAATATTATTTAGAGAAGATAAATTTACATGGAGTAATGCTAATCAACCATAGATTTGAATGATTATCAAAGTCACCTAACAAAAATAGTTTAAAAAGAAAAGGGCAAAAGAACTCTATGTAGATTTACTATCAATCTTGTTGTTACAGCCCTGACATTGCAGTTTTGTGAGCTCTCTAAGCAAGCATTTTATAAAGAATATATACATATATAGAATGGCTGTGGTATGGAGATGACAAAGAAAGATAAAAATAGAGGGCGAATGAGAATTCAATTGCACCACTCTTTTGTGACTAGGTGCTTAATGACCTATGATTATAATTCCAAATTACTAGCATTATAATCACACACACAAATGTTGTGTCTGAACTACATTAAACAGGAGATTATAGCAAAGGTGCTTTGGAATGCTGTCATACAGACTCAAAACTGTCTTTAGTGGTGAATAAAATCACTCATGCCTGAAAATTCATAGGTGGTATTTGAAAAATCTGTCCCAGGAAATAGAACAAAAAAGCAAATATTTTCAGCATGAGTAAATATATGATGTGATTTTAAATATTTTTCATATGCAAATTAAACTAGACACTATAATTAGACATTTGACTATTTCATCCACATCCATCAATATATAAAATCAAGTTAGAAGGATTTTTCTAACTTTTAACTGGAGGATGTTTCATTGGAAAAACGGGTAGATTTGTGTTTGGGGACTCTTTATAGGCAAATGCAAAAAAAAATTCTGCTAGAGTAACTCAGTGACTTCTCTGTGTCCAGTTGAAAAAGATGGAGTTTCACACAGTTTTGTTTTTCTTTGGAGTTTAGTTTAACCTGGAGAGTTAAACCCTCCTGGAGCTATTTATACCAACTCTTACAGCAAAGTTAAAAACTGAGTCCTCACCCTTTTCAGTAGCCTAATAAGGATCGCAATTCCAACGATAATTCCAATGACACCAGCAATCACCGCAAAAATAATGACTACTATTACTGTAGGAGAAAAATAGAGCAGCAAATTACAAAAGTGTGAAGTAAATGATCACACAGCATTTGTAAAATAAAGCAGGTAAAATCAGGGTAATATCACTTTTTCTTTTATAGGGGAAAGTGACAGTCCTCAAATACAGTGTTGAGAAGGTAGCTCCAAACTGGTAGCCCAGGGTCTAAAATGAATCTGGACTAAGACATGAATGGTCTGTATTTATTCTGGATGTACCCACAGTTGGTTAGAAAGCTCGAGATATATAACTTAAAATAAAAATGATGACCAGATTACATACTGCTGTTTCTAAAATGTTTAAGTAATTGGAAATGCCTATTTTGATTTTGAAAAGAGCATATTTTATTTGTTTTTACAATTTGTGTGACTGAAATCAGTAGCACTCTTGTTTTTAAAATTAGCTAGTGGTTACCAGCGGGGAGAGGGAAGAGGGAAAGGCAACATGGGGCTAGGTGAATAAGAGGCACAAGCTGTCATGTATAAAATAAATTGCAAGGATATTTATTATACAGGGCTTCCCTGCTGGCTCAGACAGTAAAGAATCCGCCTACAGTGCAGGAGACCTGGGTTTGACTTCTGAGTTGGGAAGATTCCCTGTAGAAGGGAATGGCAAGCCACTGCAGTATTCTCGTCTGGAGAATCCCATGGACAGAGGAACCTGGCGGGCTACAGTCCATAGGGTCACAAAGAGTCGGACACGACTGAACAACTAAGTATGGCACAGATATTGTACAGCACACAGGAATGTAGCCATATTTTATAACAACTATGAATGGAGTACAACTTTTAAAAGTGTGAATCATTGTATTCTACACCTAGAACAAATAATAATGTACAGTAACTATACTTCAATTAAACTTTTTAAAGCAAAATCAGAAAGTAAACTAAAAAAAAAAATTGATGCTTCTAGTTCCAAGGCATTTAAAACTCATAAAACAAAATTTTAAATGGAATGATCATCATTCTTTGTCAAATATTAACATACCTGACTGTGAGAGGTCATGTGGTAGTTCTTGGTATGGTCCTAAAAAGGCAATATTTCAAAATAAGGTCAGAAAACACACGGCATGTTTAAAAAATACCCCTTTGGAATTAGACTGTCTAGTGGGTTTTTGTTATTCCCTATCTGTGTTTAAAGAACTACATAGTTCAACTTTCAACAGTGAGCAAGTAAAATATAGGAGGTAATGTGTCAGTCTTAATATTAATAATCCCAATATCTATTTTCAGCTACCCAACAAGTTTCCATTCATCAGGAATTAGTAAATTACCTCATGCACTAAGGGGAAGGATATGACAAACTGTTGGAAGAACCATCTATGGACTTCCACAAGAAGCAGTGCACTTTTAAAAAAGGTAAAAATGGTGATCAGAAAGAGACATATTGAGCTGTAATCCCACATGAACATCAGTCCAGTACACAAAAGAGCTGGACAAGACTGAATGTAAGTTCAGTCATGTTTCTATCCATTTTCCACCATCAGAATCCAAATCCTTACTTTGTCCCAGCTGTGTTTTTGCCAGGAGTCTCACTGGATTCCTTTCTGCAAACGTACCTAATATAGTTGCCCTAAATCGTATGGACCTAACAGAAGCAGAAGATATTAAGAAGAAGTGGCAGGAATACACAGAAGAACTGTACAAAAAAGATATTCATGACCCAGATAATCACGATGGTGTGATCATTCACCTACAGCCAGACATCCTGGAATGTGAAGTCAAGTGGGCCTTAGGAAGCAACACTACAAACAAAGCTAGTGGAGGTGATGGAATTCCAGTTGAGCTATTTCAAGTCCTAAAAGGCGATGCTGTGAAAGTGCTGCACTCAATATGCCAGCAAATTTGGAGAACTCAGCAGTGGCCACAGGACCAGAAAAGGTCAGTTTTCATTCCAATCCTAAAGAAAGGCAATGCCAAAGAATGCTCAAAAAACTGCACAATGAGAGGAGAGTGAAAAAGTTGGTTTAAAGCTCAACATTCAGCAAACTAAGATCATGGCATCTGGTCCCATCACTTCATGGGAAATAGATGGGGAAACAGTGGAAAGAGTGGCTGACTTTATTTTGGGAGGCTCCAAAATCACTGCACACGGTGATTGCAGCCATGAAATTAAAAGACGCTTACTCCTTGGAAGAAAAGTTATGACTAATCTAGACAGCATATTAAAAAGCAGAGACATTACTTGGCCAACAAAGTTCTGTCTAGTCAAGGCTATGGTTTTTACAGTGGTCATGTATGGATGTGAGAGTTGGACTATGAAGAGGGATGAGAGCCAAAGAATTGATGCTTTTGAACTGTGGTGTTGGAGAAGCCTCTTGAGAGTTCCTTGGACTGCAAGGAGATCCAACCAGTCCATCCTAAAGGAGATCAGTCCTGGGTGTTCATTGCAAGGACTGATGTTGAAGCTGAAACTCCAGTATTTTGGCCACCTGATGTGAAGAGCTGACTCATTTGGAAAGACCCTGATGCTGGGAAAGATTGATGGCAGGAGGAGAAGGAGACAACAGAGGATGAGATTGTTGGATGGCATCACCGACTCAATGGACATGAGTTCGGGTAGACTCCAGGAATTGGTGATGGACAGGGAGGCCTGGTGTGCTGCGGCTCATGGGGTTTCCAAGAGTTGGAAACAACTGAGCGACTGAACTGAACTGAATGGAACACATGCTAGTAAAGTAATGCTCAAAATTCTCCAGGCCAGCCTTCAATAGTACGTGAACCATGAACTTCCAGATGTTCAGGCTGATTTTAGAAAAGACAGAGGAACCAGAGATCAAATTGCCAACATCTGTTGGATCATAGAAAAAGCAAGAGAGTTCTAGAAAAACTTCTATTTCTGGTTTATTGACTATGCGAAAGCCTTTGACTGTGTGGATCACAACAAACTGTGGAAAATTCTTCAGGAGATGGAATACCAGACCACCTGGCCTGCCTCTTGAGAAATCTGTATGCAGGTCAGGAAGCAACAGTTAAAACTGGACATGGAACGACTGGTTCCAAATAGGAAAAGGAGTACGTCAAGGCTGTATTCTGTCACCCTGCTTATTTAACTTATATGCAGAGTGCATCATGAGAAACTCTGGACTGGATGGAGCACAAGCTGGAATCAAGATTTCTGGGAGAAATATCAATAACCTCAGATATGGAGATGACACCACTCTTATGGCGGAAAGTGAAGAAGAACTAAAGAGCCTCTTGATGAAAGTGAAAGAGGAGAGTGAAAAAGTTGGCTTAAAATTCAACATTCAGAAAACTAAGATCATGGCATCTGGTCCCATCACTTCATGGCAAATAGATGTGGAAATAGTGGAAACAATGGCAGACATTATTTTCTGGGCTCCAAAAAAACTGCAGATGGTGAATGCAGCCATGAAATTAAAAGACACTCACTCTTGGAAGGAAAGTTATGACCAACCTAGACAGCATATTAAAAAGCAGAGACATTACTTTGTCAACAAAGGGTCCATCTAGTCAAGGCTATGGTTTTTCTAGTAGTCATGTATGGATGTGAGAGTTGGACTATAAAGAAAGCTGAGTGCCGAAGAATTGATGCTTTTGAACTGTGGTGTTGGAGAAGACCCTTGAGAGTCTGCTGGACAGCAAGGAGATCCAACCAGTCCATCCTAAAGGAGATCAGTCCTGATTATTCATTGGAAGGACTGATGTTGAAGCTGAAACTCCAGTATTTTGGCCACCTGATGTGAAGAGCTGACTCATTTGAAAAGCCCCTGATGCTGGGAAATATTGAGGGTGGGAGGAGAAGGGGACAGCAGAGGATGAGATGGTTGGATGGCAACACCAACTCAAAGGACATGAGTTTGAGTCAACTCCGGGAGTTGGTGATGCACAGGGAGGCCTGGCGTTTTGTAGTCCATGGGGTCACAAAGAGTCAGACATGGCTGAACGACTGAACTGAACTGAACTGAATGCCCTGCTAGAGTTAATCCCCCCTTACCAGTCCACAATAATATTTATTTTTCTGTTGTCTCCCAATGCCATTTTATGTCAATTCTTGAATTAACTACAAGTAATATATTGCACTACATTACATGAGCTTGTCAAAGACTTGATTATGTTTGGTCATTCTTTAGCCATCCATTATTTATTGGATTCATGGCATTTGTCCTATGTGTGTCTGCAGTTGACTCATGAATGTTTTCTGGTTTGACACTATCATGTTGGCTTTACACTGAAATCACTTTGAAAAGTAGATTGTTTAACTGGATCCAGAAGTCCAGAAATTGGTTCTAAGCACTTAGCCTAATTTTCCTCTTATTGCTTCCCTTTTTCTCAGTGTTTCCACTAGCTGATGATCCAGGAGCTATGCTAAGTCTTCTTTGAGACTTTACTTTAAATCCAGAGGACCCTGCCTAAATCCCACCTACAAAAGGCCGCCTTCTTTCAACCTGCTCTTTCAAAGTCACCTTCTACTCCATATAAAAATAATCAGAGAGAGAGTGAATGCCACCTGACCACCCTTACTCAGGACACAGACGGCTTATACTTTACTGGGCATGTATGATGTACTGGGCTCTCAGTCAAGCAATTTTACACACATTCTCTTATTTAATCCTTAGAGAAACACTGTGAGGTAGGTATAGTGAGCCCCATTTTAAAATTAAGAGGTGGAGACCCTTTGGAGAACTCGGGGTTCAATCTACTCAGGGTCAGCACCTGGGACAGGGCCAAAGTCAGGGCTGAGTCCGGCCAGGTTTGACCATAAGCTCCCTCTCACCACTGCACTACTGGATCCCTTTTATGTGGCCTACCATTTCATGGTCACATTCATCACTTATCTGTTTTGCTAGAATGCTTTAATTTCCTTAATCTACAGTATTATTCCTGTGCAACATTCCAGAAGCGAGAATTCCTCTAGAGGAGAAAGGCTTTGTCTATTTTGCTTCCATTTCTCGGTCTCTGTCAGTTTCCCTGCAGGAGTCAGTCCCATTAAGTAGAGCTGCATCATCACAGTGACTCCAGAGGAAAACTGTTTTAAAACATGAACAAACCTGGTGTCATTTCATCAATTCTATGCTCAGGAGCTGGTGACTCTGTAGTTGAAATGGCACTGGCCGAAGAAGCTGTACAAAAGAGAAGTTGAGAAAGGGATTAAGGTTGAGGTAATGAGTGGATCACAGAGCACATCACAAAAGACAAATTCACCCCCACGTTGCTCCCAGTGGCAGCTCCAGAATTCTTATGTGGCAGGGCCTTACAGGTGAAGAAGGCGAGCCTTGATTTCCCCACCTGTAAAATGATAATACTTACTTCAAAATGTCATTGAGAGGACTAAGTTAGTTTAATATATAATTCGTGTGCTTTCAGATACACACATCAGTTCGTATAGTGTGTACTTAGTCGCTCAGTTGTGTCTGACTCTTTGTGACTCGTGGACTGTAGCCCACGAGGCTCTTCTATCCATGGGATTTTCTAGGCAAGAATACTGGAGTGAGTTGCCATTTCCTTCTCCAGGGAATCTTCTCAACCCAGGGTCTGAATTTGCATCTCCTGCATTGCAGGCAGATTCTTGACCACTGAGCCACCACGAGCCCCACCTGATTCATTACATGTATATAAACAATTGTCACACAAATTAGGTATATGGTGTGACAAATGACTAGTATCTCTAAGTTATCCTTCATCTTAGATGCAAAGCTTAAAATATAATGTAAGAACAAGAGGTTTTCTCAATTGAAATATAGTTGATTTCATATAATTCAAAAATAACTAAAAAGTCTCTTGATGAAAGTGAAAGAGGAGAGTGAAAAAGTTGGCTTAAAGCTTAACATCCAGAAAACTAATATCATGGCATCTGGTCCATCACCTCATGGGAAATAGATGGGGAGACAGTGGAAAGAGTGTCAGACTTTATTTTTTTGGGCTCCAAAATCACTGCAGATGGTGACTGCAGCCATGAAATTAAAAGACGCTTACTCCTTGAAAGGAAAGTGATGACCAACCTAGATAGCATGTTAAAAAGCAGAGACATTACTTTGCCAACAAAGGTCCATCTGGTCAAGGCTATGGTTTTTTCCAGTGGTCATGTATGGATGTGAGAGTTGGACTGTGAGGAAAGCTGAGCACCAAAAAATTGATACTTTTGAACTATGGTGTTGAAGATTCTTGAGAGTCCCTTGGACTGCAAGGAGATCCAACCAGTCGATCCTGAAGGAGATAGGTCCTGGGTGTTCATTGGAAGGACTGATGGTGAAGCTGAAACTCCAATACTTTGGCCACCTCATGTGAAGAGTTGACTCATTGGAAAAGGCCCTGATGATGGAAGGGATTGGGGGCAGGAGGAGAAGGGGACGACAGAGGACGAGATGGCTGGATGGCATCACCAACTCGATGGGCATGAGTTTAGTAGACTCCAGGAGTTTGTGATGGACAGGGAGGCCTGGCATGCTGCGATTCATGGGGTCGCAAAGAGTCAGACACGACTGAGCGACTGAACTGAACTGAAAAATAATTCAGTTATACATACACACACATACACACACACATCTATGTATATTTTCAGGTTCTTTTCCATTAAAGTTGTTACTAAATATTGAATTTAATTTCCTGTGCTATACAATAGGTTCTTGTTGTTTATGTATTTTACATATAGTAGTGCATCTGTTAAGAACAAGTGTTTTTAAACAATAACTAGATCATAGGAATGTTGACATTCAGGAACTATTGAGATTAAAATTATGGAAAGAAAGATTTTCATCAGGAATCAATGAAAGTATGTAAAAACAAAAAAGAATAGCTAATGAACAAAAATGATCTGTCTCTCTTAGTTAATGTTACATCTTCCTTTACACCTTTCAGTTCAGTGCAATTCATTCACACTTAGGGCACACATTTATAACCCCTGTGGATACCAATGAGCTTTTCTGAAACAAGCTTCCCTGGGCTCCTAGATCCCAGGCCTGGCGCATTCTGAATCTCTTCCACTCTAGAACAGGGCTCTGTACATAGCAAGCATTCAGCAAAATACTAGCAGTTGTAAATGTTTGGTCAATTTCCTTTCTTTTTTAAAAAGATCTCATTTTCTTGAGATAAGTTGACATACAGTAATGAATTGTTTGACTAGGTTCTTATGGAGAGACAGGTAGGTGAGTGTCTGGATTGCACCTTAAATCAATGTAATGATGAATGAAATAAGCCATGTGCCAAAGGGCATGCACAGAATGAGTGTAAGAATAGTGGAAACCTGCCTCCACAGCAGACTGACACAATATTTTTGATGTTTCAATACCAAGCACACAATTCTACAATTAGAAGGAAAAAAAATCCCAAAGTGAAAAACAAAAAAATAAAACCATACCAAATTTAGAGTTTTTAAGTAGTACATGCATGCTAAGTCACTTCAGTTGTGTCTGACTGTTTGCGACCCTACGGACTGCAGCCCACTGGGCTCCTCCGTCCATGGGATCCTTCAGACAAGAATACTGGAATGGCTTGCCATTTACTCCTCCAGGGGATCTTCCTGACTCAGGAATCGAACCTGTATCTCTTGTCTCTTGCATTGGCAGGTGAGTTCTTTGCCACTAGTGCCACCAGGGTAGGTAAAAGTTTAACTGAAGCCATCTAGAGTTATGACTGAGTGCAAAGATTGCACTACTCCAGGCCTTCTGACTGTCTGAGTCAGGAGTTTCAGTGGTTAGTTAGGGAGGTGTGCTCAGTCTATGGGATGGTGCCCCCTCCTCTTTACGAACACCCACAAGACCCTGCGTGCCCCAGCCCCTGCCTTTTTCCCCATCGATGCTTGTAACTTCACCCTCCTCTTGGGGTCTAGGCATCTGGACAGCTCTTGGTTCCTCAAATGCAGCACACTCTTCTCCATGCCCACACCTTTGTACCAAGTCTTCTCTTTGCCTGAAATATCCTCCCATGGTCCTCCTCTTGAATAGCTATCCACTTCTCAGGTCCCAGTTCAAGGCCATTTTTATTGGGAGGTCTTCTCTGACCTCCCCTACTTCGGTTTAGGCTAAAAACTACACAAGATCCCAGGGTTTAGCATAGTGTGTTAGAGCTAAATGAAATCTTATGATTGACTGTTTAGAATCCAGATGTGTTTCATAGGCCTTGATGGTGTGGATGAAAAAATGTTGCTTGCCGTATCAGTGAACAAAGGATGTTGCAGACACCAGGCTTTCAGCCATTGCTGCCACCCCACTCTGTAGACCCCGAGGGGATTCAGCATGCAGAAAAGCAGGCTACTGGCTATAGATAGTTAAGGTGTATATCAAAGGAATGACTGTAGTAAGTCCAGACTCTTGCATCTTCCCATACATGGAAAAGCACGAAATTTATTAACTTGAGATGTCTGGCTTTCTTTAACTAAAAGTAATCTTTTGACATTCTGACTACTTTACTTCTATTTTAATATTCATATAAATCCTCCCTTACTTCTTCGATGCAGTCACTCAGAGCTATCTGAGAGGCTTTTTCTGGGCTTAAGCCCTCAGAAATTCTGCCAAATAAAACATAATTCTCAACTTTAGGGTTGTGCATTCTTTTTCAGCCAACAATGTTTCCTGGGCCCCTTGGACATTTACTCACTTGTTTGTTACTTTACATGAAGGTTTAGGCATGTCTCTTTTGTACTAGGGATACAAGGAAATAATAAATAATTCATGGTTTTTCCATCAAGGAAATCCCAGCTTAGGAAAGAGAGACAAAATTTTAATTTAAGTGTAATTAAATATTTTAGGGGGATGGTGAAGCAGTGGGACAGGAAACAGTGGTCAGTTCTATTTGAAAAAGGAGGAAATGGAAAGACCTCATGGAGGGATTCTCTGAACTCACCTTGAAAGTGGTCTAGGGTTTCACCCGGCTGACTCTGTGGACATTTAGGTACAGAGTCAGTGGTGTCAGTGATGACCCTGCACTCAAGACATCCTGGTGGGTTGGGGGAACCACAAAAATCTATGTGGCTGCACCATAGGGTGTGAGAAGCAGAGAAGACAGTGATGTGCCAGGTGTTGTGGTCCACGGCATGAAATTTCCACTGACTAAGGCAGCTGGATGAAGTGTTTGAACCAGACTTTCATTTGGGGAAGATCATTGTCTATGGCACGAAGGAGGATGTAGGGAAAAGAAAAAACAAGCCAAAAAACCATGCTCTGAGCTCTTCATGGGAGGATCCCATCTTGTGTTCAGTAGTGGTCAAGATAAGCAGTCATTTTGCAAATAGGCCGCTCCTCCTTACAGAGGGTCCTTATCACTTGTCAGCACAGCCTTTGGTAGAGAAGGCCTATAGACTAAGACCATAAAGGGACAGAAAATGACAGCAAGTTTTAAAAAGAAAATGCCAAAGAGCTGATGGTAAGATCTCACACCTCTAAAAACTGGCACTTCAAGCCTCTAATTTTAAGCAAAGGCAGAGAAGAGGATCATGGTGTTTGCCAGGGATAATCAGTTTGTGTAACTTTTTTGCTATCCAAATAAGAAAATGCTTAGGGAGAGAGAGCTCATTAAAATTAATTTGAACTTTGGCAAAACAAATTTAACACTCTAGCCTGAACCTCTTAGGGGCTGGATGCCAGGAAGCATTTCTTTCCTGCTTTATTTCCCCCGCCTCTTTGCTCTAGGATCTTCCCTTTCTGCTACTTGCTGTTGTTCAGTCTCTCCATTGCGTCTCGTGTGTCTCTCTGTGCTCAGACTCTGTGCGACCCCATGGACTGCAGCACTCCAGGCTTCCCTGTCCTTCACTGTCTCCCGGAGTTTGCTCAGACTCATATTCACTGAGTCAGGGATGCCATGCAACCAGCTCATCCTCTGCTGCCCCCTTCTTCTGCCTTCTATCTTTCCCAGCATCAGGGTCTTCTCCTGTTTGCCTTGTTCATTGACTAAAAATCAATCTACATTTTGTCCTAATTAATTCAGAATATACTTTTACATTTTACCTTCAAGTCCCTTGGAACAGTTAATCTAACTTTCTTACTTTATAGATAATAAATTTGAAAATTAAACGATTAGCTTAGTTTAACAAAGTAGGTAAGGAACAAAATTGAGACCGAATTCTGCTGTTTTCCAAAATATTCCAACTTCCCAGACCTCCACCTGGTTGAGATCTTGTCAGCGAGATTTCTTAGATGTTTTAGCATATTAGCTGGTGAACATCGGGGTGCACTGTACACACAAAAATGACAACTAAATTCCTCAAGATTCCCAGATACCCTAAGGGCTAGAACTGATATCATAATCACGTAGTCTTCATTTTGATGATTTTTTCACACCAATCTATTGCATTACTTCCATTATATCTCTTAGACTTCCATATCCTCTTATTATAGCCTCTAAGAAAAACTGTTTTCTGCTCTAGCAATATTGACCTAAGGGTCTTTTCCTTAATCCTTTTACTTCTTTTTCAGGAACACATCCAGATTATACCTGAAAAATTCCACCTATGTCACCAAGAGAAGCACTTTTACCTCGAGGCATAATGGAAGATGTGTCCAGTATCAGACTACCTAAGGAGCACATGGGTCTTGGACCAGCACGGCACATTTCCTTAGCTTCACCGGGCTCTGAAAACTACTCTGAAGTCCTTACCCTCTGCCTGCTTGCACTGAGGCACTGGTTGAAACTTGAAGGATAGGTAGAGTTTTAGGTGGAAATGTGGATGAGGTCAAATTACGGTGAAGAAGTGACCTTAAAATGGGCTAAAATATAAAGAAAGAGAATACTGTGTGCATTTATGTGGACATTAGAGGGCAACCAGTAGGCAAAGACTGGCAAGCTTCTCAGACTGACACAAGTTTCATGTTCAAGTGGCAAATTAGTGCAAACTGGAATAAAAGGGTAGGTTTAACAAGGCCTCAAATTCCTAGTTTAAAAAATATTTTATAGTGCCCAAATACTAAAATGACATTTGCCTTGGCACTTTGCACAAAGTATGTATTTATTACTTGGACTGAATCACTTAATTTTAGGTTTCGGAGGCAGGAATGAATGAATGAATATACCACCCAGAACATTAAATATTCCAGATTTGTGTGGTGGTATCATCTCATACTTGCATAACATCTGAATTGTTCCAGAATATTCATCTCTTTTGTCTCATATTGTCATGGCTCTGACCTCACAGTTGTTCAGAAAAACTCTACCAGCTTGAGATGTCTGGGTACTGTGGGAGGGTGCACGACAGGCCCCCTGTTCCCAGTGTGCGGGAGAGGTGGATTGGGTTGTGGGTTAGAGGCACAGTTGGGCCTGGAGATCTAGTCTCCCAGCACTCTGCACTATGCTCTAACCACTCGGCACACAGCTCTCCCAAACAACTGACTTCCTAACATGGAATGTCATTAGAAAGAATATAAAATGCAGTGTTGGACCAACACCCTGCAGTTTTGCTCTCTGCCCAAATTTCCAGCTGCTGAGCCCCTGTCATGATGTGATAAAATCATCTCATGCAGTCATTGGTTTTAGCTTGGTTCCCTCCCGCCTTGCAATTGATAGAAGTCTTATCTCAGCAAAGCAAACTCTTACAAGGATACACCCCGCCTACGAAAGGCCTTCAATAGTTTCCAAGTCAGAAAATGACATTTTCTAAGTGTTAGAGTTTTCTTGCACTGGGATGACCATGAAAACTGGTCAGTAATGTATTTGTGAAAGTTCTGAACAACTAATTTGTGGTAAAACAGGGAAAAACTTGCACTAGCTGGCTTCCAACTCAATGCCTTTTCTTCCAGACCTTATTATTTTTTTACAGAATGGACAGGGCTCTTCCTTATTCCAAAATATATTTGGAGAAAGCTATTGCCATGAAGCAATATTTTAAAAGAAATACTCAGTTTTGCCCTTAAACCAAATGGTTGACAACATCAATCTGATCAAGCTGTGATAATATAGTTAGATGTCCCTTTTGTCTGCTGTTGTTCACTTTTATTTTTTTGGAGAGATTTTAGTAAGTCACAGTAGCTAGTTACAATTGAGAAAAACTGAACTTTCTAAAGGATAAAATGTTGATGGGATAACATTGCACCTAGTGTTTTGAATAGCCCTCAAAATTTTGTGTGAAGTCCCTGGTTAATAACTCTTAGAGAGCGTGCCCACTGGTGCAATCAGCAGGCCAGATGTCAAATGCAATGACCCAGTTTCTGCTCACCTACAGAGTGGGCTGCTTGGCCAGTTCCCAGCAGCCAATGGGTCACACCTCTGCCTTCCCCAGCCTGGTGGAAAACAGCTCTTCGCTAAGTCTGCCTTGAAGCTGTTATTACCTAGGAGGAGAGTGGTTTCCCTGACGGAACTTCATAGCCTGGCTCCGTCTCACCCAGATTCTAGTCACTCTCATTGTTCCAAACTAGTACTGATCCAGCCAATGAGAGAGAAAAACCAGCCTATAATCCCAGCCACTGTGCGTTCTTTAGCCTGAACAGATGGAAAGCAAGGGATATTTCTGTTCATTGTCCCACAGAGAAAGGAGATGAGGATTCTAGTCCTGGCTTTGCCACCAAGGGGTGGGAGACCTGAGTAAGTCACTGACTTTTCTAAGCCTCATTGTCTCACTTATAACATGAGAGTAGAGACATAGGTGTCCTCGAAGGCAGAGGTCCCCAACCTCTGGGATCTAATGTCTAATGATCTGAGGTGGGGCTAATGTAATAATCATAGAAATTAAGTGCACAATAAATGTCATGCAATTGAATCATCCCAAAACCACCCCTCCGACTCCAGGTCTATGGAACAATTGTCTTCCATGAAACTGGTTCCCAGTGCCAAAAAGATTGGGGACTGCTCCCTAAGGTACTTCATTATTCCAAAATCATAGACATTTGCATGTCTGAGACAGCAATATTCATAACAAGCAAACTGTGTATTAACTACATTCTAGGCATTTTCTTTTCAAAACAATTACCTGAGAGTATATTTACGTATTAATTATTATGTATAGAGGAAAAAAAAAAAAACAAAGATAAGAAACATCACCTAACTTGCCTAAGATCATGAAGCTGATAAATGGTGCAGGTGGAGTTTGAATTCCCACCTATTTGATTGCAGAACTGTATGCCAAGCTCTGCCATAATCTATGCAAAATAAAGAGCTTGAGAGCACCAAATAAGTGTCATTGAAAGAAGATGAAATTCTCACCAAGTTATGTAACTAACTCTCAAGTAAGCCTTCCCTTCTAGCAAATCAGAGTTAACTGAAAAGATGCAAAAATAATAACTTACCTTGTGCAGAAGCTGAGGATGGGATGGTTATTCCCTTAACATACAGAGGTAGAGTGACCTCCAGTGTCAGATCCAGCTTATGGAATGACAGATATTTCCGGTTGGTAACAATTTATAACCTGAAATCTCATTTTTTTGCTGCTAAACGTCTTCCAGTCCAGTTACTCTTGTTTTACCATGAATCCTCAGAACTAAAGCTTTCACGTATTTTAGATGTGCCAGCTTTATTTTAAGATATTGGCATTGTATAGCTAAACTCCCTAAACGTATTAGATATGGGATTAAGGAAGTTAGGATGGATGAGGAAAATTCTAATTAAAAATGAAAGTTCTCACACCACTGATACTTCTCATCACTGGCTAGATAATAATGAATGGGACAAATAGAAACTAGATCAGGATGTTCACTTTTGATGCTGTGTCCAAGAATCATCTGTGTACTCAGACATTGGAGTCTAATGCACTGCCTGCAGTAAGAATATTGCTCCAGACTAGATAAACTGTAGAAACTTCATTTTCCTAATCTTTAAGATCTTTTCTTAAATTTTCAAAGGTTCTAATATCAGTAGTTCCCAATTTTTCGGGCACCAGGGACCGGTTTCATGGAAGACAATTTTCCCATGGACAAGGGTTGGGAGGAGAGGGTTTTGGGATGGATCAACCACATTACATTCATTGTGCACTTTATTTCTATTATGATTACCTCACATCTTTCAGAATGACTATCAAAAACATCTACAAAAGTTGGAGAGGATGTGGAGAAAACCAAATCCTTGTATACTGCCAGTGAGAATGTAAATTGGTGCAGCCATAATGGAAAATACTATGGAAATTGCTCCAAAAATGACAAATAGAGCTACCATGTGATCCAGCAATTCCATTCCTGGGTATATATGCAAAGAAAATGAAAACACTAATTCCAAAAAATATTTGAACCCCAATGTTCATAGCAGCATTGTTTACAATAGCCAAGGTATGAAAGCAAGCGAAGAGTCCATCAACAAATGAGAGGATAGAGAAGATGTATAACACACACATCCACCCCCCCCCCCACACACACACAGACACACACAGGAATATTATTCAGCTGCAAAAAGGAATGAAACTCTGCCATTTGGAACAACATGGATGAGCCTAAAAGGTGTTACACTTAGTGAAATAAATCAAACAAAGGAAGACAAATATTTTATCATATCACTTATATGTGGAATCCAAAAAATAAGATGAATGACTAGAACAAAACAGAAATAGATTCACAGATTACAGAGAAGAAACTAGCAGTTAACAGTAGGGAGTGGGGGGCGGGAAGGGCATAAGAGGGGTGAGAGATTAAGAGGTATGAACTATTACATATAAAATAAATAAGCTAAAAGAAGATATTGTAGAGAACAAGGAATATAGTCAATATTTCATAAAATTCTAAATTCAGCATAATCAATAAAAATTTTGAATCACTATGTTGTACACTTGAAACTAATATAACACTGTAAATCAACTATATTTCAATTAAAAAAAAACAGAAAATGGGAAAATATTAACCTTGGGTTATCTCATATGTCTACTGTCAATTCTTGCTCTTTTCTCTATCAGATCCCTGAAATCAACTTCAGTATACATCACAACCAAGTTTATTTGAGCAGTAAATAAGGACAATGAAATGAGCATGCTGATATCTAGGTTTTTCTCTGTTAATGTTCACTGGCATTGCTTAATGATAGAGACAGCTTAGAAAGCAGAGGTTGTATGTTTTGGCTTAATTTGAAAAATTTTAAACAGTTTTCTAATTATATTTCATAATTCATTTCACAGAGAATTTAGAAAGTATTAAAAAACAGAAAAAAATTACCCCAATTCCAATAGCCAGAGTTAACCCTGAAATGTTTCTTTTCAGTGTTCTTGCTTTAATTTGACTCATGTGTCATAGAAAACCACACAGATAGGTGCTTATTCAATACATAGATATGACAATAATGGCTGGAAATCTATCACTTGTCTGCTTTGGTTGGTAACTTACCTGGTGAAGCATGACTCTCAGGTGCCACTGTAATCTGTGTTGCAGCAGGTTTTGTAAAAATATAACCTACAAAGACATTTGGGAAAATTAGCTAAGATGTACTTCCCCAATAGGTTCATAGATGTTTTCAGTCATCCTCTAGAGACCAAAGTACAAAGAAATTCGTCACAAGAATGTTAAATCCAACTTCCCAATTTAAAACCAGTGCAGGTTGATTTTGAGTGCCTCCTTCCCCGTCTTAGAAATCCTTCTCCAGGAGTTCAGAGTGAGAGTGTTCATTTTTTCCCTAAAAACCCAATTTAACACCAAGCTAAAGATTTACAGATTTGGAAACTAGCCTATGGATCATCTCAGGCTGACCTTTGAGGCATCACTGAAGTTTAGAGATGAAAAGGATTTTAATACCATCTAGTCTGTGTTTTATTTGATAGGTAGGACAAAAATGAGACACATGGGAATCAATCAGTTCTCCACACTTAAACTACTCTGCAGCAAAATTGTAATCATTTGTCGTTTCTGCAACTATTACTAATTGAGTGCCTACTACATGCCTAGCAGGCTTCCCTGGTGGCTGAGATGGTAAAGAATCTGCCTGCAAGACAGGAGACATGGGTTCGATCCCTGGGTCGGGAAGATGTCATTGAGAAGGGAATGGCAACTCACTCTAGTATTCTTGCCTGGAGTATTCCACGGACAGAGGAGTCTGATACGCTATGGGCCATGGGGTCATAAAAAGTAGGATACAGCTGAGAGACTAGACACAGACATACGCCTAGCAGAGTGGGGGAGACAAAAATGAAGACACAGATTTGACTTTTAAGAAATTTAGAGTGTTGTGGTCCCTGAAACCCAGTTCAGAACTCATTCCTGTAACAATTAAATTAAGAGAAAGGTTCTCTTCCTAGATTACTGAAGGAGGAGAAGCCTTGCTTCTTTGCTTGGTCATTCTAACGGTGTGCTTGCAGACACGTGTGGTGAGATGCACACAGATAACCAAGGTCTATGGACCCAGAGCTCTCTCCAAGCGCTTTTTAGCATCAGGACTCTGTACTCAAGTCAGAGCTTGGGCTTTTCCTTGCACACACTCTGTCTTCTTCTGCCCCAGAACTTTCGTCCTTCCTCTCCCTTCTACCTCCACCACCCTTCTCCAAATTTTGCAAGTTTGGCTTCTTCTCATTGTTAACTCTCATCAGAAATGTCACGTACTCAGAGAAAAAGACCCTGCTACCCTTCTCTGTGTTGGCCTTCTGCATTATGTTCATCACCTTCCCTGGTTTATTTCTGTGTGCTATTTTTCACTTTTTTAAATTTTAATACTTTTTCTGCTGAATGTCTCTGTTCCTTCCCTCTATCTGCCCCCACCCACCCTGAACATGAACTCAGGAGCTCATTTGTGTCACTGTCGTGGCCTTCATATAGGGAACCACATACGTACTTACTGAATGCACAAATGAGTGAAGGAATTCAGGGATTGGGCATCAGATCATTGAAAAAAAAATTACTCTCCACAGGAGGATGACCTCTGATACACTTAGAAATACTGGCTCTATCCATTAGATTATTGGAGAAAGCAAACAAACTCTTTTTTCCCCATTTCCTCACACTTTTCATGTTCTCTTCATCTAATGAGTGAGGGTGATAGCAGTCATTTCCAACATCTTTCTAGTATTCTATAAAGTAGTCAAATCAAGAAACTTTTTTGGGAGGATTCCAGAAATGCAAAGCTGATGACAGCCTTGGCACTGGATACCAAGGCAGTCTTTGGAGTCACTTAAACTTGCTGACCTCGTGAAGTCTCACTGACGCCTTGACCCATTCTCTGCCTGAGCATTTGTAGCATAAATTTCTTTCTTTTCCAGGAGTCCTTTCCAAATACTGGGTTCCTCCCCTCCCTCAAATGGGTAATGTGTCTGCTTCGGGGCAGTAACGCCACTCTGCTCCACGGAACCACACCGTGAATAGCTCTGGTCTTCTCTGTGTGAAAGCTTTACATATATTTGAATATATTTCAATATTATGCCATATTCCTGCCATGTATTTCCTTTTCCTCAAGCTAAATATTTTTATTCTTTGCTATTTACAAAAATTCGAGTAACTCTGTGCGTGCACGCTAAATCCCTTCAATTGTGTTCAACTCTGAAACCCTGTGGACTGCAGCCCACTAGGCTCCTCTGTCCATGGGGTTCTCCAGACGAGGATACTGGAGTGGGTTGCCATGCCCTCCTCCAGGGGAATCTTCCCGACCCAGGGATCAAACCTGTGTCTCTCATGTCTCTTGCTTTGGCATGTGGATTCTTTACCACTGGTGCCACTAGCCTGCCTGCTAAGTCACTTCAGTCATGTCCAACTCTTTGCGACACTGTCGACTGTAGCTGGCCAGGCTTCTCTATCCATGGGATTCTCCAGGCAAGAATACTGGAGTGGGCTCCCATTTCCTTCTCCAGGAAGATAACTCTGCTAGTCTTCTCTTTTCCTGAAGTTTCCCCCTTCTCCTTCACTTCTCAGAAATCACCATCCTATACCCAGGTTTGTTTCCTAGTTTATAATTGTTAGCATAGCTAAATATTTATTTACTACAGCCAGATGCTAGAGTAAGGACATTGTGGTAATTATTTTGTTTATTTCTTAGGTGACTACTTGTAGGCAGCAGTAGGCAGGTACCGACATTTTCTGCGTTTCACAGACAAGAACACTGAGGCTGAGGGAGGGAAAGTAACTTGCCTTAATGCTTCCTGGCTTTCAGATGTGAAGCCAGGCTTGAAACTAGTTCTTTCATGTCTCTGCTTTAACCATTACACTACTTTATCCCCTAGTGCAGGGTCAGGCAAAAAAGTTGTTCAGATATCTCCATAACATCTTATGAACGAGTGAATGTTTTAGCCAACTTAATATCTAAGAAATTCCTGAATCCCTCCTCCAATTCCTAGAGTGCTCAGTTGATGCTTGAGACTCTCCGTAACTCAAATTACAACTACGTCTGAGGGGGCTAAACACATTTCAAATAATTGCCTGCTCCTTATCCAGGTGCTGGGCACTAGTATTTCTGACACATAAATGCTGTATTTGAGAAGAATTTTTAATCCTAACACTCTCAGGAAGAGGCCAAAGATAATGCTAATTTGAAATCACTTTATAAAACGCTTATGTTACTTTTTTATTTTAATGACTTGATTTCCATTGATTTCTAAACCACAAAATCCCTCAGCCAATAAGAGTTCTTTCTTTTTTCCCCTGTATCATGTCTCAGTAACAGACTACAAAGTGGAAAATAACGACCCCCCCGCCCCCCACCTCCGCCGCCATGGATTCAGGGTTCATACTTGTGGCTTGTAATTTTTTGGCAGGAGAAGGAGGAAATTATAACTTTTGGGAAAACTTTTTGAAAAATGAGGAACATAGAGCCACCATCACCTTCATTAATGACTCTTTAATTTAGAAGTCAAACTCATGAAAATGCCAATAAAGCAACACATTGTTTCACACAGACTTGTTTTTCAGAGTATTTGATTAAATTGTTTCAAGGCTGGCTAGGCTTAGAATTGAACAGCACGCCTCTCACAGTGATCCAGCCGTGGGTACCTTCCCCCACCTTACCAATCCACTCTCAATAAAAATTTCATCCACCAGACTGGGCTGGGGTCCTGGTGGCTCAGTGACCAAGAATCTACCTGCCAGCGGAGGAGATGTGGGTTTGCTCCCTGAGGCAGGATGATCCCCTGGAGAAGGAAATGGCAGCCCACTCCAGTATTCCTGCCTGGGAAATCCCATGGACAGAGGAGCCTGGCAGGCTACAGTCCATGGGGTCACAAAAGAGTCGGATGTGACTTCTTGTAAACAACAAGACTGGGATCTGAATACTACTCATTCAGTTATTCAGTTAAATCAGATAGGCCTAAAGTGAGAGTTTTTCTTTATCTATAATCCTATGTCCCATATAATAGCATCCTGCTTAAAAAAAAAAAAAAATCCACCTACCTGACAATAGTAATACAAAGATCATTTTTCGGTTCATCCTGAGATCATAAGCTGGCTTCCCAAGGTCAGTGCAAGAAAACCGCCAAGGATGACTGATGTGACATCTGTGGCCTCAGCCTACACATTGTTATCTTTCAGGCTCACGTTCTCCAGGCATCAGTTGATAGGCTGGGTGGCATTTTTAAATGATGCAAAGTTGCGTACCATCTGTCCATGTAGATATGTGGGTATCTGCTTAGCCAGGATTATTAAAGCCTTCAGTTGAGTCTCCACTTCAGGGAACTGGCAGATACATGTTAAAATTACTTTGCATAAACTCAGTGGGCAGTTCAAGGTAACAGCAGTCAGGAGCCACCTGACTGGACAAACGAGAATTAGACTGTGAAGGCCTGAAGTTGGGCTTCCTGATGGCTCAGCTGGTAAAGAATCTGCCTGCAATGCAGGAGACCCTGGTTGGATTCCTGGGGTGGGAAGTTCCCCTGGAGAAGGGGTAGGCTACCCACTGCAGTCCTCCTGGGCTTCCCTGGTGGCTCAGAGGGTGAGGAATCCTCCTGCAATGCGATAAAGAACCCTCCAGCAATGCCGGAGACTTGGGTTTGATCCCTGGGTTGGGAAGATCCCCTGGAGGAGGGAATGGCAACCCACTCCAATATTTTTGCCTGGAGAATCCCATGGACAGAGGAGCCTGGCGGGCTACAGTCCATGGGGTCGCAAAGAGTTGGGCATGACTGAGCGACTAAGCATACACACGCAGGCCTGAGACTAAGGGCCCGAGTCAGGCTGAGGTCGCCAGGAAAATTCTGTTCTAATGTGGAGATTCTTGTGGGCCACGGAGAAAATGGCTTCTTACCTGAAATAAGCATGTTTGAGAACTGGAATTACTGTTAGCGTACTCTGAGGTTTGAAAAACTCTCTAGCTCATGGCAAGTGATACAGCAATGTAATAATACATGAGATGCGAAGAATCTTTAATTCACAATAGAATTTGAATGGAACAGCTAGGGCCCACACCCAACCAGTGAGATGATTTCTCTCCAAACATCCCTCATGAAGGAGGCATAGGGTGGATAATTAGGAGATTGGAATTGACATATATAAAATAGATAACCAATGGGAACCTACTGGATAGCTCAGAGAACTCTACTCAATGCTCTAAATGGGAAGAAAAATAAAAAAAAAAGAGGGGATATATGTATATGTACAGCTGATTCACTTTACTGTATAGTGGAGGCTAACACAATATTATGAAACAGTTATGTGATGATGGTCAAGTCACTTAGTTGTGTCCAATTCTTTGTGACCCCATGGACTTAGCCCATCAGGCTCCTCTGTTCATGGGATTATCCCAGCAAGAACACTGGAATGGGTTGCCATTTCCTCCTCCTATAGTTGATTCACTTTAGTGGAGACTAACACAATATTATGAAAAAATGACACTCTAATAAAAATTAATTTTACAAAATCTAAGCCATTTTAGACATGTGTCAATCTCAAATAAAAAAGATTTTGTGCTAGCGAAAAAAAAGGAAGCATAAATAAATGATAAAACAATAAATATGAAGACTCAAAATAAAAAATACCACTCAAAAACCCAAAAAACTCATTGCAAAGCAGATTAAAATGAGAGGTATGGTCATTCAACGATCAGTTTTACAAGGAGGTGGAACAGCAACAACATGAACTAGATCTGAAACAGCCCCAAAGAAGGTGTTTGGATACTCTATCACAAATGTCTTACTTCCTCTAAGAGTTTGTGGCAGTCCTTCCTGCTTGACTCAGAAAATAAATTAGCTAAGTCAGCAAATTTGCTAACTAGAGTCTACGTCTATTTTTACCTGTATATATATATTTTTTTGGCTGTGCTGGGTTTCCGTTGCTGTGTGGACTTGTCTCTGGTTGTGGAGACTGCGGCCTACTCTCCAGCTGCGGTGCTTGACCTTCCGTTGCAGAGACTTCCCTTGTGAAGCATGGGCTTTAGGGCACACGGGCTTCGGGAGCTGCGGCACGTGGGTTCAGTCGTGGCTCCTGGGCTCTCGAGCACAGGCTCGATAGTTGTGGCAAACAGGCTTAGCTGTTCCATGGCAAGCGGGATCTTCCCAGATCAGGGATCAAACCTGTGTCTTCTGCACTGGCAGGAGGATTTTTTACCACTGAGCCACCAGGGAAGTCCCGCATATGGTTTTAAAGAAAACTATTTATGAAACTGATATTTGCAGCTTTAGTAAATGGAGCCACTGTGAAAAATATATTTACTGGGGAAAAGATGGAGATAGATCTCTGTTGACATCCCAAGCTTCCTGAAACTGGGGGATAGATGAGGTGTTGAGATGCAGATGTGGAGAAGGCTGGGGGGACCAAAGGGGAACCTAATGACCAGTGCAAAGTCTGAAAGCCCTGGAATCCTGGAGCCCCTCGGAAGGCCCCACCGATGCACACGAGACACCTGCAGCGAAGTTTACAAATAAATCCAGTATAACTGATCTTTAGCAAACCAATAACTTGCTTAAATTCACTATTTGCTGCCAGGGTAATACCAGGTTGGGCTGCAGAAATTTCTCCCAGAAGATAACCAAGTCAAAGAGACATTAGGGGGAATTAATATGAGCAATAAAGATTATTTCAGATAAACTACTCTTGAAGAGGAGATATTAACATGAGCCCTAAAATGCTTATTTCCCTTTGAAAATGAGTATATAAATTAGCTACTATTCCCACAAGAGACTATTAAGCAGATATTAAAATCATGTTTTCAAAAACAGTTGATATGGAGACTCAGGATAAAATAGAGAAGTGGAAAACAGCAACCTCAAAAACTGTATACACAGAAATAAAATCCTGCTTGATTCTTTTCTTCCTCTGTGCTGTTAGTTTTGCCTTTATACTCTTCTCACATGTCCTCCTTCTCTTCTGCTTAAGATATCAATTTGATACCTCCTCCTCCAGGAAGACTTCCCTGACTTCCAACATCTGCATCAGGGGTCCCAGGTCTGCACTCATACTGTACTCTGTTTCTTTTTATAGGACATACCATATTGCACTGTAATTATTTTTTCATCCCCAGTGGACTGTAAGTCCTAAGCAGATATGCCCTGCCTATGGCTGTCTTATTTACCACTGAGAGTTTGGGACACAGTTGGTAATACTAATGAATATTTGTCAAATCAGTCAACGACAAATGAAAGTTGCAATGCAGAGGAAAGTAACTAATCTCAAGGAGTCTTGAGGCGCAGCAACTGTTCTTTAGGTTAGGAAGATTCCCCGGAGAAGGAAATGACAACTTACCCCAGTATTCTTGCCTGGAGTCCCATGGGCAGAGGAGCCTGGTGGGCTACAGTCCATGGGGTAGCAAAGAGTCCACACGACTGAGTGAATGAGCAATCACGCTGCATGTATCGAGATAGACAGATAGGAATCAGTCAGGAAATCAGTCCTGAATATTCGTTGGAAGGACTGATGCTGAAGCTGAAACTCCAATACTTTGGCCACCTGATGTGAAGAACTGACTGATTGGAAAAGACCCTGATACTGGGGAAGATTGAAGAGGGGAGGAGAAGGGGATGACAGAGGATGAGATGGTTGGATGGCATCACCGACTCTATGGACATGAGTTTGAGTAAACTCCGGGAGTTGGTGATGGACAGAGAGGCCTGGCGTGCTGCAGTCCATGGGGTCGCAGAGTTGGACATGACGGAGTGACTGAATCGAACTGAGATATCCCCTATATTATATCTTAGCTTCAAGTTAACTCCTGTATGGGGATCCCCAATAAGGCAGGGAGGAGAAAAAGAAATAGCCTAAAATGCAACCTCGTACCTTATTCAGTCTGAGACCTTGTGCTTTCTTGGAGAATCACTTCATTCGCCATTCTTGAAGCTGCTGGCGCACTACCACACCCTGGAGTGTTATCATTTGTTATCCTGCACAATCCCTTTTCTTGTGTCTGTAGGTCCAGTGACTTTCGCTCTAGTCCCAGCATCTGGCAGAACACGCCGTAGAGCTGAGTGGGGGGCAGTCCAGGAACCGTCCTCAGTGCTGGTGACCGGACGATGTAGGAAGCCCCTACATGAACCAGAGGCCACAGGGCAGGAGTGGACGCTTTGCTCTTGGGCACCTGGAAGAATCAGATAGCTCCTAAAGACGTGGGGAGCCGGAACTGACCTGGATCAAGGGTGGGTCTGCAGCTTCCTGCAGACAGACATGCTGACACTATGCGATCTGATGGGAGACAGACCAAACCTGCACAGCTCTCAGAGCAGTAACTGGAGGCGGGACCCAGCATCGCCCACAGGGTGTGTGGGAGCAAGACTGCATGGTGCCCTCTAGTGGTGCCTATGCGTAATGGAAGGAAAAATGTGAAATCTGGAAACACACAAAAATACGACGTTGTGTTATGTTTTTTTCCTTTCTGGCATTTCCCCAATCATCTTTATATTCTTATTGTGACCATGTTCAGGATCGCCATCAAATCCTACCTGTGAGATATATCGTGCAAAGGTGTCAGGTGAATATACCTATCTTTTGGAGAATATCGAGTTTATACCTTTTAACCTGGGGATCTTATCCCATTTCTAAGGGCTATATGTATACGTCCTTAACTATTTTTTCTTATTGTCATTAGTCCAGGAAAAGTATGAATTATAACGTATAATGTTGCAAACCAGGAAAGTGAGCTTGGATCTATTAACCTAGCTGAGACTTGTTTTCTGAGAGGGAACTGTTACTTTTTGTCAATTACCTATGCTCCAACTCTCTCACAGTCACCTTCTTCCTGAAGCTGGTCGCAGGCTAGTCTGCTCTGCCAGTGGAGAAATCTGCTTTTCGTGTTTTATGTGGAGGCTCGGGAAAGTTGAGATGCAGTGCTGGCACTAGTGGCCGCCTCGGTCACCTTAGGAATCCCCAGCCTGCTTTCCCAGGGTGGTTTAGCTTCTGTCCTTGACCTTCTTTTGTGATCTTTTCAAAATTAAAATAAAACAAACACAAATTTAGACGTATCTGACACTCAAAATAACCCTGTTACAGAGGCAGAACAGATATTATCATTCTCCTCTTATACATAAGAAAACTAAGGGGTGGATAAGAAATTGCAAATGTATTCCATTAACTTGATTTGACCGTAAGCGCTTTTTGAAACATTAACTTGAGGGAGGTGGGAGGGGGGATCGGGATGGGAAACACATGTAAATCCATGGCTGATTTACAATGTATGGCAAAACCCACTACAATATTGTAATTAGCCTCCAACTATTAAAAATAAATGGGAAAAAAAAGAAACATTAACTTAGTTTCCGATATTTAAAAGGAGGTATATTTTAATTAGAATGTGATAAAGAATAGATACATGAATATGTATATCTTGGTCATTTTGCTGTATGCATGAAAATAACACAACATTGGTAAATCAACTACTATACTAGAGTATGAAATTAAATTTTTTTAATAAGTAGAATAATAGGTGGTATAGTTTAATGAAACATCAGGAGGGGGTTTAATTAATAATCTGGCCCCTCTGAAAGCCCAGAAGATCTGTCAGGGGTGAGTTTGCATTCCCATACAGTGATGCTGCACTGAGGCTGTCTGTTGGGACCGGTAGGCTTTCTTGAGTTTGCCACGGTGAACTTAGATAACCTTCTCATTTGATAAAATCTCAAAACCTCAGCATCTTGCAGCAACCCAGCTTCATTTCCTACTCACAGTTTGCATTTGTCTGTGAAGATTCCAGATTCCAGGATCCAGACTGAGGGAGCAGCCGTGCATCTGGAATTCTTGTTCCAGAGGGAAAAGAAAACACGCCCCAGGGGGCAGTGGCTTTTCAGGCTTCAGCTCAGACACAGCACACATCATTTCTGCTCCCATTCTATTGGCCAAGACAAGGCACGGGCCAATGTGACATCAACGGGGCAAGGAAGTACCTTTGCTCCAAAGGTAAATCCTGTAAATTGTATAATGGTGAGAAAATATAAAACACTTCTAGGCAGGGCAGTGAGTAACTGAGAACAATGATTCCATCAACCATGTTCATCTATATTCTCTGTGTTGCTCCTTTCTGCATTTGGCTTTACAAGTCCAATTTAGATCGTTAGGAGATCTGTTCAAGGTCCAAAAGACACAAGATTTTAATCAGGTCCCGGTTTCCTTTCTTTACGGTTTTAATGCAAAGTGCTGTGTTTTGGAGGTGTGCTCAGCCATGCCCTAGAAGGTAGGAACTCTTGTGTGGTGAGGAGGCAGTGGACTACAGCTCCAGGTTGCCTCTAATCCCATCGTGTTATTCTACTGGCAGGTGTCATGCATCATCTTTCAGTTGAGGACTAATGGGTCCATTTTTTTCTGAATCCATTTGTGCAATAAACGATTAGTGAGCTCTTACCAAGCGCTGGATGTGCAACTTTCCATAATTCAAGTTTCCCTCCAGGAACTTAGCAGCCTACCTGGGGGAACAAACAAGAAAGAAGGCAAGTGCATTATGGACTGGCCAGCATTTACAATATGGGAGTCTGGGAGCATATAAAAGAGGCTCTTAGCTCAAACCTAGGGTTTGGGAAGGCTTTCCATAGCAGGCAAGGACACTTAGAGAATGAATAACCAAGTCAAGGGAAGAAGGCACATTCCAGGTACAGAAAACAGCATAAGGAATGGTCTGCAAAACTGTTTGAAATTCTATCCACAAATGTGCACATTTGTGCTTTTCATTGTCTAGGAGGTCAGTCCATACTGCCCTTTACCTTTGTAAACAGGAATTTGGCCCTGGTTCTCTACATGAAGAAATCCTGGGGAAGCATAGCAATAAGAAATAAAGGACAAATATATAGCAATTTCTTACATTTTAAAAAATTGAGATGTAACACAGGTTTCACAGGTGCAGTGTGATGGATACACATACACACACACATATACATGTGTGTATATGTGTGTGTGTGTAATCACCAGTCACATCAAGATATCAAACACTTTTCAACATTCCCACTGTTTTCTTTCTTGCTCATTCTGGTTAATACCAATCCTCAGTTCAGTTCAGTTCAGTCGCTCAGTCATGTCTGACTCTTTGCAACCCCATGAACTGCAGCTCACCAGGCCTCGCTGTCCATCACCAACTCCCGGAGCTTACCTAAACCCATGTCCACTAAGTCAGTGATGCCATCCATCCATCTCATCCTCTGTCGTCCCCTTCTCCTGCTGCCTTCAACCTTTCATTGAGGTAATTGCGACTGTGTCTTCTAATACTTCTGGTTGGTTTTGTCTGCTCTTGAACATCCTAAAAATTGAATGATGCATTAGAACTCTTTTGTGTCTGGATTTTTCCACCTTTAACATAAAGACTGAGAGACTCACTCAGGTTGATTTTGTGTGGACAAGTAGATCTTTCTTTAGTATGGTGGTTATCCAACTGTTTCAGCACCCTTGGTTGAAAAGACCATCTTCTCCCAATGCATTGTTTCTTTATTGAAAGTAGTATGTGTTTTTGTGCTCTGACTGCTTTTCAGGTTTTCTCTTTGTCTTGTATTTTTCAGGAGTTCGATCATATGACTGTGTGTAATTTTCTTTGGGGTCTGAGTTCCTTAAAGTTGTAAGTTGATATTTTTAGCAGTTTTGGAAAATCTTGACCATTACCTTTCAAATGTTGTCTTTCTCTCCCTTCTGAGATTTTGATCATGCATACATTAGACTTCTTAACTATTATTCGCACATATGGGTTTGCCCTCCAATCCTATTTTTCTTATTGTACTTCTGTTTGAATTCCACTTAATAACTATAAATCCTTCATCTGTGATGTCTAGTCTGCCATCATATTTAGTCCTATGTAGTAGTGAAAGTCTCTCAGTCGTGTCCAACTCTTCGTGACCCCATGGACTGTAAGCCATCAGGCTCCTCTGTCCATGGGGATTCTCCAAGGCCAGAATACTGGCCTGGGTAGCCATTCCCTTTTCTGGGGGATCTTCCTGACCCAGGGATCAAACCCAGGTCTTCCACATTGCAGGCAGATTCTTACCAACTGAGCTACTAGGGAAGCCCAAATTTAGTTCTATATGTAGTCGTGTATTATGAGTTATTTGATGCTGAGTTTGCATTTTTAATTTGCAGTTTAATTCTTTTACTATAGGTTCCAATTCATGGTTGAAATTCTACTTACTTTATTCATTCTGTGTAACTTTTACTGTTATTTCTTGAACACACTAATCTTAATTATTCTGATGTCCTTGTCTGTTGACTGCAGTATCTGGAAGTCTATGTTTCAGCTTTTATTTTATTTATTGATGTTCATTATGATAATATATGCCTAACTTAAAATTTACCTTTTTTAGTAATTTTAAGCCTACATTTGAATGGCATAATTTGGTGTATTCACTTTGTTACAATCACCAGCTTTTTAGTGTTTAAAATATTGATTATTGGCTACATTTTCTTGTTTCTTTGCATGTCCAGTAATTTTTTTCTTTTGTGTAGAACATTGACCTTAACTTTTCAACTTCCTATCCATGCAGCTTCCATGGAAATGTCTTAAGGAAGAGAGTCATCATGGTTTGTTGCAGGCTTCTTCCATTTCCTAAAAGGTTTTGTTCCAATTTTCAATTTAGCTCCCCAGATTACTGTGCTATTCTAGAACTCAGCAAGTGTCCTGTAGGAGAAAACAAGCTTTGTGGTTGGGCTCCTCTAGTTCCTAATCTGTTATGTCAGCCCTGATGAACCACCAAAAGCTCTGATAGCTTTTCCTCCCACTTCCACAACCTAGCGTCCCCATGGAAGAAATCACCAAATAGATAAATTCCCCAGGGAAAGAGAAGATCCCCTCTATGCGATTATGTGGACCTCTGTGCTGTGCTGGGCTTAGCCTTCAGTTGCATCCGACTCTGTGACCCCGTGGACTGTAGCCCGCCAGGCTCCTCTGTCCATGGGATTTTCCAGGCAAGAATACCGGAATGAGTTGCCATTTCCTTCTCCAAGGGATCTCTCCAAGCCAGGGACTGAACATGAGTCTCTTGAGTCTCCTGCATCGGCAGGTGGTTTTTTTATTTTTACCACTAGTGCCACCTAGAAAGCCCATGTGAACCCCTATGATGTCTCATATCTGCACCTGATTATGATACCAATAACAGAATTTTTCTGATGATAGTTCCTCCTTTCCCTAATATGCCAAATTTGGAGGAGTCGTTGTATCACAGGTTTTAAGTTCAATAAACTGAAGTTGCTCAGTCGTGTCTGACTCTTTGAGACCCCAAGGACTACCAGGACCCCATAGCCTACCAGGCTTTTCCATCCATGGGATTTTACAGGCAATAGTACTGGAGTGGATTGCCATTTTCTTCTCCAGCAGATCTTCCCCTCCCAGGAATCGAACCTGGGTCTCCTGCATTTAGACAGACACTTTACCATCTGAGCCACGAGGGAAGTCCTAAGTTCAATAAACTAGTAACAAAGGGTCACTTTTAGTGACAGACTTTCAATTTCTTAAAAACTAACCCAAAGAAATACATGTTTGCTTGTTTTTTCAAGTAAAATTCTGGGATTAAAGATCCCAACATCTCTTCTATCTCCCCTTTCTTGGCTGCACTCTTGGGGTCAGAAGACAGAAGCTTGAGTGAACTTGTTTAGGCCCTGGAAGCCAGCTGAACCCAAAACAATAGATTTGTTTTCAGGTTATAGTACCATGGGATGCCTACTACATTGTGAGTCTGTTGGTTCCGTTATTCTTGCTTCTAACCAATTCATGATACTAATGAAGATTTACTGAATACTCTCAACATATATTAAAAGCAATCAAAAGTTGAGCAAAAGATCTGAAAGGACATTTCTCCAAAGAAGACAGACACATGGCTAAAAAGCTCATGAGAAGATGCTCAACATCACTAATTATTAGAGAAATAAAAAAAACTGCAATGAGGTATCACCTCACCCAGTCAGAATGACCATCATCAAAAAGTCTGTAAGCAATAAGTGCTGGAGATGATGTGGAGAAAAAGGACCCCTCTGGCATGTTGGTGGAAATATAAATTGATACAGTCATTCTGGAAGTCAGCATGGAGATTCCTTAAGAAACTAGAATTAAATCTACTGTATGATGCAGCAACCCTACTATTGGGCATATGCCTTGAGAAAATTGTAGTTTTAAAACATGCATACATCCCAATGTACATTGCAGCACTATTTACAATAGACAGGACATGGAAGCAACCTAAATGTCCATCAACAGAGAATGCATAAAGAAGATGTGGTAGATATATACAATGGAATATTACTCAGCCATAAAAAAGAAGGAAATAAACCCATTTGCGCAACATGGATGGACCTGGAGAGTGTCACACCGAGTGAAATAGTCAGAACCAGAGAAAGATAAACATCACATGACATTGCTTATATATGGAACCTAAAATAAGCGTACAATGAACTTATCTACAAACCAGAAATATAATTACAGATGTAGAAAACAAGCTTATGGTTACCAGGGTATGAACAGGGAGAGGGATAAACAGGAGACTTGGGGTTGACATGTACACACTAGTGTATATAAAACAGATAATAATCAAGAGCTACTGTTCCTTACAGGGACCTCCACTCAACGCTCCGTAATGACCGATACAGGAAAAGGATATTCAAAGAGTAGATATAAGTGTATGAATTGCTGATTCACTTTGTTGTACACCTGAATCTAACATACCTTTATAAATCAATGATATGCAAATAACATCTTTTGAAAATAGAAGTTATTGAGTACTAACTAAATATCAGACTCTGTACTAATTGTTTCTTGTGGGTAAAGTATTGATCCTCATCATTATTCTACAAAGTAAGCACCATTCCTCTAGCATATGATAGAGCCGGAATTTGAATCCAAGCAGCGTGTCACCAGGGCCCAGGTTTATATTCAGCACTGCACTCCCTCCTGCCAGACCGCAGAGTGAAAAGTTAATTAGCATGGTCTGGAGGAGCGGGGAAAGGTCAAATCCTAAGATAAGGACATTGTTTCTTAGTTGCATGCAGGGGTAGGTAAAGAACCTTTACATAAAGACCTCTCTGTGCCATGAAACAAGTATACACTGTCCAGAAGAATGAACCTGGCTCATTATGGCTGGGGAGTAGAGAGTGAGAAGTGGCGAGAGATACAGCTAGAGACTGTAATCAGTGAGACCATGAACTATGTTAGAGTTTGGGGTTTTATCCTGTGGACAACTGGTAAACCATTGAAAGCTGTACAGTGGTGACACCATGCTGTCCGCAAGATGGAGAGCAGATCTGAGGGAGGTGATACTGCTGACACAGAACAAGAAGAAGACCTCAGCGGACACTGATGTGAGGGGAAAGCCCAATGACTGAATAAGGTAACTGTTGCAGAGTGAGTTGAACTGATTCAACAACTCTTTAGAACTTAATATGGTATGGTCTTGCATTGAATTGGAGAAGGGAAATGAGAGGGGTAGGCAAAAGGTTGCTTCTAATCTTTCCAACTTGCATGACTGGGTAAAGTGTAGTCTGCTTTACAGAGATGAGAAACTCTGGAGGCAAACTAGCTTTGTGGTGGAAACCACGAGCTTCATTTGGTAATAATGAATTTGAGGCTTCTCTGGAAGATCCTAGTGGAGAGGTCAAATTGGAAGATGAATGATTGAATTTGGCATTTGGAAGAGGAATCTGAACTGGAGATGGAGGCATGGCTGTTACTAGCCCGTCCATGGAGAGAATGGAGGTTTCGATAGACAGAAGGCAAAGAGAAGTTTGTAATGTATTCAGGTTGGATGGACTGTTTCCACAATGTCCCAAACCTCACCTTGGGATCTGGAGACATGGATGGGACCTAAGCCATATTGTTTTAACTAAGTTCCAGGTTCCTGTAGCACCTAACTGGAACCTTATAAAGATGCCAGTTGTCAAGAATTCAGAGGTGGGCTCATGGTAGACATATATTTTCTTACGTGACCATTAATTCTGACCGTGACCAATGAGCTCATACATGGATACTTGGCACCACTTGAGTACATCTGACTCCCCACTGGAGGATATTTTCTTGAGAAACACAGAAGACAGGCAGTTAGAAATTAAGCTCTATTAGTGATGGAGTTCTCGGGTGAATATCAACCAAAATTTCCTGAACTTCATGGAACTGTGTGGGTTCCCGCCCTTGGTGACGCCTGGAGTTTGTGAGGTAGCCCAGCATCCTTCCAAGAAACTCTCTTGTTCTGTGAAGCTATTTTGAAGTGGGTTTGGGATACTTGTAACCAAAAGAGTCTTAATTAGGGCAGGCTTTGATGTGTCTAACTAGGGAATCATTAACAGAATAAAGCAAAGGCTAATGCTGAGCTGAACTGGCGAGGGCCCAAGACAGGCGACTTTATAAGTCCTAAGACTTGAGGGAAGACAGCAGTGCCCACACTCTGGGAAGTCGCTGCACAGCCCTGGGTGGCAGACTGAAGGGCCCTTTTGTGCATGGCTAATCGTGTGGGGATGTTTAGCATGATCCAAATATGCCCCGTAGTCCCGTCATGACACTCCCAGAAGTGAGATGTGAGCCTGCACTGTCTCTTCCAGACAAACCCTGCTGAGTCTTTTTTTTTTTTTTTTCACTATCTGTCTAGTGTAGAAGGGATTCAATTACCCTTTAGCCTTCAAAATCTGCCAAAGGATGGTGTTGGCCTTCTGTGGCTTGGAGCAAACTCGTATTGCACAAATCTGTTTCTCATTTATGTGGTTCAGCCAAATCACCAGGGTTGTTTTTTTCCCCTCATAGAATGTGGCCGTGCAGAAGACCAGCATCTTCTTTTTATTTGGGTGTTCTACTCAGATCTCGGACAGAGTAGGGAAAAAGAGGAAATGACTGGAAAATTTTGATATCTATCTTTACAGGACAAAATGTCTCAGAATAAAAACTGAGGGGAGAAAGCATTTTTAAATATTCTGTTAATGTTCATATTTCTAATATAAATAATAGGTTAAAAATACTAGATTCACATCCTATCAGTGTGTATGATTTAACCAATGAGTCATATGAAAATGTTCTCATGCACTGCCTTCAATACCGAAATTGTGAATGGCACTAGATGGGGTTTAAAAGGCTGTGTTGACACAAGAAAATACAATGTCATAAGAAAGTAAACAAGGTTTCTGTCAATAGCTATTCGATATCTTCAGTAGCGATTTAGGGATTTATTTGAATTTGATAGATTATAATGATTCTGCAAAATGCCATAGCTAGTAAAAAATTAGAACCTAGAAATAACCTAAAAGATATTCTTTAAAAGACACAAGACGTTTAAAAAATGACATCAATGAACTTTATAAAACAGAAATAGACTTACATAGTAAGCAAATTTATGGTTTCTAAAGGGGAAAGGACAAGAGGGGAGGGGTAAATTAGGAATTTGGGGTTAGCAGATATAGATTATTATACGCAAAATAAAACAAGGGGCACAGGGAACTATATTTAACATCTTGTAATAATCTATAATGGAAAAGAATCTTAAATAGTGTATATATGTATATATACTCCATTTTATATATATTATATATAACTAAATCACTTTGCTGTATATCTGAAATGTTGTAAATCAACTACATACTTCAACAACAGTAACAACAGAAAAGGCTTAAGACTGTCAATGAGACACCTAACTAACATCATCAATCAGTCTATCTGGGAAGACCAAGTACAATATAAACGTCTCACTTCTATAGTAGGTATCACTTAGTAAAGGAGAATGACTTTGGCTCAACATAGGGTCTTTGCCTCGAGTGAACAGGGTGGAGAAGACATCTGGGTGTATTCCTTGTGGTATTTCCAGTAGGGGGACTCAAACACTGAATGTGACTTGAGCTGGTTATTTCTAGCCAGGCTAAGAGACCACCCTCAGTACTTTTTCTGGATCTGCTGAGCTCCTCTTTTTATGTTTTCATTTTTGTTTTTTGGCTTCATTAGCCAGCATTGATTTATTCAGCTTGAAATCATAGGACTCTAACAGAGTAGAAGGCACATATCGTCAGACAAGAAGGGGCCTGAAATTCACAGTCTGAGGTAACGCCACACCTGGGCCCAGGATGTGAGATTCTGCCTGGATCCTCTAACCAAGGCATTAGTAGCTTTGTGGCATCTGTATTCTGTGCTGGAAGAAGGTCAAGGAGACAGCCTGAGAAGCCCCTCTCTCTGTGGAGGCTGGGCTTCGGCTGTTATTGTTTAATTTTAGAGGAAAGCCAGCGTGGCTATTTGTAGCTAGTAGGAGGTCAGCAGTGCCTTCAGAGTGTGGCTTGAGAGCCCAGGCCAGTTGGCTGGACCTTGTAACTCAACCGTCAACTTCGCTAAGTGATGCTTCTATGGCAGGGACCTGGTACACATCCATTGCTTTGAGGACGTGCCTCTCAGTCTTTCTAGCTCATGCTACCCATCCCTTCCGTCTTAGTTTTAATCAAGCCAGAAGATGGATTGATTTTTACTTTCTGTAATTGGTATTAAGAAACAAAGGGGACATGTATGTGTCTTTTAAAAAATGACACAGCCCAATGATAGCCTAATATTCAGTTCAGTTCAGTTCAGTCGCTCAGTCGTGTCCGACTCTTTGCGACCCCATGGACTGCAGCATGCCAGGCCTCCCTGTCCATCACCAACACCTGGAGTTAACCCAAACTCATGTCCATTGAGTCAGTAATGTCATCTAACCATCTCATCCTCTGTCATCCCCTTCTCCTCCTGCCTTCAATCTTTCCCAGCATCATGGTCTTTTCAAATGAGTCAGCTCTTCACATCAGGTGGCCAAAGTATTGGAGTTTCAGCTTCAGCATCAGTCCTTCAATGAACATTCAGGACCGATTTCCTTTAGGATGGGCTGGTTGGATCTCCTTGAAGTCCAAGGGACTCTCAAGAGTCTTCTCCGATACCACAGCCTAATATTAGGTTGGCCAAAAAGTTAGTTCAATTTTTTCTGTACCATCTTATAGAAAAACCTGAACAAACTTTTCGGCCAACCCATTACATCCTCCTGGCGTGTATATGAATACAGTACACATCTTTGACAGTGTAAGCTCAAGCAGTATATCCAAGAAATGTAATTTATACATTTGAAAAGTATTTCATAAGGTGCTACCTTTATGTGGATCATTGCAAAAAAGATGTTCAGAAATTCTTTTCTCCCCATTTACGCTTTTGCAAAATTTACTCACCATTATTTATCTTATACAGAGAAAAAAAGAGAACTTTGTATTTACCCTGTGAATGCAAAAACCATTCAAACAAATTAAGCCTTCAGCAAATACTTTCCACATATAACCTTCAGCTGATAGCTGGTGAACGGATACCTTGTGTAAAATTTGAGGTTTTTGCTGATGTGGGGCCCTTATGTTTATGTGTGTTTACCAAGCAGAGTTGCTCAGAACCTGATAACTCGCCACTTATTCCCTTTTTCCAAGTGGCATAGCTTTGCACCAATGGACAAGCGCTATTAGACAGCTCACACATCGTGTTTTGGGTTATTCTTGGTTCCTTCTTCAGCCACAGGCCCTTCAAGGAATGCTTGGGCGGCAGGTCTACACATAGACCTCCTGCCGAGAAGTTCACCGTGTGCTCCCTTTCAATGCGTCGTGTCTAGGTGACCACTGTTCTTAGAATTATCTGGCAATTGGACACTCTGTATTGAAAAACCATTCTGTTCTGCACATTTTCTTAAGCCAGAAATTTCACATCCAAGACTTTATTACTGGAAGAGTTCAAAGCTTTAACTCTAGGAATACAAGAAAAAAAAATAGAAAACAACCTAAATAGCCAGTAATAGGGACATGCTTTAAAAATATGATGAAACATTACGATCAGTAAAAAGAATGTGTAGAGGAACATTTAAAGACATGGATAGTCACAATATACGGTTAAAAAATACGAGTTGTGAGATAGTATATTAACTGTTTAGTATATTGTAAAAAATACAAATTGCAAAATAATTGTGCTATGTGATCTTTTTTGTGGAGAATTACCTACTTTTGTGTGTTGCTAGAGTGCCTGTATATAAATGGAAAGGAACAAGACTAAAAGGAATATACTCTCAAGTAAGGATATTTTCCCCCTATTTTTGCTTATTAAAAATCATGCCATGAAAATACACTGTTGTTTACTAGCAAAAACAAACAAAGCAGCTATTTTATTTCTAGAATGAGTAGAAAAATCGTAAAACAGAATATACAATTCCTACCTTTGGAAGATCCTTTTTTAAAAGGAACACACTAGTTTTGTTTTCTGTGTTGGTCACCAGAGGTCGCTAAAGTCATAAAGATGAGCAGTCCTTTTTTTTTCTTTTCCGTTTTCATTTTGAGTTACAGAGGGATGTTTCTAGTCTCTCCTGTTAGGCAGTTTTGAAGCATTTACTGGAAGACCTCTTGCTGCTTAGACTTAAGGAGAGTAAACTGTTTGGACTAGTTTTTTTCTAACATTAAATATTCCCTGAAACAGACAGCCATCTATCTATGGGACTATTCAAAACAGATGGGTGTTTCTGGAGAATGTGATTTATTTCCCCCTCTGATACCAAAGAGCCTCTTGGCTGATTGAGTTCTGAGCCATGTTGTTGAGACAGAACCACAGAACACCCAGCAGCAGGCACACACCGCTTCAGATGAGACACCATGGACCATTTCAAGGAAAAAACGTTGCGCCTTTACTGGTAACATGTGTGGCGTGGGAGGGCTTCAATGAAGCAGAACATTCAAGAACACCCATGGCATCTTTTTGAATAACAGACCACACTACCTTTTTGCATGGTAATGATCCTGCATTTTTTTCAATTCAACATAAGCTCAAATCCCCAGATCCTAAAATTACAGAGAGGAAGGGAAGCTTCAAAAAACTACCTTAGAATCCTGCAAACACTCAAGGAAACTCTGTCTCACTCCAAAGGCTTCATCAAGCAGAGAAAACACGATGTAATAGCTAATCTCAACTTTCTCAGCCTGCTCCCTTTTCAGGAAGGCAGAAGTCATACTAAAAGACCAGGTTTCTGTGATTGAATAAGATGCAGCATGTGGAAGGTGTATGCTTGTCAGGAGTTATGTATGGTGGACAAAGATGTAATAATCGGTGAGAAAACTCTCATATTTTCAATGCTTCAATTACCAAGAGAGAAATAAGTTACCTGGTCGTGCAGATGAGTGTGTTTGAATCGGTCTCCCGGCAAAACTAAGCAAACCATTCTTTTCCATAAGAACGCCCAGCGCTTAGATAACTGACAAATCCAAGGTCAGATCTTTGGTACAAGCCGTAAACTAGGAGACTTCAAGCCAATATCAACGTGACACATTTTGCAGGCAGGCTTATTCCTTATTCAGTAGACCTCATTTGACTTTGATCTTGGTTAACTTTGAAGTATCCAAGGTTCCCACTTTCCATAAGTTTTTTTTTTTTTTTTTTTTTAAGTTAAATCAGACAGGCAGGCAAAGGAAATCTAAACCTTAAAAGAAGTGAAAACAACGAGACACAGTCAGTTATATATTTTCACTACTTTGTTTAAAGTAGCACATTGCTGTACTTAAAACACTTCACATCACTGAGTTATTTATTAAACTGTAAATAAAAGTCACATTTTCCACTGTATCTTAGGAGACACATTTAAAAACATGGTATTGGGAACCTGTTGTATGATTCGTGTGAGGAGTTTAGTTAAATGAAAGACTACAGACTGCAGTTCGTGGTGACCTAGAAACTATTACCAAGAAAGAGCTGTCAACTCATAGGAAATATTTATATAGAAATTCTAATATTGGAGGTCTTATGTCTGTAAGTTGGTCTTTTATGGAATTTCGCAGAGCACGTATTCTAAAGTCTACTAGAAACTCAGGCTTGCATTTGTATTTATTAAGTGTCTTTATCAGAGATATTACCCATACCTCAAAACACTAATTTTATTTCACTCTTATTATGCTTCACCTATATGGGACTATTTTTCTTATTATAATAATGGAAAATTTTATTTGAAATGAAGTACCTATCCACAATCACACACATATACATGTATTTGTGCATGTGTGTTTGTAAACTATATTTGTGTAAACCATCATTTGGTACAAAATCCATTATGTATTGTTTATAAAATTTGTCTTAGAGGGAATTAAGAGACAAATGTTCTTTTTGAGAGATTTCAAAATTCAGGCCATCCAGGTACCATCTATCCTCTCTTCTGGAAACCTTCACTTACCTAGTCTTCCTCCTTTGTCTAAATTACAAAGTGGAACTTCGGTCTAGCAAAGAAAACAGAAAATTTCTGTTATACCAGGTCATTAGCAGAGTGTCCTGAGGACATTTCATATTTCTATTTCAGTTCTATCCCAGCAAAAGATATGAGTCACCTTTTGGTCATCTAGAAGGACTAAATTCTCTCTGGGGAAGTCTGGTCTTGCCAAAGTACAAATCTGATCATTACTGGACATGCAATCTGAATAGTGATGCACGTAAGAACTTGGTACAATTGAGTTACCCCTGGGCTTCAGAAACATTCTGAAGTGGAGTGAAAACTTCACATATCTAGAAGCAAGAGATCCCATTGCTGGACATAGGAAAGAGAGCCAGGAAGGATTTAACTTGCATTTCTGTAAGTGAGAAGTTGAGGGAAGAAACTTCAAAGGAGAGAATGTAGAGATAGAACGGTGATGTGGTTAAAGGTGCATAAGCCTCTCTACTCTTTCTTCTAGATAAAAACTGTTTATGGAATAGGATATCTGACAGATGCTAAGGCCCCATTTGGTTTTGACTGTGCTCTTTGGAATGAGACTGGGGACTACCTTAGTAGTCTGGGATGTCAGAAACACCAGTAGGGCAGGCACTGGATTTTGCACTTTAATACATTCAGCTTGAATCCTAAAGCTGCACAATGATAGATAAGTTATTTAACCTCTTTGAACCTCAATTTCATCATCTCTAAAACAGAGATAATACATGCCTTGACAGACTTGTGAAGATTAGGGGAGAGTCTAATATAATGCCTAGCTGGTGATCAATGTTCAAGAAAAGTTTTGTTTCCTTCCACTGAAAATTGTAGTGTTAAATGATGTAATATTTATAAAAGCGCTTTGTAAACTACAAAGTGCTAATCACACATCATTCGTTGTCAATGTTACTTTAAACCTGTATTTAATATGCACTTATATCTTTGAGAGAACTTCAAGCAACAATATATGGCCTCAAACTGATACAGGAATTCTACCGTATAATCCAAAGCCAAATTTTAAAAAATATTCATATCCTTCCAAGAAAAATAATATAATGATTTAACAAAGAACTAAGTTGATTATTTGGAATAACTACCATTTCTCCTCTTCTAAACATCAAAATGTTTCAGAGACAAGTAAGAAAATACCTAGGGTAGGAGTGGAGTGTTATTCGGTTAGTCATGTCCAACTCTTTTCAACTCCGTGGACTGTAGCCTGCCAGGCTCCTCTGTCCATGGGATTATCCAGGCAAGAATACTGGAGTGGGTAGCCATGCCCTCCTCCAGGGGATCTTCCCTCCCTAAGGATGGAACCCAGGTCTCCTTCATTGCAGGCAGATTCTGCACTGTCTGAGCCACAGGGTCGCATGGAGTGAAGAGGGTAAAAGAAGGACAAGAGGAAGAACAGGGGCCGTGGAACATTCTACCAGGGGATGATCAAACATGGCCTGTGACCCTGGTTATCGGGTCGGCCAAAAACTTCATCCTGGTTTTTCTGTAATGTCTTACAGAAAAACCCAAATGAAATTTTTGGCTGACCCAAAACTTTAGGGAACAGAAAACCATTTTAAAATGTAGTTTATTTCGAAAGACTTTTATTTGATACCTACCAGTAAATAGATATCACGAAATAGTTCTGAGAAAGACTGATGGTGTGGGGTTCAAGAGACTTTCTAGGAGCAGCAGGTTATTCTGAAAGTATCTGTGTGTGTATGTGTGTGTGTGTGTGTGTGTGTGTGTGTGTGTGTGTGTGTGTAGGAAAAGCTATAGCTATGCAAGCAAATCATGGGCTCATCCTGGCAAAAGCTGATGCCACTTGAGAATGAGACCCGGAGGATGCAGTGCCCTGGGAGAACTACCGTTTACCCCCAAGCATGCCCTGAAAAGAGAAACTGAATGTTTAAACCACTAGAACACAGAGTATACACAGGCCTCTCCTGTGAGCAGGAAGAAATTGGAATTGGTTAAATCCAAGTTAATACTCTGTGGGATGGCTTCATAAATCAGGGTCCTAATGTACAGTGACCTGTTCAAAGTCTTAGAAGATATCTCAGAAGAATCAAAGTCACAGGTCAATCTGATATGGAATGGCTAGGCAGAGTCGGAGGGGAAGAGACTGAAAGATCAGGCTGAAAGATCTTGCTCTGGAGTGAAGCCAGCCTGACGCTGCCCCTTGCTTTGTGACTCTGGTCAGCGTGCACCATGGCAAGCTTCAAGGTTTTCATTTAGAAGATGAAGATAATAGTAATCATAAATCCATGACAGCACTGATGGGAGGATGAAATGAGAAAATGTATGTATAGATTTTAGCTGCGTCCAGCAAATGATAAGTAGCTGCAATATGAAAAATACAATATTAATAAAATACTGACAAAAATACTCTATCATGGGGGTAAGGGCCTCCAACAGAGGGCCCTTTGTGGAAATATGTGAGGAATGTAGGGGCTGTCCTGAAGAATGCTCTGTGCTAATTTTAACTGAAAGTGAAAAATGACTGCCTAGATAACAAGAACCAAACAAAATGGGAATCATATTCTAATATGTCCGTTGAATGTCTCTTCAGATAATAGTTACATTAGTCTAAGTAGAAACATCCTCGACCTAGAAGATGCATCTCTTGAACTTGGAAATTGTCTTTGTGGAAATTATCTTTTTGCTCATAGCAATGAAAGCATATATTTGTTTTTAGATCTGGAGAAGGCATCATTTACAAATATATTTTATTATGCACTAGTCAGCTAGAGGAGGTACATTAAAAATGTTATATTCTAGTATCTCTAAAATATATTCAGACTTGTACTTGATCTTCGTTTAGGTCTTTTTGGTCATTTTGGCCAACAAAATAGATGACCCAGAATAGATATGGAAATCCTACCAGATAATCCAAAGTCAAATGGACTGTATTCATTTTTTTCTGGGAGCAAAATTTTATAATAATTAACAAAAACTCAGTTTAGTATTTGAAGCAACGACCATCTTTTTTCCCCTGAACATTAGCATGCTCCAATGTAAGTAACTGCTGAAAGACGGGGGGAGAATGATGCATCTTCTTTTTCCTCGCTGCCTACACTTTGTCTGGCACGGCCCCTGGTCCATGCCAAATCAGTTGTGAAATCTACCTGGAGGGCTGGAGGCAGTTCTTAGAGGAAGGAAAACAACCCAGCTACAGTAAGGCCCCTCCATGTGGATGAGTTCCATTCTGAGAGTGTGTTTAGAAGTCCAATCAAGTTAGCCTAGGTACCCAACTAACACAATAGGCTATATGCCACTGCTTTTATGCTTGCTTCTAGACATCCTTGGCTTGAAATAAAGATACTCTGCTACTGTACTCTATACAGCTCTGTGTGGCAAAGTACATGAAAGCACGACCGCTTGTAAAGGATGCACGCAAATGACAATGTGCTTCAGAGGTGTGAATTAGCTTTTCTGACTGCACAAGTGAATGCACATTTGCATCTTTGAAAGTTTGCAACTTGAAGGTTTGCATATAGTGGTCTTATGCTAGAGTGAATGTTCTATAGAGGTAGAAGAAGGAATGAGTATCACTCGGGGCAGATTTTGTCTCACCACTGCTGAAATTTGCATCTGCAACCCTCAAACCCTCTTGGATGATTCATTGACATGCTTCTAGAAAGCCATGCCTTGTTATAGTCAGCAGGTATAATTTGTTCAGGTGATTTTTTTTTCATGAAAATAAGCATACTCTTTTATACACAAAATATTAACAATATAGTTTTCAATAATGCAGCCACAAAAGTAGAAGATAATAGTAAGAGACTAGGGTTGAATAAAATCAAATTGTTAATACTACTTCCAAGAGTCACAGGTTCATTGTTCTAGAGTACAGCCATGGCTAAGATAAGATTGAAGATCAAGATGCAAGGAACAGTCCAGGAGACAGCCGAGGAAGGATTGCTCTAAGAGAGTAGCTGTGGAGCTCGAAAGGAGAGGGAAGTGTAAAGAGAAGGGGTAGAGGGCGTGTAAGGGCTGGGATCGAGGGAATAGCCTAAGATGTCTCTCCAGCTTCTAGACTGATAGACTGTGAGGATGGTGAATCTACTCTGAGATGAGAAAAAACAGAAAGAGAACAAGTATGGTGGAAAAGATAATGTGCTTGCCTTGGATAGCTGAATCATCAAATACAACCAAAACTCAAATGGATATTGAGGTCTATTTTTTTGGGAATGTCCATTTAAAATAAAAGGTGATTCAATACAAAGCTAAATTATACATCAAGAGCAATCTGTTCAATAAACAGGTACAATTTAGTCATGCCACAATTCTGCCTCTTGTGAGTCAATAAGATTGAAATGGATGAGACTACTCATTAGTACAATCAATTTGGAACATAATATATAAATATCTAGAGCATTGAAAATATTGTTTTTATTTAACAATTGTGTTTGTAAGTGTCTGTTCTAGAAAAATCTAATCACAGATACAGACAATTGTTAACTGCAACAATTAAGGCTTCCATGATGACTCATGAAGAAAGCTAAGTGCTGAAGAATTGACGCTTTTAAATTGTGGATTGAGAATCCCTTAGACTGCTAGGAGATCAAGCCAGTCAATCCTAAAGGAAATCAGTCCGAATATTCATTGGAAGGACTGATGCTGAAGCTGAAACTCCAATACTTTGGCCACTGTTGCAAAGAGCTGACTCATTGGAAAAGACTCTGATGCTGGGAAAGATTGAAGGCAGGAGGAGAAGGAGATGACCAAGGATGAGATGGTTGGATGCCATCACCAACTCAATGGACATGAGTTTGAGCAAGCTCCGGGAGTTGGTGATGGACAGGGAAGCGTGGCGTGCTACAGTCCATGGGGTGGCAAAGAGTCGGACACAACTGAGCAACTGAACTGATGGTGGCTCAGTGGTAAGGAATCTGCCTGCGAAGCAAGAGATGAAGCTGGAGCTGCGAGTTTGACCACTGGGTCGGGAAGATCCTCTGGAGAAGGAAATGGCAATGCACTCCAGTATTCTCACTGGAGGATCCCATGGACAGAGGAGGCTGGTGGGCTACAGTCCATGGGGTGGCAAAAGAGTCAGACGTGATTCAGTGACTAAACAACAATTAAAGGAGCAAAAAACTGAGATCATCCTGAGAATCGAATAATTAAATCATGATCCATCTGTAAGGCAGGATATTAGATAGCCATTAACAGTTTTCTTGAAGACTCTAAAACTGTAGGTGCATTAGTTTTCTTTTGCTATACCACAAAGCAGACCAAAACCTATTAGCTTAACACAACAGGCATTAATCGCGTGCATGTTAAGTTGCTTCAGTCGTGTCTGACTCTTTGTAGTCCAATGGAGCCCACCAGGCTCCTCTGTCCATGGGATTCTCCAGGCCAGAATACTGGAGTGGGTTGCCATGCCCTCCTCCAGGGGATCCTCCCAACCCAGGGGTCAAACTCTTATCTCTTATGTCTCCTGCATTGGCAGGCAGCTTCTTTACCACTAGCACCACCTGGGAAAGTGGAAGTGAAAATCACTCAGTCATGTCCAACTCTTTGTGACCCCACGGACTATACAGTCCATAGAGTTCTCCAGGCCAGAATACTGGAGTGGGTAGCCTTTCCCTTCTCCAGAGGATCTTCCCAACCCAGGGATCGAACCAAGGTCTCCCACATTTAAGGAAGATTCTTTACCAGCTGAGCCACAAGGGAAGCCCAAGAATACTGGAGCGGGTAGCCTATCCCTTCCCCAGGGGATCTTCCCCACCCAGTAATTGAACCGGGATCTCCTGCATTGCAAGCGGATTCTTTACCAACTGAACTGTGAGGGAAGCTCAAATAAAAACATAAATGAGGCCACCTGGGAAGCCTCAGACATGTTACCTCACCCAGTGTCCCAGGATTGACTGAGAAGTGGCTTATCTGATGGCCCTGGCTCAGGGTGCTTCCTGAGAGCTCAGTCAGGCCGTCAGCCATGGTGATAGTTTTTTCAAGGCCTGACTGGGGCAGGAGAAGCCATTCCCAAACTCACGCATGTGGTTATGGGTAGTCTTTCTGGCTGTTGGCTGGAGGCCTCAGTTCCTCACCGGTCATAATGTTGTTCACAATATGGCAGCTAGCTTCGCCTACAAAATTTTAATAATTAGCCTGTATTTTATTCATTATATTCTTCATAAATGCCAAAGAACCTCAGAAAATATAGGTTTTATTTTGTTTTTTAAATTAGTTTTTATTGGAATGTGGTTGCTTGACAATGCTGTGTTAGTTTCCACTGCACAGCCAAGTGAATCAGCCGTACATATACATATATCCCCTCTTTTCTGGATTTCCTTCCCATTTAGGTCACCACAGAGTTTTGAGTCTGTGCTATACTATAGGTTGTCATTAGTTATCTATTTTATACACAGCATCAGTAGTATATATATATGTCAATCACAATCTCCCAATTCATCCCACATCCCCGCTCCATATCCCCACACCCCACACCCCGCCAATCCCTGGTGTTCTCACCATCTGTGTCTCTTAATTCCGCTTTGCAAATAAGACCATCTATTCCAGTTTTCTAGATTCCATGTGCACACATTAATATACAATATTTGTCTTTCTTCTTCTGACTTGCTTATCTCTGTATAACAGTCTCTAGGCCCATCCACATCTCTTACAAATGACCCAATTTTATTTTCATTCCTTTTTATGTTGAGCTTTTAATGTTAATTATGTTTATATGGACTCAAAGTTGTTCCAGTAAAGCACAAGTCATTGAATAAGAAAAATATTGATGTGTTCTACTAATTTAGTACAACTGGTTAGTTAACCTTAGGATCAAGAGATTACACTTTGATTTCTTTTTGAAAAGCTACTATATATTTCCTGGAGTAAGTATTTTGTAGAAATTCAGATATAATAACTGGCTTCTAGGTTGATGACCCTTAAGATGTTTTTGCTTTTCAGTTTTCCCACTTCATCATAGATACTATGTGCTTAGGCTACAGAATCACTAAGGAAACTTTTCATTCTAAAATCCATTGATTTATAGCAGCTATTTGTTAAAAACTTAAATAAGTACAAGACACAGAGCTTTCTTAGCCAACAGTACTGCAGTCCAACATTCATGAGGAATTTGAAGGTGTTTTTTGGAAAGAAAAGTTGAGGCAAATGTTTATTTTTTTACTTGCACCTTGAAATCTAGGCCTTGCCTCAACACACCAGAAGTTGGCATTTGGAGATGTAAAGGAATAGAGAAATTTTCTGCAGCATTTGCAAAGTTTCAATAGCTTGCTACATGAAGTAGGGTGTATTTGTGGGCTGAGAAGTGTCTGCAGATACCCCAACCAAGGTCTTCCCTGGTGTTTTAATGTTTGCTGGTATTTCCTTCTGTAGGATATCCACTCTGCTTGTCTTCCCACATGAGAGAGAACAGATGTTCTTGAAAGCATCTTTGCATGGATGTACTTGAAGCAAGATGCTGAGAGAAGGGGGCAAAGTTTGGAGGGAGGTGTTGGAGCAAGGAAGAGATCTGGGCAGTGCTTTCCAAGCTCCAGTCACACAAGGTTTTCTCTAGGAAATGCCTGTACTTCCTTTTTTATGAGACTGGGCTCTTGCTGTTACAGAAGCCAGAGATGTTCTAATCTGATTTCAATGTTTCAAAATGCAAATACCCCCATTATCATTATACTCTTGGTTGTTCTGTTTGTCTTATTGAGGTCCTGAGATTGCAATTCAATGCGTTTCAGTTAGTGAGTGTCCTAAAAAATTAAGTCACTAAAATATGTCTCAGAAATAGGAGTGTCTGAGAAATAGCAGTCCTGGAAATAGAATGGGAAGGTCCAAAGAAAGAAGACTTGTTTGGACCCCCAGCAAATAAAATGATTGACTATAAAATCTAGTCAGCAAAGCTCTATAAACGTATCTGAAATGATAAAGCTATGCCATTGTGAAAGCAGGATTCATGATTAGGACTAGTAAGTAATGTAAGTGATGACAAGAACAAAGAAATAGTTAAATGTTTAATAACCTGTGGTTTATAGCACTCTTGAGGGTAACAAGGCGCTTCCTTGAAGATAGGAAGCACTGAGATCTACCTCCAGGGAGCTACAGATTTACTAGAGGGGAGAAATGCTGTCAAACAACTAAGTCAAAGAGACAAATTTAGAAGTCCACATTTACACTGTGAGGATATTGGCTTCCCCAGTGACTCAGGGATAAAGAATCTGTCTGCAATGCAGGAGATGTGGGTTCGATCCCCAGGTCAGGAAGATCCCCTGGAGGAGGAAATGACAACCCACTCCAGTATTCTTGACTGGAGAATTCCGTGGACAGAGGAGACTGGCCGGTTGCAGTACATAGGGTCTTGAAGAGTTGGATATGGCTGAGCGACTGAATGTGCGTGCACACACTGTGATGATAACACATCCTAAAAAAAAGAAGGGGACTGAACTCTCAAAATAGCATGGAAGACAATACACACAAAGTAATTCAGATTGACGTTTGTGGGCTAAAACACATCTGTTCCAATATGAGCACAGCAGGGCTTCTAGATATGTATTTCTGCTGAACCAAACCAAATCTATGTGCCAATGAAGGCAGAAACTTCTTGGCCATGGTCAAATCACAAGGCAGATGGAGAATCCATAAAGATGAGTCTGAGAAACAAAATCCCACTGGTCTCATCTTTCCCCAACTCTTTTCCAAAGGAATACCTCCTGCCTCTAAGCTTAAATAAAATGAATGAACAATGAACACAGTAAGATGGTCACATCCACCAAAACCCATGTTTCCTCTTCCACAATGAGGCATCATTGCTGAGAGGCCACTGCTCAGTCAAGAGTGACAGTTCCCCAAACCTTGCATATTGGGGCAGCTATACAGTTATATAGTTTTCTCATGACAGATATGTTTGAAAGTTGTTTCTGAGTTGGCTTTATAAGTAGGAGTTACACATTCTAGGTGGTGCTAGTGGAAAAGAACCTGCCTGCCAATGCAGGAGACACAAGAAACACGGATTTGATCCCTGAGTAGGGAAGATCTCCTGGAGGAGGGCACGGCAACCCACTCCAATATTCTTGCCTAGAGAATCCCATGGACAGAGGAGCCTGGCGGGGTACAGTCCCGTAGCGTCTCGAAGAGTCAGACACGACTGAAGTGACTTAGCACAGGGGCCTGTTTTCTACACTTTTTCCCTCTCTTCCAGCTCAATGTGGATAGTGATGATAAGATCTTAGGGATGGTGGTCTCTGATTCATGGTGTGGAGGAAAATCACCCACTAGGTAGAAGACCAACATTTCAAATGATTGAAGATAAACATCTATTAGATTAAGCCATTGCAAATTTAGGGTTTGTTTCAATACCTGTGTTACCTACATTTGTAAATAGTTGAGTAAAATTTTAGGTGACAAAGATTTGGTGGAAATACTGAAACAGATTTGTAGTCATTTTGGGCTAGAAGAAATGTCAAAGATACTTCTTGCTTTTTTAATTTTCAAAGGCTGGTTTTACAGTACTGTTATAAAGAGGACTCTCCTTAAAGAAATCAACACAACTTTTTTTGCCTTTTTGATGTATGAACTGGTCCCTACCTATCTACTCAAAAAGTCAACACAGAAGCCTTTGTGAATAAAGGCATTTACAGGTAGTAGGAAATCTCTAATCAAGCCAAACCAGCTAGGTCTCCATGATATAACTGTCCTGTGCTTTCAGAATGTATCGCTGCCTTTCCCTGAACTGTGATTGAAAACACTGGACTCAGCTGTTTGCGACTCTGCCATCACCCCCCACCCCAGCCCCGTCCCCAGCCCTGGGAACCAACGGCTTCTCTGCTGGCTCAGACAGTAAGAATCTGCCTGCAATGCGGGAGACCCAGGTTTGATCCCGGGGTTGGGAAGATCCCCTGGAGAAGGGAATGGCAATCCACTCCAGTATTCTTGCCTGGAGAATTTCATGGACAGAGGAGCCTGGCGGGCTACTGTCCATGGGGTTGCAAAGAATCAGACACGACTGAGCAACTAACGCACTGTGCCTGGACCTGGATTGTCAGGTTAAATAAAGATAGTGTAGTATATGCTTTGCACAGCTTGTTTTGCTGCTACTTCTGCTATAAACCTTGAAAAGAAGTATACAATTTTGTGATACTCATGCCTAGCCTTTTGCGAAAAGGAACTATTACTCATCTTGCTGCAGATTAAATAGGCTCATTGAGAGAGCATCCAGTAAACTCTGTGTGTAATGTGTGAAGGGCTCTGTGTGGGACAGCCGTGTTCTGGTCTCCTTAGTAGCTTGTAGAAAATATGCTTCTTTGACCTATGGCTCACCACAAAGCTTAACCTTCCATCCTGACTTGTAAAAGCAGCTAGTAAATTAAAAACGAACAGGCAGAGGAACCAGAGATCAAATTGCCAACATCCGCTGGATCATTGAAAAAGCAAGGGAGTTCCAGAAAAAAAACATCTATTTCTGCTTTATTGATTATGCCAAAGCCTTTGACTGTGTGGATCACAATAAACTGTGGAAAGTTCTGAAAGAGATGGGAATACCAGACCACCTGACCTGCCTCTTGAAACCTGTATGCAGGTCAGGAAGCAACAGTTAGAACTGGACATGGAACAACAGACTGGTTCCAAATAGGAAAAGGAGTACGTCAAGGCTGTATATTGTCACCCTGCTTATTTAACTTATATGCAGAGTACATCATGAGAAACTCTGGGCTGGAAGAAGCACAAGCTGGAATCAAGATTGCCGGGAGAAATATCAATAACCTCAGATATGCAGATGACACCACCCTTATGGCAGAAAGTGAAGAGGAACTAAAAAGCCTCTTGATGAAAGTGAAAGAGCAGAGTGAAAAAGTTGGCTTAAAGCTCAACATTCAGAAAACTAAGATCATGACATCTGGTCCTATCACTTCATGGGAAATAGATGGGGGAACAGTGGAAACAGTGTCAGACTTTATTTTTTTTTGGGGGGGGGGCTCCAAAATCACTGCAGATGGTGATTGCAGCCATGAAATTAAAAGACACTCACTCCTTGGAAGGAAAGTTATGACCAACCTAGACAGCATATTAAAAAGCAGAGCTTTGCTAACAAAGGTCCGTCTACTCAAGGCTACGGTTTTTCCAGTTGTCATGTATGGATGTGAGAGTTGGACTGTGAAGAAAGCTGAGCATTGAAGAATTGATGCTTTTGAACTGTGGTGTTGGAGAAGACTCTTGAGAGTCCTTTGGACTGCAAGGAGATCCAGCCAGTCCATCCTAAAAGAGATCAGTCCTGGGTGTTCATTGGAAGGATTGATGCTGAAGTTGAAACTCTGATACTTTGGCCACCTGATGTGAAGAATTGACTCATTTGAAGAGACCCTGATGCTGGGAAAGATTGAAGAGGGGAGGAGAAGGGGATGACAGAGGATGAGATGGTTGGATGGTATCACTGACTCAATGGACATGAGTTTGAGTGGACTCCGGGAGTTGGCGATGGACAGGGAGGCCTGGCGTGGTGCAGTCCATGGGGTCGCAAAGAGTTGGACACGACTGAGTGACTGAACTGAACCGAACTGAACTGAAGGACACTAATCTACATAAGAGAGCTGGCACAGTGTTGTTTCTCAGAATTAGGCAAAATTTGTTTAATGTGGCTCTGTCATTAAGTAAATAAATGAAACGAAGGAAGACAAAAAGGATAACGGAAGCTGGTTAGAGAAGAAATGAACCAGAAGTCCATACGTTTGATTTTGACAGCCATCAGCCTCATCTTTCATGATTCTTTCTTTGATCGTATAGAAGATCTATCACAGCTGTTTACCCAACCAATATGAACCAATGAGACAAAACCATTTTTAAAACTTCTTACTGATATAAAATACATATATTGAAATGCATATTTATCATAAGCATTTACCTTGATGAATTTTTCCCAAACTGGAAAGACTTGTGAAATCAGCACCCAGATCCAAAACAAACATGACCAGGGCTTCCCTGGTCATGCAGTGGACATGGGTTTCATGCCTAGTCCAGGAAGATTCCACACACTGCGGATCAACTAAGTCCACGCATCACATTTACTGAGCCTGAGTGCTGCAGCTGCTGAAGCCCATGTACCAAGAGCTGGAGCAACAGGAGCAGCCATCCCAGTGAGAAGCACATACACTGCAGTGAAGAGCAGGCCTGCTTGACCAGATGAGGTTTGTGCAAAGCACTGAAGACAGTGCAGCCATAAATAAATGAGACATAACCAGCCCCCTAAACAGCCTCCCCTGTTCCCATCTAGTCGTAAGGTCGCCATCCTGAATTCCAACAGCACGGCTTACTTTGTCCCCCTTTTGCAATTTATACCAATGGAATCATACAATATGTACTTTTTTTCATATCTGACATTTTGCTGAATTTTTTTTTAAAGAATTACCCTATTGTGTATACCTGTAGGCCATTTATTCTCAATGTTGTATAAAATTCCATGGAGTAAATATGTCATAATTTATTTATACACTGATAGACATCTGGATAATATCCAGTTTGGTTTGGGACTACTATGAATAGCACTGCATTGAACATTCCAGTGAAGAAGTCTTTTTGCAAATGCAAGTACATATGTATTTTTGTCTATATATATATATATATATATATATGAGAGAGGGGGATATATATATATATATATATATATATATATATATATATGAGAGAGAGAGAGAGAGAGGGAGAGAGGGAGGGAGAGAGGAATTAGTTGAGTGCTGAAGAGTTACAGAGTGGTTGTATAAATTCACACTACTACGGGCAGTATGTAAAGATTTGAGTTGCTACTATCTTTGCCGATATTTGGAATTTTATGTCTTTATTGCTTTAGTCAGTTTGTTGACTGTTTAACAATATTATATTGTACCTCAATTTGCATTTTCTTGGTTACTAATGAACCATGTATATTTGAGCATGTTTTCACATGCTTATTGGCCACTTTAATATCCACTTTATGAAATACTTGTTCAAGTCTTCTAACCCATTTCTCTACTGAGTTGTCTACATTTTTCTTACTGACTTGTTGGAGTTCTTTATAGTCTCTAAATAGTTATCTTTTTCTTTCCTGGTAGGTTGAAACTTTACTCTCCTAATGTTGTCCTCTGATGAACCAACGTGCTTAATTTAATTCTATTGAAAAATTTTTATTGAAGTATGGTTGATCTACAATATTATATTAATTTCAGGTGTATAGCATAGTGATTCATTATTTTTATAGATTATCTTCCATTAGAAAGTATTGCAAAATAATGACTGCTATTCCATTTTGTAAAATATATCTTTATTGCTTATCTGTTATAAGCATAGTAGCTTGTATCTTTTAATCTTCTACTCCTGCCTTGCCCATTTTCGATTCCCTCTCCCCACTGGTAAGCCCTAGTTTCTTATCTATATCTGTGAGTCTGTTTCTGGTATATATATTCATTTGTTTTGTTTCTAAGAGTCCAAGTGTAAGTGATAACATGTAGTATTTGTTTTCCTCTGTCTGATCTGTTTCACTAAGCATAATATTTCCTAGGTCTATCCATGTAGCTGCAAATGGCATTATTTCATTCTTTCTTAAAATTAATTAATTTATTTTTGACTGCTGGGTTTTTATTGTTGTCCACAGGCTTTTCTCTAGTTGCACAAGAGGGGGCTAATCTCTAATTACCGTGCATGGGATTCTCATTGTGGTGACTTCGCTTGTTGTAGAGCATGGGCTCTAGGGCGCGCAGCCTTCAGTGGTTGTGGCTCCTGGGCTCTAGAGCACAGGCTCAGTAGTTGAGGCGCATGGGCTTGGTTGCATCACAGCATGCAGGATTTTCCCAGATCAGGGATCAAACACGTATCCCTTGCATTGGCAGACAGATTCTTTACCACTGAGCCACCAGGGAAGCCCTATTTCTTTCTTTTTTATGACTAGCATTCCATTGTATTTTTGTATCACATCTTCTTATCCATTTATCTGTTGATGAATACTTAGGTAGCTTCCATATCTTGGCTATTGTATGGAATAGAATACAATATTCCATACAATGAGCAGTGCTCCTATGAACAATGGGTGAGCATGTATCTTTTCGAATGAGTGTTTTCTTTGTTCCAGATATATACCCAGGAATGGAGTTGCTGGATCATATGGTAGTACTATTTTTAGTTTTTTGAGGAAATTCCATATTATTTTCCGCAGTGGCTACCCCAACTTACATTCTTACCAACCGTGTACCAGGGTCCCCTTTTCTCCACATCCTCACCAGCATTTGTCATTTGTAGACTTTTTGATGGTAGCCATTCTGAAAGGAGTGAAGTGATGCCTCATTGAGGTTTTTTGTATTTCTCTAATATTTAGCAATATAGAACATCTTTTTCTTGAGCTGGTTGACCATCTGTCTGTGTTCTTTTGAAAAATGTCAATTCAGGTCTTCTGACCAGTTTTTTACTGGGTTGTTTGGTTTTTATATTGCCATTTGAATAAATTAGTGTCATATGAATAAATTAGTGTCATACTGTTAAATATTTATAACCTCAAAATGCTGTTTTCTGGCAGATCAACTTTAGATTTAAAGATGGCTGTGTTATGGTTTGGGGTTTTCCAGTAATCATGTATGGATGTGAGAGGCGGTCTATAAAGAAAGTCGAGCACCAAAGAATTGATGCTTTTGAACTGTGGTGTTGGAGAAGGTTCTTGAGAGTCCCTTGGACTGCAAGGAGATCCAACCAGTCCATCCTAAAGGAGATCAGTCCTGAATATTCATTGGAAGAACTGATGCTGAAGCTGAAGCTCCAGCACTTTGGCCACTGGATGCAAAGAACTGACTCGTTGGAAAAGACCCTGATGTTGGAAAAGATTGAAGGCAGGAGGAGAAGGGGATGACCAAAGATGAGGTGCTTGGGTAGCATCACCGACTCAATGGACATGAGTTTGAGCAAGCTCTGGGAGTTGGTGATGGACAGGGAAGCCTGGCGTGCTGCAGTCCATGGGGTTACAAAGATTCGGACACAACTGAACGACTGAACTGAACTGAACTGGGAGTTAAAGCAGAGTTTCTAAAAGTTTTTCTTTCAGTCTGATGTCAAGGATTATGCAGCTCAATTCTTTACTTTGAGGAGCCCCAGGTTCATCCTCTATATCTGCTGTCTCCTCTAGTCCCTGGAGAAAGGACCAAGTACCCTAAATAATATTTGTCCCTTTCTGACATTTCCATCCCAGTTAATTACAGAAAAAGTTTATTATACAATATAGTGCTATAAACAAGCAAACAAAATTGTCACAAGAAATACCTCCAAGAGTTATACAGGACTAAAAATAAGAGATTGCAGTGTTTTGCTTCCAGACATGCAAAGATTTGTTAAACCATTGCGTGTGTGCTAAGTCACTTGAGTCGTGTCCAACCCTTTGCAACCGTACGCACTGTAGCCCACCAGGCTCCTCTATCTATGGGATTCTCTAGGGGAGAATACTGGAGTAGATTGCCATGCCCTCCTCCAGGGAATATTTCCGACCCAGGAATCGAACCCATGCCTCTTCAGTCTCCTGCATTAGCAAGTGGGTCCTTTACCACAAGAGCCACCTTTAAATGTAAGTGTATTTGGTTAGATAGTCAGCGACTCAACAATAGATCCAGTTTTATTCATCTTTACCAGCCTTCATGATTCCTAGCACATTGCTGCATGTGAAGTCCACACACAATGTATACTTGTGGACTTTGATTTTTGAAACTGTAAAGTGTCAGCTTAAAGTCATCTCTTCTTTATTTTCTATGTACCTAGAACTTGGAAAATGGATCTTTTAGTTGTAACCCTTTCTCTCTAGATTTCTTTTGCCTAAGATAAAGTGATAAAAAGGAAGGAAAACAAACTCAAAACATTAAAATGTTTTTAAATACCAAATCTTTCCTCTAGGAATGTGTAAACAGATAACTTAAGACTGCCTCCTCTCATTTTTTATGGGTTAAGTTTTCTCTCAATGTGATCTTGTTTTATTTTGAAATGCAAATATTTTTAAAAGGATACGTTGCAAGCAACTGGAAAATTGGTTTTAAGCACATGTGATATAAGATTTCACAAATGTTGAGGGTCATGGTGTTATTTCCATGACTATGAGATTTCATAAACACATCATATAACAACTCTTCATGGTTTAGTATCTTTCTGCATCACTGAGGTGGCTCATTAAACACAAAGCTATTTTCTACCCATTACTGTAGATAACTATGTTTTGTTGCATTTTAAATGGATATTTTACACATAGATCTGTGCAAAGTGTAAATATACCCCCTCAGGTTCTATATCTGCTCTAAGTACATCTAGATTGAGCACTGTTTGATCCCAATGAACCTACAGCCAGCCCTATGGAGGTAAACTGATAACACATATAAAATCAGTTATTTTCCCTGTGCTACATTTAGAGTATTTGCTGCTCTAACTACTGAATTAATAGAAATTTCATTGCCTCTTCAACCTAGGTCAGTATTAATTCTGTTGATTGATCTTTAACATACAGTTGAATTAAAACTGTAGGGGAAAATCTCTTTTTCTTATTAGACTGCTGGAAAAAAAAAAAAAAAACCCTCTCATATTCTGTTATATCTGTTTCTCATTTGTCTTTGGGGAAAGGAATGCCAAAGAGTTGCCTTGTATCCCCCTTCAGACATTCAGAACCTCACCAAACTGCCGTCAAGCCAGGATGCACACCCCAACATGTGACTTTTTTTGTCCTTAGGATCATAGTCAATAAATTTGATTAGTTTGTAAAGCATTCCAAGCCACCAGCCCACAAAGCAGGTTGAGCCAATATCTTCCCTCACTCCCGTTCCTTCTAGACCACCAAGGCTCTGGTTTGTATTTTTAAACCTGGGTTAAATTGTGGCATAACCACAAACCATTGTATGCTATTAACAGTGGGGTTCCAGTGAATGACTGACAAACAAAATCTTAGCACACAAACTCTACTCCTCTCAATGGTAAACACATGTTATTAATGAAACGTTTCTAACGGGCCCAGGCAGTTTGAAGTCTGTCTTGACTGACAACACCATATTTTGCTATCTGGGCTAAACAAACAAAATAAAACTTTGAAAAATAGTACTTTAGATGAATATGTTTTGGTGCATCACTTACATATCACTGGCCGCTATGGATTCTGAATTTAACCTTCTCTCCTCCAAACCTGGATTAGAGGGTAATATTCATATTTCTCCAGGGTTCAAAGACAGTGGATAGTTCCAGTATCTTTCTTAAGAAGATCTGGGTGATGTTATTCATCCAAGGGTCTTACATGGGTCACAGCAGGGAGATCCAGGTGAATATCGATTTATGTACCGTTCCAAGACTCAGAATCCAGTTGCTTTGAGAGACTTGTTGCTGGGAGGTAGGATGCTAAATAAAGATCAGATTTGATTCATCCTTAGCTTCCTCTAAGTTCATGAGGTAAGTGAGTGGAGACTTTGTTCAGTATGTTTGATGTTTTCCTTTATCAGTAACACTGGCTTCTTAGTGTGTAGGCATCCATGAAAATAGACAGTGAGTCTTCTGTGTGACTTTTCCAAACTCCTGTTTAACATAAAGGGATAGCAAACCCCAAACCAAATAAAACAACACTGGCATCGCATTTGAGATGTCTTTGAAACATTCCAACGTTTTGGACCACCAAACTCGAACCCACGATGGTTGCGTTGCATTTTGATCAAATTGGGCAGTGCAGCCTCAGGCTGGTTTGCATTTCTTCCCTTCCAATTTACCCTGACTCTGTTAGAGTAACCAGAGAATTACAGAAGAACAATGTGTCGTTAATCTGCTCCATAGCATTCTTTTGAAAAGGAATTGAGCAGCTAGGAGGCAGGACTCTAATTTCAGAGTGATACTGGTCAAAAGAGTTCCTAATGGCAAATGTTTCAGAGGTAGATTGTCACTGTTTATAACCACATCAGTGTGGCCAACCAAAGGTAAATACTTTATGCAAACCACATATCCCTGCTGTAAATGATTCTTCTCCCTGAGTTAACTGGGTTACTTGCTTTCCACTGAATTGATCAGGCCAAAAATTAAGCTGCGTGTACCGTGACATAGTTTAAGGGCAACACTGAAGAAGAAACATCTAGAATATGCACTGATGGACAGTGAATGAGTTTAACCAACCCCACCCACTCGGTTTCTTTTCTGGTCTCCGTTTCATGATGCTTTATTCCCAACTATGTTGCTGATCCTGCTCACAGTGCCATACTTCTTGCACTATTCGCTGAACCCAGGGTAGGCAAGGCATGAGCTAAGAAGCTGGAAGGAGACTCAAGGAGCCATAGGAAGTGAAGACAACATTTCTTCTCTCCTGGCTGGCATGGCAGCTGTAACACAGCCTCTCTCCTGGCTGATGCAACAGCTATAGCAGCAACCACAGCATGACCATAACATAATCTCACACAACATAACCATGATGCCACCCCAACATAGCCCCAAGGCAGCAGCAGCCAGGGCTTTCATGGCAAAACTCATACAGACCTATTGCACAAGTAGCCCGTGACCAAGCAAGGACCTCATGACACACACACTCAGCGCTATAAGTGATCTCAGCCGTTATACAACCATGCAATCATTGTTTACAGAACATGGGGTAAGAGGGTGTGAGAGTGTGCGGCAGGAGAGCCTGACTGGCACCATCTTGTTAATTTCCCCACACCCTCCAAGAGGACGGTCTCTGTTTTCAGCCTTCCCCTTGCCCAGTTAGCTTGCCTGTGACCTGTGCGATCCTTCTACTTGCTGCAGGGGTCCTTACTGCTGAATTTGCTTGGGAAATGGGAATCCTGGCACCATTATTTTGGTGTCCAGGATCTTCTTCTTGCTCTCAGGGTCTATAGAATTCTAACCTGCAAAGCAGACTCTTCCAAATGAAAACATTCTTCCCTTCCCACAATGGTGGACTTGATCATTTAAAAATCCTCAGTTCAAAGTGGTAATGATGAACACAAACCCTCTGAGGGTGTTTTTTCAAAATAGAATGCATGGAAAGAACCAGCCTAAAAACGCACTCACAGGTGAGTAGTAATTGATGGACACTGAAGATGACAGAAAGAATGAACAAAGGCTGCCAGTTGTCCCTTCCTGCCTTACCCTACGGTTGAGTAAGTGCACCAATGCTGCCTAGAGCCTGTTTAATCTTCTCTACCTGAATTCCTTGTGTTCAGAAATTATACCTTATAGTCTATTTACTCACATCCCCATTTCTCAGTGTAAAATAAAACATAAAGCTCCAAATTCTTTGGAGCTTGATTGAAGAAGCTTGCTCTATATTTATTTGATTTGACTAGTAGAGAAAAATGAAGGATGCCTCTATGTTTTTTGATAGAGAACAAAAGAATTCCAGAATTTTACAACTGGTAGGGACTCAAGGGATTCAAGAAAAAGAAATTTAAATGATTCATAACAGAATGAATACTAGGATCTAAATCTCTCTGACTTTTCAGTTCTTGATGCTTATATGGTATCCTGTATTGCACTATAAGTTATATTGTGTCAATTTTTAAACCAGGCTATTTGTAACATATTTAATGTAAAAGTGCTTATGTTATTGGTAACTTGATTGAATAGGCTAAATAATGATATGCATATATATATATATAAAGTCGTGGGGAATCAGAGACTTAACTTTAAGTATACTTTCAATTTGTTCTTTTAAATTTGATATGTTTACAAATTTCAGGACAAACAAAAGCTTGTCATCATCTCAGTATTAGGAAACTAGCCACAGTAAAACATCAATATCCATTTCATCCTTGGGTTTTAAAATGACGAGTGGTCTATTGTAAAGTTAAAAATGAATTCAAAGATTTAGAGGAAGATGAGTCTGGATGAGACAAATGTTCCTTCCATGAGTGATTCTCAGCTCTTAAACTAAATGAAGCACTACAGCATCACCATCTATTTTATTCATTCATTCATTCATTTCATGAGCATTTATGAAGCATTTATTATAAGCCAGATAGCATGCTAGGCACTGAGAAACATAAAAAGTGAAATAGAGCATTTATGCCTGGGGCAGTGACCATTATATCCTAACCGTTATTTGTCTTCTCCTCTTTTGTCAGGGTGCACGACTAGACTGCACTTTCCAGTCTCCGTTACCATGTTCTGGCCAACAGAATGAAAGTAAAAGTGTTATGTGCCCCTTTCAGGCCTACTCTATAAATATATTCCTCATATGATTCCCTCATCTCTCTCTGTCTCATCTGTCACATACATGGAGAAGATGCAAAGGACCTAACAGAGAGACGGGGATCATGAGAAAACGGGAGCTTGGGTTCCTGAGCAGCTGAGTAAAGCAGTGGTTCTTCCCATCACCAGAAACCTACACTGGACGATGACTCAAGCAAACAGTAAACTTCATTGTGTTAAGTCACTAAGATGCACTAACTGTTTGTTAGAGCAGTTAGTCAACTATGCCAGTTTTTCATACATATAACAGCATCATAATTAGTGGCTTGGGACAAACACTGTACTGTGTGTTGGCAATTTGGACAGGGCTAAGCAATCTCTTGGGGGTCTTCCCAGATGGTGCTAGTGGTAAAGAACCTGCGTGACAATGCAGGAGACGTAAGAGACATAGGTTCAATCCCTGGCTCAGGAAGATCCCCTGGAGAAGAAAATTGCAACCCACTCTAGTATTCTGGCCTGGAGAATCCCATAGACAGAGAGCCTGGCGGACGACAGTCCATGGAGTTGCAAAGAGTCGGACACAACTGAAGCGATTTAACATGCAGCACAGAAATCTCACTCCTGGGCATATTGTTGTGTTCAGTCGCTCAGTTGTGTCCAACTCTTTGCGACCCCATGGACTGCCGCACTCCAGGCTTCCCTGTCCTTCACCATCTCCCGGAGCTTGCTCAAACTCATGTCCATTGAGTCGGTGATGCCATCCAATCATCTCGTCCTCTGTTGTCCCCTTCTCCTCCTGCTTTCATTCTTTCCCAGCATCAGTTAGCTCTGTTTAAGTTAGCCAAAAGCCTTAGAGCTTGTATAAAATTACTGTGTGCCATAATTCCAACCACCACTAGATGAAGACACTGAAACTGAGGATTAGTCCTTACTGATTTTGAGGCTTTGCTCTTGATATTCCTCTAAAAAGAGACCAAAGTAATTGTGAAGATGCATTGTATCTGCAGAGTAATTGCAAGTGACTATAGTCACATCACCGCAAAAGCCAGATTCTTCAGACAGACCCAGGAGGTTTATCTTCTGTGAGAAGTTGCTCAGAGACAGGGAAGAAATCTCCTCTCTTCCAATCACTATTGCTTCGAAAAAAAAATCAGCTTAAAATGTAGCAGCTTCAACCACTTTTTATTATCTCACTGAGTTTGGTGGGTCAAGAATTCAGACAGGGCATAGTAGGTACTGCTCCATGTGGTCTAGTCTTCAACTGGGGAGACCCAATGGCTTTGGACTGAAATCAGCTAAAGACTCATTGACTCATGTCCGGAGCCTGGACTGGAATGGCTTGAAAATGAGGATGGCTGACTGGAGCTTCCATACTCTTACCTCGCTGTGTGGCCTGGCTTCCCCACAGCATAGCTGTCTCAGCGTTGGCAGTTTCTGGCACCAAAAGCCAGTGTTCTAGAAAATAAGATAGAAGCTGCATTGCCTTTTTAAAATTCCTACTGTGTTTTTTTTTTAATTAATTAGTTTATTTTGGGCTATACCACATGACATGTGGGAGCCTAGTTCTCTGACCAGGTATCAAACCCACATTCCTTGCATTGGAAGGACAGAGTCTTAACCACTGGACCGTCAGGGAAGGCCTGAACTGCATTACCACTTAGGGCCCGGCCTTAAGAGTCACAGAGGTCACTCCTGACATACCCTATTGCTGAAAGAAACCAGAGAGCCACACAGATTCAAGGAGAGGGAACATAGACCTCTACCTCTCAATGGGAGAAATTTCAAAGGATTTTGGAACCATGTTTGAAAGCCATCTAATTTTGTTCTCATAGCTTATCTCTCATGTTCATTTCTCCTTTTCAGCCTGAGGACTTTGTTTGTCATTAGTCTGAGGCCCAGGGTGGGGTGAGAAATAGGGGATGAGGAATATTTGCTCTGACTCATGATGTCTTCTTCAAAATATTTTATCCACGCTATGAGTCCTTTCCATTCACCGACAGGCTGAATGTTTTGAAACTCAAAAGCCAGAAAGGCAGAAAGAACACTCTGCCTTTTGTTGTTGCAGTACTTCCCTGAGGTAGAAAGTCTTACAGATAAACCTAACTACGAGAACGGGTGGAGGGCCAGAGGGATAAGGGAAATACTGTGAGTGGCGGGAACCAGTTAATATTATTGAATGGAATTTTCTTTTATGTGTTTAACATTTAAATGTTATTCCACCAAAACTGCAACAAAACAAAACAAATACATAAAAATACATACTTCTCTTATAATTTTGCTAAATAATACCACCATTCCTGTTTGGAATGGCCTCTTTCTATGGGTATAATTTGTCTCTCTTTCTTTAGCCTAATATCCTAGGAATATTCCAGCAAGTCTAAGATATAGGAATTCCTACAGTTTAAGGTATATCAGAGTCGATGGTGAAAACTTTCCTGCTGATCTCATAACACATGTAACCCAAATATAGTTCAGCTTTTCATCCTCTTCACTACACAGATCAGAGATATAAACCTATTTGGGCAAAGTGAGCTATCTAAGGATCTAAATTCTTTGAACTCTCCATAAAACCTCTTTGACAGGTTAAGAACAACATGTAGAGGTTTTTTTCTTAGGATCTTTCAAGTCAGGAAAAAAAGCTTCTCTAGAAAAATAAAATGTGAATATTGATCAAAACAGATGTTGTTAGCAGTTGGGTAGCTAATTCATTCTTGATTTCTGAGCTATTCATTGGCCTGTAATGTTTGTACTTTATGCCCATGTCTATTTCTGAGTTGGTTATGGCAACTGGAGAATTTGAATCTATTAATCACTCCCATTCTTGAAACTGGGCTGGCAGGGGTGAGAAAAGGGGTTAGCTTCCTGGAAGATCTTGGCTTCATGACATAGGGGTGAATAGCTGGAGACAAGTAAGACTGTCATGGAGGAAGAAATGGGGAGTAGATACAGTCAACCATATTCATTGTAAACAATTAAAAAAAAAAACAGAAAAATGGAAAACCTGAAGCATGTAGCTGGTGGGTCAGTACCAATGGCATGTACCTATGAGCCTAACATTTATTCAAGAGATGGCTAAGCACTGGCTCAAAGAGTGAAGGAATAAACATATTGAGGGCTGCTGATTGGACTCAGTACAACATCAGGGTAAACGGCAAGGCAACCAGTGTAGACACCAAAGTGGCCGAAGAGATGTCTGCCAGCTTGTAGAGATTACCCAGAGGAAAAGTGGATTTCTTGACTGTTGATGTAGACAATACTAGACTCTTGGGGAAATGAGGCCTGCTAGACTCTATATCAGCAGCAAGGAGAAAGTGTACCTAGTCTAAAGATACTAAAGATAGATTCTTTGGTGCAAATACATATATATCGATGGCTGCATACTTAAACCTTAGACAATTTGGGCTAACAAATAGAACTACAAAAAAATAGACAAATGGTCTTTGAGAATTGAACGTGAGCTTTCGTATATGTGGGGCACTGCTCTTTGCTTCAGAGCTGAATGGATCTTTGAAATACCAGGCCCTTTTGGCAAGTGTGAAGCACCAGTGTTGAGAGGCTAACATTTGGGAGCCATTTTTCTTTGGAGCTAGAACAGGAGTTTGAATAAAATCCAGTCTGAGTCAGCTTCTAAACAAAGATGAAATTCAAGTTTACAAAGCTTACTTGCAAGCTGCTTATTTATATATTTTTAACATTTGCCTTAAAAAGAAACATTGGTCTATAACTTCGTGAAATGCTGAGTTGAATACTCAGCAAAAGCAAACTTAAACTGCTTTAAAAACTTGTCTCCCAAGCGGGGCTGGCAGCAGTGCTATGGTGACCATCCAGGACACAGAGCCCTGGAAGCCCTCCCCCTGGGGCGTTAAGGAGCTTTTGTCCTTGCACAAGTCACTTCACTTCTTTAGGTCAGAAAGAGACTCACTTATTAGACAGGATGTCCAAGGCACGGAAATATGTTAATGGCTATTTTCATCTGACTTTTAGAGTTGAGGAATCTGAGTACAGCTAAGCCACTTGTCACCAGTCAAATACTGAGTCAGTAGGCTAGGAATGGTCTGCGTATCCCTTGACTCCCAGGCCCGGACTCTTTCTTTCTTCTCTCGTGTCTTTCCGAATGTAGCAGTAAATCTGGCTGTGTTTGATGAAAGGGCTTCCACTGTCAGTGCCACCCACAGATAAGCACTTCTGACTCTCTAGCTCCCACCTGGTATTTTTAGCATTCAGGAAGGCTTTCTCTGTGGACCCCACCTGTCTTGGCATTTCTGAAGTACATTCTACAAGCAAGCACAGGACAGAAAAACATAATTCCTTGCAATGAACCAGTAACTCCTAAAACCCTGAACATGCTCAGAGGAGCATCACTTGGATTAGTGGCTTAAATGCATTAGTCTAAATGATCTGACTGATTTTGCATTATGTAATAAGGGAAAACCTCAGAATGATGGAAGCATTACCTTGCAAAGCCAGCTATAGCTTTCAGAAAGAAAGTTTAGTGGTAAGAGAGATGGCAATGTAAAAAGAAAATTTAATCTTTCAGCTAGCCTCTAATGCAATACAAGACACAGCCAGGCAAGTTTTTTATCTACTCAGGCAATGGTAATAAAGCGGGGCAATAGGTCCGAGATCCTTGATTCTCAGTGTGATTTCCTTCAGAGCAGTTTGCAAAGATGGTTCGCTTTCACTGAGCCTTGAAAAGCCTATCTCCTATCCTAAAGTGAAAGTCGCTCAGTCGTGTCTGACGCTTTGTGACCCCATGGACTATACAGTCCCTGGGATTCTCCAGGCCAGAATGCTGGAGTGAGTAGCCTTTCCCTTCTCCAGGGATCGAATCCAGGTCTCCCACATTGCAGGCAGATTCTTTACCAGCTGAGCCACAAGGGAAGCCCATCTCCTGTCCTAAGGAACCTTCAGTTATGAAAAGGAGCTCACACCACATATGAAAAGCCTCCACTTCATCTTTTTTTTTTTTTTTTTGCATGGAATACATTTTATACCTGCTCCACAGCTGAGAGAGGTAGAGTCCTGACCTCAAATGGTCACCATGTAGGATTACAACAACTCTCAATTTCATCGGGAGGATATTCAGTCTTTAGGTTCTTGTGGTAATAATAGTAATACCAGGCTCACACTAGCCTGTTGCTTCTAGAGCCTCAGCATCCTGAGAAGATGGCTCAGTGAGTCAGACCTGGCCTCCTCCTGGACGCTCTCTCCTTCCTTTCCACACATTTACGGCCAAATGATTCCTCTGACAGGCTCAATACAGTAAGTCCCCTGCATACGAACCTTCAAGTTGCAAACTTTCAGAGATGTGAACATGTGTTCACACTTCCAGTTGTGTCAATTAGTTCACGTATCTGTGAGATTACTGTACTGCAAGATTAAAAATGTTTTCTTTGTCTTTTGTGTTTGTTTTTTATGTATTATTTGTGTGAAAGTAGTATAAAACAATTACAGTACAACACTATATAGTTGATTGTGTTAGTTGGGTACCCAGGCTAAGTTTGTTAGACTCGTGAAAAAACTGGACTTAAGAACGAACTCTTGGAAGAGAACTGGTTCATATATAGGGGACTTACTGTATTGCCTCCTCAGGAGTTAAGTCTTTTTAACCTAACAACTCAGATGTACGTATGTACTTGTTCATGCTCAGTCATGCCTGACTCTTTGTGACCCCAAGGACTGTAGCCCATTAGTCTCCTTTGTCTATAGGATTTTTCAGGCAAGAATACTGGGGTGGGTTGCCATTTCCTTCTCCAGGGGATCTTCTCGACCCAGGGATCAAACCTGGGTCTCCTGCATTGCAGGCAAATTCTTTACATCTTGGGCCATTGGGGCTTCCCCAACAACTCAGAATTGGGTGTTGATTCACATGGGCCTGGCCCTGTCCTTGCCTCTCCCATCCCAATGATGAGTTTTGACTTTGAGTTTTGGACATGAAAGCTCTTCTGATTTTGCTTACCTAGGACCCAGCACCTTCTTCCTCTGCCCTGTTGTTCTCTCTCCTCCAGTAGCTGAGGGTATGGGCAGAAGAGTTTGAGAAGCTTAGATTCTTTGATCTTTGTTTATCAATGGAATGACTTTAGGCAGAATTGTTCCTAGGAGTCTGAGTTACTCACCTACGCAATGGGGACAATAACAAAACCTATCTCAGACAGTCAGAGAGTTGATATGAAGATGAAATGAGATACAGTATGTAAAGCACTTAGCACAGAGTCCATAAAAACTGCTTAGTAAGCTTAAGCAATTACTATTAATATCAATACAATGTACATAGAAGTATAGCAATTCTATTGCTCTGTGCTTTATTCAAGTCTTTTTCTCTTGGGTGGAAATTTATATATTTCTCCAAAGCTTAAGCTTTTTCTTAATTAATAGGTCAAATAATAAGCATTTATGATGTAATTAAAAATGGTGCAAGATAAGAAAAAAAAAAAAGCCTTTTCTCCCAAAATTGGATTGTAGATTGTTTTTTAAGTCAGGAACTATGTTTGAAAGGGTTTTCAGATCTCCTTCACAACTGAGCCAAATGTAGAGTACCTGGGGAGAATGAATAGAGTTTTTGATTGGTTTGAAACCAGAGCAAGGTATAAAGTCATATCTTATGACTAGAACTCAGTTGGAAATTTTGCACCTGCAAGCTGAGAAAGGCAGAATAGGTAGTCTTCAGAAAGCAGTAACTGAAAGCCCACTCAACGCAGAGCCCTGTTAACTACAGCATGCCTTTAGCCTAGGGCACCTTGACCACTCAGAAGAGAACCAGGTGTTGGGCCGGCCCTCAGCTACTATACCCTGTATGCAAGACTCTGCCTTAAAATCAAGTGCAAGCTATCAGAAATGCTCAGAAAGAATTGCTCAGTTGATGCACAAAGTATTCTTCAAAACAGTGTAAATAAAACATTCCTGCTCACCATCTTTGATTCCTAATTATTTATTAGACTATCTGGCAAGGGTAATACCCCAAGAGATACAGCTTTTCTCTATCAGAGACTCACTGAAAGACAGTCATCAGGGCTACAAAAAGGAGGAGAAAGAGCAGCACACGTCAACCGCCAGCGCCAAAAAACATGTCTTTGGGTGTTTATGTGTCTGGAAAGTTTTGCATTTAAACACAATGAAGTTAATAAACACAGATTTATGAAATCCTGTCTTTCATCCACGAACTATGGCAGATTTGAAATACATGGATTCTATTTCTGAGTGTTGAAATTCAAAAGGATGGAAAAATCCCAGGACTAATTCTTAACCACAGTCACAATTTTTACTGGTTTGGAGAATTATCTTGACATTTTTTCCTCAATTGCATTTAGGCATCAGACTTCCCTGGTGGCTCAGAGCTAAAGAATCTTCCTGTAACACACGATACACAGATTCAATTCCTGGGTTAGGAAAATCCCCTGTAGAAGGAAATGGCAACCTACTCTGGTATTCCTGCCTGGGACATCCCATGGACAGAGCTAATCCATGGGATTGCAAAATAGTTGGACACAATTTAGTGACTAAATAGCAACAACAATCCAAGTGTATGTTTTATTCTAGTCTTTTAACTATTAAAAAAATAATCACCACAGTCCACACAGGTTGCCTTGGAATGTAGCCAGGGAAAGAAAAGGTAAGACCATCAAGCATATTCCAAATGTTATTAGTAATTTGGGGAACTTGAATATGTTGTTCTTTTCAAAATGATCACCAAGAGCATGTATTCTTTGGAGTTGAAATTTTGCTCCAAATATTTAAGGGACAAAGGCAAACCCAAAGAATGCTCAAACAACTTCACAATTGCATTCATCTCACACGCTAGTAAAGTAATGCTCAAAATTCTCCAAGCCAGGCTTCAATAATACGTGAACCGTGAACTTCCAGATGTTCAAGCTGGTTTTAGAAAAGGCAGAGGAACCAGAGATCAAATTGCTAACATCTGCCGGATCATTGAAAAAGCAAGAGAGTTCCAGAAAAACATCTATTTCTGCTTTATTGATTATGCCAAAGCCTTTGACTGTGTGGATCACAATAAACTGTGAAAAATTCTTCAAGAGATGGGAATACCAGACCACCTGACCTGCCTCTTGAGAAACCTATATGCAGGTCAGGAAGCAACAGTTAGAACTGGACATGGAACAACAGACTGGTTCCAAATAGGAAAAGGAGTCTGTCAAGGCTGTATATTGTCACCCTGCTTATTTAACTTCTATGCAGAGTACATCATGAGAAACTCTGGGCTGGAAGAAGCACAAGCTGGAATTAAGATTGCTGGGAGAAATATCAATAACCTCAGATATGCAGATGACATCACCCTTATGGCAGAAAGTGAAGAGGAACTAAAAAGCCTCTTGATGAAAGTGAAAGAGGAGAGTGAAGAAGTTGGCTTAAAACTCAACATTCAATAGCCAGGACATGGAAGCAACCTAGATGCCCATCAGCAGACGAGTGGATAAGGAAACTGTGGTACATATACACCATGGGATATTACTCAACCATTAAAAAGAATTCATTTGAATCAGTTCTAATGAGATGGATGAAACTGGAGCCCATTATACCGAGTGAAGTAAGCCAGAAAGATAAAGACCATTATAGTATACTAACACATATACATGGAATTTAGAAAGATGGTAACGATAACCCTATATACAAAACAGAAAAAGAGACATAGATGTATAGAACAGACTTTTGGACTCTGTGGGAGAAGGTGAGGGTGGGATGTTTCAAGTGAACAGCATCGAAACATGTATATTATCTAGGGTGAAACAGATCACCAGCCCAGGTTGGATGCATGAGACAAGTGCTCGGGCCTGGTGCACTGGGAAGACCCAGAGGGATGGGGTGGAGAGGGAGGTGGGAGGGGGGACCGGGATAGGGAATACATGTAAATCCATGGCTAATTCATGTCAATGTATGACAAAAACCACTACAATATTGTAAAGTAATTAGCCTCCAACTAATAAAAATAAATGAAAAAAAAACAACATTCAGAAAACTAAGATCATGGCATCTGGTCCCATCACTTCATGGGAAATAGATGGGGAGACAGTGGAAACAGTGTCAGACTTTATTTTTGGGGGCTCCAAAATCACTGCAGATGGTGACTGTAGCCATGAAATTAAAAGATGCTTACTCCTTGGAAGGAAAGTTATGACCAACCTAGATAGCATATTAAAAACCAGAGACATTAAAAAATAATTAAAAAAAAAAAAAAAGCAGAGACATTACTTTACCAACAAAGGTCCGTTTAGTCAAGGCTATGGTTTTTCCAGTGGTCATGTATGGATGTGAGAGTTGGACTGTGAAGAAAGCAGAGCACCGAAGAATTGATGCTTTTCAACTGTGGTGTTGGAGAAGACTCCTGAGAGTCCTTTGGACTGCAAGGAGATTCAACCAGTCCATCCAAAGGAGATCAGTCCTGGGTGTTCATTGGAAGGAGTGATGCTGAACCTGAAACTCCAATACTTTGGCCACCTCATGTGAAGAGCTGACTCATTGGAAAAGACCCTGATGCTGGGAGGGATTGGGGGCAGGAGGAGAAGGGGACAACAGAGGATGAGATGGCTGGATGGCATCACTGACTCGATGGACATGAGTTTGAGTAAAGTCAGGGAGTTTGTGATGGACAGGGAGGCCTGGCGTGCTGCGATTCATGGGGTTGCAAAGAGTTGGACACGACTGAGCGACTGAACTGAACTGAACTGAAAGTTTCAAGTTATCCCACCTGTTTCCTTGGCCTGGAGATTTTCTCAAATAATGGAGTTTCACAGTAATTATCAGGTCGACAGGGCCTGAGTCTTTAGTAAGAATCTGAAAGTGTTTCCTTTTGCTTCCTTATCACTTTTATTAGGTGACATTTTAGTGGCTATAAAATAGTTGCAGTTTGTAAAACTTTGTTTATTTGTCAGAATTAAGCCCTTTTAAAAAATATCCAATATTCTACAATATAAAATTTCTCAGAAAAATTCTAGAATTAAACTATTGTATATTACTTGTGTCTGTCTGCAATTAAATTCTTATAAATGATTAGTGTTAGTAGCTCAGTTATGTCTGACTCTTTGTAGCCCCATGGATTGTACCCCGCCAGGCTCCTCTGTCTCTGGGATTCTCCAGGCAAGAATACTGGAGTGGATTACCATGTCTTCCTCCAGGGCATCTTCCCAAGCCAGGGACTGAACCCAGGTCTCCCGCATTGCAGGCAGATTCTTTACCATCTGAGACACCAGGGAAGCCCAAGAATACTGGAGTGGGTAGCCTATCCCTTCTCCAGGGGATCTTTCTGACCCTGGAGATCTTTACAATCTGAGCAACCAGAAAAGCCCCTATCAATGATTGGGTCCACGTGTTTTAACTCTAGTTCATTTACTTCACAAACAATTGCTTATCCCATGGTTAATGGAAATCAGCTTCACTGAGTATAAATCATCGGGTTTACTCATACTCAGTGAAGCTGACTTCCAATAACCATGGGATAAGCAATTGTTGGTGAAGTAAATGAACTAGAGTTAAAACATGTGGAGCCTTATTGTATGGGCTTGGACCCATCTCACTTCACTGTTCTGGATGTGTTCATCCTACCTGGACCTCGAGAAAAATAATGTCAATTTGCCAGCCTCATAAGACTGCTTGGAAGGTCTGGTGATGTGAACATTTGATGAAAAAGAAAGTGTTGTGCAAATTTCTTCACTATTCCTGTGAAGTCTTGTGACTAGCTCTCTAAGTACCATTTCACACCGTTGACCTCTGATTTTCTCTTAGAAGTCATAATGCTCATTTTCAGGTTTTCTTCTACTATTTTGGCTTCTCCTTTAACATCTACTGAGCTGGTTTAGTGGATCCTTTCCTACCAAACCATTCTAGCCAGAGTTTCCCTGAAAAGAGATGAAAGCTTGCAGGCAGATAGTTTATTTGGGCAGCAATCTTAAGGAGCAAGTTTGAGACACGGATTGAGTGCAAAAGGAAAACAAGGGAAGCTGGTGCCAAAATGAGCTGGGCACCACTTTGGGAAATAAATACTAGATCTTGCAGAAGCTTTTGAGGAACTTTATAAAAGGCACCTCGGAACTACTTGGGGATGTAATGGGGAAGCTTTTATCCATCACCTCCTGATCTCCTGTTGGTGATCCTGTGGGCAATAGGTGCTCTTGACTTTCAGGTTACACGTGTATGTGTTCTGTGTGGTTCCTGAGAGTGTTGCAGGCAGCACAACAGGGAAGATCCAGTGTGCGCTGGTAAGAGATTGTGTCAGCTTGCACCTGTGCAAATCCTGTAGCAGGGAGCAAGGAACCAGTCGCCATGACAGTGGCTGGAATAAGTGAGAGGTGAAGTGAACTAAAGTGGTGCAAAACAAGTGTAAATATATAGATATTTAGATATTGAGATTCCTAGATCCTCTTCTCTCTTAATATATTATATTATCCTAAGTGATATATATTATCCTAAGTGATATTAGGAAATATATTAGGATATATATATTATCCTAAGTGATATATATCCTAAGGATATATATATTAGGATATATATATTATCCTAAGTGATATATATCCTAAGGATATATATATTAGGATATATATATTATCCTAAGTGATATATATCCTAAGGATATATATATATATATTAGGATATATATTAGGATATATATTATCCTAAGTGATATATATCCTAAGGATATATTATATTATCCTAAGTGATCACATCAATTCTTATAGCTGAAATGATCATCTATAAATATGTTATTCCCAAATGTGTATCATTAGCTCAGATCACATTTCTGAATTCCATATTCATTTATTTGATTTTATGGCAAGGCATCAACTCTAGAATATTTCAAGGAATACATGTATGTGTAAAAGTAACTCTTGATCTTTCCCTACCAATCTCTGCCTTCCCTCATCCTCAGCGGCTTAGTAAATAGTATTTCCAATCGCTTAAGCACATGCTCTGCTTATCTTTTGCTGTGTAACACATTACCACAAAAGTTAGCAGTTTAAAAGAATGATTTGGCTCTCAGTTTCTATGCGTAAGGGATTCAGAAGCAGCTTAGCCTGGTGATTTGGGCTTGGGGTCGTGACGTTGCAGGCAAGGTGTTGGTGTGGTCTGCAGTTATTCCAAGGCTCGACTAGGTCTGGGAGACTCTCTTCCAAGCTATGCCTCTCATGTGTATCTTAGCAAGAAGCCTTAGTTCCTTGATAGCTGTTGGCAGGAAGCCTCCGTTTCCTGTCACCTGGGCCCCTTCATAGGACTGCTTTGTCCAGAGTAACTGACCTGTGGGGGCAGGAACAGGGTAGAAGCTAGTGTTGTTTATGACCTCACCTTGGCAGTCACAGGCCAGCATGTCTGCCATATTGCACTGGTCACACAGACCAACCCCAGTGTGGAAGGCTGTAACACGGGGTGTGATTACCAGGAGGTAGGGAAAATGGAGGCCCATGAGGGAGGCTGCCGACTACGGTACGAAACCTGAGCTTAATCTTTGATCTTTCTTCTTCCTACATTTATTATCTCAAGACTTGTTGATTTATCTTCAGAACATCTCTTGAATCTGTTGATTTACTCTCTCTCTTCACTGCTGTGTCTCCAAGCAAATCCAGTATACTATCTTGCTTGGACTATAGTCTTCAACCTGGATTTCTTGTCTTTACTCATGCTTCCTTTGAATTTTTTCCCTAGAGTAGCCAGAGTAATTTTTTTGTGTGGTGTATGCATACACACGTGTGTGTGTGTGTGTGTGCGCGCACATGTGCGTGCCGCACTCAGTCATGTCAGATTCTTTGCAACCCCAGGGACTGTAGCCCACCAGGCTCTGCTGTCCATGGAATTTTCCAGGCAAGAATACTGGGGTACTGCCATTTCCTTCTTCAGGGGATCTTCTCAACCCAGGGATGAAACCTGCATCTCTTGCATCTCCTTCATTGGCAGGTGCATTCTTTACCACTTGAGCCAGCTGGGAAGCCATATATACATTCTTTTATAGATTTTTCCCCATTATAGTTTATTATAAGATACTGAATATAGGTTGAATATAGTTTCCAGTGCTATACAGTAGGACCCTGGTGCTTATCTATTTTATATAGTAATTAAAATTTTTTATTTTACATTGATGTATAGTTGATTTACAGTGTTGTGATAGTGTCAGGTGTATAGCAAAGTGATTCAGTTGTACATATACATCTATCCATTCTTTTACAGATTCTTTCCCCATATATGTTATTACAAAATATTGAGTACAATTCCCTGTGCTATTATAGTAGGTCCTTGTTGCTTATCTGCTGCTGCTGCTGCTAAGTCGCTTTAGTCGTGTCCGACTCTGTGTGACCCCATAGACAGCAGCCCACCAGGCTCTGCCATCCATGGGATTCTCCAGGCGAGAACACTGGAGTGGGTTGCCATTTCCTTCTCCAATGAATGAAAGTGAAAAGTGAAAGTGAAGTCGCTCAGTTGTGTCTGACTCTTAGCGACCCCATGGACTGCAGCCTGCCAGGCTCCTCTGTCCATGGGATTTTCCAGGCAAGAGTACTGGAGTGGGGTGCCATCGCCTTCTCCGTGTTGGTTGTCTATTTCATATTTAATCGTGTGCAGCTGTTAATTTCTTATGGGACAGTTTCTATCTCTCCCTCCTTACATACCCTCTCCACCTGCCACCATCACACCTATTCTTTTTGACCAACTTTGCCTAAACATCAGTTATCAGATTAAATTTTAGGGCAACCTCGCCTAACTCTCCAATTCGGTCCCATTCTCTTAATTTCTAGATCTTTCCCAAGTTTATGGCCATTATGAGTATTTATCATTAGAAATGTTGTTCTGTGTTTGACATCTGTCTCAGTGGGCAGAATGTTGCCAACTTTGCTCACACATGTCTATCCACTGACACACACAATACTTAGCATAGCATAGTTATTAGCTAAACAGTTGTTGAGTAAATGAATGCTTTACCAAAGAAAGTCTCCCTTCTTTCATAGTTTAAACAAAAAGTGGTCCTGTCTCTCTATGTCAAAATTTCCCATGAGATATGAATGACTGTTTATCAAAGAATAAAGAAGAATTCTGCTAAAGGAAATAAAATCTGGGTCACTGTCCTCATTGCTATAAACTGAATTGAACAAGATACAAGCAACCAGAAAGATAACAAACACAAGTAGAGAGAAACAAACAAGAAGATAATTCAAATGAGGCCATTGAGCTCAGGAGGCATTTTGTTCTAGATGAAAATGTCTGTGTAGCGTTGCGATACAGTTAAGGAATTCAAGGCAAACTGAAAAACGAATGACTTTATGTGTTTTGCTTTCTGGATCATTAATCTATCCACAGTGACAAAACAAAGATAAAGCCAACATCTTCAAAAAGTTCATTGCTTCGTCTACCATATTCTGAGCATGATGAATCAAAGGCAATCTTTCTACAAAATAATCCTTTTTTCATTCCTAATGGTATCAATCTGAGCTTCCCAGGTGGTGCAGTGGTAAGCCTGCCAATACAGGAGACTCAAGAGAGGGAGATTCGATCCCCGGGTTGGGAAGATCCCCGAGGGGAGGGCACAGTAACCCACTTTAGTATTCTTGCCTGGAAAATTCCATGGACAGTGGAGCCCAGCAGGCTACCGTTCATGGGATTGCAAAGAGTTGTACACACCCGAGCAAGTGAGCACACGCATCAAGCTGAAGGTTCTCATACACAGAAGAGCTGAAATGTTCACACATGATCTTCACACAATAGCCCACTCAGGGACTTTCCTAGTGGTCCAGTGGTTAAGACTCTGCACTTCCACTTCAGGGGACGCAGGTTCAATCCCTGGTCAGGGAACTAAGATCCCACTGCTGCTAGGTGCAGTCCAGAAAGATCCAAAAAAAAAAAAAAAAAAAATCGGCCATTTAGATGAGAGCATTTCAAATTTTCACAAGCTATAGCTTGCTGAAAGAATTTCCCATCCTCTGTCATCACTCGTGTTTTTCATCCACAAACACTGCTTTTCAGCATTATATAACTCTTACTCTTTTTTTCAGGAGGATCTCTTTTTTTCCTTTAAAATTCAATTACTATTTACACAATGTCATTTGTGTAACAGTCAAAGGCCTTAAAATATTATTTCTTCTCTCCTCCCTTCTTCCATCTTCCCATTTACCTCCCTTCATCCCTTTTAACCACCCACACATCAACCTGGGGCATCCTAATACATTTAATGATCATTTTTCAAATTCATCCCTGCACAAATTGTTACTTCTATAAACACTTAACAAACCTAGCTGATGAAGGGAGGAAATGAACTGCTTTAAACCTAGGAAGGGCCAATTATAACCATTTCATCTATATATAACCAAAATAGATTTCTCTTGCAATTGCTGAAGTGAGAACTAAAACCTCTTTGAGAATATGAACTTTCCGTTTCCTCTATGATTTCTCATAGCTTAAAGAAGCAAACTTTAAAAAGTTACCTTTCCATGGTCAGTTGAGACCTAACTCCTTGGAATGAACATATAATTTCTTAGAAGGTGATGAAAGAAACAGTAAAAAGAAAATGAATTTCAGCACTTGGTCATATAAAACATCTCTGGAAGCTCTCACGACATCTGCAAAGTTGATCTGGCCTAATGAGCAAGCAAAAGTTTCCTTAAATAAAGGGAAATATATATTTTTTAAATTCAGTATGCCATTTAAATTGAGTTACAAATACCTTAGAGCAAAAGCTTAGGGTTCCAAAACAATTTTTAATGTGTTTAGGAATTATTGATAGAATGAGACCTTAAAAAATATGAAAGGGGACTTGTTGATAGAATACACATGTTACTATGGTGATATTTTTGGATCATACTGTTCGCCAGGAACATGGTGTAATTCTGGCTAATTTCAGTTCCAATTAAATGGTGTTGTGACAAAACAGAAATGTCTCTAGGTCACATCAGTGTGATTTGCACTGGGAAATTACATTATTTTTCATTAGAAACATCAGCTACAAGGCATGACTACACAGCTTCATAAATCTTTTTGATTTAGAAATGGAAAAATGCGCTCTTGTAATGCAATCACTATTAACAAGTGTCCTACATTCTCAGGATACTAGTTTGTAACTGGAAAACAACTTGAAGCTTCACCCTTCTAACTACTACTCCAACACCTCCCTATCAGAGTTCCAATTATTAGCTGATGAGTCGTGCAGCCCTCCCAAAGAACAAGCGAGGGTGGATTCTGGATCACAGCTTTCTTGGAGTACAAGAAGGCAAGATCTCAGTGCAAATCCCTTAGGAAACTTCTCATAGGATAGAGTCTAAGACTGCTTTATTTGATATCTTTGTTTGGGGGTTTGTTTGTGGGTTTGCAAAAAAAAAAAAAAAAACACTGGGGAGATGAGTCTACTGTTTCTGTACAATGGAGTGATGAAAGCCACTGGTCCCACTACTTACTCCGTAATATTTGGTGACTGGGTGCCCAGGAGCTAATCCAAATGCACACTTACCTGATGTCCATAGATGTTCAGAATGTTCAGGTGTTAGGAAGGAGGTAGAACAGGATGTTGGTTTTAATGGTATTTTTTGCTTCTCTTCTGAATATGGGCTTCTAGATAGTCCTTTGTATTTCTCAAGGATAAACTAAACCAGTACTTCCCAATGCCCTGCAGATGGAAGACACAGAAAACAACCATATCTGTACAGTGTATCAGGGCAGGTAGATGGAGCTGTTTGAGGCCGAGGTGACCTATTGAAGACACCAGGCACAACCACCTCCAGGAGACTGAGGTGATCAGTATCCCAGAGAGCCCATGAACTGTGACATCTGAATGTGCTGTGGCTGAAGAATGGAAAGTTCTGGCTCCCAATCTGTTTTCCCATCTTCTCCACAGATGCCTGTAGCTATTTCCTCTGAATCCAAATGAATCACCTGTGCTAATCTAAATGGCACAACCCATCCAAAATTTACAAACGGCTTATGCCACTCAATATCAAAAAATCAAGCAATCCAGACAAAAATATGGGCAGAAGATCTAAATAGGTTTTTCTCCAAAGAAGACCTATGGATGGCCAAAAAAGCACATGAAAAGATGTTCAACATCACTAATTATTACAGAAATGCAAATCAAAACAGCAATGAGGTATCACCTCACAGCAGTCAGGACGGGTCATCAAAAAATCTACAAACAATAAATGCTGGAAAGGGTGTGGAGAATAAAGGACCCTCCTACACTGTTGGTGGGAATGTAAATTGTTACAGCTTCTATGCAGAACGGTATGTTGTTGTGCTCTTTATGACTGTCATTGTGTGTCCACGGACTATAGCCCACCAGGTTCCTTGGTCCATGGGATTTTTCAGGCAAGAATACTGCAGTGGGGTTGTCATTTCCTACACCAAGGGATCTTCCTGACCCACGGATTGAACCTGCATCCCCAGCATCCCCTTCATTGGCAGGCGAATTCCTTACCACTAAGCCACCTGGGAAGCCCTCATGAAGAATGTTGTAGAGGTTCCTTAAAAAACCAAGAATACAGCTTTACATTTCTGAGTAGAGTGAAACCTATTACTGAACATAATTTTCTCTTTATTCAGTAAAGGCCACTAACGGGGCCTCATATCTCCAAAGAATAAAGGGTATTCTATTCAACTTTCTTGCCTATAATATGTGCATGTCATGCTTTTTCTCCTTTTCACAAACACACACACACTGGTATGGGTTCAGTTTCTGCACATGTGTAACATATATGTGTGTGTGTGTGTGTGTATATTCACACTCATCCATATATGTATACAATCCTTAATGGGAAAATATTCTCTAAACAAAATTTATGGAAACAGGAACTCTATAGGTTTCACAGTGGTGAGAGATTATAAGTCATATTTATCTTATTTTAAATATTCTTTCTTTCCTTTAGCATTTTTGCTCCATAGATTCAAATGAGATTTAATACTTTATCTTCTTGAGAATAGACAATTCCATGGGTTTCATCTCCTGAATAATCTTGAAACCAATCAGTAAAAATAATTTTATACCAAAGAGAAAAAACAGACTCTGTTTCCCAGAGTTTTATAGACAGCTTCATTTCTTTTTTCCCAAAGTACTTCTTTCTATGACTGTCTTTATCTGGTAACTTGGCTGACTCCAATATCATAGGACTAAGAAATTAAAATCAAGGAATGTTAAAGCTGGAAAAAAATCTCAGAGATTAACTTGTTTAACCCAATAATTTAAAAGTAAACTTTAGAGATTAACTTGTTTAACCTTATAACTTTGAAAAGGAGGAAACTAACATGGAGAGATTAAATGATTTTCCCTCTCAGCTAATCAGTAGCAGAACTAGGACAGAAACTTAGATATTCTGGCTTCCAACTTGGAGCTTTTGCTGGTGTATCTGCTATTTCTCATTACTTGAAAGTTAAAGGGTTCGATGAGATGAAAAGATAAGAAAACTAAAAATGTAGTTTTTCATTGTGTTTTTTCTGAATCTTCTTCTAGTAAGAAATATACTAGCAATATTAACATATTCATTTGTTTATCTGAGTAAATAAATGCTATTTCAAAGAATGTATTTATTGGAAAAAAACACCAAAGTCGTGAAATATCAAGAGTTTGTTGGTTTGGCTTGTGTATGAGGACTAGACATAGAATTTGTATCTAGAAAAAGGTTGTGAAAGTTCTAGAGACATAAAAAAATTCTTATATAATCTGGTCTAAGAGATGATGCTGTGAGAGTGCTACACGGAATATGTGAGCAAATTTGGGAAACTCAGCAGTGGCCACAGGACTGGAAAAGTTCAGCTTTCATTCCAATCCCAAAGAAAGGCAATGCCAAAGAAAGTTCAGACTACTACATAATTGCACTCATCTCACATGCTAGCAAAGTAATGGTCAAAATTCTCCAAGCTAGGCTTCAACAGTACATGAACTGAGAATTTCCAGATATTCAAGCTGGTAAATCTAGAAAAGGCAGAGGAACCAGATATCAAATTGGAATCAAGATTGTCAGGAGAAATATCAATAACCTCAGATATGAAGATGACACAATGCTTATGGCAGAAGCAAAGAGGAACTAAAGAGGCTCTTGATGAAAGTTAAAGAGGAGAGTGAAAAAGCTGGCTTAACACCCAACATTAAAAAACTAGGATCATAGCATCTGGTCCCATCACTTTGTTCAAATAGATGAGGAAACAATGGAAACAGTGAGACACTTTATTTTCTTGGGCTCCAAAATCACTGCAAATGGTGATGGTAGCCATGAAATTACAAGGTGCTTGTTCCTAGAAGAAAAGCTATGACCAACCTAGACAGCATATAAAAAAGCAGAGACCTTACTTTGCCAACAAAGGTCCATCTAGTCAAGGCTGTGGTTTTACCAGTAGTCATGTATGGATGAGAGAGTTGGACTATAAAGAAAGCTGAGCACTGAAGAATTGATGCTTTTGAACTGTGGTGTTGGAGAAGACTCTGGAGAGTCCCTTGGAGTGCAAGGAGATCAAACCAGTCAATCCTAAAAGAAATCAGTCCTGAATATTCATTGGAAAGACTGATGCTGAAGCTGAAATTCTAGCACTTTGGCCACCTGATGCAAAGAGCCGACTCATTGGAAAAAACCCTGATACTGGGAAAGATTGAAAGCAAGGGGAGAAGGGGACAACAGAGGATGAAATGGTTGGATGGTATCACAAACTCAATGGACATGAGTTTGAGCAAGCTCCAGGAGTTGGTGATGGACGGGGAAGCCTCGCATGCTGCAATCCATAGGGTCGCAAAGAGTCGGATACAACGACCAACTGAACAAACTGAACTGAAGATCTTTCTGAATTCTTTCCTTACACTGTATTTCTGGGTCAGTTAAATCTTAGATCCTTAGGAGACACTTTTGCTGTATATATCTTTCATCTTATCTCCTGAAGGTGAGACCCCTTGAGGTCTCCACATGTTCTTCATCTACACTCTTAATTTAGGAGACTCCATGTCTTATGTGATACTTATGCACATAGGCATCAGTTTCTGCATGCCACTTCTTTCCTCTCCAACATTAGAATTGCCAATGACCCCTTATTTTTTTTCAGGACCAGCACCAATGCCTGGGTTTGGATTTCATTGCAGTTCATCAACTGGCTTCAATGCATGTACTGAAATTTATCTTTCTCTCATCTTTCTTGAAATTGAACATCCCCCTTCAGCTGAACCAATCTTTCTTCATCCCCTCACTGTAAGTTCGGTTATTTCTATCTCTTTATCTTTACATTTGAGTTTCTCTCAATGGAAAATCACCCCCCTCCTGCCTCTAAAGTCAAAATTAAAATGTTTCCAGAATTCATAGTATCCATGAAACTTTTCCAGATGACCTTTAACTAAAAATGCCTGACAGCATTTATTCTCCCAATGAAGTTAAATCTATTCCATGCCACAGAGTAAATTTCTGTTCATCATATCAACTAGGAAGTTTCTATTGCTTCCCTTGCTTATAGTAGACAGTTAATTGGTTGTCATTATAATAAAGATAATTGGCACTGAATACTTAAATACATAAATTCATTTACATTACTCTTACAGTCATTATTTTATTTATTCTCACAAAACCTCTATTTATATTAATATTTATAATAACATAATGATTATTATCAGAGAAGGCAATGGCACCCCACTCCAGCACTCTTGCCTGGAAAATCCCATGGGTGGAGGAGCCTGGTGGGCTGCAGTCCGTGGGGTCGCTAAGAGTTGGACACGACTGAGCGACTTCACTTTCACTTTTCACTTTCATGCATTGGAGAAGGAAATGGCAACCCACTCCAGTGTTCTTGCCTGGAGAATCCCAGGGACGGGGGAGCCTGGTGGGCTGCCGTCTATGGGGTCGCACAGAGTCGGACACAACTGAAGTGACTTAGCAGCAGCAGTAATGATTATTATTGCCCTTATAAATAAGGAAATTGAAAGTCAGAGAAGTGGAACTTCCATGGCAGTCTAGCAGTGAAGACCCCGCTTTGACTGCAGGGAGCATAGGTTCAATCCCTGGTCAGGGAATTGAGATTCCGCATGCTGCAAGACATGGCCAAAAATAAAATAAATAAAACAAAAACAAAAGAAAATCAGAGAAGTTACTTTAGAATTAATTGGAAATGTTACTGTTTTATTTTGCTGAGTATAACATTAAAAATAAGTCTACTATTACATTCCATATTTCCTAAATGAAATAACATTTGCTGCCTGGACATAATATGTTTGAAATGAGGAAAAATTCATCTTTTTGCAAAAACTCACTATACTTTGTTACTTTGCCTCATTCTAGTGAAAGCTTCATTAAACTAGGAAAGAGTTTTAGCATTTTTCTGTATCTATCATTCTTTGATTTACATAATTAAGGAGATAAATAATTTAAGTTTCTTTTTACTTTCCTTGCATTTGAGAGGTACATAGCTACGCAAGAGTAGTTTTCCCTGACCATCCATGTGAAATAGGTGGGAATTCTCACAGAGTAAATGTTTCATTCAGTCCTCACTTTGCAATAGCCAGAGGTTGACTCAGGCTCAAGTGACAGTATTTAAGGATTCTTTAGCAAACTCACAATCAACAAATTGATTTTTGAGAAACTGTTTTTTGGGGAGAAATGGCTTTTCCTTTTCCAGCATTCTTTATGTGTTTTTCTTTCTTAAACTACAATTTTTATTAACTCCTTCAGCTACACAAACAGGGACCATCCAGCACCACAGAAAGGAAAGCAAATTAAGCAGACAAGAACTTCAGGCTTGTTGGCCCCACACTGGATTGAAACTTGAAGGCACCAACCCATGTGAGGGCCATTGTGTGCTAGCCAGAGGCTTCCCAGGGCTGCCGTTGGTGTGATCCATTCAGCATCTGTTTGCTCATAGGAGCACGACAGGCTGCGGGAAACAGCTGAACTGGGAGATGGGGACGAGATTCAGGAGCTGATCGTACCTTCCTCCAGTTGGTATGCCTGAGCAATACCCTCGAAGACAAGACTAGTAGTTTCCATTCCTGTAACTCTGGGTTTTATGATCGGATTTTCCTGTTCAGTCTCAGTCTGAAATCCGCAACCTGCTTGACCCTCTCCTTTGCCTCTCAGGCTTCTGCACCAGCCGGCTGGTGGCTGGGTCAGCCTTCCCTCGGGCTTGCCACTGAGCACTGGGAATTGGCTGGGAGACCTTTTCATGGACTGAATCCGCAATTTCTTCGTACTTCTGTTTCTCTCTGTTTTGTCCACAGCAGGGTAGAGATGTCGATACAGTGTGACTTTGCTCTGTGCTTCCAGTCAGATTCCAAACCAAGCTGTGTTCACTGGAAAAGAAGATGCTAACTGTCTGACTCCACAGTCAGCCTAACCAGGAGGAACTTGGCATGTGAGTGTGACTGCCTACGGGGTCACCGTTTTCCCCTATGACCTTGATGCACCTCTGCGTATAGTTTTCTCCCTCAAGTACAACAGCTTGTACCTGATCAATTTTATATACTATTAAAGATGGTTTGGGTGTATTCCTTTGGCTGAAACCATCTGCCAAGTTTGGATTCTTATATATATATATATATATTTATATGTATTATTTATATTTATTATTTTATTTATAATATTTTAATTTATTTATATTTATTATTTATATGTAAATAAACATATATAAAATATATATTTTTACATATATATATATACACATATATATATATACACACACAATGAAGAATTGATGCTTTTGAACTGTGGTGTTGGAGAAGACTCTTGAGAGTCCCTTGGACTGCAAAGAGATCCAACCAGTCTATCCTAAAGGACATCAGTCCTGGGTGTTCATTGGAAGGACTGATGCTGAAGCTGAAACTCCAATACTTTGGCCACCTGATGTGAAGAGCTGATTCATTGGAAAAGACCCTGATGCTCGGAAAGATTGAGGGTAGGAGGAGAAGGGGACGACAGAGGATGAGATGGTTGGATGGCATCACCGACTCAATGCGCATGGGTTTGGGTGGACTCCGGGAGTTGGTGATGGACAGGGAGGCCTGGCATGCTGCGGTTCATGGGGTCACAAAGAGTCGGACGCGACTGAGTGACTGAACTGATATACTTGCTTTCATATAAGATGATGAACTCCATACCTAAGGCAAATATCAGGCTCAAAAAATACTCTCAGGAAATGAGTTTAGGTTTAACATTTAACTTAAATGTCCTCTGCCTGTTGCCCAAAACCTTTTAAAAAATTTATTTATTTATTTTTCTTTCTTTTTTCAAGGATGAAGGATGAAGAGGAAAGTAGGTTGCTAAAAACAAGACGACAGAGTTGCTGAAAATAATTCCACATAGCTTTAAATAGGTGACCATTCTATCCTCAGGTGTTTTAAAGCACAACCCTTTTCCACCTTCCAGAATCTCAGTGGTTAAGTTCATAAGGACTTTGGATATTTTGCACCTTTTTGAAACCCACAGCCTATGTGTTTTCTGAGGAGATACTGCTCCACAAATTGAGCTTCAAAGTGGGGCCCACCCAGGTAAGCAAATAGTTATAAATGTAAGCAAAAAGTGCAGTAAAAAAAAAAAAAAAATTGAAGTCCAGATTTCCCTAAAGAATTCTAGAACCCTTTGGTTAGTTTCTCATAATCTATATGACCCTCAAATATCTTCCTGACTTTGCTTTTGAACACTAGTAGTTAAGTTTTGGTTTTCTAATAATGAGGTAGTGAGCATATTTGACTGCCTTCTTTTCCCAAATCTGGGATTTTGGTCCAGCAGATGTTTCCAGTTGTGTTACTGTTGTTGAGTTGTGCGTGGGGTATGATGATGTAGAAACCCGGAGAATAGTTTGAGACCAGGCCAAACATTGTTGTTTGTTGCTTAATACAGGCCAAATTTGAACTCTTGCTTCCAAAGGTTCAAAAGCTAGCACATTCACTCTCCCTGGAAAATACACTCCAGAATAATAAATCATTCTCAAAAAATGCAGTCATTTTTGTACATCATATCATTACTACATGCGCCCACTCCCTTTCAAAAGTGGAAAGATGCTTAATGTGTCAATTCTTCAAAACTCAGAAAGCAAGTCCCGTTTGCAGACTGAAGAAAATATGTCCTAATGAGGCAATATCTTAAAAATACTGTCAGTGTGAACTCCACAGTCAGGAGACCTGGTAACGCATCCAGTATCTACAGGGAAGATGAAAAAAGAGTTGAGCCAAATGGTATCATATTTCTTCTGGGGTTTTCCTCTCGCCTGGTGTGGATGGGAGCTTGAGGTTTTATCATAAAGGGATGTAATCATTCTATCATTTTATCATAAAGGGATGCAAGGCAAGAAATCATTTACTGGAATGCTGTCATGGAGGAAAGGCATTCACATCTGTTTCTGGTATTCTGTTGAAGAATCTCTCCAGTTGATAATTTGGATTGGAAGCAAATTGGTTTGTTTTCCTAGGTCCTTTTCTTCCAAACTCAGATAAAACAAACCTATTCTGTGGGTCCAATGGTTTGTATTCTAAATTCTTGGTTTATGTAGCACAAAATCTCTCTATTATATTGCTAACACATTATCCATCTTAAAGAGAACAAAATTGAATTTTAGCAGGATTTATATTACATAAGCTCACATGATTGACAACACTTTGTGTGTGTTCGCAAGTGTGTATGTGAAATTACAATTTGTACAAATTTTAAAATGTTATTCTGTCTTTTAATTTATATTTGCTTTAAAATAGCTTGTGCCTGTAATAGTAATTATGACTTCTTACTCTGAAGACTACCCCAACATTAACCTAGTAAGGGAAAAACAAGGATGTAATCAAGTGATTAAAGGTGACAATAAAGTCTCTTGTGATAAGGTGGTTGACATTTTCCTTGCTTGACTTCTTCTAGATGAAGAATACTATGGACTAGTTTTTTATTTTTTTAATCAACCAGTAAGGGGATGTGGAGAACACCGTATGTAGACAAGTTTTTAAGCTGAAATTTTTAAGGTTATGGAAAGCTGAAGCCTTTCGTCAGAGAGTATAGAATACATGAAAAGAGGACAAGCACAGAAGTAAAGAAAAAGTGAAAAATGTGAATGCATAAACACAGAAAAACATACATACACATCAAATATGGCTGTTTTTTAGGTTTGTTGATAGGCTATAATGACTGGAGCCAAGAAACAAACTGGGAGGGTAACAGGAAGTTACTAGGAAAAAAGAAACTTCTGTATCCCAGAGAGAGCACTGTTTTAGATGAAAGATGCTTTAACAAATATCTAATTAGTCAGAAAAATTACTTGTCCTTGATTTTACGTTTTTTTTTTTTTTTTTTGAATCCTGCTATAATTTCCTCCTAAAAAAAAGTGTAGAATATTTTCCAAATTTACTACAAAGTTAAGTGAAACTCTACAATGTGGCTTTGGTTCTTTCAATTAGATTTTTAAAAAGAGATTCAAATTGGGTTAATGACCATTCTTTTGAAGTGATGGAACTTTTAAAAATCTTGTACAAAGATAATTTTTTAGGGAGTTATGAGACTGAAAAACGTGAAATTGTTTTAGAAAAGATGTTGTCTCTGTCTTTTGCCAAAGTCCAGCAATATAAACAAGTAGCAGATTTCCTGTAAAGTCTAATGAGACATAAACACAGATAGTAAAAGAGAAATGAACACCAGAACACAGTGTTTAAAAAAAAATTATGAAACTTGTGGCATTCATAGATTTATTGAGACATAGTGTTTGGAATTACTCTACTTTTCTAGTAAAAAAAGAAATGTAAAACTGCCTCAGCCAGAGCAACCTGGTTGACAGATGCCATTTTGAAGTTGGTTACGATCATGTCAGCACAGTCTAGCCTTTGTCTGAAATCTTCCCATACCCTCTCTCTTTCCTATGTTATTATACACATTTCAATGGGATACATTCTTTTTTCTATTGCAAGAACTCATCCTCCATGTGGAAATAAATAATCTTATTTCTAGATCTCTTAAACTTTAGAATCTAAGGAGCTGAAAAGATACAAAACCAGTTTTTTAAAAAGGAAATTATTTTTATGTAATATTATGGCAAAACCCTACCTTAGGGCAGAACTTATCAATTCTACTGTTTGTAAACAAATAATCCAATAAAAGGAAAAATGTAAAAAACTAACCTATGAAAGCCTAAATGGACCAAAGAGTTTTACACTGTAATTTGAAATACAACATTTTTGGGTTGAAATAAAAGGAGTTGACACTTTAAACAAGTTTTATAACATTTCTGCATTTCTACTCTCTATCAGCTCATACAAATTATTTTATTATTTAATATGCTTTAAAAGTTGGTTATTGAGTCTGGAACCTTTACTTAACTGATTATTTTTCATCACTTGGCATTTCAGAGAAAGAGGCCAACATAGGCAACAAACTGATGCCATAAATTTATTAGACAAAAAGGAAAACTTCAAAATATGCCCTGGATTTAGTAAGATCATAGAACGCAAAGGCCAGAAGTAGTCACGGAAGCAGAGATGCTGCCCTGAAATGAACAGACTCTGCAATTGGACAAACTGCAAAAACAAAATCCTAACCCTACCACTCACTTGCTATGTACCCACCTTTTAGTTACTTCATTTTATTACTTTAAAAGTATACAAACATGATTAGAAATTGGTAAGTAAAGTAAAAACATTAAAGATTTTTTAGTTAGAAACAGGAATGACTTTGGGCAGGAAATAGATACTCTGAAGTCTCAAGTTGTATGTTCATCTCTGTGTTGCCTTGATATTCCCACAGTAGGGATCTGAGGAGGAGGGGAACTAGGTAGGAAGAGGATCCTTACTGTCTCCAGGGCTGATACCCAAGAGTTACATCTAGGCGAGCCCCACCTTCCTCACGGTCAATCATAAGGTCCCTTACAGAAAAAGGGACCCACTGTGGGAGCCACAGCCACAAAGTGGGAGCTTTATCGTCGACAATAATCCTATAAACTTAAAAACATGTGATAAAATAGGAGAAAACTATATTAAAATGAAACGGTCCTTATATCCACTACTTTTGTTACTAGAAGTAACATTGCAATAATTACTAATAAAATAATTTCAAAAGATCAGAAAGTCAGAGTGAGAGTAACTCAGTGTTCAGAAAGATTGCATTCTTCCAAATGAGTTCTTCTGCACTTAAGTATTATTTGAATGCTGAAATTCTTAAATTATAAAATATTTATTAAAATTATTCTTATATATGAAAAATGTAAAGTACTATTAAAATTAGAGGAAATTTTAAAAAGAACTTAAGAAAGGCTAAGGAAGAGACCAATTGTGCTTTTTGTTCTTAACTTTTTCTCCTGAGTGGTAGCCATGAAATACAGTAAGTGGTATTTCCATCATTTTTTCAATTCCATGATAGAGTACTTATTGACTTAAAAAAATTATTTTGAAAATTCAGAAATTTGTTTCAAAATGATGCATTGAAGTGCATCTGCCGTGGAATAAACCTATTTGCTTCAGCATTATTTTCCCTGCAGTTGAGCAGTCTCTGGCACATTGGGAAGAATAAAAGCTTTGGAGTCAAGCAGACATGAGCTTGTGATCCATCGGCTTCCCCTTTGGTTATGGGAGTTTGGGCAATTTGTTTAACATCAAATACTGGCTTTGAACATCAGTATTTTTATCTGTAAAATGGGAATAAGTAGAATATTAGGGTATCATTGGAAGGGTTATCTTATATTCAGTGCCTGACTTTTGGTATATGTGGAGTTTTTTTAATTACCTAAAAAATATCACCCACTCATTATTATCACCCACTCACTATTTTTTATGGAGTACATAGAGGCAGTCAACAAATATGTCAGTATTCTAACACATAAGGATGTTGTTTCAAAGTCAAACAAATGTCTCTAAACTAATAGGTTTTTAACACAGGACAATATTATTTTAAAAATTTCTCCCAAAGTGGTTTTGAAAAGCTTTCTCTCATATACTAGATTTCTAATTGAACTGAACACAATGACTCACATCCTTATAAATAGAGCATATTTTAGTAATGAGGACTTTCAAAACTGACTTAGGAAACTCCTGCACATTTAGAAGAGATAGACTTTTCCTTTCCTGAGTTCAATTGTTTCATATTTTTATTTCTTTTTCCCTGTCAAGACGAAGGGTACATTTTAACCATAAAAAGCATAAAACGCCAAATTTTTAAAAGGTCGTAAAACTACCCTGAATATTGTTGAAGTGTATAACCTGATTCATTCAGAAAAAGAAAAGTAAAGATGGGTTTTGCAATGTCGAAAAAGTGGTATTATCCATCCACCATATTTGGAAAATGTTCCAGAGTATGAAATATTCATGTATTATAACCATATAACTGAGGCATGAAACAGTTTTTGAAAATGACTCCCCACAAAAATACACGTAAACTGAATCCTTCCTGTTCTTCTTGTTGACGGATACATTTATTGGCTCATAGAAACTAAACAACCACCACCAATGTATATCTTCTTCACCAGTGGAGAAACTTGCATTTCTTTTTCTAAGAATGTTTTATTGGCGTGTAGCTGCTGTAGAATGTCATGTTGGTCTCACGGTACAGCACAGCGAGTCAGCTGTGGGTACACAAACCTCCCCTCGTGTTTGGGTCTCCTTCCCAGGTGGGTCACTCCAGAGCACTCAGCTGAGTTCCCTGTGCTATACAGTAGCTCCTCACTAGTTCTTTATTTTATAGCTAGTATCATTAGTATGTATATACATATATATATGTGTATATGCATGTCAATTCCAGTCTCCCAGTTCATCCCACCCCTCCATCCCCCTCTTGGTGGTCATACATTTGTTCTCTGTCTCTATTTGTACTTTGCAAATAGGTTCATCTATACCATTTTTTTCGATTCCATATATACGCATTAATATATGATATCTGTCTTTCTCTTTGACTGACTTCACTCTGTGACAGTCTCTAGATTCACCCACATCTCTACAAATGGCACAATTTCAGTCTTCTTTATGACTGAGTAATGTTCCATTGTATATATGTACCACCCTGGAGGAGGGCATGGTAACCCACTTCAGCATTGTTGCCTGGAGAATCCCCATGGACAGAGGAGCCTGGCGGGCTACAGTCTATGGGGTCGCAGAGTTGGAGACGACTGAATGACTGGGCCCACGCATGCACCGCGTGTCCTTTACTCATCCTCTGTTGGTGGACGTTTAGGTTGCTTCCATGTTCTCTCTGCTGTGTAATGCTGCAGTCAACACTGGGGTGCATGTATCTTCTGGAACTATGGTCTTCTCCCAGTATATGGCCAAGAGTGGGGTTGCTGGTCATATGGTAGTTCTAGTTTTAGGTTTTTGAGGAACCTCCATACTGTTCTCCATAGTGACTGTGTTAATTTACATTCCCACCAACAGTGTAAGATGGTGCCCTTTTCCACCAGGAAAGAAACTATCTTTGTAGCTTTATAAAGACAAGTGATGCTTTGGTGGTGGCAGCATCTCCAGTGGTAGAGATGCGTTTCTCTTTTGGTGACAGGCAGCACAGTAATTTTTCCTCCCTACTTAGAGCAGAAGGAGGATCCTGGGCAATGTCACTTTTCATAATTCTTTTAAAATCTTTGACTCATAAGTAAACTAGCCTGTGGTAGAGAAAACCCCACCCTTCTCATTCCTCTGGTAAGATAACGATGGTAATAAAAATCACAATAATGAGGAGGGGGAGAAGAAGAAAGGAGGAAAAAGTAGGAAGAGGACAGAGGGGAAGAGGTGGCCAAGGGTCAGCCTGCCCACTCACTTTCAAGGGTCACCTTGACAATAAAATCTCAAAACGTCTGCCACATGAGAATTGTCTGGGACCTATATTTTCGAAAGACAGATTTCTGAGTTCCACTTTCAGATATTCTGAATCAGCCTGTCTGAAGTAAGGCCTAGAAATCTGCAGCTAAAGTCCAAGTCCCCAGGTCTCTACGTGGCTCCCTGGCAAGGCTGGGTGTGGAATTATCCTTGCTTTCATTGCCTTGCTGCCCACTCTTGTGTCTTTATTCCCTTCTCTTGTCACACAATGCTAATGTAGGAACAGTCTCGGGCTTCAGTGAACAGCTGGGGTCCGCCAAGAGACGCTAATACACAGCAGCTACAGACAAAACATAACTCTTTATAAGATGCCCAGTATCCCTTTCCCAAGAGAAAAGAGTGCGCATCAAAGTAACTCTCTCCAGGGTACCCTTGTAGACAGAGCCTGGTTCCTAGTGCCTGTCCTTTTGCAGATTTCCTCCAAAGGTTCCAGGACTCTTTAAAAATTTTTATTTCATATTGGAGTAGAGCCGATCAACAATATTGTGATAGTTTCAGATAGACAGCAAGGGGACACGGCCATGATACAAGTATCCATTTTCCCCCAGACATCCCTCCCATCCAGGCTGCCATATAACATTAGCAGGGCTCCCTGTACTACACAATAGGACCTTGATGGTTATCAGTTTTAAATATAGCAGTGTATAATATCGCTCCCCAACTCTCCAACTATCCCTCCCCCCCGATTCTTACCCTCTGGCAACAATAAGTTCATTATCTGACTCTGTTGAGTCTGCTTCTTTTTTTGTAAATAAGTTCATTTGTATCATTTCTTTTTATATTTCTGCATATATGGGATGTCATATGATGTTTCTCCTTCTCTGACTGACTTACTTCACTCAGTATGACAATCTCTAGGTCCATTTTTGTTGCTGCAAATGGCATTATTTCATTCTTTCTAATGGCTGAGTAATATTCCATTGTATATATGTGCCACATCTTATTTATCATTTCCTCTGCTGATGGACATTTAGGTTGCTTCCCTGCCCAGGACTCTTTTTTTTTTTTTTTTTAGGGAACACCCATATCTCTTCCACAGTTGTGGCCTGATGACTCCTCTCCATTTATCTAGACTCCTGAAGACACAGTGTCCCCAGAAGAGCATTTTTAGTTTCTGAAATAAGACCACAGCAGGTAAGACCACAGCCTCCTTGGGAGGATGTGGGTGAGAAGAATGGTGGCTTCCTACAGTGAGATGGTGCAGTGTCAGCTTTGACACGTTAGGTCTTGTTTTCTTTAAAATGTCCCATGCAGTTGTAGGTGCTGAAAGATGAATTTGTCTAGTTATTCAGCAAATGTGTACACTCCACAGATACCACACAGGCTCATGCACACACAGCTCACAAAGTCAAACACATGAATTCATACTGCTCGTCACAGTCCAACTCTAGGTCCAAAGCAAGAAAAAAAAATCACATAAGTAATATGATCTGCACAAGATAGCCATCCACAATGCAAATGACATGTGGGGGACTTGCTGATAAGTAATACCAGTTCCCTCTTAGATTAGGCTTTATTAGCAGCCAGTCAGCATTGGGAGTATATAAGAAATGGCGCTCATTACTCAACCATCTGATCACAGAGACTAACACATAGACTCAGTGGAAGGTTTAAAGTTATCTGTCAAGGCACATTTCTGGGTTTGGTGTGAACAGAAGAGATGCGGTGTGAAGATTTATGACCTTGGTGTGAAGATTTATGACCTTGGGCTTCCGTGGTGGCACAGCAGTAAAGAATCCACCTGCAAGGCAAGAGTAGCAGGAGATGCAGGTTCGATCCCTGGGTCGGGAAGATCCCCTGGAGGAAGGCATGGCAACCCACTCCAGTATTCCTGCCTGGAGAATCCCATGGACAGAGGAGCCTGGCAGGGTACAGTCCATGGGGTCACAGAGAGTTGGACACGACTGAAGCGACTTAACATGATCTTCCCATAGAAAGCGGCCCCCCAGGTGTTGAAGTCTGGTTAGAGGTGTTCAGCTTATACTTCCACTGCTAGTTATAAACACTTTACATTTCTTCAGTGTTTGAAATATTATTATTTTTGTTGGGTGTTCCCTGGTGGTTCAGTGGCTAGGACTTTACGCTCCCAATGCAAGGGTTCTGGGTTCCATCCCTGGTCAGGAAACTAGATATCATATGCCACAGCTAAAAGGTCTCTCATGCCACAACTAAGACCCAGTGCAGCCACATAAACCCACTCTAGTATTCTTGCCTGGAAAATCCCATGGACCGGGAAGCCTGGCGGGCTGTTCCCTTACTGTTATTTTTAAATCAACATGGAGTAAAATTGAACTCTGTTTTTGGGGTAGAGTTGTATGAATTTTTAACACATGTATAGATTTGTGTAGTCAGCAGCATAATCAGGACACAAACTAGTTCCATCACCCTTCAAATCTACCTCTTGCTAAGCCTTTATTCCTCCACCCAACCCAACCCCAGGCACACTGATCTGTCCTATAGTTCTGTCTTCTCGAAAATGTCATACAAATGGAATGATGCAGAATGTGTTCTTTTGAGACTGACTCTTTAACTCAGCAGAATGCCTTTGAGATTCATCCAAGTTTTTGAAGGGATCAGTGGTTTGATTTTTTTTAAATTATTGAATAGGATTCCATTAAGGACATACCACTGTTTTTCTTTAAAATTGAAGTATAGTTGATTTACAATGTTGTATTCATTTCTGCTGTACAGTGAAATGATTCAGTTATAGAAAAATATATACATCCTTTTAAAAAATTTCTTTTTCATTATGGTTTATCACAGAAGACATATCACTGTTTTATCCATTTATCCATGAAAGACATTTGGTTCATTTCCACATTTTATCAATAACTGTTATAAATAGAGTTACTATGAACAGTTGCATATAGGTTTTCATTTCTTTAAGGAAATACATCAAACAGGCTTGCTAGGTCATATTGGAATTATATGTTTAAATTTTTAAGAAACCGCCAAACCATTTGCCAGAATGGCTATAGCATTTTGTATTTTCACCAGCAAGCAACATACGCAAGTTCCCTACTCCTCTTGTCACCTCTAGATATTGTCAGTATTCTTTTATTTTAGCCACTCGGATAAGGATATAGTGGTATTTCATCATCATTCTAATTGACATTTCCCTTGTGGCTGTAGATACAGTTCTTTCCTTTTATAATATTTTTGAATATATCTGTGTTTGCAAATCTTGCGTTGTTCATTTCAGGGATACCCCTCAAGAATGAGCAAGGCGCTGGGCATAGGAAGATGAATCGGACAGAGTTCCTGCCCTTGGGGAAACTCGCAGCATGGTGGCAGGTACACAGGCTGATCATGACTGCATATAGATCATGTACCCAATGTAAATGAAAAACAAAATTATTTAAAAATGACTACATGACTATAAAGTGTTTCTTATAGAGTTAAAAGCACTGATCCCTCTCTCTGTTGTGCATTTGTTGTTGTTAGTTGCTCAGTTGTGTCCAGCTCTCTGCGACCCCAAGGACTGTAGCCCGCCAGGCTTCTCTGTCCATGGGATTTCCCAGGCAAGAATACTGGAGTGGGTTGCCATTTTAAAATTTCTAAATGCAAAGATTTTCTATATTAATGATAATGAGAATTTAAGCCCCTCTTTCCATAAAGAATAAATAGGACAAAAGTAATTGATGCCCATTCTACCCTCAGTTTAATTTTTCTTGTGCTTTCTTTGATGACTTTTCGTCAACATGCTCCTATGATTTGACCTTTTAATTCTTTCCTTTCTAATAGTTCAGCTTGCCATTTGGTGGTAACTTCATTTAACTTTTTTTTCATGTAGATCCTATTATAAGGCATTTATCCATCATGGTCAGTTACCACTCTGAGCACTTACTGTTTAGAACAACACAACCCAGCAGCTTTATTTGTTGAATGTTTACTGTGTAATAGCTACTGAACTAAGCACTTCATATGTGACATCTGGCTGAAATCTCACAAAGGTGCTTCACCTATGACCAAAAAAGAAACTAAGGCTAAGAGAGTTTAAATAACTTGTCTAAAGTTATAGAGACAATGGCAGAAGGATTTGAACCTGAATCTTTTTGTCTCCAGAGCCTTGCATAGAGTGCATGTTTAATAACTCTTTTGCTTCTTTTCACTTTGTCATGGCTTTTTCTTTCTTTATTGTCTAAATTCCAGTTTAGTTCAAAACTTCATGTTACTATGCTTTTCAATTGTGTGTGCTTTTTTTAGGGACAAATTTCATTCCAAGAAGTGCATGTACCTGACAAAATTTCACATTAAATACTTCTGTGAATAATCATACTAACAAGACTTCAAGTTATACCCTAGATTATCTTTCCAATTCTTTAAGGGATAAGACAACTCTCTAGGCTCAAATTACACATTTATGAGAAAGCTTATGGGTTGCTCTTAGGGCAAAATTTCTTGGCAAAAATAATAGTCATATTTCTTTCAATACACTTTTTTAATATTCTCTCTTCTGTTATAACCAGAGAGGTGAATAATTAGAGATTAAGCAACCTGTCCAGGAGCAGGGAGTAGTAAGTGACAGACCCAAGAAGGGACCTCAGGGCTTGCTACAGTTGTCGTAGTTTCCAGTTCTTTCCTGTGCATCCTCATCACTTTGCTCCCAAGGCTCATGTTGGCAGGTTGACTTGTCTTCGAATCATCTCAAAGCCCAGAAATAAAAACCTATTTTGAAATGAAAAAAACTACCTTACCTATGTCAATAGACCTTACCATCTTCTTTTGGATGAAAAAGAAACATGCTAAATTTGTGTTCTGTGCTATTAGTAACCCCAAAGAGCACCAAAATACAGGGTCAACAAGTGTGTCCAATATATAGCCTGCTATAAATATTCTAACTTAAAGGATATTTTTGGTATGTTTGATATCAATGTTCTTAATGTTTCACAGACTCTTGCAGAGCTTATGTTACTGTTTACTCCCTTCCACAGAAGGCAGACATTCCTTAGGGGAAATTAGATGGGAGGGGGCACTTTCCCATCCTCCCTGGAAATTAATAGGTACAATTGCCCGTGAAACACACTTTGTCAAACAGTGCTGCACTAAGGTGAAAGCGCATTTTGCTTGCAATTAAACTTCAGGTTCAGTGCTTTTTACAAATAAATTCATAATGGAACAAATGTGTTTTCAATAGAAAACAAAGAATAAGTTACAAACTCTTCCCCTAATTAAGAATGCTTATGAAACGTGGTGTTTTTCCTCTGTGAATAAATCTAGAAGGTACCTTACTGAGTTGTGTTTGTTTGCCCTGTAGATCTTGGGTGAGCATGTCTGTGACAGATAATGAAAAATTATATGCATGACTAAAGCAAGAGATTTTCTTTCTTTTTTTTTTTATGTAGTGATAATCATGATCTCTTCTTCTTAACATTCCTGTGAATTTCAAATTCACAGTGAGTTCTGTCTCACTCCATCAGAGTCTTCCTGTGCATGGGGTGGTCTTTGAAGTGAGCTGGAGCCCTCCATGTTGAAGAAAGATGAGGGTAACAGGGAGGCTAGCACTAGAGTCCACCGTGGAATGCGTGATCACCTCCATCCTGGAACCAGATTATTCTAACCACCTCAGAGAGAGCCCTGCATGCACTGATGGTCTGTAGGTCTGATGCACAATGCATTGTAAAGACAACAGAATGGTCGACTGCTGTAGATAAATACAATACAACAATCTACATGTGGAAAGTAGGTGTTTTTTTTGTTTCTCTTATCAGTCTAATATCACTGAAATTTTGATCTAGAAATAGAAATCAGAAGACCTTTATTCACATTTAACCTACCAAGGAAATTATACCCATTAGAAAAATGGTTTAAAGTTACAAATGGTTAATCAGCCCTTCTATCCAATTCTGTATTAAATATTTGCTTTATTAAACATTATTATAAGTTCATTTGAGGAAATCTTATAGCCTCTGAATACTAGATTATCTTTACAATGCTTTTGTGCTCTGCTGCTGATCAATAGTTTGCTCTGTGGATGGAGGCTGCCTTGTTATAAAACAAGATTTCTTTCAGCTTGGGCAGTTCATTAATTTTTCAGGAACAATTTAATGAGTATGTAATTTATTATGAGGACTGTATTAGTCACTGGGGATTCAATAGGAAATTCAGTTCAGTTCAGTCTGAACTGTGTCTGACTCTGAAAACTGTGTCAGAACTGAAAGTGTCTGACTCTGTGACCCCATGGACTGTAGCATGCCAGGCTTCCCTGCCCATCACCAACTCCCTGAGCTTACTCAAACTCATGTCTATCAAGTCGGTGATGCCATCCAACCATCTCATCCTCTGCTGTCCCCTTCTCCTCCTGCCTTTAATCTTTCCCAGCCTCAGGGTCTTTTCCAATGAGTCAGCTCTTTGAATCAGGTGGCCAAAGTATTGGAATTTCAGCTTCAGCATCTGTCCTTCTAATGAATATTCAGGATTAATTTCCTTTAGGATGGACTGGTTTGATCTGCTTAAAGTCCAAGGGACTCTCAAGAGTCTTCTCCAACACCACAGTTTATAAGCATCAATTCTTTGGCACTCAGCTTTCTTTATGGTCCAACTCTCACATCCATACATGACTACTGGAAAAAACGTAGCTTTGACTAGACGGACATTTGTTGACAAAGTAATGTTTCTGCTTTTTAATATGCTGTCTAGGTTGGTCGTAGCTTTTCTTCCAAGGAGCAAGCATCTTTTAATTTCATGGCTGCCATCACCATCTGCAGTGATTTTGGAGCTCAAGAAAGCAACGTCTCTCACTGTTTCCATTGTTTCTCCATCTATTTGCCTTGAAGTGATAGGACCAGATGCCATGCTCCTCGTTTTTTGAATGTTGAGTTTTAAGCCAACTTTTTCACTCTCCTCTTTCACTTTTATCAATAGGATACTTAATTCCTCTTCACTTTCTGCCATAAGGGTAGTGTCATCTGCATATCTGAGGTTATTGATATTTCTCCCAGAAATCTAGATTCCAGCTTGTGCTTCATCCAGCCTGGCATTTCGCATGATGTGCTCTGCATAGAAGTTAAATAAGCAGGATGACAATATACAGCCTTGATGTAATCCTTTTCCAATTTGGAACCATTCCATTGTTCCATGTCCAGTTTTAATTGTTGCTTCTTGACCTGTATACAGATTTCTCAGGAGACACGTAAGGTGGTCTGGTATTCCCATCTCTTGAAGAATTTTCAATAGGGAGCAAAATAAAAATAATGCTTGTATTCTATCATCTTGAATGAAAAGTCAGCTCAGGTGACAATAGCAGTAAAGAACGTGCCTGCCAGCGCAGGAGATGTAAGAGACACAGGTTAGATCCCTGTGTTGGGAAGATCCCCTGGAGGAGGACATGGCAACCCAATCCAGTATTCTCACCTGGGAAATCCCATGGACAGAGGAGCCTGGAAGGCTACAGTCCATGGGGTCACAAAGAGTCAGACACGACTGAAGCGACTTAGCACGTACTCACACATAGCTGATTTACAATGTTATGTTAGTTTTGCGTATCCAACAAAGTGATTTAGGTATACATAAATACATATATCTCTTCTTTTACAGATTCTTTTCCCATGTAGGTTTTTATAGAGTACTAGTGTTATACAGTAGGTACTGTTGATATCTATTTTATAGTGGCTATATTCTTAATCAGAAGTTATACTGGAGTAATTTTTAGTGATAAAATGTGTTTTCTAACACTTGAGTTATTAAGGTCCATATTATTTTTGTCATTATTATTAATCTATAGTGCTCATTATTGCAAGGAATCTTCCTTCACAATTTCCTTCACAATTATCAATTATCTCATTATTGTAAAGAATCTTCCTTCACAATTATCTCATTATCTCTTCACAATTATCTCATTCTTTTAAGCATTTAATAAGGCATTACACTAGGACCTGTTCCTTTTCTGAATGTTTTGTGATGAGCATTATAGAAAATAGATGCTGAGTGGGAAGCAAGTAAGTGGGTGTCATACTGACACGTGCTTTCCTCCCCAGCATTACCACTTGCTCTGCCCATCTCTTCCCCAGCAGCTGGTTCTGCCCATCTCCTTCTCTAAAATTCACATGGTCTCTACACTGGTCACAAAGTTTCTTCATTCTTCTATCTAAAGGTTAACAGATGAAACTTGTAATGAAGCTTATAAATGAGGTTGAAGAAAACAAACAATCCTGTGCACCTGTTCCCATGTATGGAGTTCACTTGAGCCTTTGTCTAAGCTATAAGACCAAGGAGAGTTTTCTCAAGAGTTGCCAAGGGGAATCCACAATTCAAAATGATTTATAAAAACTTATTCTGAAGACAGGTCCAAGATATGAAGATTCTCTGAGAACCTGGCCCATGTGAAATTCATATACTCTCTGCACAGCAGGGCAATTTATTTAGAGACTAAACAATATTGCTTTAAAGCTTCAGTGTCTGAATTTTCCCCTCTGTTCAGGAGGGGAAAAAAATTATTACAATTTTTACCTTTGAATAAATAGCACATAATTATAAAGAACTCCATGAACAGTATGAAAAGGAAAAAAGATAAGATACTGCAAGATGAACTCCCCATGTTGGAAGGTGCCTAATATGCTACTGGAAATCAGTGGAGAAATGACTCCAGAAAGAGTGAAGAGATGGAGTCAAAGCAAAAACAACACCCAGCTGTGAATGTCACTGGTGATGGAAGTCAAGTCCGAGGCTATAAAGAACAACACTGCATAAGAAGCTGGAATATTAGGTCCATGAATCAAGGTTAAATTGGAAGTGGTCACACAGGAGATGGGAAGAGTGAACATCAACATTTAAGGAATCAGTGAACTAAAATGCATTGGGATGGGTGAATTTAACTCAGATGACCATTATATCTACTACAATGGGCAAGAATCCCTTAGAAGAAATGGAGTAGCCTTCATAGTCAACAAGAGTCCAAAATACAGTACTTGGATGCAATCTCAAAAGCGACAGAATGCTCTCTGTTTGTTTCCAAAGCAAACCATCCAATATCACAGTAATCCAAGTCTATGCCCCAGCAAGTAATGCTGAAGAAGCTGAAATTGAACAGTTCTATGAAGACCTACAAGACCTTCTAGAACTAACACCCAAAAAAGATATCCTTTTCATTATAGGGGACTGGAATGCAAAAGTAAGAAGTCAAGAGATACCTGGAGTAACAGGCAAATTTAGCCTTGGAGTACAAAATGAAGCAGGGCAAAGGTTAATAGAATTTTGCCAAGAGAATGCACTGGTCGTAGCAAACACCCTCTTCCAACAACACAAGAGAAAACTCTACATATGGACATTACCAGATGGTCAATACTGAAATCAGATTGATTATATTCTTTGCAGCTGAAGATGGAGAAGCTCTATAGAATCAGAAAAAAAAAGACCAGGAGCTGACTGCGTCAGATCGTGAACCATTATTACAAAATTCAGACTTAAATTGAAGAAAGTAGGGGAAACCACTAGACCAGGCAGGTTTGACCTAAATCAAATCCCTTATGATTATACAGTGGAAGTGAGAAACAGATTTAAGGGATTAGATCTGATAGAGTGCCTGAAGACTAGGGATGAAGGTTCATGACATTGTACAGGAGGCAGTGATCAAGACCATCCCCAAGAAAAAGAAATGCAAAAAGGCAAAATGGTTTCCTCAGGAGGCCTCACAATAGCTGAGAAAAGAATAGAAGCTAAAGGCAAAGGAGGAAAGGAAAGATATACCCATTGGAATGCAGAGTTCCAAAGAATAGCGAGGAGAGATAAGAAAGCCTTCCTCAGTGATCAATGCAAAGAAACAGAAGAAAACAATAGAATAGGAAAGTCTAGAGATCTCTTCAAGAAAATCAGAGATACCAAGGGAACATTTCATGCAAAGATGAGCACAATAAAGGACAGAAATGGTATGGACCTATCAGAAGCAGAAGATATTAAGAAGAGGTGGCAAGAATACACAGAAGAACTATACAAAAAAGATCTTCCTGACCCACATAGGGCCAAACATCCTGGAAAGCAAAGTTAAGTGGGCCTTAGGAAGCATCACTATGAACAAATCTAGTGAAGGTGATGGAATTCCAGTTGGGCTATTTCAAATCCTAGAAGATGATACTATTTAAGTGCTGCACTTAATATGCCAGCAAATTTGGAAAACTCAGCAGTGACCACAGGACTGGAAAAGATCAGCTTTCATTCCAATCCCAAAGAAAGGCAGTGCCAAAGAATGTTTAGACTACTGCACAATTGCACTCATTTCACACACTAGCAAAATAAAGCTCAAAATTCTCCAAGCCAGGCTTCAACAGTTCATGAACAATGAACTTCCAGATGTTCAAGATGGATTTAGAAAAGGCAGAGGAACCAGACATCAAATTGCCAACATTGCTGGATCATCAAAAAAGCAAGAGAGTTCCAGAAAAGCATCTACTTCTACTTTATTGACTGCAACAGAGCCTTTAACTGTGTGGATCACAACAAACTGTGGAAAATTCTGGAAGAGATGGGAATACCAGACCACCTTACCTGCCTCCTGAGAAATCTGTATGCAGATCAAGAAGCAACAGTCAGAATTGGACATGGAAAAACAGACTGGTTCCAAACCAGGAAAGGATTATGTCAAGGCTGTGTATTGTCACCATGCTTATTTAACTTCTACGCAGAGTACGTCATGTGAAATGCCAGGCTGGATGAAGCACAAGCTGGAATCAAGATTGCCAGGAGAAATATCAATAACCTCAGATACTCAGATGACACCAACCTGATGGCAGAAAGTTAAGAACTAAAGTGCCTATTGATGAAAGTGAAAGAGGAGGGTGAAAAAGTTGGCTTAAACCTCAACATTCAGAAAACTAAGATAATGGCATCTGGTCCCATCATTTCATGGCAAATAGATGGGTAAATGATGGAAACAGTGACAGACTTTATTTTCTTGGGCTCCAAAATCACTGCAGATGGTGGCTACAGCCATGAAATTAAAAGACACTTGCTCCTTGGAAGAAAAGCTATGATCCACTTAGCATATTAAAAAGCAGAGACATTACTTTGCCAACAAAGGTCTGTCCAGTCAAAGCTATGGTTCTTCCAGTAGCCTTGTATGGATGTGAGAGTTGGACTATAAAGAAAGCTGAATGCCAAAGAATTCATACTTTTGAACTATGGTGCTGGAGAAGACTCTTGAGAGTCCCTTGAACTGCACGGAGCTCCAACCAGTCTATCCTAAAGGAAACCAGTCCTGAATATTCATTGGAAGTACTGATGCTGAAGCTGAAACTCCAATACTTTGGCCACCTGAGTGAAGAACTGACTCGTTTGAAAAGACTCTGATGCTGGGAAAGATTGAAGGCAGGAGGAGAAGGGGAAGACAGATGATATGGTTGGATGGCAGCACCAACTCGATGGACATGAGCTTGAGTAAGCTCCAGGAGTTGGTGATGGACAGGGAAGCCTGGTGTGCAGTAGTCCATGGGGTCGCAAAGAGTTGGACATGACTGAGTGACTGAACTACACTGATAAAAAATTAGAGTTAAATGTGAACATGTAAGATAAGATCCATTTGAGTCTCTTCCTAACTAATAAATACAAAAGACATAAATCTTTTTCTTTGGCCATGAACCCAAAACAAATTGCTATCTCATGAGCAGGTTATAAGTTTGGTAGTATGATCACTTTATTTTCTGGAGAAAAGAATGGAATCATCTCTTTCTTAGGCTAATGCAATATGTTTTTAAATGTGCTATTTACAGCCTCTCTGGAACACTTCCACTCTGACCTTTACAATACAAAATCTGTCTGAATCTCCGAGACTCAATCAAATATCACTCTTAAGGTATAGAATAGGTAAGTCTAGTAGCAGAAACCTCAACTGAAATTTAACATATACCTGTTTCCTTATTTGATATTCTGTTTCCTCATCCTCATTCTTATTCTTAATTATTCTGAAATCTCTCCGAGTTGAGGCCAAGATGGTTTTATTTTCTTACCAGTTGTTACTTAGCACTAATCCTTAGCATGTATTAGGGCTTGATAATTATCTACTGAATAAGTGAGTAAATTAAGACAAGGAAACCATTGAATTATGTTTGTGTCTTTTCTAAGTTTAAAAGGTTTTGTAGCCCAGAAGCTACTAGAAAGTAACTGAGTACATGTGAAACACCAATTTGAATTTTAAATGACTCCAGTGAATGAGCTTCTATCACAATTTCCTGTGACATGACAACTCCTCTGATAAAAATCTCTTACTATTTTACTCAGTGTCTTCCAGAAAATATAAGGAAGGCATCAACTTGCTAGAATTTCATCAATGTTTGGTCCAACCAAAAATGTCTTTATTATTTTAAAAAGAAAATTATGGATCCAGTGATACAGTTGCTTTTTAAAAGAGAATATATTGTTATATGGGGTAAAACTATAATAAGTTTATACTTGAAAAACATTAATTTTTAAAACACAAACAAAATTCTCTGTCACTTCAAAGGACATGTCATTTTTCCTTTTGGAAATGCTGTACTTATGAGAAATAACAAAGATCCAAAAGAATCATTTTTCTCATAATTTTGTTAGTATTTTCTTTTCCTTTCCCCAGGACAAATTTGGGGAATTTTGAAATTAGATTATCACCTTTTAACTGAAGTCTCTTTTCAAAACAGAGTTTAAAAATTCCTCCTATTCTTTTTAAATACAACTATGCTTTTTTTTAAAAAGAAGCAAGGTCAAAAGATATCTACTCAGGTTTCTCTGTTCTGGTAAGATGGGTCAGAAACAAGTGCAGATGAGTGAAACGTGTAAGAGAGAGACGTCAGTTAAAAAGGTAGCACAGCGTGGAGTGCTAAGTCACTTCAGCCGTGTCTGACTCTTTGCGATCCCATGGACTGTAGCCCACCAGGCTCCTCTGTCCATGGAATTCTCCAGGCAAGCATACTGGAAAGGGTTGTCATTTCCTTTTCCAGAGGATCTTCCCTACCTAGGGAAGGTAGGGATCAAAGCCGTGTCTCCTACATCTCCTGCATTGGCAGGTGGGTCAATTGAGCAGCAGTGATACATACTATTTCTGAGCCACAACTTTTCAGAAGGGAGTGCTTTCTCTCTTTGAGTTCTTCTCCTGCAGGCTGCAAGGCAAGTGGAAGTGTCAAGACTTTAAGAACGGTGGACTGCCAAGATGGAAGAAGTTTAGTTTCTTTATTTATTACATCATAGAAACATCTTTACACATTAAATGAATAAGAAATTAATTTCCATGCAGTTTTAGCAGTTATATATTTTGAGTTTACTTATACAGAAGCTTAATCTGTCCCAACAAATGATTGTTGTTGTGTGTTTATTCTTTAAGTCATGTCTAATTCTTTTGTGACCTCATGGACTGTATAACCTGTCAGGCTCCTCTGTCCATGGGATTTCCCAGGCAAGAATACTGAAGTGAGTTGCCATTTCCTTCTCCAGTGAATAGATAGGATTATACTAAAATATCAGAAATTAAATAAAGATGTTATTTCACTGAGAGAGAAAAATATTAGTAAATTTATGGAGCTATCACCAGAGGCTCACAATGGTCAAGAATGGCTAAGCATCAGTGCGTGCTTGTATGGACTAGTTGACTGGGTTTAGAGGATGAGGTAGGGTGGATTGGTTGCAAGTGACAGAGAATTGAAACTGGATTTTTAAAAAAAAATCAGTTTATTATCTAATAAAACAAGAAGTTCTGAAGAGGTACACCCTAGGGCACATTGGCTACTTCTTTGTAAATTGAAGTCTCTTATCTCTTTCCTTTTCCATGTGTTGACTTCACCCTTAGGCTTGAAACAAGAGGGCTGAAGCCTTTCCAGATAAAATATCCAGATCTAACAGCATCTTGTGAGGAAAACAGTTACTTTGTTACCTAAAGGCATGAGTGGGGTCTGGCTGCTTGCAGCTAAAAGCCAATAAACAGGCCAGGTTGGTGGAAAGAATAGTTTGCTTTATTTCTGATGCCAGCATCCAGAGGGGGAGGGCAGACGTCTGCCCAAAGGCCAACTCCCCCTCACTACTGACAGTGGGTGAGGAAGAGCTTTTATAGAGAGGGAGAGGGCTACATGCAGAAACAGTGCAGTCAGCTCTGACAGTCATCTTCAGATTGGCCGTCAGTGGTCTGACCGGCATCATCTTGGTTGTCTTAGGGACAGTTAATCTTCAGTTCCAAGGTCGGTTTGTTTCCATTACTTTGAGGCCAATTCTTGGAATTGTGGCAGCTTTTATCCTGGCTACAGTCTGGTCAATCGTGTAGTTAATTTCTCTACCTGGCGGGGGTTTCAGTATCTGTAAGACAGGCTGCAGGATATGACTCAGAATATTATCTTTAGCTCTTGAGAAAGAATTAAATGTCCCAGACTATGTTTAATGACTACCTGATTATTATCTGGTCTCCTTTGACTGTTTCCCTTTGTTTCGGCCTTTCTGACTTCTCTGATTAAACTTGCTCTTTGACTAAAGCTTTCCACAGACAAAAGGCAGGCAGAGGACATTGGGGGGTGGGCGGGTGGGGACCATAGTGTCCTATTCTGTTTCAGTTTTCCCCACGACCACTTTTTAAAAGTGAGGGAAATTTCCCCAGAAAATTTCCCCAGTATTTTATTTTTATCTCCGTGATAGCAAAAACATCAGCGTATTTTGGAAATCTGGATACGTAATCAGATTTTCACTTTTTAGATAATTATTTTATGTCCATAAATTCAAGATTCTGAGTCTTTTTAATCTATTTCTGTTCTCAGGGTCTAATACTCCTCAGAGATCCCTTGCTGACACTGTGGAACGAGGCAAATTTTCATAATCTTCTGAAACAGTGGTTCTCAACTGGATTAGGGAGCTTTGGAAAAGTCTGGAGACATGTGATGTTGTCTCAACTGGGAGAGTGCTGTTGGCTAGTCGGATGAGGCTGGGGGCACTGCTAAACATCTTACACATTGCGCAGGAATCACCAAAAGAATGATCTAGCCCCAAATGTCCATGGGGCTGGAGTTGAGAAACCCTGCTTGAAGATTTTAATCAAGCCTATTTTGGTAAGTACCCTTACCAAAGTACCATCCATTATAGATGCTGCAGTTATGCAGACATCTCCTAGGACTTTAGGGATTCTTAAAGACAAGTTGGTTAATAACAGCAAAGACTCAGAGACTAGATCTTAACTATTTTGGGTAGACCTAGCTTTCATGTAAACCTTCAAATAAGCTGTTCCAGGCTTTGAAGATCCAAGACACGGGAACTGGGAGGCTCCCCTCACGAGCTGGCAGCCCTGTTGGTGATGTTGTATGCAGGCAATGCCAGCCAGATGATTTTACCCTAATCAAGATTTGTATGAACATGACATTTTGCTTATTCTGTTGCCTTTTTGTTCTTCTGATTCATAAACAGCAATAGCAGAGCCGAACAATGATCCCTTCTTGCTGCAGACACAGATGTGCAAAGTGCATGAAGGGTTTCAATGAGGCCAGCAATGCCAAAACAATTCATATTATACCTCATCTGCTGCACTCTAGGATTTCAGACTACAAAAGTGTGCAAACACTGTGACCCTCTATATTTATATTCAATTGGTCTTAGGAGTGGCCACACAGCATTCTCCATAGGCATACACTTTCAACACATATTAAAATCATCAAAAATGCTCTCTATAGGCGTAGATGAAAACTTTTTGATTAAATACCAGTGGATAATGTCCTATTAGAAAGTATAAGTTCAAATATTTGATCCTAAAACTTCTTTTCTTGTACTTCCAGTTCTCCCTTTTCTGAAACTAGTAAAAACGGTAACACTTTCAACATTTAACTGAAATGTGTGTATATGTGCTCAGTTGTGTCTGACTCTTTGCAAACCCAGGGACTGAAGCCCACCAGGCTCCTCTGTCCATGGAATTCTCCAGGTAAGAATACTGGAGTGAGTTGCCATTTCCTCCTCCAGGGGAGGTGGGAGGGGGGATCGGGATGGGGAATACATGTATATCCATGGCTGAGTCATGTCAATGTATGACAAAAACCACTACAATATTGTGAAGTAATTAGCCTCCAACTAATAAAAAAAATTTTTTTAATAATAAAAAAAATAAAAAATAAAAAATGATATTACAGTGAATCTGTGATAATAATATTGTACTCTTTATTAAAAGAATAAATTTCTAAGAAGATTCAAATTCTTTGACAGTGCTCAATTTTTTGATGGAAATGATGATGGATGGCTGTAAACAGTAATCAGAGAAATTCAATCAGGAATATTCTTTACACATCTTAAAATGTTTACTTCATATTTTCTTTATGCATCAGGTTATCAAGGATTTGATTCATGGTACATGGATTGTAATTAAATAAGGTAGTAAAATTATTCCTAAATCCATTTAACTTAAGTGTCTGTGTTACTGATCATTAGGAATTAGAGGAAATTCAGTAAAGATATTCAGGTTACCTAAATCAGGTACACACATCCTAAAATGTAAAAGTATCTATGGGTTCAAGGAATGGACTCCACGTAATGGACTATTCCCTTTCTTCTCTTTAAAAATATCCTAAATATGCATCTCAAAGATAACTGCTTGGGTGAATATTCTTTTGATCCGCATAGACTTGCCCCAGTAGGAGCCATTGGAATAAATGGGATTACTCCTTTCCTCCGTAGGTCAACATCTAATGAATGCTCATCCTTCTTGTCTCCTCAGCTGAATCCTGAAAATAGCAGTATCAGAAGCCAGTACTATCTGAGTCTACTGTTTTCAATACCGCCATACCATGGACAGAGGTGCTTAGTGGGCTGCAGTCCTCAGGGCTGCAAAGAGTTGGACAGGACTGAAAGACTAGGCACTCACACACACCAGCTGAAGTCGTGTCAGTTACTATCGTGCTTGCTGCTGCTTCTGCCTGAAAGCTCTTTGCCTCTTGTTATTCAAGAGTAACTGGAATATGGGTGTTCCTGCTAGCCTAGACATCCCCTGGAGAAAGGCATAGCTACCCACTCCAGTGTTCTTGGAGAATCCCATGGACAGAGGAGCCTGGCTGGCTACAGTCCACAGGATCACAGAGAGTAGGACGTGACTGAAGCAACTTAGCACATACAACTGGAATACAGTCTCTTTTAAGAAGCTTTTTGTGTAGCTCATCCCTACATCCTTTCACTGGAGCAGCATCTGTTACAGTGATTTACTGTCACACACTTGCTGCTTTATGTATTCTGGCTCGCTATCTTGTGCTGTAAGCTCTCTGAGGACAGAAGTTTTCTAGCTTCAGCACTCAGCCTCACGCTGGATGTAGACGTAGAGTAGATATTAAATATTAAGTGACCAGAAGGTTAGTCTTTTTGAATCTCTCATATCATTGGACTGTTTAAAAGGAAGTGGGTGTCTCCACTGAAGCAATCACGTCTTGAGCCTTGCTGTCAGAACTCTGTTGAGGGACCGAAGCCACTTCACCCCTTCCGTCCTGGAGCCCAAGAAGAACGTGGTGCACACCCCTTCACTACTAACCCACAAGCAGCTCCAGAATGTCTGTCCTGAAGAGGCTGAGAGAAGGAAATCTGATAAGAGGGTGGAAATGGGAAGAGGACCTAGAAATGTGTCTCTAAGTGACAGCTGGCGAGTAGGAACAGTGTTTTTCTCGTGTGCTTACTTGGAGTGGCGTTTGGGGTTTTCAGAGACATCGGGGAGTTGGGCTGAAGCTCCTTCAGCCAACTCTTGTTTTTAACTGTTATGTTTTAGAGTGGCTTGTTACACAGTAAAAGGTAACTGACCCAAGTTGTAGATACCACCCACTGCTATCCCATCTTGGTCCCTGCTACGTCTACCAGCATAAGACTGTGGACTGTAAAACATAAATGGTTGTCCTCCATGGAAAGCAAAATCACAGAAGGAGATGAAAACATAAGTGAAACTAAATTTATAGCGAATTGGGATTTTCCCCTTGCACTGAACCAGGAAGCCTGAAAGATGAACAATCATAAGGAAGTTTCTTTACTTTCTCCCAATGAAATGTATATGCCCACATCTATACTACTGGTGGATTTAAATTTCTCCAAAAATCCTTTGAGATTCCTCTATATAAAAGCGAAACCTTAATTCTTTACTCCTTGAATGTGGGTGGACTTTGACTTGCTTCTAGCACACATGGTATCATGGAAGTTACATGATGTCACTTTGGGCTTCATCTGTAAGCACTGTGGCCTCCTGCTTGCCCTTTGTCTTGAATTACTTGTTCTGGGCAATCCAGTTAATGTGTGATAACACTCGAGCAACCCTGTAAAGAAGTCCATATGGAAAAAGAGTAAGGATTCCTCGCACAATTACTTGAATAGCCTTCTTAAAAGTAGATACTTCAGCCTCAGTCAAGTCTTCAAACTGACTGCAGGCTTGGCCAGCAACTTAACTACAGCCACATGAGAGAAAAACTCTGAAACAATGCTGTTGTTGTTTAGTCTCTCAGTCATGTCTGACTGTCTGCAACCCCATGGACTGCAGCACGTCAGGCTCCCCTGTCCTTCCGTATCTCCCAGAGTTTGCACAAACTCATGTTCATTGAGTCAGTGACAATTGCTAACCATCTCATCCTCTGTCACCCCTTTCTCCTTCTGCCTTCCATCTTTCCCAGCATCAGAGTCTTTCCAATGAGCCAGCTCTTCACATCAGGTTGCCAAAGTATTGGAGCTTCAGCTTCAGCATTAGTCCTTCCAATGAATATTCAGGGTTGATTTCCCTTAGTATTGACTGGTTTGATCTCATAGTCCAAGGGACTCGTATTTAATTGCCTACATGATATTTCACTAAAATGTGTCTCTGGCAGATTGCTTTCAACGATGGCAGCAATACTTTCTCCCAAGATCCTTTGCCCTGTGACCATGATAGATATATGTGCTCAGTCACATCAAACTCTGCAACCCCATGAACTATAGCCTGCCAGACTCCTCTGTCCATGGAATTTTCCAGGCAAGAATACTGGAGTGGATTGCCATTTCCTACTTCAGGGGATCTTCCCGACCCTCTCTTGCATCTGTGTTGGTAGGTGGATTCTTCACCACTGCACCACCTGGGAAGCCCATGGTACATGTAAACCATGGAATACGACTCAGCCATAAAAAGAATGAAACGATGCAGCAACATGGAATCAACTAGAGAGTATCCTACTGAGTGAAATAAGTCGGGAGAAAAACAAATACCACATGATATCACTTATATGTAGAATCTAAAATATGACACAAAACAGAAACAGACTCAGATGTAGAGAACAAGCTTGTGGTTTTGCCAAAAAAGAGGAGCAGGTGGAGGAAGGATGGATTGGGAGTTTGGGATTAGTAGATGCAAGCTATTATATATAGGATGGATAAACAACAAGGGTCTACTGTGTAGCACAGGGAAGTATATTCAATATCCCCTGATAAACCATAATGGAAAGGAATATGAAAAGTAGGAAAAAGTATAACTGAATAATTTTACTGCACAGTAGAAATTAACACAACATTGTAAATCAATATACTTCAATAAAACTTTTTAAAACTTGACACATACCAACAGAACTGTTATTTTGAGGGGGACAGGATGTACTAGCACAACTGCTGGCTTCAGAGCTGTACAACTTTAGCCACACATCTGGGGTCTAGAAGCCAGGAGCTGCAATGTCGTGTCCAGGAACATAGCTGAGATAAACGCTGGCTCACGGGCCACTCTGAGTCTGCTAGACCCTTATGAGAAAAATGTGTGCCTCGCAGCCAACTGTCTCTCACTTAATTCATATCTGAATTCTAGTGTTTTATGAGTACATGTGGTTGGTGCAACCTATGTCACATTCAGAATGTCAGTTTGAGGAAGTCTAAAATACAATATTCAATTGTTGATCTCTGCAGTTAGAAGACCCACTAGAAGGAAGCTGGAATAGATGTTAAGTATGTCAAGCCGCCACATCTGTCCTTCTCCCCGTCACATTTCTGCTACTCTGTCATACCCCCTGTTAATTCTTTCATGAGATGTAACACTATTAAAATTACACACACGTGTGTGTATAAAATTCTCCATTTCCTTGCACTTGTGAAAGAAACATGCCCTTGAGTGCAGGAACATTGCAAGTGTTCATGGAAGCACTTAGAATGGTGGTTGGCACATGGCAACTGAAACCAATAGTTTTAGAATGGGAAATGAGTAAATACATAAGTAACAAGTAAACAGTCATTAAAAATAGCAGTCATTTTATGATACTGTCCCTCTGAGGGGTGTCCCTAGAGATGTCACTCCCCCTCTGATGTGGCTCTCGGGCCCAAGGGGTACTCCCAGCCTTCAAGCTCTTCTTTCTTCTGGTCTCTTAATTGACAGCCCCACCAGCATCTCCATCCTTTCCCCTTTCAAGAAGTTTCCCTCAGTCCTTGGTGAAAGTCTTATAGAGCCTGGTAGCATCCCAGGCATTAGCTGAATATGGATTAATGTTGGCTTGTATTCCATTTTAAGGTTATAAGTGGGAGAAAAAGAAGATGGGGAGGGACTGGCTTCAGTTCATGAACAAAAATGAATATGGTGCTCACATTTCTGCTTCAATCTATCTTTCCACCAATTACATGTGTGGACATTCTGGATCCTTCTTGAGATGGATTTAGTAATCATGTTTTTTGAACATAAACATTACTTATCACCTTAGCTGACAACTTATTGAAGAAAGGATACTCCTCTATTTGAAGAACTCTGTTCCTTCCCAAGAGAATTCATAATTCCTAATAATTGAACTGATGGGTATTATGTTCTTTCTTCCTCTCAAAAGTGCTTCTCTGATAGCTCAGTTGGTAAAGAATCTGCTTACAATGCAGGATATCCTGGTTCAATTCTTGGATTGAGAAGATCCCCTGGTGAAGGGATAGGCTACTCACTCCAGTATTCTTGGGCTTTCCTTTTGGCCCAGCTGGTAAAGAGTCTGCCTGCATTGCAGGAGACCCCGGTTCGATTCCTGGTTTGGGAAGATCCCTTGGAGAAGGGAAAGGCTACCCACTTCAATATTCTGGCCTGGAGAATTCCTTGGATAGAGGAGGCTGATGGGCTATAGTCCATGTGGTTGCTAAGAGTCAGATATGACTGAGTAACTAACACTTACACTCTTCAACCTCCATAAATTAATCAATGACTGTGGTCCTACCCAAGGGCCATAGGGAAGGAAAAGGGAAACAGAAGGATAGTAAGAAAGTAGAGCACTCGGAAGAAATCAACAGGAATAATGTTTTAAAGAGGGAAGATGAAACTTTGGAAGCGTAAACGTACAGTTGTTGGTTCAGACTCAGAAAAAAAACAAAAACATTTCTATATTTGTTTCTAAGAGCAAATACAGAATCTGGATTATGATCAAGTCTAGTTTACAAACAGATTCATAAGAAAATGAATCTATAATTGGGTATAGGAAAGAAGAATCAAGATGAGGAATTCACCTTTCTAATTGCAATGTGATGCAGAGATGAGAGTGGTCATCTGTCCTTAAATACTGAATGAAAGAAGGTTTTGTGTGCATGCTCAGTCACTCAGTTGTGTTAGGCTCTTTGCCACCCCACAGTCTGTAGCCCACCAGGCTCTTCTGTCCATGAGATATTCCAAGCAAGAATACTAGAGTGGGTTGCCATTTCCTATTCCAGGGGATCTTCCCAACACAAGGATCAAATCCACATCTCCTTGCTCTGACAGGCAGATTCTTTACCACTGAGCCACCATTATGACTGATCTATTCAAACAGGCACACCTTAAAGAAAGAAAGTCAAGTGAAAGTGAAAGTCTCTCAGTCATGTCTGACTCTTTGCGACCCCATGGACTATATGGTCCATGGAATTCTCTAGGCCAGAATACTAGAGTAGCCTAGTACTAGTACTAGGCTCACTAGTACTAGTGAGTACTAGTACTCACTAAAGTGAGTAGCCTTTCTCTTCTCCAGGGCATCTTCCCAACCCAGGGATCAGACCCAGGTCTCCAGCATTGAGGGTGGATTCTTTACTAGCTGAGCCACAAGGGAAGCCCAAAGAAAGAAAGGCTGTTTAGACTTTATAAGCAAGCATAGGATGTTCATTAATCTTGGTAAAAGTAGTACTGATGCCTGAAGATGTTAACCAAGACTTCATGTGAAAATAGGTTGAGTGTGTGAAGAAGGCTCATGTCTCATGGTGTTGTCTTGGCGGCCCGTTCTAGGTCTCGCTGCTTGAAATATGACAAGGAAACCATCACTGCGCCATGAGAGGCCAAGGCCTGCAGTGCTGTGTAGCTCCATCCTTCTAAAGCAGTCAGGGAGCACCAGGAGTGAGAACGCCCAAGACGTAGGCTTTGGTCAGAGTGGGTAGATGTTAAAATAAATGTTGATCTTTGGGGTTAAAGAGAAACTCGGAAGCTTACTGTTCAAAACCAGGAAGAGTCCTTGAAGCTTTTAACCTTCTTTTCAGAGTCTAGAAGTCACACATAGGAGGCTTTAAGTTTATTCTAAACTCTGCAGTCTGTGATGGACAATAATGTGGTTTCTGTTTTCGCTTGCTAGATTGCCTGTCTGTGTTTATTTGTGGGTTGCAGCTAACTGATCACACACCATATCTGTTCCATTGTGGTAGACCAGTGCTATTTGCTTTGTTATTTTCCTGGAGGTTGTTTGCAAAGTGTTTCCAGACGTCAAAAAAATGGGTTATCCCAAGCACTCTTGTTTTCTAAGCATTGAGTGCACCTTCTGTCTCAAATTGGGTTGGAACTAGAATCTGTTGATTTAGGTGGTTAAAAGTATATAAATGGAAGATGGATGGATAGATGGATATATGGATGGATAGTTTAGATAGATAGATAGATAGATAGATGATAGATCAATAGTTAAATAGGATAGGATATATCAATGATCTAACTTTTAAAATAATTTGTTTATGAAGTCCTGAGAATTAATTCTGGAGTTGTATATTAGGAGAGCATGGAGGAAAAAGAATAACAAGCAGAAAAGAGCATAAAAGGGAAAGAGAGAGGCAGAGACCAAGAAACAGAGTGAAAGTCAGCTCAAATGGGTGACTATAACCTCTGGCAAGACATCAGACAAACAAGTTCAACCCAAAGTCAATTTAACTTTATTGGACCACACTGTCTCAGGCAATTAGAAAAATATTTGTAAAACATCAGATGAGAAAAAAGAACGTGGAGCCCAATAATGCAAAACAATGTTTATAAGAGAGAAATCATGAAGTGGGAAGAGTAAACACAATTATTCTATCAGCACCTCCTGTTCTTCTAAAGATTACTTAACTTATATGGAGAGAATGCCTTCAAACAAACAGCAAAATAGTTTCTCTCCAACTTACTCTTACCCCCAAAGGAGTGAGTTTTAAGACCTCTAACTCCCCCTAAGAAAACAACAAACCCTGAGGAATTTTCAATTTTGAGGAATTAAAAATAATTACAGACTAGATTCTATGAGATTACGGAAAATTTTGAAATCAACTGATAACCCCAAGCCAAAGATAAAAATAAAAAATGGAACTATAAGTTCCTATTTTGCCCTTGCTTTTCACCTTAGTGAAAAGGTAACTGACAACCCACACAAGCAACAGTCCCCAAGTTGAGGCTGTAACTTTATCTGGAGAAGAGATTGCACTGAAACTCTTCATCCAAATGGGCTTTCAAGGGTCTTCATAGTTCAAGTCAACTAAACTCACCTCGGTGTGGTATTGCATAGTTTAGCTTGTTTTACCAGGTCTTACAACTTGCAGTAACTGAGTATCTCCTGCAGGTGGAAAACATGAAATGTAATTTTTGTCATCTTTTATCATACACAAAATACACACGCACACTATTCATGGTCTGTACTTAACTCCTGTCTAATAAATGGTGGTCCTGCATATCTGACTCCTCCAAATTCCTTTTTTCCAGCCAGGCCTGCTCTCTTTTCAGAACCATTCTTGGTGTGACCTAATGTCCATGGGGTTGCAAAGAATCAGACACAACTGAAGCGACTTCACACACACATACACACACACACACACACACACACACACACACAACACACATTCTTATCTAATCCTCCAAATCACTAAATTCTCTACCCACTATTGAAAAAAATTGATGGTATAGTTTCCTTCTCAGATAAGCATATACTATCTATGTAAAAAACAAAGTGAAATTGATGGTGTGGAAATCTTCCATTTCTGCCATGGACCTTCCAGTTAACAGGTCAACCCTCGGGTCAGTTCTGCTTTTCTGGGAAAACAGTATGCATCAAAATCTATATCAGGTTCTCTTTATTTAAAAAAATACTGTTATGAAATGCACACACAGATATATTTCATATAATGTGACTCCTAGGGAAATATCAGGAAAAAAGTATCCAGATTTCTAAGATTTCAAATACCAATTATATGCTTGAATATTTCTAGTCTGAGGCTTTGTTTGTAACCATCATTTGCTCTTTAAAATCCAATGAGCCTTGTGGCTTTTTAAAACTTACTTTAAAGGAAAGGGAACCATTCTCTATGTGTTTACTATGACTATGTATAACAAGTAGTAGAAAAATTTGAAGACTAACAGAAGGAATGGCTACATGCCTATTGTGAGGGAATATTGGAAATGTAGAAATACCAACTAGGTGATAAGTTGACATCCATACCTTCGTACACTCATGTGTGTATCCATGAGTTTGTGTGTGTGTGAGTTTGTTTTTTTTCTGGACCATTCTGCTTTAAATAGCTTTAGAATTTGAGGTATTTATTATGCCCCCAGGCCGAAACAGTGGATGGAGGGAAGCTTCCATGGGCATCTGGTCACTTTTTAAGTACTATTATTGAATCACTCTTCTTGGAGGAGACTAATGTGGTAAAACATTTCTGTTAATTTCCCCTGAAGAATGTCACATTGGGTAATGTTCTGTGGGTGGTCATGTAATGAGACCCTGGTGTCTGTCTATGACACATACTGTATATGAAAGGAGGCGTAGATAAAGGTAACTCAAATTCCATCCCTCTCTGTTTATGCGATGCTTATCACCATGCTATCTAGACACCCAGCCGAGAAGCTTTTCAACAAGGAAAATTTCCTGCTTGGTTTCATTGAAATCCATGGACGATGAGTCTGGGCAGGCTCTGGAAGGGTTAATAGGCACACATGCTTCTGGGTAGTCAGAGACAAAAATGGATTGACCCAAGAGGCAACAATTTCCCCATTTCCAAAAATGTAAGCAACTGCTTCAGTGGAATACCACTGAAAATGAATATTCTATATTATAAACATACTCTAAGTGCATTTGCAGGCATCTAGCTGTTTAAACTGTTTTTTACCTAAACCAGTGACTTTTGTAAAGATATAGCTATTCACAATCCTTGTTTATTTTGAATAGTAATAGCATGGAAAATTTCAAAGGAAAATATTTGGCTATGTTTTCTGTAGGAGAGAGCAAATTCTTTGAGTGTATGTGTTGTGTGTATGCATATGGGCACAGATAACATATATTACTTTTAATTAAAAATCATTAAAAGTATATATTCCTTTTTTGAAAATTAATGTAACTTTCAATAACATTGGCCCCATCATATTTTCTTTTTTATGTCCCATGGTAGAATTGACACAATACAGCATGTTGTTGACTAAGACCAAACATCAGTGAGTTCAACTGGACTTTTTATAAAGTCAAATAATAACAATAACGAGTCTTTTAGAACATCTGTATTTTCTTTTGGAGAGTCTTCACTTCCTTCCTCTTTCTACCCTCTAACTTCCTTTGTTTTCTTTTAGTGTTGAACTGTAACTGGGACATTCTGGAACATAGATTTATTCTTCTTGACCTCAGCTGTGATTAATCCACCCGAGACAAAGATCAACTTCTGGCCAACACTTGTTCCCTCTTCCTTACATCAGTCATGCAAATTCACCTATTTGTTTGCAGTATCTGCCCTAACTATCGTTGAAAAGAAAATCCAGATAGCAAAGATGCAAGAATTATCTGTGACTCATTTAACAAACATGTATTGGGTACCATTTATGGCACTGGTTAGACAGTATTTTTAATGGATGGATATTAATTTTACTGCATGTGAAACTCAGAAATGCAGATGAGGTTTAAGAGGATGATGAATGGCTTACAGTCCACATTTGTAGGTCCCGTTCTTATTCCTCCACCATATGGTATAGAAGCAAAATTACAATTTTCTTTGGGTGGGAGGAGGTGCTCAGGTAGATTAATCAAACACACTGGCAGCTAGGATGAATGAAACCTTAGTTAACACTAAAAACCTCATTGGAACCATTAGTTCTGACCTCTTTATCAAAACTTTTACCCAAGCTGCTAAGAATTAACAAGATTGATGAATCTGAACTTCAGCTTTTGCCTTTTTCTACTGGTCATTTGTCAATCAGTAGCATTCATTGAGAATTCACTACACAGAGAATATTGTGCAGACTTGCAGCCTCCAAACTCTGTTAAGGAAAAACTACTTTAAGGAATATTAACAGGCTTCTAGAGACAAAGTTTTTACTTTTGCAAATAAGCTAGTTCAATGGTTAAGATACGGATTTCTTTTTACAATAAGCCTTCTCAGAGAATCTAATCTTCTAACACAAATCTAATATTTGTCAATATAAAAGAGGATTTAGTATTCAATACTTCCCTTTGTTATCCAAGCACAAATTAATACTTCTTGGAAATAGCATTCTGCAGATTTCAAAAGGGGGGGGGCTGTGGTCACTCTTTTCAGAGAGGGGGTTAATATCTCTGTTGTAAAGGTGATTACAGAACCAATCTTTTTAGGGTATAAAAGGTCAAAAGTTGCTTAACCCAGTGGTACTCAAGCCAAAGTGATTATTAAGTTTTCCTTGGATACCATGAAAAAATAAAATTCTCAAAATCTGACCCTGCCCCAAACTTATGTAGAATTTAGGGGGATAGAACCAAAACCCTCAAGGTTCTGTGTTGATTCTGGCGATGAACAGTGTGTGGAAAACACTGTCCAGGCCAATCCAATCAATGCACAAGTGAGACCAACAGGCTTTCAAAGAATCTCCAAGCTTCATTGCCCAGGCGCCACTGTTCAATAGCAAATAACTACGTCCCTGTCCACCTCCAGCGTGCTAGAGAGATGCCCTGACCTCACAGCCTAGCAATAGTAACAGCAACAGGGATGCAAATAGTTCTGCAAAGGATGAGCTACACCTGCTAATACTCTCAGAATCGGTGCTAGAAAATATAGATAAAGGAGTCACTGCATCAAGGCCACTGATGTTGATGCATGGGAAAAATTCAGGAGACAAATTGGAACCATGATGGTATTTGAAGTTAGAAAGAGGCAGAAGCTAGAAAGAAACAGTTGTGAAATAAGGGGGGAAAAAGTAAATAGAATATACGAGGACACTAAACCATCATAGAATTTCTAAAACTGTGGTTTGGAATTTGGGGTTAACATATACACCTCATTATACCTAAAATAGATAAACAAGAATTAGTTAGAAACTAACTTTTACCTACTGGAAAGACTTCACAGAGCAGTTAAGAAATAAATCATCTTTGCAAATAAAAAAGGATAAAACAGGTTTGGGGAAAGACAGGGGAGAGAACTTCAGAGAAGTGTATAGGCTTGGAGTAAAAAAGGTCATGCACATAATGATACTCTAAAGGAGAGTAGGGAGAAATGACTGGCCAAATCAGGAGGCATTTGTTGATTGGTGCCCTGCCATAAAATCCATGACCTAGACTTTAAGTATGGGTCAAGAATTAAATAGGAAAAAGATCACCTTGTCATTATTTTAAAGCTTTTTGTTGTTTGCTCTTCAGTCACTAAGTTGTGTCCAACTCTTTGTGACCCTGCAGACTGCAGCAGGCCAAGCTCCTCTAGCCTCCACTGTCTCCCAGAGTTGGCTCAAACTCATAACTGTTGAGTCGGTGATGCTATCTAACAACCTCATCTTCTGCGGCTCCCTTCTCCTTTTGCCTTCAATCTTTCCCAGCATCAGGTCTTTCCCAATGAGTCAGCTCTTTGCAGCATGTGGCCAAAGTATTAGGGCTTCGGTAATAGTCCTACAAATGAATATTCAAGGTCAGTTTCCTGTTGGATTGTCTGGTTTAATCTCCTTGCAGTGCAAAGAACCCTCGAGAGCCTTCTCCAGAACCACAATTTGAAAACATCAATTCTTCAGTGCTCAACCTTCTTCATGGTCCAGCACTCACATCCATACATAACTACTGGAAAAACCATAGCTTTCACTATACAGACATGTATTAAAAACCAGTGACCTTTAAGATCAAAAAATGAAGATGATGGCATCCAGTCCCATCATTTCATGGCAAATAGATGGGGAAACAATGGAAACAGTGACAGACTTTATTTGCTTGAGCTCCATAAACATGGCAGATGGTGACTGCAGCCATGAAATTAAAAGACGCTTGCTCCTTGGTAGAAAAGCTATGACAAACTTACACGGCATATTAAAAAGCAGAGACATTATTTGGCCAACAAAAGTCCATCTAGCAAAGCTATGAGTTTTCTGGTAGTTATGTATGGATGTGAGAGGTGGACCATAAAGAAGGCTGAGCCCCAAAAAATTGATGCTTTTGAACTGTGGTGCTGGAGAAGACTCTTGATGGTCACTTGGACTGCAAGGAGATCAAACCAGTCAATCCTAAAGGAAATCAATCCTGAATATTCATTAGAGGGACTGATCCTGAAACTGAAGCTCCAGTACTTTGGCCACCTGATTCGAAGAACTGACTCATTAGAAAAGACCCTGATGCTGGGAAAAATTGAAAGCAGGAGGAGAAGGGGACAACAGAGGATGAAATGATTGAATGGCTTCACCGACTTAATGGATATAGGTTTCAGCAAACTTGGGGAGATGGTGAAAGACAGGGAAGTCTGACATGCTGCAGTCCATGGATCACAAAGAGTCAGACACGATTGAGCTACAGAAAAACAATACCTTTATGGTACAGAGTTGACCACTTTCTACACTTTGACATTTAATCCTCCAGTACATAGGAAAAGCAGGAATGAATAAGTATGCTCATATGCTGGGGAAGAAATGGAAGCCAAGAGATGTAAAAGTTTTGCCCAAGATTGGTAAGAATTTAGGTTAAGACTTAAAACACAGACCTGAATTCTTAGGCTATAGTGTGAGCGTTATATTTTCACAGGCGAAATAAATGCAAAACTAGCTTCAGAGGGAAGGAAATCAAGAGACTTCGTTAATCTACTTTCTAGATCCTAAAGTTTCTGTTTTGCAAGAGTTAATTTTTCTTATTAAAGTTGATACAATAAAATTATGCTAGAGCAGAAGTTTGGAAAAGAGCCTGCAAGTTTATGGAAACCACACTATAGGAATTTAAAGAATCTGAGGTGTTGCAATGATTAGAAATTTGTGTGTTATAGCACATTTATTCAAATTGGAAATGTTTATTGTTTAGTGAAAAATTAGTGCTTGAAACTGATAAATTAACTTAAATGCCAGCATGAGGTGCTATTTTCAGCACATTCCTAAAAAAACTTTCAAAGACTATGTTTTCTCTGAAAATATATAATAAAATAGAAATATTTATAGGAAAAAATTAACTAAAGGATGTGTCAACCATTTTTCAAATCAATCTATCTTTTTCAAATGCTTCATCCATGCGTCAAGGAAACTTATATGTTTAGTAGAATTCTCTATTTTTTTTTTAAAGGACTTAGAGGGAATCTTTCTCATTGCATCTTGGAGCAAAAGAAACATAAATCTAGTGCGAAAACACCCAGGATGACAGAAAGTATTGTTAGGATAGGAACTTTTTAAGAATGGGAATGATAATCACCCTCCTGGCTAAAGACATGGAGGATAAAAACAGGAGGTAAACTGTTTAGCTTACGCATCTATGATTATGTCTCACTTCAACCTTCATTATCTATTCTGATGTTGTTGATGTTGTCTAAGCTTTTGTTTCTAAGTTTGTAACATGGAAAAAGTGTCTAGGAACATTTTTCAGATCATATATATATTCCTGCTAATTTTTATGTTATATGTCATTGAAAACATACAAGAACCAGAATCTTTCTTCTCTTTTTGAGTTAAGGGTACATTACGCAGACATGTTTACTCGGAGTTGTAGGAACATGAGAAAATAAAGGAAAGAAAAGAGAATATAAGTTCTCTGAGAGTCTAGGTCACATGAATTCGGATGATTCCAATTACTTTGCTATGCTTGAATTTATCTATCTATACTAAAAAGCCATGTGCTTTTGGAAACCTCTATAATAATACGCTGCATGTAATCACAATTACATAATTATACAATATAAAAACGATTACTTAAGTAACATTACCGGTTAACCCTGGTAATTACCTGTACATGTATGTGGGCAAAACAGTCGATTTGACTGTGGAAGACAGCTCTGTTTGAAATTGTTTTTATGATAAAATTGTGGCAGTTCCAAAAAAACAAAAACCACTCAAAACTAAAAAGGCACAGCTTTGATTGCTTGGCCTGTGAATAAACTTTCCAGAATGCTTCTCAGATTTGGCACAGCATAATGTTGCAAGCCAAAGAATCAAAGACAACTTGCTGAAGAAAATGTGTGTGAGGTTGGTAAATAATTCAGCCAGACTTTTTAGGCTGATTTGAAACTTTAAACAGTAGATATTCTAATTGAGGGTAAAGTTGAAAAACTAGATGTGTATAAAAGTGAAATCATGCTTGCCCCATCTAATAATAGGGTGACATTAGCCAAATAAGGTCGTCTAGAATCTGTGCCTCCCAGAAACTGGAACTGGAGTGAGAACAGACGCTTGGAGGACCAGAAACTCAGAGCTGTTTTCCGAGGAGGCAACATGTCACTTAGACCTAATCCCCGTGAGCAGCTCCCTCCAAAAATATTTCAGTGTTATGAGTTGTGCTCTAGGCTGTGTGATCCATTGGGTCAATTTAGTTGAATGGGGTAGCTGTCTTTCAAGAAAAGAAAAATGTAAGCTCACCAGTTTAGTGAAGAATAAGTTAAATAATTGAATTGAATTGACCTTCTCTTAGTCTAAGAGGACCCAAAGTGTTGGTTAGGGAGCCAGAGCCAGAGAGAAACTGAGGTGATGGTTTACTTGATGCTTTATCAACGGCCTACCCTTAGGGACATTGCCTAGAAGTCAAACCAAAGAATGATCCATCAGCTGGAACAAAAAATAAAATGTTGATGATGATTACACCATTGCATGTTAAGAAAGAGCTCATTTGGTAGAAAGCTTTTTATTTTTTTCCTGCTTTATTTTCTTTGCATCAATAGACTTCATCTTAAAGTCTTGCTTAAAATTTAATTCAATGTGCTTTTCTCTTTGCTCCTAAACTTGCTGAAGAGACGGACTGCTCTACTGTCCATAAAGATCAATACACAATATCAAAACAATTTATTTATTTAATAGAAATTGATCTTTTCCCCTTATATGTAACTTTGTCCGCTGATCTATCACTTACTACAAGGTTCTTAGAATTTTTCAGTTAAAACATGCATAGTAAGCTATATTTATTTTAACAAGAATATTTCTTTGTAATGAGTGCTGTAAAAGTACAGATAAGCCAAATACACTAAGCAGCAGATAAATCAAATTAAATTTAGCTGAAGAGAAGTTTAGAAAATTGACATTCACCCCCAAACCAGCCTTTGCATTACTAAAAAAGACACAAATGCAAACATCACGTAGAGTGAATTCCCAACACTGAGTGTCAGTTCTTTCCAGCTGTTTAGGTATGTGGCAAGGAAATGACCCATGGTCAAGAAAAATACACTCGTTGGTTCTGCAATGTGCACTAAATAATCTGAAGTAGGGGGAGCCACACAAGTTCTAACAGTTGTGAGCTCACATAGGGATTCCTCGGAAAGGGGGTTAAGAAGGCACAGGGAGATAGACTGGTCTGTAGGGAAGAAAAAGAAAAATCAAAGAATGAGGTCTGAAATTCTCCAGATACCAGCATATGAACTCTATTTTTTTTTATCCAGAAACAAAAGACAAATAAAGTCATCTTAATCTTACTAAAAAAAGCCTCGCAAAACTTGGCCATTAAAAACAGAGGTCCATCCTAAAAAGACAAAGAAAATCAACAAGAAGCTTTTCTGAGCTGTTAGGATTTAAGGGACATGCAGTTTTCCTTTTGATATGTGAATATTATTTTCTTTTCATGTAAAGAAAAATGAATACCAGGTTAAGAGGTACTCATTTGTAAGTAATTGTATCCTTCATTAGATGGACAAATGATATAACTTTGGCGGGGGATCTAGCGTTCACTTTTTAAAAATTTTTTTTATTAATTAATTAATTGGTTTTTTTTTTCTTTTTTGGCTGTCCTGAGTGTTTGTTGCTGCACAGGTTTTTCTCTAGTTGCGGCAAGCAGGGCCTGCCCTCTAGTTGCAGTGCGTGGCCTTCTCATTGCTATGGCTTCTCCTGATTCAGTGCATGACCGCTAGGGCACACGGGCTTCAGCAGCTCTGGCGTGTGGGCTCAGTAGCTGTGGGTCCTGGGCTCTAGAGCACAGGCTTATTAGTTGTGGCTCAAGAGCTTAGTTACTCCTCAACATGTGGGATATTCTTGGACCAGGGATCAAACCCATGTCTCTTGCACCAGCAAGCAAATTCTTTCCCAGCGAGCCACCAGGGAAGCAGTCTAGTGTTGACTTTTCCCAGGGCTGTAAGTCATTCAGTGTTGATTGCAACATTTTGGGCCAAGTCTGATTTTATAAAAGTGATGTTCAGTAAAATGATGGGAGGGCTTCCCCAGTGGCACAGTGGTAAAGGATTCACCTGCCAATGCAGGAGACACAGGAAACGTGGGTTCCATCTCTGGGTCAGGAAGTTCCCCTGGAGCAGGAAATGGCAACCCACTCCAGTATTCTTGCCTGGAAAATTCCATGGACAGAGGAGCCTGGCAGGCAACAGTCCATGGGGTTTCAAAGTCGGACATGACTGAGGGACTGAACACACACACAAGATGATGGGAGAATGTAAGCTTATCTTAGAAGGGAAATCTGTGTTTAGTAGAAGTCCAGAGCAAAATCAAATTAGATTCACAAAATGCATTACACATTCATAAGTATGACTTGGTTGTTATAGTGCTTTATAGATTTCAAAGGCTGTCCCATTGTTTATCCATCTTGATGCTCAAAAAAACTGTTATATTGGCGAAAGTTATTATCATCTATCTCTACCTTGCATATGAATTAACAAATTCAAAGAATCTCAGTGACTTTTCTCTCTGCTCTCAGATCCCTTCTTGGAGCCCAGGGGCCTGTGGTTGAGTGTTTGGGGAGGGTGATCAGGAGCCTTGGACCCCCTGTGACCTTTTAACCACTTTAGTCATTTGGAGGTCACTATGGATAGATTTGTCACCTGCCTGTTTTGAATGCAGTCTTTGGCCCAAAGCTAAACATGAAGTAGAATGAGGACCATGGGTGTAGTCTGAACTTAAGCTGTATGGTGCTGTTTAGAACCTAGCCAGAGACACACAGACACAGTTGAAGCCAGGGGAGTCTGTCTGAAACACACAATGTGACATAGAGAAAGATTATGGACAGGTTAGAATGGAAAGCATAAATCTAAACATTATGCTTTGTCCTGCCTAACTTGCTTTCTGCTAAGCTGATGGTTCTGTTGTAGATAATATTTAATTTTTTCAAAATAAATTTTATGATTATCTTCTAATGGTTTAGACAATAGTCCAGTTCTCCTTAAATGTAATCTCCCCATGGAAATGCTTAGTGAGCCCATCATTGTATAATTGTTTAAGCCATGCACTGTGTTTGCCTGATAAATTCAAGGCAAGGTTTTCTGAAAAACCATGAAACTGTCTCATCTTAGAAAGGTTTAGAGGGTGGTTCAGAAGTCAGATTGCCTTGTATTAGAATGCTGCTTGAGAAATGAGTGGTTTTTGGTAAATTATTCAATCTCCCTTTCTTTAGTGAGAAAACTAAAAAATGAAACTGAAAAAGTTGGAAATGGTTAAAAAGGATGCCCATTTCATAGTAATTTTGTTAGGTTAAATGAAGCAATCCACATAAAGCATTTAATGGATGCTTCATAATATGAGCTCTTATTTGGGAGGATTTTTTGAGACACAAGCAAAATTCTATAGGTGACAGAACTTAGCCACATCCTAATCACTGCTCCCTATGAGCCCCAGCAAACCTTATTTTACTTTCTCTCTCTAAAATTAATTTGCCTATTGTGGATATTTCATGTAAATGTAACTATGCTGTATAGGGCCTTGTATGCCTGACTTTTTTATGTTGAATAATGTTTCCAATGTAATCCATATTGTAGCATGCATCACTACTTCATCCTTCTTATGGGTGAATAATATTCCACTGTGTGGATATACCACCTTTTGTTTAATCGTTCATCAGTTTGTGGACACTTGGACTGTTTTCACTCTTTGTCTATTATGAATAACGCAGCTATGAAAATTCATGTACAAGATCTTGTGTGAGTATATAGTCTCAGTGCTCTTATGTATGTACCTATGTGTAGAATTGCTGAGTCATATCATAAATTGGTTTTTAGCTTTTTTTTAGAAAATGCTACCTTATTTTCTAGAATAGTTGCACCACTTTACATCTCCATCAGCAGTGGATAAGTGTTGCGATTTCTCGACCTTCTCACCAACACCTGCTATTGTCCCTTATGAAAACTTACAACTATCCCAGTAAGTATGAAGTAGTCTGTCATTCTGGTTTTGACTTGCATTTCACTAGTGACTATGGTGTTGAGCTTAGGGGTCATGTGCTTAGGAGTCATTTGTACATCTTTGGAGAAATGTCTATTCAAATCCTTTGCCCATCTACAAAGATGCAAATGAGCCTTTCTATTATTGAGTTGTAAGGGTTATTTATATGTTTTATATACTAGATCTTTATCAGATATATTATTTAGAAATACTACATATATGTGCATATATACGTATATCTCATGTGTTCTGTTATTTATTTTACTTTGTTTTTGGTTGCACTGGGTCTTCGTTGTTGAGCAGGACTTCTCTAGTTGCAGTGAGCAGGGGCTAGTATTTGCTGCGGGGCGCAGGCTCTCTGTGTGGGGGCTTCTCCTGCTGCAGAGAGTGGGCTCAGAGTGTGCGCTTATAGTCGTGGTGGTCTTACTTGCCCTGTGGCAGGTGGAATCTTCCTGGGCCGGGGATTGAACTGTGTTCCCTGCATTGACAGGTGGATTCTTATCCACTGGACCACCAGGGAAGTCCTTGTTAGGAGATATTTCCTCACATTGTATGGGCCATCTTTGAATTTTCTCGATAGTGTTCTTTGAAGGACACTTTTAATTTTGAAAAAGCCTAATTTATCTATTTTTTAGGTGTCCTGTCTAAGAAACCAGAGCTGAATCCAAGATCACAAAGATTTATTCACATATTTCCTCTAGAAGTTTTGTGATTTTAACTATTATATCTAGGTGTTTGATCCATTTTGAGTTATTTTTTATATTTTGTGTGAGACTGGGGTCCAACTTCATTCTTTTGCATGCAGATATTTGGAGAAGACCCAGATACTGGGGAAGGTTGAAGGCAAAGGAGAAGGGAGCTTAGGTGGCATCACCTGCTCAATGGACATGAATTTGAGCAAACGCTGGGAGATAGTGGGAGACAGAGGAGCCTGGTGTGCTGCAGCTCATGGGGTTGCAAAGACTTAGACATGACTTGTGACTGGACAACCACAAAATCAGTTGTTTATCTTCATGTCCTGAAAAGACTATTCTTTCTCCATTAAATTGTCTTACATCTGTAAGACAGCCTCAGCCTACCTGTAGCCTCTTCTATAAAAGGAATGAACATTGTAAGTACTTCACAGAGTTGTAGTAAAGATTAAATGGATCACTATTAGGAAAACACTTATAAATATTAAATTCTTATTAAGTGTTCTGTAGGTACTTGCTGTTAAACCTCTTAGTTTCTTTTATTATAGATCCTTTTCAATTTCAACTAAAAAAAATAGGGGGCCCTTCAAAGTGTTAAATATCAGTTCGCCTTACTTTAACATTTTTTCATTTACCTAGTTTTGGGCTGTGCTGGGTCTCTCTTGGTGCATGGGCTCTTTCTAGTTGCGGTGAGCAGGGCCGAAGCTCTAGTTGCAGCTCATGGGTTTCTCACTGATGCAGAACACGGGCTCTAAAGCATCGGCTCAGTAGTTGTGGCTCACAAGCTTAGTTGTCCTGCGGCATGTGGAATTCTCCTGGACCAGGGATCAAACCTGTGTTCGCTGCATTGGCAGGCAGATTCTTAACCACTTGGCCACCAGGGAAGTGCCACCTCACTTTTATTAAAAGGTTAGTGCATAAGGTTGTATCAATATTATTTTAAAATAGGTTGGAAGAAATTGAATTTGATGTTTAATGGAATATTCAAAATACTAATTATATGTTGTTCCTCATTCACAGTGAAATCAGAACTTTGCAAAAGAAGAATAAAAAGTAGATAAATACTTTCAAAATGAAAGATACTCCTATCATTATGGGAATAGTAAATATATATTACTTTTGAAAATTTTGCATATAAATGGTATGTTTTGTAAAATAGTTTTTACTTAGATAAAGAAAACAGAGAAAGTCGTTTACATTATTTTCATAATAGATATGCTCTTGAAAAGTTAAGTACAAGCAGGATATTTAAACACTTGATAGAGTATTAATGATCCTTTTTGTGAAGTGACAAATCCTTTCTGCAATGTGAATTACCTGGTTAATTTAATTTTGTGTGTGTGTGTATATATATATACAAATAAGCATATATTGGGCTTCCCAGGTGGCTCAGTGGTAAAGAATCCACCTGCCAATGCAGGAGATGGAATCTCAATCCCTGGATCTGGAAGATACTTTGGAGAAAGAAATGGCAACCCACTCCAGTATTTTTGCTTGGGAAACCCTATGGACAGAGGAGCCTGGTGGTCTACAGTCCATGGGGTCACAAAAAAGTTAGACACAACTTAGGGACTAAAACAAATACACACACACACAAACACAGAGGTTTAAATTTATAGTAAAATCAAGAAGTGTGTGCATCAGTGGAGTAGTTTCTAGAAGCCTTAGCATTTATAGGTGAGCTGGAGATTCAGTATCCTTTTTCTTTGTGGTCATTAACGCCTTTGGACATGCCACATGAGAAATGGATGCTCTCCTAGCCTCTGGCCAAGGTTAAGGTCAAGATCTGGCATGGGACTTCTTCACACGGCCTATGGAATGGCTTTTTACCTACAATAGATACAGGCTGCCAATAGCTCCCTCATGAGTTGATCTATCTCATTCTAGTGCTAGTCATAACTTCAAATGAGAGCTTCACAAACTCTGTCTCAGATTTCTCTATACAGTTTAGTCTTCCTGTTTTGCATTCTGCTTTTCTGCTCTCTTATTTCTGTTATATCTCAATCTGCAGAATTTTGTGTTTAATTACACTTCCTAAGGTAATTTTAACCTTCTGCTTTCCTTCTCCATTTCTCACCATTCCCCTATTTTTTTTTCCATAAAATCAATTTCTATTCATCACCCTCCTCAACCTCCCTGCTCTGGTTTCCCCAGCCATCCTGTCAGAGTTTTATGGTTTGTTTGCACCTACGGTCTGTAATGCTACACTTTTCATTGTGGTTGCCAAGCAATGGCATGTCATTAACCCTCAAGGGAATTCCTAAATTCCCAAACACACTCATTCAAAAAGGTCACCCTTGAGACATCTGTCTTCCTTTCTGACCTGCTGCCGATAGGCAACAGCTGTTGGGCCATCCTTAGCATGCATCATGTCTATTGTCTACCACAATTATTGCACCCCGAGACATTCCTGCTTCCTACAGGATGATATAATTGTTCTGAGATGCTAGCCCTAAATCTGTTGGCTCTGTTGGTGGGGAGAGTGATTCTCCCTGAGGAGTGGTGGTTACTTTCTCCAGAAATACAGTTATCTAGAGAGACTATGTACCACCAAAAAGGAGATAAGTTGTACAATCTAGGCATCATCCTTGTCTACCTACAGTTCCCATAACAGATCATAACTGACTTTGCATCTACTCTCCAATGCCAGGCCCAAGGGAGTATCTGAAAACTCATGTTTGACATGCAGTGCCCACCTCAAGCTCCTTTCTTGTCAATTACTGTCTTAGGGGAATAAATGCATTAGTTTCTTAATTCTCCCTAACACTTGGCCTCATGTTTACGTTTGCTCACAATCTGTTTGCCTGTGTAGCATCCCCTCCCTCAATTCTGCCCCACTGGCTTCAGTCTAGACATTGTTTAAAATCAAGCTCAAGTTTCACCATCTTCCGTGGAACCTGCCCCCCAAGTGATTTCATCCTGTGAAATTCATCCCTCATAATTTTCTTTAGTACATTCTTTTTTTTTTTAACCACTGATTTGACCATTATCATATTTCTCCCACAGAATTCCAATAGTTTATATTTGAAAGGGACCTTAGATAATTTACCTGTTTCCTCTTTTATACAAATGATGAACTGAAGCCTAGAGTCCGAGCGGCTTTCACAGTGGCCCTCCCTGCCTCCCTCTGAACTCAAGGGGCTCTGAGGCTCTGCTCTTCCACACCTGGGGTCTAGACATTGAAGAATATAGCACTGGCCTGCAGTTTCGACATACAGAGAAAAGGGAGCCTGTGTTTGAGTCCTGGGTGGAGGAAGGCTCAGGAAGATAGAAAGAGTCAGTTCCAAGGAAATAGGACAAGATTAAACACCAGCCACCACATAAAGGGTTAAGCATAGTAAATAGTCACATTTGAGTGACTAGTTTTGGGAGTTAAGGAAGGGAATATCTACTATGATAATTGGAAACCTTTTAAAAATAATTGGAAAACGAGACTTTAGGGAATGGTCTAAGCCGATGTTCTTAGCCACAAGCAAAGTCGTATCAGTTCATACAGAAGATTGACATCGTGGTAGTATGTGTGTGTGTGTGTGTGTGTGTGTGTGTGTGTGCGCACACGTGTGTTAGTTGCTCAATCATGTCTGACTCTTTACAACCGCATGCTCCTCTGTCCATGGAATCCTCCAGGCAAGAATATTGGAGTGGGAGCCATTCCCTTCTCCAGGGGATCTTCCCAACTCAGAAATCAAACCTTCATCCTCCTGCATTACAGGCAGATTCTTTACCATCTGAGCCACCACAGAAGCTCAGATATGTATATATATACACACACATATATGTATATATATATATATACACATGCGTGCAAAGTCATTTCAGTCATGTCCAACTCTATGTGACCCTATGGGCTGCAGCCAGCCAGGCTCCTATGTCAATGAGATTCTCCAGGCAAGGAAGCTGGAATGGGTTGCCATTTCCTTCTTCAGGGGATTTTCCCAACCCAGGGACCAAACCCAGGTCTCTTACGTCTACCTGCATTGGCAGTTTACCTACAGTTGTTTACCACTAGCACCACCTGGGAAGCCTCTCTCTCTATATATATATACATATATATATATATAAATATGCACATATATATATATATATATTCATATATGGATATGTATATACTGCCTTTCAGTTCAGTTCAGTCGCTCAGTCGTGTCTGACTCTTTGCAACCCCATGAATCGCAGCACACCAGGCCTCCTTGTCCATCACCAACTCCCAGAGTCTACTCAAACTCACGTCCATTGAGTCGGTGATGCCATCCAGCCATCTCATCCTCTGTCGTCCCCTTCTCCTCCTGCCTTCAATCCCTCCCAGCATCAGGGTCTTTTCCAATGAGTCAACTCTTCACATGAGGTGGCCAAAGTACTGGAGTTTCAGCTTCAGCATCAGTCCTTTCAGTGAATACCCAGGACTGATCTCCTTTAGGATGGACTGGTTGGATCTCCTTGCAGTCCAACGAACTCTCAAGAGTCTTCTCCAATACCACAGTTCAAAAGCATCAATTCTTCAGTGCTCAGCTTTCTTCACAGTCCAATTCTCACATCCATACATGACCACTGGAAGAACCATAGCCTTGACTAGATGGACCTTTGTTGGCAAAGTAATGTCTTTGCTTTTTAATATGCTATCTAGGTTGGTCATAACTTTCCTTCCAAGGAATAAGTGTCTTTTAATTTCATGGCTGCAATCACCATCTACAGTGATTTTGGAGGCCCCCTCAAAAAATAAAGTGTGACACTGTTTCCACTGTTTCCCCATCTATTTCCCATGAAGTGACGGGACCAGATGCCATGATCTTAGTTTTCTGAATGTTGAGCTTTAAGCCAACTTTTTCACTCTCCTCTTTCACTTTCATCAAGAGGCTTTTTTAGTTCCTCTTCACTTTCTGCCATACATTATTAATATATATATATCAAACATATATCTATATATATAGTATGTTATACAAATATGTCTTTTCTTCTATTTGATTGTGACTTTTTAAAAAGATTCTTTGATGTGAATCATTTTTTAAATCTTTCTTGAATTTGTTACAATATTGCTTTTGTTTAATGTTTTGTTTTTTTGGCCCCAAGGTATGTGCGATCTTAGCTCCCTGACCAGGGATTGACCCCACACACCCTACATTGAAACCACAGTCTTAACCACTGGACCACCAGGGAAGTCCCTGATTGTGACTTTCCTGAGGGTTGGACTACCTGACATATTGCCATCTGCAGCACCTAGCCATGCCTCATTCACAGTGGGAATACAAGAGAAGCTGGTTGTTGACAATGATGAGTTTCATCTGGTCCTTAGACAACTTTCTCAGTTAAGAAACAAGTTTTAAAGTAACAAGGGCCTTAATGAGTTCCTTCCCACCCGCCCACCGGGTCCCCAGGACTCCGGTCCTACCTCTGAGTGTTCTGGCTATGGTGACAGTCTCACCCTACAGTTGCTATCTGAACGCCACACTCAAGCACCAAGCTGGTAGGCAAAATCCTCTGTCTACAAGGTGCCACTCCATTGCTCTGAGACTCCAGAGGCAGTCAGTCCCACGGGTATCTGAACATCAAGGTCTCTCTGTGGCCTTTGGAAACTCCATCTGGCGTGGTGGCGTCCTCCTTCCTTGAGGAAGGAGGTAGATGCCCTCCCACCCCCCAGCCATGGTGAAGCAGTTGGAGATGCATTCCCTGTGGACTGAAACTCCAAGATGAGACTAACAGGACAATTAAGGAAGGAGGCTGGGCCCTTCTCAGTACACATATTTCTCATTCTCAAAATCAAGATACCTCCCCGACCACACATGCGCAGAAAGGCTCCTGGGAGGTCAAATGGGTAGTGTTGTCAAGTGATGTTCTACCCATAGGCTTTTGCAGTAGAATCTATCTTGGCTGAGAGATGCATGGTGCATATGGGAGGATCTTGAGATATATCAAATATGGACTCTGAATCAGGCAAATCAAAATGATTGGCCAAAGGAAACCTGGAAGAAATGCCCCATAAAAGTAATTCAAACTTTCACGAGGGCGAGACTTAACTCTCCCTTTGAGTCTTGAGCTGTGTCTAGCAACATGTACCATACTCTTTTCCTCCTAATAAATACTTAGTTGTTTCACTACTTTCCATCTTTTCATGGGAATTCTTTTCTGCAAAGCTGAAAGGTCAGGTCCCTTGTCGGTGACCACTGGTCTAGTGGCTAGGATCTGGTGGTGTCATGGCTGTGACCCCGCCTCAATCTCTGGCTGGGCCGAGACCACCCCAGATCAGTCTTGCTGACAATTGACATGATCCACTTAAATGACTTTTGGGGTCAACCCATGTTGGCATTAACCTAACTAGTGCAAATAAGTTTAAAATGTTTAAGGACCATTTGCACTGACAATGCCAGAGCCAGTCAGAGAGAACAATGCTGCCATGTTCAGAGCAGGACTGACCCAAGCCATCCTCCTCACCTAGATCACTCACTAGGCCACCCCGCAGCCCTCATCTTTTCCTCTGTGTCCTTGGTCCTTCTGGGTGCACAGCCCTGACCCCACCTCTGCAGAGCCTGCCTCAGTGGTCGTTTTCAGCTCCGATTCATTTATTATCTTGCTAGACCCAGCCTCCTCCTCCGAGGCGCAAATCTAGTGACAGAAATTCTTTGAATTAAACTATCTGCTGCTCAGAAGAAACGGCAGGACCAGACCTACCCTGAGACTAGGTGAACTTTACTCGGAAGAGAATGGTGAAATTTCAGCCCTCACACCTCTTCCAGAAAATATGCATATGAAGACATTCCTGCCCCAAAACACCGAAATACCAAGGGGGTGGACATGGATCGTTAGGGTAATTTGATAGGCATGAGAAAGCACTTACACAGCCCCTCTGACCCCTGACTGCTCTGGTCCTCCTCAGACCCCAGGAAGCCATCTGACGCAGGTCAACTGTCGCTTATCCACAGTGACTGGGACAGCAGGAGCATGGCTAATGGATGTCCTTTGTGAATTCTCAACCCTTGTCTTACTCATTAATTTCATCCTTCTTCCCCACCAGAGCTTGCTAAGTGGCCAGACTGAAGCCTCAGTCCCCAGCCTACCCTCAGGAAGGGCGCTAACTGAACTGGGATAGAGGTCTTCACTTGGGTTCAAAGACTACAGTAAATTAACAGAAAGAAACATGGAAGGATTCCACAAAGTAAACAGATTCCCAGCTTCCTGCGAAAAGCTAGATAAAGGAACGTAGAGGGAGCTCGGCCTGCCAGAAGCATCACTTCATGTCATGGTTTAAGTACGCATCCTAATCTAGCCCTTAAAGCATTCTCAGGGTGGGTTGGGTCCAACTGTTTGCTTATGGGCAGCAGTATCCTTTTCCTGCTCCTAAGTCATGGTTAAATTCCTTCTTTGACTAGAATTAGTGTGCATGGTAGAAAAGGAGTGAAAATATTCATTTATAGAAATTTAAGAGTCAGAAAGAAAAGCTGAGCATGATAAACAGTGTCTGAACTGAGACCCGTGGAAGAATGTCATCCCATTGGCTTTGGTGTTTGCCAGGGCTGATGTGAAGCGGCTACCACCAGATTCTCCGGCCAACTGTAGGCATTGGTGCACAAAACGCTCAAAAACAAATCAGTTCTTGGCCTTCATGTTCAATTTATAGCATGCATGCATGTTCAGTTGCTTCAGTCGTGTATGACTCTTTGTGACTCTATGTACTGTAGCCCACCAGGCTCCTCTGTCCATGGGATTCTCCAGGCAAAAAAACTGGAGTGGGCTGCCATGCCCTCCTCCAGGGGATCTTCCCGACCCAGGGATCAAACCCACAACTCCTTCATCTCTTTCATTGTAGGCGTATTCCTTCCACTGAGCCACCAGAGATGCCCTCAATTTACGAAGTTCTCAGCTATTACCATGATGTGTGGCCCTCAGATATTACTGGTTTGAACATCCTCTCCCAACCCTCTTCACTGTAGATACTTTTCATGGACAACAATATGCTTCCTAGGAATGGTTAGAAAGATTTTTGTGGCTGATTCATGTCAATGTATGACAAAAACCACTACAATATTGTAAAGTAATTAGCCTCCAACTAATAAAAATAAATGGAGGGAAAAAAAAGAAAGATTTTTGCTTCTCACACAGCGGCCTCCTCCTATGTTGGCAGAAAAGCTGACTTCGAGGAGGAGCGAATGATGTTATATTAGCCATGGCATCATTTTTCAACTGATCGTAAGAAAAAAACTCCCTCCACCTGCAAAAATAAACTCGATATCATTCTCCATACATTTTTATATCATGTCTTAGGAAAAAGAATCCACCCCCCCCAAACTCTTGACTGTATATCACTTTATCTGATGGTTGAAAAATGATGCTGTGACTAAAGGGCTATCATTTTTCTTCCCATAAGAGACTAAGATTTAAGGAGAAAGCAGATCGAAGGGGGGAAAAAAAAAATCAAAGCGCACTTCTCATGTACCTTTCCCAAATTAGTGAAACTTTTATGTGAAATGCTGCAAATAATGATACTTAAAGTGCCTGTCAATCTTGATCACAGTTTCAAAAGTTCTGAAAAGAATTCCTCCCAACATGAAATGGCTCCAAAATGTTTATGTCACCAATATTTTCCATATTATGTGAGTATGTGAGGATAGGAATGACACATGAGGACAGAAATGATATCTTTTCTTATATGCTATTACGTCAGCTACCAACTGATAATCATTTTAGTAACATTGACACTGATCCTGAATTTCATTTGGTTGATGTTAAGTATTTCTTATGGTAACAACGAGTGAATTTCAAGTGGTAATACTTTTCTTGTCTCTGTAAGTTGAGTCCATTTATTATAATATCCTAGGAGAGAAGGAGATTAAAAGAAAGCCTTTGCTGGGATGTAAATTCCTTTTCAGTTGTAAATTAACCAGGGGGCAAGCTACATCTGAGGGCAAGTATTATCTAGCAGCCTCAGCAATGAAGAATCCACCTGCAGTGCAGGAGATGCAGGATACTTGGGTTCAATCCCTGGGTTGGAAAGATTCCCTGGAGGAAATGACAACCCACCCCAGTGTTCTTGTCTGGGAAAAAATCCCATGGACAGGGGAGCCTGGCAGACTATAGTCCATGGGGTTGTGAAGAGTCAGACACGACTGAATAACTAAGCAGGAGCATGGTTTTTGCAGTGAGATGCAGGTTGGCTAGCTCACTCTGGAGAATTGGATAGATGTGACCAACTTAATTTTGGCAAACCTAAGAAAAACACTGGAAAAAAGAAAAACAGTGAAACACAATCTCAAAGTACTCAGACACTTTTCATTGTTCATAGGCAGAAAAAGGAGGCTAAAAGAGCTTTGAAATTCCAAACCACCAGTACTCTTAAGTATGAAAACTGATTCACCATTGCAATAAAAGAATAAAATACCTAGGAATAAGCCTATCTAAGGAGACAAAAGAATTGTACACAGAAAATTATACGATGCTGATGAAAGAAATCAAAGATGACATAATCAGATGGAGAGATATTCCATGTTCCTGGGTAAGGAAGAATCAATATTGTGAAAATGACTATACTACCCAAATGCAATCTACAGATTCAATGCAATCCCTTTCAAATTACCAATGGCATTTTTCACAGAACTAGAACAAAAAATTTCACAATTCACATGGAAACACAAAACATCCTGAATAGACAAAGCAGTCTTGAAAGAAGAATGGAGCTGGAGGAATCAACCTTCCTGACTTCAGACTACACTACAAAGCTACAGTCATCAAGACAGTATGGCACTGGCACAAAAACAGAAATACAGACCAATGGAACAAGATAGAAAGCCCAGAAATAAACCCATGCACCTACAGGCACCTTATTTTTGACAAAGGAGGCAAGAATATACAATGGGGCAAAGGCAGCCTCTTCAAGATGCTGAAGAAACTGGACAGCTACATGTAAAAGAATAAAATTAGAACACTTCCTAACACTGTACGCAAAGAGAAACTAAAAGTGGATTAAAGACCTAAATTTAAGACCAGAAACTCTTAGAGGAAAACATAGGCAGAATATTCGATGACATAAATCAAAGCAAGATCCTTTATGACCCACTTTCTAGAGTAATGGAAGTAAAAACAAAAGTAAAAAGTGGGACCTGGTTAAACTTAAAAGCTTTTGCACAGCAAAGGAAACTATAAACAAGGTGAAAAGACAACCCTCAGAATGGGAGAAAATAACAGTAAATGAAACAACTGACAAAGGATTAATTTCCAAAATATACAACAGCTCATACAACTCAATACCAGAAAAACAAACAACCCAATCAAAAAGTGGGAAAAAGACCTAAACAGACAATTCTCCAAAGAAGACATACAGATGAAAAGATGCTCAACATCACTCATTATTAGAGAAATGCAAATCAAAACTAAAAAGAGATATCACCTCACACCTGTCAGAATGGCCATCATCAAAAAGTCTACAAACAATAAATTCTGGATAAGGTGTGGAGAAAACGGAATGATCTTGCACTCTTGGTGGGAATGTAAATTGATACAGCCACTGTGGAAGATGATATGGAGATTCCTTAAAAAACTAGGAATAAAACCACTGTATGACCCAGTAATCCCACTCCTAGGCATATACCCTGAGGAAACCAAAATTGAAAGAGACACATATATCCCATTGTTCATGGAAGCATTATTTGCAATAGCTAGAACATGGAAGCAACCTAGATGTCCATCAACAGATGACTGGATAAAGAAGCTGTGGTACATAGACACAAGTGAATATTACTCGGCCATAAAAGGAATGCATTTGTGTCAGTTCTAGTGAGGAAGATGAACCTAGAGCTTATTATACAGAGTGAAGTGAGTCAGAAAGAGAAAGATAAATACCATATTCTAAAGCATATATACAGAATCTAGAAAAATGGCACTGAAGAATTTATTTACAGGGCAGCAATGAAGAAACGGGCATAAAGAATGACTTATGGACACTAGGAGAGGGGAGGAGAGGGTGAGATGTATGGAAAGAGTAACATGGGAACTTACATCACCATGTGTAAAACAGATAGCCAACGGGAATTTGCTGTGTGGCTCAGGAAACTCAAAGAGGGTCTCTGTATCAACCTAGAGGGGTGGGATGGGTAGGGGGATGGGAGGGAGGTTCAAAAGGGAAGGGATGTATGTTATACCTATGACTGATTCAGGTTGAGGTTTGACAGAAAACAGCAAAATTCTGTAAAGCAATTATCCTTCAATTAAAAAGTAAATACATTTTTTTAAAAAGAAAAAAAAAAACTGAATCAGAAAACAGTAGGCTATGCTATTTTAGGCAACCTGTGTTCCCTCAGATTAAAAGTTCACAACCAAGCCACCAGGATTTTACCAAGTTCACAACAAATTTTCAGGGCTGATTTCTTTTGAAAATACACAAAAGCCTTTCATTTAGACATTTTATATCATTGATTCAGTAAAGAACAAGTTAAAAGTTGTAATTCCACAGCAAACCAAATCTAGATTTAAACCAGTTCATAAGTCTTTTCATAGAATAATTTGGGGAAAATAGATCACTGTTTCTTTGTGGGGTTTTTTTTTTGTGTGTGTGTTTATGTGTCTATTATTGATTTCTTTACTGGAGGTTGCTCCTAAATTACTCTATCTGTCTTTGAATAAATTCCTTTTATAGTATATATGCTGCCACTTTCCTGGCTGTTAGAAGATTCCTAATTTACAATCAAAGCTGTGTGACTCAATTCAGTTCAAGATAGATGAAAGAGTTAAAAAGAATAATTTCATTATGAGTGGAAAATAATAGAATTAAGCCCAATTCTGTCCTCGGTCTCCCACATTGCAGGCAGATTCTTTACCCCCTGAGCCACCAGGGAAGCCCAATTCTGTCCTCAAACACAGACAGCTGAGTTTCCTATTTGGGGGCAGTGCTAACAAAAGTCTGATGGAGTGGCTCTGTGAGATCACAGGAGAAAGCCAAAGTTTTATTACAATGATTCATGCTTCTTAGTCTGTAAGAAAATTTAGAGAAAAATCTAGATCACTTCAGTAAAAATACGAAGTAATTCTCTGAGTATAAATATTTTTATATATTCAAAGTGCTTTCTTTCAAATATACCTACTTGTTTCAGATCTTAGCATTGTCTTTTAATTCCCATTTTAGCCATCCATTCATGCAAAATATTTGCTAGTTGAATCAAAATTTCCACCATTTGTAATCACTCATCACTCAAGAAAAACATTGTGCTTCTAATCCTTTTTCTTCATTCTACACAACCTTTGCAAACTGTTACTTGTTATTTACAACTCCCTGCATTGCTTTTTTTTCTCTTTTAAAAACTATTTTAAAAAATAACTATATTTTTATTTATTTGACTGCACCAGGTCTTAGTTGTGACACATTGGATCTTCAGTTGCAGCATGGAGGATCTAGTTCCCTGACCAGAGATCAAACCCTGGGCCCCTGCCCTGGGAGCTTGAAATTTTACCCACTGGACCACCAGGGGAGAATTCCTAGAGTCTTAAAATGTGCAGAAGTAAAGCTCGGGTAGAGCCACTGGGTTCTCTCCTTCCCACGTGTAAGACAGCTGATTCTGGAGCAGAATCTCTGTGCAGTCTATCCTGCTGTTTCCTTTCCCATCATGACTCCCGTCTAGTCTCCTTTCTGCCTAGTCTTTTCTAACTCCCTTGTCACTATTAAAACTCACCTGCCATGGATCTTCCTTTCTCAGGGTCTTAGAGAACTAAGGTTTTAGCTCTTATGTTACAGCACTAATACTTTCTGGAAGTCTGTGGATTTTGTCAGAATGCTCTAGAGCTTAGGCAACAGCATATGCCTTTAGGATTTTCCTTTCCCTGGGTTTTTGAGGGTGGGCATCTTCTTCCATCACAAACATCCTTTTTTTTGTTTTTTTTTTTTTAAACAAACAAACAATAAATTAATAGATTTAATTTTATTACAATGACATCTTACAGATGTGAGAGCTACTTGTTGCATACTTACAGTGAGTTTGCCAACCTATAGCCTCATCCACTTGCAGATTTCCTTGTTCAACTTTGGAGGTAAACCTATTTCTTTCACATGGGGAAAAGTCTCAAGTGATTCCTCCTCCTGTCCACCACTCCTCCAAGAACTAACAATCATAAGTATGTTAAAAAATGAGATTAAAATATGGACTATGACAAGTAAGTTATTCAAGGTGAATAGTTTTCTACTGAAAACAAGGGATTAAAATATTAACCATAGTTTAGACTATATGACCTTTTAAAATTTTTTACAATTCTGAGTATCTGTGATTCTAAAAAATTCTTTTTTTTTTTTCACAAACCTAAATCCTAAGCCAATAATCAGATATCATATATAATAAAATTATAAGGCTTTAAGACAGCTAGTTATATATATAACACCATCTTCTCATTTTGCAGAAAAAGTAATTGAATACTTAAAGTCTTATAACTAGTAATTCAGCCCAGATATATTTCTGCCATTTTACACATTCCATCCTGCTCCTAGAAATGTTTACAGAAGCTTTTGAGAAGTTAAACATTTGACATCTATTTTTTAAATGGTTACTATCAAATTTTTAGCATGCACACTTGACATAAGTTTATTACATCTGCATTCCATTCTAATTTTCTGAGATCCATCTTTCTTGTTCTGAAATATATTTCTTAGTGTTTGTTTGTTGTTGCCTTAGTGAGAAGCTGTCTAGGAGTGATAAATATTCTTACTGCTTATCTAAAAATGCCTTTATTTCACCCTCATCATGGAGTCATAATTTTTTTAAGTTAAACCCTTAACTGGAAATTATTTTCTCTCAGAAGATATGATTACATTGTATTCTTTAATGTGAAGTCTGCTATCAACCAGAAGGACAATTTCTTTTTTTTTTTTCCATTTATTTTTATTAGTTGGAGGCTAATTACTTTACATCATTACAGTAGTTTTTGTCATACATTGAAATGAATTAGCCATGGATTTACATGTATTCCCCATCCCGGTCCCCCCTCCCACCTCCCTCTCCACCCGATCCCTCTGGGTCTTCCCAGTGCACCAGGCCCAAGCACTTGTCTCATGCACCCACCCTGGGCTGGTGATCTGTTTCACCCTAGATAATATACATGTTTCAATGCTGTTCTCTTGAAACATCCCACCCTCGCCTTCTCCCAGAGTCCACAAGTCTGTTCTATACATCTGAGTCTCTTTTTCTGTTTTGCATATAGGGTTATCGTTACCATCTTTCTAAAGTCCATATATATGTGTTAGTATACTGTAATGGTCTTTATCTTTCTGGCTTACTTCACTCTGTATAATGGGCTCCAGTTTCATCCATCTCATTAGAACTGATTCAAATGAATTCTTTTTAATGGTGGAGTAATATTCCATGGTGTATATGTACCACAGCTTCCTCATCCATTCGTCTGCTGATGGGCACCTAGGTTGCTTCCATGTCCTGGCTATTATAAACAGTGCTGCGATGAACATTGGGGTGCACGTGTCTCTTTCAGATCTGATTTCCTCAGTGTGTATGCCCAGAAGTGGGATTGCTGGGTCATATGGCAGTTCTATTTCCAGCTTTTTAAGAAATCTCCACACTGTTTTCCAAAGTGGCTGTACTAATTTGCATTCCCACCAACAGTGTAAGAGGGTTCCCTTTTCTCCACACCCTCTCCAGCATTTATTGCTTGTAGACTTTTGGATAGCAGCCATCCTGACTGGCGTATAATGGTACCTCATTGTGGTTTTGATATGCATTTCTCTGATAATGAGTGATGTTGAGCATCTTTTCATGTGTTTGTTAGCCATCTGTATGTCTTCCTTGGAGAAATGTCTGTTTAGTTCTTTGGCCCATTTTTGGATTGGGTCATTTATTTTTCTGGAGTTGAGCTGGAGGAGTTGCTTGTATATTTTTGAGATTAATCCTTTGTCTGTTGCTTCAGTATGGTACTGGCACAAAGACAGAAATATAGATCAATAGAACAGAATAGAAAGCCCAGCGATAAATCCACGAACCTATGCTCACCTTATCTTCGACAAAGGAGGCAAGGATATACAATGGAAAAAAAGACAACCTCTTTAACAAGTGGTGCTGGGAAAACTGGTCAACCACCTATAAAAGAATGAAACTAGAACACTTTCTAACACCATACACAAAAATGAACTCAAAATGGATTAAAGATCTAAATGTAAGACCAGAAACTATAAAACTCCTAGAGGAGAACATAGGCAAAACACTCTCCGACATAAATCACAGCAGGATCCTCTATGACCCACATCCCAGAATTTTAGAAATAAAAGCAAAAATAAACAAATGGGACCTAATGAAACTTAAAAGCTTTTGCACAACAAAGGAAACTATAAGCAAGGTGAAAAGACAGCCCTCAGATTGGGAGAAAATAATAGCAAACGAAGCAACAGACAAAGGGTTAATCTCAAAAATATACAAGCAACTCCTCCAGGACAATTTCTTTGCTGGTAATTTACCTTCTCTCTTTGATTTCTTTTCCAACTCTGTATCATGCTTATCCCAACCCACTCCAGTATTCTTGCCTACAGAATCCCATGGACAGAGGAGCCTGGTGGGCTGCTGTCCATGGGGTCGCACAGAGTCAGATACAGAATCAGACACAACTTAGCATGCATGCATGCACTGGAGAAGGAAACGGCAACCCACTCCAGTAGTCTTGCCTAGAAAATCCCAGGGACAGGGGAGCCTGGTGGGCTGCCGTCTATGGGGTAGCACAGAGTCAGACACGACTGAAGCGACTAAGCAGCAGCAGCAGCAGCATGCTTATCCATTATCTTTTTGAATATTGTTTTCTCCAGTTCTCTATATTTGCAAGAGCTAGAGGTAATAGAAAGTCTGAAAATAAAACAATAAATAAATAAATAAAATAATTTAAATGATGATCAAGGTAAAAAATAAAATTTTTCTTAAACATATATTGGATTTTATACTTCTTTTCTTTATGTTCATTAGCCTCTCATATTTTCTTTTTGTTTCCTTGGACTATTTAGTCTGTGTAATTTCCTATGAGCTATATTCTAGTTCATTAATTCTCTTTTTGGCTATGTTTCATTTACTTTATTCATCTGATAAATTTTTAATTTTAATGATTATGTACTTTTAAAAAAAGTTTTCAAATGCTCCATTTGTAGTTATTTCAAATCTGCCTATTCATTTTTCATACAGACTTGTTATTATCACAAGTTCTATTTATATTTTACTTTGATTGTCATTAAACTATTATTTTATCATTCTTTTCAAATTATTCTATTACCTCTAGTTCTCAGGGAACTGACCTTCTTGTCTATTGAATATGCTTATTATCCCTCAGTAATTAATCTTTCTTCAGTTTAAAACATGTTTATAATGAGCTCTCTCTCTGTTTTTCTCTCTCATAAATCTGTGAGAAGTCCTACACTTTGGGTAGTATGAATAACACTAGAGATTGGTTTTAAGTTTTCTTTTACCTGGAACCTGATGATTTCATATTTTATCTTAATTTCTTATAGGTTGGGTTTTATGTTATTTCTTTTGAAATGTATCTATATTAATTTCTTATCTAAAGTGCCCACAATTAGAGCAGTATCCTCCCAACCCCCAAAGCTTTGTTGAGTGCCACGTTTGATTTCTTACAGGTACTGTTTTGTTTTTTTTTCCTTACCCACTATCCCAGATAGTTGACTTTATTCCTGGGAAGTGGAAAAACTTTGCATTTCCCTTTTCACAGTCTAATCAATTTTGATTTGTACAGAGGACTTAACTCTAGCACCCTACTTTTCTTAAACTTAAAATTCCATCTCCCTTTTCCTGAAGTCTGTTAAAAACAAACAAAAAAACAGTATTCAATGTCTAGGGTTCATATCTGTGGCTGAAACCTTCATTTGAATGTATTATTTATTCTGGCAACTGGAGAATAATTTTTTAATTTCAAGTTTATTTACTATCATGTTCTGCTAATTTCTTACAGGATTATTTTTATAGGTTTGTGCACTAAAGTGGTTATCTATATTAGTGTCAAACATCCTAAAGCATTTATAAAGGATTTTCTACTTGTCTAGACCATACCTTCTCTCATTTCATTTTAATTGTGATTCTTAGATAATGTGCTGATGTTCAATTTCCTAGAATATAAGATAATAGAGAAACTGAAATTAACAACTGATTCAATCATCTCTGCGATTTTTTTTAACGTTAATTCTTAACACCAATAACACAGTCTAGGAAACAGCACATTCTGTGTTTATCTATAGTCCATTTATCCATAGAGGATCAAAAACTTTGTAAAGTCTTTGAGTCAGACCTTGACAGACAAATAGACACTCTCGCCAGGAAGAAAGGAGTATTCTTGGCATAGGGAGGAGGATGAGTAAGGGCCTGAACATGAGGAAGGAAGGAGCATAGGAAGATCAGAGAACTACAAGTAGTTCTGTAGACAAAAGCGTGAGATAAGTGTGAAGATAGAAAGAGGTGGAAGCATTGAAAATTGAAATGCATTCGCTCATGATGAAAGGAGTTCTGATAAATGTTGCTCCAGCTTAGTTAATATAGTATAAATCTTCCAGAAAGATCTAGTGTGTTCAACCTGGAATCACTGGTAAGTAAACCTGGGTCAGTAAATTTGGCCTGATATAGTGCTATGTTCTATCTTGCTTGGTCTCCACTTGGTCAGGCCCCCAGACTCCCACAGATTGCACTGAGGTTGACAGCTGTGTAATTTCCTTAGAGCTGCTTCCCATGCTCTGTATTATGTCTGCCTCACAAAGGCAAAGAAAGTGCTTTTCACTTCCTTCTCATCAGAGGCAATCAGAAGAATTTCATCACTGTACTGGGCCCATGTGGATGTCAAAGGTGGTCAAGATCTCTGTAGAATACATTATGATAGAGTTGATACAGCCCTGAGGGGTAATAACGGGAAGGTATACTGTTAGTCATGATGCCATTAAAAAAAAAAAGACAAAATTGCTTCTGGAGGTTCTTGTGTACAAGTATGGAAGAAAAAGATGTTTTCTAAGAAGTAGCTTCATAGCATGTTCCAGAGACTGTACTGATTTGCTCCAGTAAAGACAGTAGCTCAGCAGTATAACTGCATCTGAGTTTACTACCTAAATAGGTTTACAATAATCCACAGACATTATCCAAGCTTCATCTGTCCTCTTCCTAAAAGGGATAAGCAAGCAAAATGAGGCTATTATGGACATCACCGCACTACATCTTTGGAGTCTTAGATGGTGATACTAATCTTTACACTTCCCCAAGGGATGTGATATCATTTCTTATTTACTATCCTGGTAGGGAGGGGAAGTTCAAGGGTTCATTTGGTCCTTTGTAGGTCAGAGAGCTAATAGGGAAATTCTGTTCCAATTACAAATCCAGAAACTGGTGAAATAACCGCAAAGTGGTTTTGAGGACCTACTGAGACTAATATGATTCACATCTGGTCTAAAACTTCATTTAGTTACTTGACCACCATAAACCCCCATTGAAACTAATGGACCAGAATACGGTATGGGGCTTTAAGAAAATTACCATTATTTCAGAGTTGGTATATAGTAATCAACAAGATAAATAAAAATACAAACCCGGGTTTATATGTACATATTTTCTTTTATAGTCATTCTAGTAAACAGCTACTAGTGGGCTGGAGGAGGGCATGGCAACCCATTATAGTATTATTGCCTGGAGAATTCCTTGGACAGAGGAGCCTAACGGGCTACAGTCCGTGGGGTTGCAAAGAGTTGGACACGACTGAAAGACTAATATACATATAGTAATGAATAAGATAAATAAAGACATGAGAATACATTTAAATATACCTATTTGCTTTTATAGTCATTCTAGTAAATAGCTACAATTTCCTTGGAAGAGGATGATAGCATACAGTTGTGGCAATGTTGAAGATTCATTTCTCAAGAGTAAGGATCTTCCCCATCAAAGAGAAAGCTCTGTGTCTTTCAGCTGGCTTAGGCCTAGAAAGTGGGTTCAGTTCAGTTCAGTTCAGTCGCTCAGTCATGTCCAACTCTTTGCGACCCCATGAATGGCAGCACGCCAGGCCTCCCTGTCCATCACCAACTCCCGGAGTTTACTCAAACTCATGCCCATTGAGTCGGTGATGCCATCCAGCCATCTCATCCTCTGTCGTCCCCTTCTCCTCCTGCCCCCAATCCCTCTGAGCATCAGGGTCTTTTCCAATGAGTCAGCTCTTTGCATGAGGTGGCCAAAGTATTGGAGTTTCAGTTTCAGCATCAGTCCTTCCAATGAACACCCAGGACTGATCTGCTTTAGGATGGACTGGTTGGATCTCCTTGCAGTCCAAGGGACTCTCAAGAGTCTTCTCCAACACCAAAGCTCAAAAGCATCAATTTTTCGGCACTCAACTTTCTTTACAGTCCAACTCTCACATCCATACATGACCACTGGAAAAACCATAGCCTTGACCAAACAGACCTTTGTTGGCAAAGTAATGTCTCTGCTTTTTAATATGGTATCTAGGTTGGTCATAACTTTCCTTCCAAGGAGTAAGCGTCTTTTAATTTCATGGCTGCAATCACCATCTGCAGTGATTTTGGAGCCCCCAAAATAAAGTCTGACACTGTTTCCACTGTCTCCCCATCAAGAAAGTGGGTAAGAGACCACAATTCTCCATTGCAGTGACTCAAGTCAGATTTTAAAGGCGAGATCTGGAATCTCTTCTTTGGTATATACACGAAGAAATATTTTAGAAAGTTATTCATCTGTATCATTCCCAGGGGAATGATGACAGATAAGTTCCTCCCAAAGATGCCTGTCGGTCAAAAGATTTGATTATACTTTATCCCTGCTGCCCTTCATCGTCCTCGACTTCTAAGAGCTCTTGACCCTGCCTACTCTGGGATTGAAATCAGGGTGCCATTCTCAATAGCAGCATCCCCCACCATCACATTTACCCACCAGAGGACTGACACCAGAGATATTTTCAAAGGTGCAGATGTTCTCCTCACTAATTTATTTCTCTAAGTTTTAGAGAAAGGGGCAGCCTGTGGGCCTTCTCTTAGGATGGAATTGAGGAGTGGAAGTACAGATGGCACATGATGAATCCACTCAAAAAATTTTATCTTCCCAAGCCTTTGAATTCTTTTGTCAATGCCATGCCAGGGAAGTTCTGGCATTGGCTACTTTTGAGTCTATTGTTTTGTCAACTTACCAGATAAATGGCTAAAGTCATTTCCATATGCATTAGTGTAACAGGCAGGCTTCAGTAAGAGAAACAGAACCAGCACAGATGATATAGACTATGAGATTTATTATAGAACCTTGACCTCATGCACTTGTGGGAGCTAATTAAACAGTTTATATGTGAATGAAGCTTCTGCATCTGGTGCTGGGCCCGAGGTCAGTAGGGCAGGAAGTAGAAAGCAAAGGTTAATGCTGAAGCAAGGAAGGGTAGAAAAAATTGGAAGCTGTAAGAATGAGCTAAAACTCATGTTGGTTTTCACTGTAGGCATAAAAATGGCACCACAAAGATGTGCACATCCTAACACCCAGAACCTGTAACTACGTGACATTATGCGACAAAAGAGAATTGAGTTTGTGGATGGAATTCATGTTACTAGTCAAGCTGATATGAAGATAGGGAGGTGGAATGGGAGAAAGGCAAAAGGCAGGAGGGACAAGGAGTGAGAGCAACTTGACCCATCATGTTTAGCTTTAAAATGTGGAGGGTGGGGGGCGAGGAAAGAGTCGAGGAATGAGGAAAGCCTTTGGAAGATGGGAATGACCCTCAACTGGCAGTTGCCAAAAAATGATGACCTCCTTGTTACAATAGCCAGGAATGAACTATGCCAACAGCCTGAATGAGTAAGGAAATGGAGACTCTCTAGAGCCTTCAGAAAGGACTGTGATCCAGCCAGTGCTACGTCAGATATCTGACCTTACAGAACAGTAAGATTGCACATCTGTGTCATTTTAAGTCACTTGTTTGTGGCAATTTGTGAATGCAACGATACAAAAATAATGCAACCTCTCATCACTTCCAAGCTTCCAACTGTGATCATGCAGTCTGCAGAAATAGTGGACACCCTTTGTAACAGCACCTGGCCCAGAATTTAGAGGAGCCAAGGGAGAAGAAGAAAGGAGAGGAGCTGTGGCCAAGCTGCTGTTCCCAATGCCAGCAAAAGGACCCAGCAGATCAGGGGCAGTATGAAGGGGCTTCCATAAGCTAACCCAGGGGTCTGCACAAGCTTCCCAGCACAAAGAAAACATGGCCGCTACTTCACTTCCACTCTACAAAGCTTGGGTAACACGTCTCGTGGCCCACACTAACCTAGATCTATTCATGGAAAGGAATTCTGATAAATGTTGCTCTAGCTTAGTTAATGTAGTATATAATTCTTCCAGAAAGCACTAGTGCGTTTAACCTGGAATCATTGGTAGGTAAACTTGTATCAGTAAATTTGGCCTGATGTAGTGCTATATTCTGTCTTGCTTGGTCTAGCACCTTGAGAATTTATCCCCATAAATACAGTTGGCCTTTGGTATTCGTTGGTGATCAGTTCCAGGACCCCCCAGATACCAAAATCCATGGGTGCTCAATGTAAAATGACAGTGTTTGCACATAACCTACACACATTCTTCTGTGTAATTTAAATCATCTCTAGATTACTTATGATACCCAAACAAAGTAAATTTTATGTAAATAGTTGTTAGCACGTGGCACATTCAAGTTTTGCTTTGGGAACTCTCTGGAATATTTTTTCAAATATTTTCAACTTGTGGTTGGTAGAAAACATGGATGAAAATCCTGCAGATATGGAGGGCAGACTATATTCCCTAAGTTTATGCTGATATAAATCTTCCAGTTCTCTTGGAATATAAGCTGTTTCCTTTTAGGTCAAAATGTGTAATTTCTTTCCGGGAGCATAGTGCGATCTGACTGTAAATGTGAGCATAGAGGCCAAAGGATGTTTGGATGGGTCTTAAGGAGATTAAACTTCTCCTTGTGTGACAAATGAAGTCATTACAGTCTCTTCAAACAGAGAGAAGGATATTATCCTCAGACATGGGGGACAAGCTGTTTCCACTGGCAAGAAAGACAATGTGACTCAGGGACCCAGTTTCTCAGCTTCATCTGAGTCCGATCAGTAGTTCTGATTCCCAGTTTCAGGGTCCCACTTTGCTGAATGAATACCTTAACTTTCTCATGATGCACTGAGAAAAGCTGTGGTTTCAACTAACATGGTAATTCTGCAATGCACACAATTTAATGTTGGACCTACTTTTCCAGATAGATCGGTAAAGTTGCTATTAAAAAAAGAGAGAGGGAGATTTGCAATAAAACAGAGCTTTTAGCGTTTCAGAAACTCTTTTATTTTTAAATTTTGAGGTGAGGGCTTAAAGACCTGAGCTCTTTTTATGAGTACTTCTCTGTAATCAGAAGATCCATTGTAAGCCAAAGACCTTAGAGTCATCATTAATTGACATAATGGTCAAGTAAAGTAGTCATTTTCCCCCTAAATACTTACTTGAGAATGAATATTATTATAACTAACCACAAGTCAATTAATTTGATTAATTACGATGCCACTGCATGTAATGAATTCATATCATCTCATTTCACATTGGCAAGGGCTCAAGACTTCTTTCAAGTCTCAAAACACAGCCAGACCATTTAGCTAATCAAAACTTCAAGGGCCTGCTTCCAGAGTCTACTTCTCCTAGTAATTGTTATACCAGTCAAGGTCCAATAAAGAGACAAAAATCACATCAATTATTTGAACAGAGAATTTAACATAAAGAGTCTGTAACTAGGTAGAAGGATATTAAGTGAGTCATTGACTAGGTAGGAAGAGAACCCTAAGGTAACTAAATAGCCAAAAGAAACTCTTAAGAATCATGGAAATAGCACCTAAAAGAAGCAGCTGCTAACTTTAAGGGTGAGAAATGAATATGGTTCTGAGAAGTGTTGGAAAAACTTTCACCTGTGGCTGTGGGAAGGCCCTGCTCTACTTGTGAAGATGCCTTGGTGCAGAAACATGCACAGAAATCAAAAGCATATAGGTTGGACTTCCTTGGTGGTCTGGCGGTTAAGAATCCACTTTCCAATGCAGGGAACTTTGGTTCAAACCCTGGTCCAGGAAGATCCCACATACTGTATAGCAACTAAGCCCAGGACCACAACTACCAAGTGCATGCTCCAGAGCCTCTGCGCCACAAGAGAGGCCACCACAATGAGAAGCCCCCACTCACCACCTCTAGAGAAAGCCAGAGTACAGAAACAAAGACCCAGAACAGCCAAAAAAAAATAAATACGTAAATAAATTTTTGGAAAAGCATTCAGGTATAAGCTTTCAGCTGTAAGATGAGTAAGTTAGAAGCTAATGTAAAATAAGGGAATTATAGTTGATAACACTGTATTATGTAAAAGAAAATTTCTAAGATAGAAGAACTTAAATACTCTCACAAAATAAATATTTTAATATGTGAGGTGATGGATGTGTTAATTAGCCAGATGGGGGAAACCCCTTCACAATATATATGTATATCACATTGCCATGATACACACTTCAAATATCTTAAAATTTGCAGGTCAATTATATAAAGTGTGTGTGTGCTAAGTTGCTTCAGTTGTGTCCGACTCTTTGAGACCCTACTTTGGCCCACCAGCCTCCTCTGTCCATGGGATTCTCTAGGCAAGAATACTGGAGTGGGTTGCTATTTCCTCCTCCAGGGGATCTTCAAATGGGTCTTTTCAAATGAGTCAGCTCTTCACATCATATGGCCAAAGTATTAGAGTTTTAGCTTCAATACTAAAGCTAAAGTTTAGCTTCAGCATCAGTCCTTCCAATGAACACCCGGGACTGATCTCCTTTAGGATGGACTGATTGGATCTCCTTGTAGTCCAAGGGACTCTCAAGAGTCCTCTCCAACACCACAGTTCAAAAATGTCAATTCTTCAGCACTCATCTTTCTATATAGTCCAACTCTCACATCCATACATGACCACTGGAAAAACCATAGCCTTGACTAGATGGACCTTTGTTGACAAAGTAATGCCTCTGCTTTTTAATATGCTGTCTAGGTGGGTCATAACTTTCCTTCCGAGGAGTAAGCATCTTTTAATTTCATAGCTGCAATCACAATCTGCAGTGATTTTGGAGCCTAAAAATATAGTCAGCCACTGTTTCCACTGTTTGTCCATCTATTTGCCATGAAGTGATGGGACCAGATGCCATGATCTTAGTTTTCTGAAGGTTGAGCTTTAAGCCAACTTTTTCACTCTCCTCTTTCACTTTCATCACGGGCTTTTTAGTTCTTATTCACTTTCTGCCATAAGGGTGGTGTCATCTGCATATCTGAGGTTATTGATATTTCTCCCGGCAATCTTGATTCCACCTTGTGCTTCATCCAGCCCAGTGTTCCTCATGATGTACTCTGCATATAAGTTAAATAAGCAGGGTGACAATTTACAGCCTTGACGTACTTCTTTTCCTATTTGAAACCAGTCTGTTGTTCCATGTCCAGTTCTAACTGCTGCTTCCTGACCTGCAGACAGATTTCTCAAGAGGCAGGTCAGGTGGTCTGGTATTCCCATCTCTTCAGAATTTTCCAGTTTGTTGTGATCCACACAGTCAAAGGCTTTGGCATGATCAATAAAGCAGAAAGAGATGTTTTTCTGGAACTCCCTTGCTTTTTCAATGATCCAACAGATGTTGGCAATTTGATCTCTGGTACCTCTGCCTTTTCTAAAACCAGCTTGAACATCTGGAAGTTCACAGTTCACGTATTGCTGAAGCCTGGCTTGGAGAATTTTGAGCATTACTTTACTAGCGTGTGAGATGAGTGCAATTGTGCGATAGTTTGAGCATTCTTTGGCATTGCCTTTCTTTGGGATTGGAATGAAAACTGACCCTTTCCAGTCCTGTGGCCACTGTTGAGTTTTCCAAATTTGTGGCCTGTTGAGTGCAGCACTTTCACAGCATCATCTTTCAGGATTTGAAATAGCTCAACTGGAATTCCATCACCTCCACTGGCTTCGTTCATAGTGATGCTTCTTAAGGCCCACCTGAATTCACATTCCAGGATGTCTGGCTCTAGATGAGTGATCACACCATTGTGATTATCTGGGTCATGAAGATCTTTTTTGTATAGTTCTTCTGTGTATTCTTGCCACCTCTTCTTAATATGTTCTGTTTCTGTTAGGTCCATACCATTTTTGTCCCTTATTGAGCCCATCTTTGCATGAAATGTCTCCTTGGTATCTCTAATTTTCTTGAAGAGATCTCTAGTCTTTCCCATTCTATTGTTTTCCTCTATTTCTTTGCACTGATCACTGAGGAAGGCTTTCTTATTTCCTTGTCATTCTTTGGAACTCTGTATTCAAATGCATATATCTTTCCTTTTCTCCTTTGCTTTTTGCTTCTCTTCTTTTCACAGCTATTTGCAAGGCCTCCTCAGACAGCCATTTTGCTTTTTTGCCTTTCTTTTCTTGGGGATGGTCTTGATCCCTGTCTCCTGTACAATGTCAGGAACCTCTGTCCATAGTTCATCAGGCTCTCTGTCTATCAGATCGAGTCCCTTAAATCTGTTTCTCACTTCCGCTGTATAATCATAAGGGTTTTGATTTAGGTCATACCTGAATAGTCTAAAGGTTTTACCTACTTTCTTCAATTTAAATCTGAATTTGGCAATAAGGAATTCATGATCTGAGCCAGTCAGCTCCCGGTCTTGTTTTTGCTGACTGTATAGAGCTTCTCCATCTTTGACTGCAAAGCATATAATCAATCTGATTTTGGTGTTGACCATCTGCTGATGTCCATGTGTAGAGTCTTCTCTTGTGTTGTTGGGAGAGGCTTTTTGCTATACTAAAAAACTAAACTTATAGAGAAAAATACTCATAGAATTGATTTGGTAGGCAAATATGTTATAATAAGTTCATCCAATGAAATACAATAGCCTGTCATTTGAAGTAGAAACTGCAGATGTCAAAGTTTATAAACATTAAAGTAACTGTGCTATAAAATTTTTTTGATGAAGCTTATCTTAATGTATAAAATGCATTTGCAAAGCTCTATATGCTTTCTCTCTTGCTGTATACTTTCAATCAGATTTTAGAAATGTTTCAGCTTTTAAGAGAACTACTTTTCAAATTAACCTCCTAGTCCTATATTGGCATTGTATGCTTTCTTTAATAAGTCTCATTTTTTAAAAATGGTGGGAAATCTTTTATCAAAACATCTAGTGATTTGGAAGCAAGAAAACTTCAGATTTTGCAATAACTACAAAGGGAAATTTATCCCTACAAAAGCAGGGAGATGAACAAATTAAATAATGAGAACTCAAACAGTGTACAAGATTTAATTTTAAAATTCTGTAAACGCCTTTGGAATGACTTGCAGAAAAAATCTTTTGATCAAATTTCATTTTTGTAATTGGATTATATTTTTTCCTGGAATGGAAGGAAATTGAAAGGACCTCATTTTGCTTCAAAAAGATGATTTTGCAGCATCTATTTGGCAAAACACTAAAAAAAAATGGTGAATTTTCTGAGCTTTGCCTTTATAAGATATTTGTAGAAAAGAGACACTCTGAGGCCAAAAAACAGTACCTATAAAAATATTTGAGATGATAGAGCTACACATTTCATAAAAATTAGAATTGAGATTATCCTCTACTTAGTAGAATTTTCTCTACACTTACTCAGTAACTCAGTACCTCTTAATATTTTCTCAATTAAAATACTATTTAAAAAGAAGTCTAAAGAGAAAGCTAAATATGTATACTTTTCAAATATATTTATATAAAATGTAACTAAAGATTGCAGACAGTCTTTGAAACTAAGACTTCACTGAAATAATAATACATTCTCCAGAAACATATTAATCAGTACAATTTTTTATTTTGGTTTAATCTATAAGGACACATTTTTTTTTTACTAATAATTTTAATTTTGAAAATAATTTTTGCAAAGAATTATTTTATTCATTGACTAATATAAAAAAATTAATTGGTTGTTCAATGAATAAATATCTCAAAAATATATTTCTAATTAATCTTAATGTCTCTTTCACACTCAAAAGTATCTTGACCTGATGTCTTATTCTGCTCAGGCTGCTATAACAAAATGCCACAGACTGGGTGGTTTATACAACAGACATTTCTGGAGCAGAGAAGTTTGAGATTAAGGTGAGGTTCTGGGTTCTGGTGAGAGTTCTCTTTCTCGCTTTCAGAGAGCCGTGGACCTCCATACTTGGGGAGAAAGAACATGCTCTCTGGTCTCTTCTTATATGACCACTAATCCTATCATGAGGGTCCCACCCTTGTAACCGCATCTAAATATATTAATAATAACCTCCCAAAGGCTCTGTCTCCAAATACCATAACATTGTGGATCAGGACTTCAACACATGAATTTTTGGAGGGATACAATTCAGCCCATAGCATGTGGATGATAAATTTGGGGCCATGATCCTTATGACTCTTATTATCATGAAATGAGAAACATCTGGTCCATTGCCATTGGCTTCCAGATACACAATCCTTGCTTGTTTTTGGTTGCGTACATCTAGCTCCACTGCATCCAAATCAGAATGAATATATTTTCCTGGTTTGTCCAAGAACAGGTCATTTTCTATCCTCTTCTCTCTGCCAGGTAAAGATCTCTATTCTTCTCCCTCTTTGGCCACTTCTGGGTTCCCACTGGGAATATAGTCCCTTGTTTCCATCTTTCTAGGGATTTGAGATGCCGTGAAACTGCCTTCAGGCCTTTTGCTTAGAGAGCTCATTCTACCGTTGCTGCGCTGCAGCTCAGAAGCCATGACGAATGTTGGGCAGTCCTACAAGGCTTGCAGCCTCCTTGGGAAGTGAGCCGGTGGTTCTCTGTGGCCTGGGACACCCTCAAAGTAATCTGAAGTTTTTATTTCTCCCTAGTCCTAGCGCTTGCCTGAGGAGATGAGCACTGGGCTTCTGTCCAAGAATCCATCACAGTTAAGGTGACTTAGTCACATCCCCTCTTATTTCTCCTTCCCAGAAAGCTAACTGTATCTCTTTTTGCTAAGGAACTGGCTCTTAAATCATTCCACATTATTTACATAGACACTGCTTAAAGTTTGGCTCCCCTACTTTAAAAAAAAAATGCTTTTGGAACCCTCTATCAAATAACTTCACACTTGCAATCAAATGCTTGGGTTTCAAGATTATTGTGGCTAACATGAGTCTAAAAACAACAATAAAAATTTAAATGACTTCATTGTTTACTGTCTCTACCCTTGTCCTAAATAATGAAAACTAGTGACTCCATAGGGGAGGCAAAAAAAAGAACACTGGAAAGACAAACCTTAATTATTACTTCAAAATGTCCTGCCAAAAATGTTGGAATTTTAAAACTGAACAAAATGCTTATAAATTATTCATCAAGTCCACACTTTTGCTTTATGGACATCGTGTGTAAAGTGAGACCCAGACAGAATCAATGATTTTCTCTTAAGACTACATAGATTCTGAACAGCAGAGGGAAGGGTGTACTTACCTCCATCAAATACAGAAATCTTTCCACTGATTTATACCATTTCCTTCTAGATATAGTTCAGCTCTTCTGAATCTCTCAAAAGGTGGCATCAAGAAAGCAGACATGGCACTTCAAGTGCATTTAGAATATGGGAGAATTCTGGGCTTCCCTGGGGGCTTCTGTGGGGGCTTCCTGGTGGAAAGGCCTCCCTGGTGACTCAGATCTTAAAGAATCTGCCTATAATGAAGGAGACTTGGGTTTGATTCCTGTGTGGGAAAGATCCCCTGGAATAGGAAATGGTAACCCACTCCAGTGTTCTTGCCTAGAGAATCCATAGACCTGGCGGGCTACAGTCCATAGGGTCACAAAGAGTCGGACACAGCTGAGTGACCAACACAGACACACAGAACTCTGGTCATCTGCTGACTTCTAGATGCTGCACTTCTCTAAGTGCAGACCAAGACTCTCTCCTTTTGGGTATTCATAGAGTCTCATCTGAGTGTTCCTTGGTTGTAAGCACATGCATTTATGCTAGCAACACTGTCAAGACAGGTCTCTTTCTGTAGCACATGTTTAATTTGGGAAACTGAAGTCAAACTCCAGGACATCAGAGTGTCATGAAATAAAGTTGCTTTAATGTTCATATTGCTAAGAGAAAATAAAAATTATTTACACTGTAAAAATGAAACCCTTTCCAAATGAGTGTATAATCTAAACCTTAACTGCTTATTAAAAAACATTTTGAACCAAGTTTCTTCCAAAGGCTTTCAGTTTCAAGTAGAACTTACCAGATTAGGTTGCTTTCTGAACCACATTCTTTCCAGTTCTAGGGTTCCAGTATTTTAAACTTTCCTATGAGACACCTCTTAATTTTGGCAAAACTGAACCATATCATGATTTGGTGTCGGGGAGGGGATAGTTTTAAATCTGTCACATAATAAGGCCAAGGCTATACCTAGGCATGGGCTTCCCTGGTAGCCAGATGGTAAAGAATCTCCCTGCAGTGCCGGAGACCTGGGTTCAATTCCTGGATTGGGAAGATCCCCTGGAGAAGGGAATGGCTACTTACCCCACTATTCTTGTCTGGAGAATTCATATTCTTGCCTGGATGGAGGAACCTGGCAGGCTACAGTCCATAGGGTCACAAAGAGTTGGACACGACTGAGAGATTTAACATGCCCCCCCTTTTTTTTCCATACCTATACATGGGCAAGATTTAATGATCTTTGAAAGAATGAACTTGTTTTGCATGAGACTTGGTCATCAACTGCAGAATTTTAAGGATCATGATTCCAGGTGGTCAGACAGTGAAGAATCTGCCTGCAATGTGGGAGACCAGCTTCGATCCCCGAGTTGGGAAGATCCCCTGGAGAAGGAAATGGCAACCCGCTCCAGTATTCTTGCCTGGAAAATCCCAGAGATGGAGGAGTCTGAAGGCTGCAGTCCATGGGGTCGCCAAGAGTCAGGCACAACTGAGTGACTTTCACACATGATCTCTGAATGTTACCATATCCTTTCTCCTCTATTTGCGGTCCATAATGGCAATAAACAAGTAACAAAATTCTCAGCTTAAGAAATGTATATCCTGAGGAGAAAATGAATCTTTATTGTTTTATGATTTAAATAGGAGAGTTGTCTTATTTATTCCAGATAAAGCATGTCATTTTGATTTTCTGCTCTGAGAATTCATTGAGACTTTCTAAAACGATAAGGTCTTAGGATGCATTTAATGCACACAAAGCAGATTCCTCCATTTTCACAAATTTTTCATCCGTAAGAGAAAAAAATAAATAAATCTGTTACAATTTTAGAGCCTAAGTATAGCTATTTTTAAAAAAACCATATGGAAATACAAATGAGCAATACAAGAAAATTTCATGCAAATGCAAAATAACTTATATAATTATTTCCTGCAAAGATTCATCTTTGAAATACGGTATTTATAAGGGTGCTTTGCTTTCAAAAACAACAATACATTGTATATAAACCAGAGAGCATGCATAGCAGCTCTGTTTAGAAAATAGCAAAGTAGCATGGAAAAGGCCTCTGTTTAGTTAGCCCACCCACCAACTAGGGGAAAAGCTAAAATAAAAAAAGGAGAATGGACTCCACGGAGTTGTTACTGTGTCAAACCTGGGATTTTATGTTCTAAACAGTGCTCGCCAAGTGGGGTCTTAGAGTCATTACTCAATACAGTTACTCAGTTAGGGACCTCATTTGAAAATTCAATCCCATGTAACTTTCCTTGTTTTGTGTTTTGTTTATAAGATGTGGTTCTTCCCCCACCCCACCCCTGTCATAATGGGACAAACCAGAGAAACAGTAACAAAAATCATCCGTGACTTTTGCACTCCATTTTATAACTTTTATCTTTTTTTGTTTGATCCTGACTACAACCTTCAGTGAAGAAGAGAAGTGAGGAAATTTTGGCCCCAAATATCACTGCCAAGAACAAGCTCCCACAGCTTATTTGTGACAGAGTCTGGGTGACAATAGTGGTAAAGAACCCGCCTGCCAATGCAAGAGACTCGGGAGATGCCAGTTTGATCCCTGGGTCGGGAAGGTTCCCTGGAGTAGGAAATGGCAACCCACTCCAGTATTCTCTCCTAGAAAACCCCATGGACAGAGGAGCCTGGCAGGCTACAGTCCATGGGGTTGCAAAGAACTGGACATGACTGAGCACCCACACAGCTGAATGATGAGCTATATTTTCTGCCTCTCAGGTTCCCACTTTTTCTATCAGATGGCAATAGATATATAAGGTTTTCACTTGTTGATGCAGTGGAAATTGTACATATCCAATTAAATGACCTTGAGAAGTATATCCATTGCCTCTTGGAAGCTGGGATGCAGAGACGATCCCTCCCCTTGATCTTGAGTCTCCCAGATTTCTGTCTCCCTGCCAGATAGCATGTGGGTGTCCTCAAACAGAATGCTTGTAAAACCAAACTCATTGTTCCCCTCCTGGCAGCCTATTTCCAGTGGCTCGTGCATGTGGGCCTGGCAGGTCAAGTCTGCCCTTGCCCAGCAGAGAGCCTCTTGCAGACGGCTCAGTGCAGCCCACGTTGCTGACCGACCGGCAGAGCTCTGCTAACTGCCTGCCAGCCGCCAGCGCGCACCCAGCTTGCCCTCTGCTCTGCTTCACTGGTGTGCTGTCCCCCTCAGTTTACTTTAAATGCCAGCCCTTAGATGCTTCTTTAAAAAAATTTTTAAATTCAAAAATGTTTTAAACTTTTTAATTGAATTTAGTTTGTTTACAATCTTGTGTGAATTTCAGGTGTACAGAAAATATTTATGTGTGCATGCTCAGTGTTTTAGTCGTGACTACTCCCTGGGACCCCGTGGACTGTAGCCCCGCCAGGCTCCTCTGTTCATGGGATTCTCCAGGCAAGAATACTGGAGTGGGTTGCCATTCCCCCACACCACCTTCCAGGAGATCTTCCTGACCCAGGGGTCAAACCCATGGCTCCTGCATTGCAGGTGGATTTATTACCCACTGAGCCACCTGGGAAACCTGCAAATAAAATGTGGTTTTATTCATCCCGTAGTTCAAACCTCCAGTTTTCCTGATCCAGACTCTACTCCTGAGGAGCATTTAAGTATTGATATAACATGCCACTGCACTTTGTGGCATGGAGGTGAACACAGGTTTCGGTGATTACAGGAAATAATCTCACCTTTCTCAGAGCTAATAAATGCACATGGTCTGAATTTAGAGGAAGTAGGAAACATTTCCTTAATCTTCCCATGGGATCTCTTTTAGGCCCACATGAAGGCTTCTCCCTATTGACACCTAGAAGTTCCCGCACTTGGTCTCCTTCCTTCCTTCCTTTCCCTCCCTTGTCACACTAGCCTTCCACCCTCATCCCATGCCTTGCTTTGCTGGAAGATGCCAGAAGCCAGAGAGCCATCTTTATCCTCTATGGTCAAAGCCAACGAAATGTTTCTGCTCTGTACTCTTACCATTTTATGAATGAAGCGCCTGCACACACGTCTCCTTTGCTCTTAGTATTCACCACAGAGGGCACAGCTTGGTTCTGCATCACTATGCTAAAATGTTTATCCAACCCAAACCTTCTCTGTCAAATCCAGACTCATCTATTCCAATTTATCCTCAAACATCACCACCTGAACACTGCATCAGTTGGGATCCAACCAGAGAAGCAGAACCAGAAGGAGTCAGACACTAAGAAGCCTATTGCACAGAGTTGGCTTAAAGACTTCCCTGGTGCTCCATTCAGTGGTTAAGACTGTGCTGCCACGCAAGTTTCGGTCCTTGGTTGGGGAACTAAGACCCTATTTGCTACGTGGTGCGGCCAAAAGATTAACATAAAATGAATATGAGGAGGAAAGCTTTAAAGGGAAAAAAACCATAAGAGTTGGTTTACAGGATCGTGGGGACTGGCTAGGGAAGTCTTTAACACACAGAATGGACTGTCAGGAAGGGCAGGCTGTGACTCTCTTCTATGGGCTGAAGTTGAAGGACAGATTTCTTCATAAAGGAGATTTCAGCTCTGTTCTTCTTTTTGAAATAATTTTTATTTATTTTATGTACTTATGGCTGCCCTATGTCTTCATTGTTTTGCGTGGGCTCTCTCTAGTTGCAGGAAGCAGGGGCCATTCGTCTTGGTGGTGCATGGGCCTTCTCTTGTTCAGGAGAACAGGCTCTAGGCGTGCGGGTTTGGGCCTCAGTAGTCGCAGCACGTGAGCTCGGTCTCGGTGGTTGCAGCTGGAGGACTCGAAAGTGCATGCTTAGTGGTTTGGTGCATGGGTTTGGTTGCTCTGTGGCATGCAGAATCTTCCTGCACCAGGGATCAAACCCATGTCCCCTGCATGGGCAGGTAGATTCTTATCCACTGGGTCACCAGTGAAGTCCTTGACTCTGTTCTTAAGGACTTTCAACTGATGGAATTCACGCCCACCTAGAACAACCTTTCTTATTAAAGCCTATCAGTCATAGGCTTGACTCACATCTACCAAATACCCTCACAACTACCCTTAGACACATGTTTGCTAGAATAACTGGGGGCTACAGCCTAGCCAAGTTTACACTAAGAGACCATCACAAGCATCTAATCAGAATTAGCATGTCTGTACGGAGCTCCAGTTCTGCCTTCCCCCTGCTGCTCTCTACACACTAGCTGCCCCTGCCATGGGAACTCCACCCTTCAGCTGTTCAGGACACACACTCCATGCGGTAGGTTAAATATTGGCATCCCAACTATGCCCATGTACTCATCCCCAGAACCTTTTATGGCAAAAGGGACTTTGTAGATGGGACTAAATTAAGAATCTTGAGATGGGGAGATTATTCTGGGTTTCCAGGGTGACCGATGCAATTACAACAGGCCTTGCAAGAGCGGCCCGGGGGAGTCGGAGGAGGAGCAAAGGAGGAGGAGAAGGAGGCAACATGCTTATGGGAGCAAGCATCGAAGTGACAGGCTTTAAAGAAACAGAGAGGGGCCACAGGCAGGTTTCAGCAGCTGGAAAAGTCAAGGGACAGATCCCCCCTCAGCCTCCAGAAGAACCAGCTTCAGCAACACCTCGTGCATGCTAACTCGCTTCGGTCATGTCCGACTCTGCGACCCCATGGACTGGAGCCTGCTAGGCTCCTCTGCTCATGGGGATTCTCCAGGCAAGAAGCCTGGAGTGGGTCGCGATACCCTCCTCCAGGGGATCTTCTTGACCCACAGATCCAACCTGCATCTCCTGTGTCTTCTGCACTGAAGATGGGTTCTTAACCCCTGAGCCACTGGGAAAGCCCCCAGCAACACCTTAACTTTAGCCCAATAAACTGATTTCAGACTTCTGACCTCCAGGATGATCAGATAAGTTTATGTTGTTTGAAGTTTATGGTGCTTTGAAGTAGGATTAATAAAGAACTAAAGTACTGCGACTTCCCTGGTGGTTCAGTGGTTAGGGCTCTGTGCTTCCAATGCAGGGGGCATAGGATCCCACATGATACTTGGCAAAAAAAAAAAAAAAAAAGAAAAATTTTAATAAAGAAACAAAACCCAAAAAACTCTATGCTTGTGGTGATACTTACACAATTCTGGAAATATACAAAAATATCACTGAACTGCATAAGTAAGGCAAATGAATTGTGTAGTATATAAATCATAACTCAATAAAATATTTTTTGATTATGAAAAAAAGAACTAATGTACCCATGTCCAATCTGAGGTGACATCTTGTTAGCTTTAGTTTCAATATGTCCAGAATGGAATCACTTTTCAACACATCCCCAGCTACCACCCACTTCTAGCCTTCATCGTCTCTGCTCTGCGTAATGTCAAAAGACTGCTAACCATTCTGGGCGACTGTTCTCCATTCTCCTGCTCTGCCTCGGCCCCTAGGCAGCCACTGCTGACTGATACAGCACGTTCATGAGAATCAGAAAAAGGTGGCCCTTTCTTCAGGCAGACGCAATCTCACGCCCGGGTTGACGGTGCGGCCCAGAGAGTTGAGGCTGGACGTCCTCACACAGAACGCAGCCTCAGCAGCCTTGCCTACACCTTTTCAGCAGCGGTCCACGTGGCCCTGCCAAAGCAAAGTCAGCTCCTTCCACCACTCTGCTCAAAACCCTCACAAGTCTCTCCACTGACTCAGTCCTCCCAAGGAGCTGTAAGCCTTCTGTCATCCGGCCAGTTACCTCTCAGATCTCCTCTCTTACCAGCCACCTTCTCACTCACTGTTTTTCCCCCAGAACAGCCTTCTTGCTATTCGCCAAATATCCCAGACCCATTTTCACCTCAGGGTCTTTACTCATACTGTTTGTTTCCTCAAGCTGCGAAGGTTCGTCTCCAATATCCGAGTGACTGGCTCGCTCATCTCCCTCAAGTGTCCAGTTAAATGTCCCTTTCTTAGTGACATCCACCCTGACTATCCTGTTCAAATGTGTAACCCACACTTGTACCCCTCCCTTCCTAACCCCTGTATCCTGGCTCATTTTTCTCTTTGGCATTTATCACCATTTAAGTCTATGTATAATGACTTCATTATTGTGTTTACTCTAAGTGTCTAAGAGGGTAGAGGTTTTGTCTGCTGTGTTCACCCCTGTATCCTTAAATAATACCTGGCATCAAGTGGGCACACAATGAAGATCTGAGTGAATGAATAAAAGCATCCTTTCTCTTCTAGTTAAGGCTCTCACAGAAGCAGATTCTAACCAACAATGCAGAGACAAGTAGTTAACTTGGAAGGAGGTCCCAGTACACAGTGCTAGCGGCATGGGGAAGTAAGAGAGAGGAAGGAAAGAAGCCAGTGAGGGGTATGTTTTCTTTCTTATTTCTTTTTTTTCTGTTTACGTCTTTGGGTTCCTCCAGTCTTAGCTGCAGCATGCGAGATCTTCGTCGCATCGTGCCGTGCACAGACTTTCTAGCTGTGGTTCATGGGCTCAGTCACCCTGAGGCATGTGGGATCATACTTCCCCAACCAGGGATTGCATCCATGTCCCCTTTTCATTGCAAGGCAGATTCTTAACCACTGGACCATCAGGGAACTCCTAAGGGTATGTTTTCAAACTCTCTAGTTATACTGCGGGTAACTGGAGTTTTAGCTCCTTGGGGACACCTGGGACTTGGTGAAGACCATCTACTTCTGTAAGGGAAGAAAGATTTTTTTCTCTACCCTTTTCCATTTTGTAGTTGGGCCTGAGAACTAAACTGACCAATGACAGATGAACAGGAGAAAAGCATACAAGTTTCCTTTAAGGTTACTATTTTTACATGACGCATGAGCCTTCAAAGAAGTCAGTAGGCCTAAACACTTGTGCTACCATTTTAACAATGAATGATCAATATTGGAGAGGTGATGAGACAAAGGCAAAGGGGATTTGGGCTGGGGGCGGGGCAACTGTGGGAAAATGACTAGGGAATATACAGGGGAAAATAATGAAAGACAAGGGCTGCTCAGTAGGTTTGTTTGCCCTGTTTCATCTTGGCATCAATTCCCTGTTTCTGGTGATAAGAATGTTCTCTTCTTCCTGTTTCAAGGAGTGCACCTTTCCCCTGGGAAATTTACGTCCTGCTTTTAGGTAGAAAGGGAAGGTCAGAGAACACATTGTATATCTACTCTTTTGAACATCGCCCCTTCTGCTCAAAATCATCAATGTCAGAGTGGCATACTATTTGGGGTGTCATGTTCACCTCAAGGTGATCCCACCTAGGAGGCTAGGGAGCTGGTGTCTTTATCCACCAAGGTTTAGAAGGGGCATTCATTCTCTGTCACTTCCCTTCTGCCACATGTACAGGGCAAAGTAGATTCCATCCTCAGAAATCCTCAGAGATCATTGCTGAAGTCAAACTTGTTGGCATGAAAACAGTGATGCCTAAAGGCACATGAATGGGCTTCAACAGCATCTGCTTAGCTTCTCCTGTAAGAGAGAAGATGAACCTTTCCCAGTCAAACAAGTAAAGCTATAAATATGGAAACTTAATGTAACTTAAGCTACAGATATGGTAACTGCTTATAACACTATCTTCAGTTCTTGCAGGACCCATCTTATCTGTCATCCCTGGTTGAGGCATGGAGATGGGGCAGGGAAGGTCGTCAAGGGAGACGAGGGTACTTTGTGGTTATCCTATGATGCTCAAGCATAGAAGGACTTTTTCTGCAGGAACTGAAGGAGAAGACTGAATCAGGATATAGAAGAAGAGATAAAGTGAACACCTTGAATTGCTGTGCTGGTTGTTTACAGCCAGCATCCTGACTGGTCCGTGCCCCTGCTCCATGCGTTGTTCAATATTGTGAGTATTACCCTCTAGAAGGACCCTACACACAAAACCAGAGCCAAGACCTCAAAAGGTGCCAAAACAATGAGGCAGTCTGCAGCAGACATGGGGACCTGGAAGGCACCAAAGAAGAGGGAGTCATGGGTTGAGTGGATGAGTGAGTGGGTGGTCTGAGTAAATGGCCAAGATGAGAACCATTCTCTTTGAATGTTCTCATGTCTTTCTACAGCATGATGCATTGATAGGTCAGGTGGTTTAAGGGACTTGAGGGAGGGTCTATAAATCAGACATCCCGAAGACAGGACTGCCCCATCGTGAAGTCTTTTCAATATTTCAATCTACTAGAGAGTCAAGTACATCCAGAAGCCACAAAGAGAAGACTTCCCAAGTCAGCAAAGAGTTGTGGATACCTCAGGGTACACCCCTTCTCCTGACCCACCAAGAAGCATCTCTTTACTGTGAAAAGTGAGGGTCAGAGCATCACTCTGCCCAATCCTACTAGACTGCCTTGAGGTCTGATGCTATTTTTCCTCTAAGCCAGTCCTCATCTTTCTTAGGTGCCTGGCTGAAAGCATGAACCAGTTTGGATGATAATGATGAGAGTCAATGCTTCGGTGATGGAATAAAGAGAAAAGAAGCAAAAAAGAAGCAAGTGAGTGATGAAAAACAGATCATTTGGGTCCCTCAATAAGACATCTACCGTGATAGTGAGAATTAGGAAGCTGAAGGCAGAAATAATGAAGTCCAGGATAAGGGGTGTCACGAGGCTTTCCTTCTTGCTCCAGATAAGTTAAAACAGCTTCCAATGGTACAACACATCACTTTGAATTCTCATCAGAGTAGGGAAACCACCGTTTCAGGATTAGCATTCCAAAGGGAGCCTGAGCCACTGTAGCCTCAAAACCATGACGACGTTTAAAGTCCAAAGATGATTCTAGCAGCTGTTCTCCCCAAATGGTTCCAGCACGATGAGGTTATAATGTGGAAAAGCTAGACCTGAAAAACTGAATATATATTCTCTTTAGAATAAAAGGAAATGACTACAAGCCCGGTCATAAATGTGGCAGCTTACTAGAAAGGCAGGTTTAAAGAATAAGGAAACTCATGTTTGACATGAAATTGAAAACAGGTGCCAGGCCTCTTTCTTGGAGTCAGAGAATGTCAGAACTGGAGGAGACCCCGGGGTAACTCCTTCATTTCCCATATTTGATGGATCAGGAAACCCAGATCACCAGGAATGGAGTAACTTGCTCAGTGCCACTCACAGTGAATGTCAGATTTATCTCTCTCAAACCTTAGTCTGCATTTTAGGCGTTTTAATACCTCCGGCACAAAATTAATGAACAAAACCTCTGCTTTTTTTTTGTTTTAAATAAGATCTATTGTAATTTTGAATCCTAAATAATCACACTGATTTGAACTCCTTGTTTCCACAAGCAGCAAGAGGGAGGGTGAGATCATGTCTAAGACCCATGCTCTTTATATGCTCTGTGATGACCTAGAGGGCTGGGCTAGGAAGGGGGACTCAAGAGAGAGGGGGTATATGTATACATATAGCTGATGCACTTTGTTGTGCAACATAAACTAATACAGCATTATAAAGCAATGACAACCCCTCTCGTATTCTTGCCAGGAAAATTCCATGGACAGAGGAACCTGGCGGGCTACAGTCCATAGGGTTGCAAAATGTCAGCCACGACTCAGCACATTCTCCATTAATGGGCTTCCCAAGTGGTACTAGTGGTAAAGAACCCACCTGCCCATGCAGGTAGATGTAAGAGATGCAGGCTCCATCCCTGAGCAGGGAATATCCCCTGGAGGGAGGCACGGCAACTCACTCCAATATTCTCGCCTGGAGAATCCCATGGACAGAGGAGCCTGGCAGGCTGCAGTCCATAGAGTCGCACAGAATCAGACACAACTGAAGTGACTTAGCATGCACACATGCGCTCCAACAATAAAATTAAAAAAAACTATGCTCTTGAGCTGACAGCAACTCTTTCATTCAGTCAGTCAGTCAATCAGCTGGTCATTCAATCAACAGATATTATTTGAGTGTCTACTGTGTGCCAAACATTTTCCAGAAACAATAAGGCTCTTCTCCTTTCTTTTCTCTCTTTCTAGGAGAGAGCCAGTTCCTCTCCAGGCAGTTGCCCATATGGTGATCAGTTTTCACTTGTGTAACTTACAAGGTAGAAATGACTTCATTTCCACTCCCTGGCTCAGGCCTGGCTCTCTCATTTTGCGCCCTGGCTCTCTGAAGAATTAAAATCAAACTATTTGATTCTCAGTAGACCAACTTTTCGTTGGTTCAAAGGACTGTCCTTGTCCTGGGCTCATGTGAAGCACTGATGCCCCTGTTTTTGTCCACAGGAAATACCTGACTAATTTTTCAGCTGATTCTGAACATACTAAGTCCATTTCCCTGATCTGAGTCACCAAACTCTATCAGCATATTTAGTGGGGTTATTTTCCCACTTCAGATTCTGTCCTGATTTCCTTCCTAACTTTACCAAGAAATCTTTACCATTAAGGTTTAGTTCTAGTAGACATCTAATTCTACTATATAATATCATCTTATTTCCACTGCAATAATAATAATAAATAGAACAACAGCAACAATGACTAGGAGTAATTCAGCAACTCCTATATGTTAGACACTGTGCTAACACATTATTATTACTATTATCATCATTATTATTTTTATTAATCCATTCAATCATCACAACAGCTCTTGAAGCAGACATTACTGTTATCTGCATTTTGCAAATAAGGAAATTTCTGCCCATAGAGTAACACTATCTGTTTACTGTATCAGTTTTTTAGTGCCCTCTAGTAGCATCTGCTTTTTAATATGCTATCTAGGTTGGTCATCACTTTCCTTCCAAGGAGTAAGTGTTTTTTAATTTAAAGGCTGCAGTCACCATCTGCAGTGATTTTGGAGCTCCCAAAAATAAAGTCTGACACTGTTTCCACTGTCTCCCTATCTATTTCCCATGGAGTGATGGGACAAGATGCCATGATCTTAGTTTTCTGAATGTTATTACTTTGCCAACAAAGGTCCGCCTGGCCAAGGCTATGGTTTTTCCAGTGGTCATGTATGGATGTGAGAGTTGGACTGTGAAGAAAGCTGAGTGCCTAAGAATTGATGCTTTTGAACTATGGTGTTGGAGAAGACTCTTGAGAGTCCCTTGGACTGCAAGGAGATCCAACTGGTTCATCCTAGAGGAGATCAGTCCTGGGTGTTCATTGGAAGGACTGATGCTGAAGCTGAAACTCCAATACTTTGGCCACCTCATGTGAAGAGTTGACTCATTGGAAAAAGCCCTGATGCTGGGAGTGGTTGGGAGCAGGAGGAGAAAGGGACGACAGAGAATGAGATGGTTGGATGGCATCACCGACTCGATGGGCATGAGTCTGAGTAAACTCCGGGAGTTGGTGATGGGCAGGGAGGCCTGGCGTGCTGCGATTCATGGGGTCGCAAAGAGTCAGATATGACTGAGCAACTGAACTGAACTGAGTAGCATCTAACAGTTCAAACCAACAAAATTCAAACCAAATTTAACGATCTTTTCCTACCCACCCCCCCAACCACCAGATAGTCTTCTCCTTCACATGTGTAATTTCATATTAAAAACAGATGGCATTTTTTTTTTTAAGAGGTCTCATTATTGTCTATTGAGCTTCCAACAGGCTCAAGTTTGTATACTTACACTGTAGGAAATCCACTTTCTCACTGTATCTACAATCAGGAATATTTAGAATACATTTAACTTTAAATTTAGTGAGCAAAGTAGAATATGAAAACCATTTTTCTAATATTAAAATTTGCCATTAAAAGTCAAGCTTAAGCCAGTTTATCCACATTATGACATTTGAGCATGAGTTTATTGACATTATGAGCATGTCAATTATCAATAAATCCTAGAAAAATGACTGACCTGTTGGGTCCAGAGCATTCTAATCTCCTCTCTCCACACCCACATAGAGTCAGTCCACATGAAATCTTCAGGGACTTACAAATGGACCACTGCAATAGATATCTTTTCTGGGTGAGAAAAGAAGTCACATATTTAAAATTAAACTGGAAATCAGATTCACATCTATCTGATTTAGGAGACTTTTTCTCTGTGCTTTCTACCTTTCCCAGTTTTGAAACTAATGACTTTCATACCTTAAGCTGCTATTCCAAATGCCAAATGGGAATCAGAGGAGAAAACCAAGGAGGAAGAGTGGGGAGCAAGTTGCCTGAGCATGTGCCTAACTTAGATTTTGTGTTAAGGATGGTGGAGCTCAACAGCATCATGTGGCACCCTGGATGGGAGGGGACTTAGGGGAGAAGGGATACATGTAAATATATGGCTGAATTGCTTTAGTGTCTACCTGAAACTATCACAACATTGGTAATTGGCTATACTCCAATATAAAATAAAAAGTTAAAACAAAAACAAGGATGGAGGAGCTCAAGAATGCTTTTTTCCAGAATGCTGTACTGGAAGATAATGCACCTGGCATATTTAGTGAGAGTGAATGAGTGAATGAACATCAATAATGAAGCGTGCTTTTGCCTGGAGTCTTTTCATGCATCAATTATTATGATTCAATGTGGAGATAGGTTAGCATTTTTAAGATTCCACATATAAGTGATAATAAGTGATAGCATAAGATATTTGCCTTTCTCTGGACTTCATCTTAGCAAACAATACAACAGGAACCTGAACTTCAGAAGTTTCTGAAAATGCCGCATTTCAAGTTGTTACTATTGTTTAGTCACTAAATTATGTCCAACTTTTTTGTGACCCTATGGACTGCAGCTCACCAGGCTCTTCTGCCCATGGGATTTCCCAGGCAAGAATACCAGAGTGGATTGCCATTTCCTTCTCCTGGGTACCTTCCCAACCCAGGGATCGAAACCATGTTGCCTGCTTGTCAGGCATATTCTTTATCACTGAGCCACCTGGGAAGCCTCTGAGTAATTCAATACGTACTTTTGAATACATTATATTAATGGGTAAATAAATAAATATATGCAGTTCCTTGTTCTTTAATATAACTAATGTAAATTTCCGTATTTTTTCACTCCATCCTCATATGCACATTACAAACTCACTTTTAAATAAAAGGCATCTTTTAAAGCAAATAACTCAAAGTAATGAATCCCAACATTTTCCTTACATTTCATTGCATTTATTCTTAAGAACTCTTCATACTAAAGGCTTCTATTCTACCAAATTTTAGTTGTTAAAGGACAAGGCTTTAATTTCATCTGTTTAAGGAGTTGGACAACTGTGAGTCAGGATCAATGCTTGCATGATTAAGAGCTTCCAAGTTTGGTATGAGTGCTTTGTAGAGCCTAGAGATGTATTAATAAACTAATGATGAAACAGAACATTTCTTTTTAAAATATTTGTATGTTTATTTGGCTGCGTCAGGTCTTAGTTATGGCGTGTGGGTTCTTCGATCTTCATTGCAGCCTGCAGGATCTTTTAGTTGCAGCATACAAACTCTTGGTTATGGCACGTGGGTCTAATTTCCTGCCCAGAGATCGAACACAGACTCCCTGCATTGGGAGCAAGGAGTCTTAGCCACTGGACTGCCAGGGAAGCACCCAGAACATTTAAATGATTGCCAACAATGCAGTTCAGTATGCTCCCCTGAGTATAGAATGAGGGCCTCGTTGTCCTCGGTTAGACCACCTCCTGAATTGCCTCAGTTTCCTGGGATGCACACCCCATGAGGGCCGTCACCCTTTTAGACCTGGCTGTGAGCAGTAAACGAAGAAATTAACTAACTCATTCAAATGATACAAAATGATAAAACTTAAGTTAGCCCTTCTAAGGCTACGAGTTAGCTTGGCACTAACACAGGGCCCAGAGCTGTGGGTCTGTGCTCTGTGTGGGTAGAAAACCAGCCTTAAATCACCTTTATGACTCTTTATAACCCAGAACTCAGAAGATCTGGGACCAGAACTTGCTATTTTCCTTGACGTGGTTCCTTTTCTAAAAAGCATGGAGAAAGGGGCTGGGCAATGTGCCTGAATACATTATTTTACCACTGCTTAGTTCCTTCTTCTCTCACTAGAAACAAGGACACTTTCTTTTTTAACTAGAACTGAACTTCTTCCTTCTCTTCCTTGTAGTGTGGAAAGGAACATGCAGAGATGCTCCTTATGAAGGCAGGTGCATGAAGAGATGGGGGCTGGGGATGCATGTTTCTCTTAAAAGTCCATAGAAAGCTGTTCCTCACACATAGAGCAGTTGCTCTTATGAAGGACAAAAACACATTGCTCCTTTCTTTAGATCTGAATGGAGTTAGTTAAGCTTTCAGCCTAAGTGTGAACAAGGAAAAAGAAAGAAGGGCATATCCTTGTTAAGCAACTCTAAGTGAAAGAGATGGAGAAGGACCGTGACATCAGTTACAAAATGTTTAGGACTCATTTATGAGAGGATGTGGTTTTCATTAAGTTCAGGACTGTCATCAAAAAGGAACTTAACCAAAGGAATAATTTTACAGCAAACTCAATGTGCAACTTCTCGGCATCTGGGAAAATCATAGCAACATCCTCACTTCCTTTCAATGCCCAGAAATGAGTATGCAAACTATTAGCATTCATCAGTCATTTCTAACAACGTAATTTCTCTAGTGCCTTGTGTGTCTGTTCTGAAAGATGAAAAGAGAGGGCCAAGACTCCAAATATCAAATCTTTAAGCTAAACTAACATAACATTGTGAATCACTATACTCCAATAAAAAAATAACATTTTTTTAAAAACCTTCTGAAGTTTAGATTTTTTTTTTGCATCATTTGCAAAGATAAGCCACTGTAAAATACAACCACCATCAGTAACACTTGCCCTAAAGAACCTACTGACATTCTAACTTACGTGTAAAAGTTCCCAAGAGATAAGATGAACCATCAGGGAAATACATATTATGATGGTTCAGAGCCTTAATGATGGAGTCAGATAGACTTGGCTTCCCGTTCTACTCTGCCACTTAGAGGACCCTGAGTCATGTGACTTGTTGGAGTCTAGATGCTTTTATCTAATAAAAAGACTAATATAGCACCTCTCTTTTAGTTTGTCGTAAGGATTCAACTAGAGTGTTGGAGCAGACTGGTTAGCATATGGTAAACACTCAATAAATCCTCACTCAATCATTAGTGGGCTTCCCAGGTGGCACTAGTGGTAAAGAACCCATCTGCCAATGCAGGAGACAGAAGAGATGCAAGTTCGATCTCTGGGTTGGGAAGATCTCCTGGAGGAGGGCATGGCAACCCACTCTAGTTTTCTTGCCTGGAGAATTCCCATGGACAGAGGAGCCTGATGGGCCGCAGTCCATAGGGCCACAAAGACTCAGACATGACTGAAGTGACTTAACACACATATACAATTGTTAGTAATAGTGATTTGGCCAAAAGGTTCGTTTGGGTTTTTCCATTAGATGGTATAGAAAAACCTGAACAAACTCTTTGTCCAACACAATAATATGTTTTTCAATCTCCCATGCAGTGATTGAGGTTAGTAAAGAAGAAAAAGATTCTTAAGAAAATAATAGATAGAAGCTGAAAATCTCTTAAGAGGGACTCCTATGGCATACTGATGGTTTTCAAATAAAAATTGCCACCTGTTGATGCCATGGTGTCAACATGGCATGAGATGATCATTGGGGACAAAAAGAAAAAAAGTCAGAAGAATTAAATCTTCATCCACATCAGGGAAAACATCCCTGGAGGGAGCTTAACAAGATAATAAAGACAAGACACAGGGTAAAAAGATGCAAAAGTCTGAAATTCATGTCTGAGAGAGACCTGTCACATGGAACAGTGACAAATATTGGTTAATGGCAAGAGGAGGAGTCCAAAGAAATAATAAACTTTCCAGCCATGACTGATGACAGTGTTACACCAGAAAGTTTATAAGGCAACAAATGAGTACATAGCTGTAAATCACTTCACATCAACACAAGTCCCAATAACTTGTGGAAGTCTTTCGGAAGTGTACTATTGTAGCAATTTAGTTCTAAGGATTTCTGGAAGACTTGAAGCATACGGTATGCAAGAATGCTAACACCCTGTTCAAAGAATTGAACCTATCGTGTATCAAAATTTTATCACCCTCAATTTTCTGTCACCAGTCATTATATTCTAAATTAATGCTCATGTTGAAATTGATATCTTGATTACTCAAAACATACTAAGTGGTACAGAATTTAAATATGCAAATAAAAATCACCCAGTCTAGAACAAGTTCAAAACAAATGTATTTTCCTCCACAAACTAAGGATAAGATAGCATTCAAGTTGATCACATCCTCACTAATTTGATCAGTGTGTGAGGTTAAATAAATTATCTGGCTTGTCACTTGCCTTTTTTGGCCATAATCTAGCTATGCATTGGAAAAATATAACCAGGTCAGAAAAAGAGAAGGGTGACAGGCCCAGCAGAGGTGGAACTGGGGCCAGTTGGGGGTATAAACTGAAGAGAGGAGATAATGAAATCAAGAATCCTGAGTTCTACTTTACTCAATCTTCTGTGATAATCTATATGAGAAAAGAAGCTGAAAAAGCATCGATATATGAATATATATATGAATATGCATGCAATGCAGGAGACACAGTTTCAATCATTGGGTCGGGAAGATCCCCTGAAGGAGGAAATGGCAACAAACTCCAGTATTCTTGCCTGGAAAATTTCATGAACACAGCAGTCTGGCAGGCTAAGTCCATGAAGCCACAAAGAGTCCTACATGACTGAGCATGCACACATGCGCACTCACATATGTATAACTGAATAAATCTGCTGTACACCTAAAACTAACACAACACTGTGACTCAACTATAATCCAATAAAATTTTTGAAAAGTTTTTTTTTTTTTTAATAAGGGGAAAAAAAATAATCCTAAGTTCTAACATCATATGTCACGTTAACCTACATGGCTTCTAAGGTCACTTTGCCTTTTGGAACCAAGACTTTCTGATACACCAAACCAGGAGGTCAGACTAATAATTTCTCAGGTTCCTGCCAACCCTACCATGCTGTGATTTCAGCTGTTCCCCTTGTCACCCATATCATTCTTTCTGCTGCATCTCTCATCATCTTCAGGTCTGTGTGGACACAAGCTACAGATAAGTGTTGGGTTGAGAAAGAGGCATGAAGCATTTGGAAGAATGGAGAACAAAGTAACAGCCTATATTGCAAAGGAAAAGCCACTTTGTTAAATATTCACCCCTTAGAAGTTGCACTGACTCTTTTATCATACATGCAATTCTTTGATATCCAGTAATGTGATAAATAGCTGCCAATACAAGTGCTTGAAATGCTAACAGACCCTTGCATACTCCCATATCTGATGACCTTCACAGTAGATATAACTAAGGTGGTCAAAACTCCTGAATTCCTGTATTTGCAACATGCCACAGACTTCATGGGCTTCCAAGGTGACGCTGTTGGTAAAGAACCCACCTGCCAATGCAGGAGACGTAAGAGATGCTGGTTTGATCCCTTAGTTGGGAAGATCCCCTGGAGGAGAGCATGGCAACACACTCCAGTACTCTTGCCTGGAGAATCCCCATGGACAGAGGAGCCTGGTGGGATACAGTCCATAGGGTTGCAAAGAGTTGGGCATGACTTAAGCAACTTAGCACACAAGCATGCATGGGCCTTCATACATTCTCTTAAATTGTATTCCTGCTAAAAGTGACATATTACTTGTGTTGAGCCTCAGATCACAAATTAAGTACTCTTAATTAAGTATACCATCACTCATTCAATCTCACTCTGACATATTTTGTCTTGGTTGGAGCAGTTAAAGTAAATAATTTTACAAATTATTTTCATTCAAAAACAGGGCGTAAGGTGAATAGATTTGCATCATGGTTTCAACTCACGAGTGGATTGACATTCTGCTGCAACGTATCTTTACTACTTGCGGGCTGAGACTAGTCACTTTCTCAAGCTTCTCCATATTTTCTCAGCATCCACTTATAGGACAAACTCTTGGTTTTCTCTTCTGGGCCTTTTATTTTCATAAAGACAATAAGTTCTTACTATCTATTAACAAAGAAAATTTTTAAACCTAATTGGGATATATTCAAAAGCCCTAAGTCATCCAACTTTGTGAGCTCACTTTTTCTATAATGTGAAAATAACCTCAGCCCCTATCACATATTATATGTAATTACTACAGGAAGTCCAGCACCCTTAATGAAGTAGGAAGCAATATGATTATAAACCTTTATTTGTGTTACATATACCAATACCATCCATGATACTTGCTCACTCACAAACTGAGTGACCTACAGCTGACACAAATCTCACAGTTCTGCAGTTCATTCATAAGTTTTTCCATTTTTTTGACTCACCAAACACATGCATTTTAGCTTGCATTTCATTTAAACTCAATCCTCAAAACCTTATGAGGTAGGTGTTATTATGACCCCCCAAGATGGGGTCCAGAAAGGTTCAATAACCAATTCAAGGTCACTTGTCACTGGTAACAGAGCCAAGACTTGACTTCAGCTTTACCCCCAAAGCCTCCTTGAAATACACTCTTTAGCAAAATTGGAGATGGCTACATGGGAGGCACCTCATGACGCACTTTCAAATCACTGGTATCGCAAAATTATGTTCACAAATGCCTCAACATGCTGGTCATGACTCCATGTCAGAAATGATGCTGCAGGTAGTGACAAGGATGCAGCTGGACCTGGAAACAATTACATATGAAAAAGTCACCTATAAGTATAAACCCAAAGAATATCTATGTCTATTAAGTAAGTGCAGAATTACTTATATTTATTCCTTTATAGACTAAACTATGACTGGACTTTCTTGCAAATTATGAATATTAAAATTGGCTTTTAAGTTTTTGCTTTCCACTGTTTTTTTGACTATCATAAAGATCATCACACTGAAAAACTATTTAATCTTCGGCCTCTACCTACCTGCCAACTGTTAACACATTTCATTTGACTGTGGATCCAGTATTCTTGCCTGGAGAATTCCAGGGACAGAGGAGCCTGGCGGTCTATAGTCCATAGCATCACTGAGCGACTGACACACACTTGAATAAAATGTCCACCGTCTCATGCTAGCTTCGACTTTGGTAAAGACATAAACACCATTATTTTTTTTTTCCATTTATTTTTATTAGTTGGAGGCTAATTACTTTACAACATTGCAGTGGTTTTTGTCATACATTGAAATGAATTAGCCATGGATTTACATGTATTCCCTATCCTGGTCCCCCCTCCCACCTCCCTCTCCACCCCATCCCTCTGGGTCTTCCCAGTGCACCAGGCCTGAGCACTTGTCTCATGCATCCAACCTGGGCTGGTGATCTGTTTCACCCTAGATATACATGTTTCAATGCTATTCTCTTGAAACATCCCACCCTCGCCTTCTCCCCCAGAGTCCACAAGTCTGTTCTATACATCTGAGTCTCTTTTTCTTTTTTTGCATATAGGGTTATCGTTACCATCTTTCTAAATTCCATATATATGTGTTAGTATACTGTAATGGTCTTTATCTTTCTGGCTTACTTCACTCTGTATAATGGGCTCCAGTTTCATCCATCTCATTAGAACTGATTCAAATGAATTCTTTTTAATGGCTGAATAATATTCCATGGTGTATATGTACCACAGCTTCCTCATCCATTCGTCTGCTGATGGGCATCTAGGTTGCTTCCATGTCCTGGCTATTATAAACAGTGCTGCGATGAACATTGGGGTGCACGTGTCTCTTTCGGATCTGGTTTCCTCAGTGTGTATGCCTAGAAGTGGTATTGCTGGGTCATATGGCAGTTCTATTTCCAGCTTTTTAAGAAATCTCCACACTGTTTTCCATAGTGGCTGTACTAATTTGCATTCCCACCAACAGTGTAAGAGGGTTCCCTTTTCTCCACACCCTCTCCAGCATTTATTGCTTGTAGACTTTTGGATAGCAGCCATCCTGACTGGCGTGTAATGGTACCTCATTGTGGTTTTGATTTGCATTTCTCTGATAATGAGTGATGTTGAGCATCTTTTCATGTGTTTTTTAGCCATCTGTATGTCTTCCTTGGAGAAATGTCTGTTTAGTTCTTTGGCCCATTTTTGGATTGGGTCATTTATTTTTCTGGAATTGAGCTGCAGGAGTTGCTTGTATATTTTTGAGATTGATCCTTTGTCTGTTGCTTCATTTGCTATTATTTTCTCCCAATCTGAGGGCTGTCTTTTCACCTTGCTTATAGTTTCTTTTGTTGTGCAAAAGCTTTTAAGTTTCATTAGGTCCCATTTGTTTATTTTTGCTTTTGTTTCTAAAAGTCTGGGATGTGGGTCATAGAGGATCCTGCTGTGATTTATGTCGGAGAGTGTTTTGCCTATGTTCTCCTCTAGGAGTTTTATAGTTTCTGGTCTTACATTTAGATCTTTAATCCATTTTGAGTTTATTTTTGTGTATGGTGTTAGAAAGTGTTCTAGTTTCATTCTTTTACAGGTGGTTGACCAGTTTTCCCAGCACCACTTGTTAAAGAGGTTGTCTTTTTTCCATTGTATATCCTTGCCTCCTTTGTCGAAGATAAGGTGACCATAGGTTCGTGGATTTATCTCTGGGCTTTCTATTCTGTTCCATTGATCTATATTTCTGTCTTTGTGCCAGTACCATACTGTCTTGATGACTGTGGCTTTGTAGTATAGTCTGAAGTCAGGCAGGTTGATTCCTCCAGTTCCATTCTTCTTTCTCAAGGTTACTTTGGCTATTCGAGGTTTTTTGTATTTCCATACAAATTGTGAAATTATTTTTTCTAGTTCTGTGAAAAATACCGTTGGTAGTTTGATAGGGATTGCATTGAATCTATAGATTGCTTTGGGTAGTATAGCCATTTTGACAATATTGATTCTCCCAATCCATGAACACGGTATATTTCTCCATCTGTTTGTGTCCTCTTTGATTTCTTTCATCAGTGATAAACACCATTATTAACACTGTGAATTTAAAACAAGTTTCTACCCAATCCAAAAATGGGCCAAAGAACTAAACAGACATTTCTCCAAGGAAGACATACAGATGGCTAAAAAACACATGAAAAGATGCTCAACATCACTCATTATCAGAGAAATGCAAATCAAAACCACAATGAGGTACCATTACACGCCAGTCAGGATGTTTGCTATCCAAAAGTCTATAAGCAATAAATGCTGGAGAGGGTGTGGAGAAAAGGGAACCCTCTTACACTGTTGGTGGGAATGCAAACTAGTACAGCCACTATGGAAAACAGTGTGGAGATTTCTTAAAAAGCTGGAAATAGAACTGCCATATGACCCAGCAATCCCACTTCTGGGCATACACACCGAGGAAACCAGATCCGAAAGAGACACGTGCACCCCAATGTTCATCGCAGCACTGTTTATAATAACCAGGACATGGAAGCAACCTAGATGCCCATCAGCAGACGAATGGATGAGGAAGCTGTGGTACATATACACCATGGAATATTACTCAGCCATTAAAAAGAATTCATTTGAATCAGTTCTAATGAGATGGATGAAACTGGAGCCCATTATACAGAGTGAAGTAAGCCAGAAAGATAAAGACCATTACAGTATACTAACACATATATATGGAATTTAGAAAGATGGTAACGATAACCCTATATGCAAAACAGGAAAAGAGACTCAGATGTATAGAACAGACTTGTGGACTCTGTGGGAGAAGGCGAGGGTGGGATGTTTCAAGCGAACAGCATCGAAACATGTATATTATCTAGGGTGAAACAGATCACCAGCCCAGGTTGGATACATGAGACAAGTGCTCGGACCTGGTACACTGGGAAGACCCAGAGGGATCGGGCGGAGAGGGAGGTGGGAGGGGGGATCGGGATGGGGAACACATGTAAATCCATGGCTGATTCATGTCAACGTATGACAAAACCCACTACAATATTGTAAAGTAATTAGCCTCCAACTAATAAAAAAAAAACAAAAAAAAAAAACAAGTTTCTGATTTTGGTGTCAGGTCATTTTGATTAGAAAAAAGATTTTAAAAAATTTAAAGATTATGAGGTTAAAATTTCTTCAAGTACAAAAAACCATTTCCAGCTTAATCCATTACTCTTCTCCCCTTTCAAGCTGGGCCTAGGAGGCAGGGTGAGGTAAAGTATATTCAGATCTCAACCTCCCAAGCATTTGAGTCCAATTAACAGGTGGATAAGAAATTTACTTTTCTTAATAGAGTTATATGTCTGGGATTTATTTAGTGGTTTTGAGGGAGACTAGAAAACAGGATTGCAAATAGGGTGGGAAAATAAGCCAGAAAAACCAAGATAATTTCCAGTTGAATTATGACCTCAAATGGATTCCGGAGAATGGAATTTCCATAATTCACAATCCTATTATGGGCTATTTCTGGAGCCTTTGGGGCTGAGAGTAATATCCTCTGTAGTTCTAAACATATTTCCTGCCCTGTTAGTTTTTGCTCTGCATCCCCCATTTCACTAATTAATTGTATTTTATATGCTAACAACTTCCTAAAAGGAATTGAGGTGGCTTGTTACAAATGCCAGAGAAATGGAATCATTAACTGAAGGGGAATTACAGGGAAAAAGAGCTATATCATTAAAGGAAGAAATAGTGGTACCAGGATACCAGTCTAAGAATAATGATGACAACTGAGCAGAAATAAATGTAAGTTTCCTCATTCCCTGCAGTCACTGAAAACATGTTTACACCATGTGGTGAAGATCTGTAAGAGTAAAACATCTAAACAAGCTCTAGAAGGGCGATTGCTAAGAGAAAACACAGTCAGATCATAGAAAATTTGATGGAGGTGACAAGACATAGTTGTCACTCAAACAGAGGAAAAGCATCCTATTAAAAGTAAAATGAAAGGGTCCTAATAATAGAGAAGTTAAAACAACTGGAAATGTTTGTTCCCTATGAATAAGCACTTCCTTCAGAGCTTTTGGGATGCAATATTAATTCCAGACAGGGGCAGGAAATAACCAAATGTCACCCAAATGATCTGGAAGTTAACGTAACCTCCTAGCATATGATTTACTGTCAAGAAAACAATTTACTCTCAGATTCGGCCTGGAAAATTCACTTCCAAAAATGGGAGAGGGAATGAAAAAAGAATATATATGTATATGTATACGTATCTGTATATGTATACGTATATGTATATGTATATATGTGCCCAAGCAGCTTAACTGCCTCGGTCCTACAGAGTCAGGGTCAATTACAGATGGAAGGAGCAAGAACTGAACATTTGCTCTGGAATCGGTGCTGCTGCCAAGTTCATGGTGGGGGAGCGGGGCCGCAGAGGCTCCCCGGTGCGGTGCGGGCCGGCTCGGAGAGGCTTTCCCCGGACTTTGGTGGGCCCCGCCCTCGCCAGCACATCTGGCAGGCCCCGTCTGGCACTGCTCGCGGTCGAGCAGCCCATCAGGCGGGTCTGCTGCCTGCGCCTGGGGGACAATGCGGCTTTTCTTAACCGTCCACGCGCTGGGCTTCCGCGCTCCCACACCGCGTCTGCCGCGCCGCTCTCGGCTAAGTGAAGGACCTGCAGACAGGATGACATGTCCCACCCCGGGTCTGCTGTCCCAGACCCGCTCCGATGGCAAGCGATTTCCGCACCAGGAGAACACATGGGCCTTTGTGCGACGTGCATCTGGAAAACTTCCCGGATCATGCATCTGCCCTGTGATTTACACCTTGCCGAAGAAGGCTGACCTGCAGGAAAGCGAGCGAATCTCTAAGCGGTGGGTGGGCTGGGCTCCCTCCCCCAACCCCGGCTTCCCTCTTATTCTGAGAAACAATCGTGGGTGTTCCCACCTCCCCAAAACTCCCTCCCCTGAACGAGTGGGGGTGGGGAGCTGCTTCCTGGCTGAATAAAGCTGAAACACCTGTGTGCCAGAAACAGGCAGCCGGAGACAGACCCATCTGTGCGGCTAGCTTTACTCGGAGGTTAGGGTGGGAAACTCACATCCTCGCCAGCCGAGGATTCCTTTGGTCCTGATTCTCCCCAGTCGCTTGCAATTCTTTTGCTCAACATTTCTCTCCTCCCAGGGAGGGCTTCTCTCTACCCAAGGATGAACGTGCCATGCCAAGAACAACCTGGTGCATTTAAAAGGCCTGAAAGGCAGTTGTATTTCAGGGGATATCTCCCCTGCCTTCCTTACTCTCCTGCCCTTTTATGTGGGCTGGAAGGACACCCAGAAAGAAAAGCAAAACCATCTTCAGCGTTCACTGAACCTCTGTCATCAAAAGCCTGTCCTCAATGCAACGGCTGTGAGATGTGTGCTGAGCTTCATTCATCCTGAAAACATTCTCTGAGCACCAACCTGCCTGGTGTTGTGCTGAGTCTGGGAGGTGAGACAGCTGGCAAAAAGGCCTCATCAAAGCTGGTGGATGAGGGCAGTAAAAACAGCTGCCCGGTATTGAAAAAATAATGTCACATCTAATACGTTGAATGGTATTTACATTTTTATTCTGGTGCTTGTATTTATAAATGGGTTTCTTTTTCTCTCACATATGGCAAGGTCCATACACACCATAGAAGAGGCCCAAATTGCTTAGTATGATAGGTGTAACATGTAAGTAGCATGTGCAGGCAACTAATGAGAGTTTTGTGAGAATAATAAGACGTTAAGAGTTGGAACCCATTAGGAGCAGCCCTCTAGTTACTACTACACAAATAAACCTTTTATACAGATAGCAAAAATGGCCCAGGGTATGGGGAGTGAGTAGGTGTGGGGAAGAGATGGGGATTATCAATGAGGGCCTAAATAAATCAGACAGTAATAGTTGTTGTGGGTTTTTTAAAAAGACTTTTTAGATATTAGACTTACAGAAGAGATGGAATTGTACAGAAAATGTTTGCAGATCCTACACTCAGCTCTCCCTCTAATATGAACACCTTGCAAAACCATGATACATGCATTCCCAAATAAGAACTTAACATTGGTACAATACTATTAACTCTGTGACAGACTTTACTGAGATTTCACCGGTTTTTCCACTAATGTCTTCTTTCTGTTCTAGGATCTCAGCCAGGATATCACCCTTTCATATCTGAAAAGAGTTCTGGCCCTTAGGATCTGTGAAATGCAGAAAAGGAGATAGGAAACAAGACAGAGTGAAAAGGTGGGATTCTGGGATTACTTATTTTTTTAATCTACCTTCAAGGAGAACAGAATGCCTTAGAAAAGTGGTTTTCCTGACCCCCAACTGTCTTCTCAAACCTGGGAAAAAGGAAAGATCAAGTACTCTCTTTTTGATAGTCATGTTACTCTCTAGGGACCCAACAACCAACCACTCTGATGCAGCTCTGAGTATTCTTTCCATTTCACAGATGGGGAAAATGAAGGCCTCACTGAATACGTGTTTAAGATCACAAAGGCCCGTGGAACACATGATAAGACTGAGACTAAGGCTTAATGAGAAATGAGCTCAGCCCTGAAGTCTCAGTTGCTAACCCTTATTACACGAAATGACATTGATTTGCAAGGAAAATGCTTTCTCAGGGGAAAATGAGAAGCAGAAACTGAAGTTAGAGTCCCTAAGCATGATTGGGTGTGGAGAGGTGGGGGAGAAAGCATCCGTATTCCTGTGGGTGATGAACTCTGGTTGGCACAAGAGCAAAGTCTAGTAATTGTCAATTGGTTTAAGCTGCCCTCGCCAGGCAGCTAAATCATGTGGGACTTTCACATGTGTGATGTTTGAAAGCCAGTGACTTGGACTGGCCCATGTGTTCCCTAGACCTTGAAGTCCAAATTACAATCGAGGCACATTTGGAAAAGACTGGCTGGGTTCTGGACTCAGGAGTCAGAGGGACTCACTTCCCAATGCTGCAAATCTGTGAGTCCAGCAGAAGTAAACCTGCTGGAACTTTCGCAGCAGGTATTACACTGACTGTAAATACCATCCATCTTAGTCACGATTACAAACAGCTCTCCCGCCTGCTCACTCCATCCATCCCCTTCTCTCAGGCAAAAGCATCAGCGTGGAGCAAAATGTGCTCATTTCTTTGCACCAATAACTGCTGTCAGGAAGTGGGACCCTCCCTGGATCAAAGAGGCTTCCTTAGCCTGGCAGCGTGTGGCAAAGGGAACTTTCTCCAAAGCCTCTCTCTGTCTCAATATTAGGCATTCTTTTATAGTTTCAAATTAACATTAAAGAACAATCACACAGTGATTCAGGACCCTGACCGACAACGACAAAAAAAAAAAAAAAAAAAATAGGGATACGTCCACAATAACTCTGTAAAATGCACCAACTGGCACATTTTAAATGACTCTTTAGTAACAGAGGGGAGGGAAAAAAAAAAGCATATGAGGTAAATCCTTCACCGGGTAACTCACCAGGGAGACTGGTAAAAATAAATTGCACAGCTCTAATTTTCCTAGCAGCTTCCATGTATTCTTTGAAACTGAGTAGAACCTCTTGGCCTAATCCCAAGAGCCGATCTATAGTAAATAGTGCACACTTACTGCCTAAGTTCCTTTTTAGCACCATTCAGACAGTGACTTCAGCCGCAGAGCTTAGTCATAGCAGACATTTTTGTGGTGAAAGCATTAAACCCACATGCAGCTCTCTTTCTGCGGCCACTGGGGGTCATGCTCCCTTCCCATTAGCTGAATAAATCATAAAGTCGGCTCAGACCACCCAAGGAGCCCGACCAGAGAGCCACAGGCCATGCCTACAGCCGCTTATTTCTTTTCAGAATCTACATGGGGGAGGAAAAAAAAAAAAAGAACAGGAAAAAGAAAAACAAGAAAAACAACACCGACAAACAGACGGACCGTAGGAAATCATTGGATTTTTTTTTTTAATGTGATCTCTTTGAGAGTAACCTCAAGACTTGTTTATTTGTTTGTTTATTTTGTTCCAACTGGGGAGTCTGATTTAAGAAGAAAAGTAGGAGAAAAATACACACACAGGCATGCCTTTTGTCACAGGCTGGAGTGGGCTGACAAATTTTTTTTTCTCCACCCATTGTGGATTTTTGAAATGAAGGCAGGCCGCCCTGTGTGGCCGCGTTCCTCAGGTGGTTCTGATAAGACACAACGCAGATGCTCCCCGGGGGCGCTGAGCATCCGGCGAGTTTGTGTGGCCCGTGGGGATTTAACGAGGAAGCGAACGTGTTGGGTAACGTTCCCTGCGTCCAATGATTCACTCCGCCTGGGAGAAGGACGGTCGGGGAGCGAGGTCTGCAAAGTCACGTTCCCATCAATCAGTAAATAAGATAAGAGGCAGGAATTTTAAACACAACTATTAGCAGGCGACTCCCAGCGCATCAACAAACCGCAACTCATTATGTTAAGCGGTCTCTGCGGGGGAGGAAGCGGGGAGGCTGGCGAGGAAGAGGAGGAGGAGGCAGCTTGGAGGTTTTTTCCTTGCATTTTTAAAGAGTGCGCTGAACTTTAAAAGAACGCTGCCCAAGTCTAATAGGCAACTGAAATGGGGACCATTTGTCCTTTCAAATCTACGACCCCTCCCTCAAGTAGAGTATGACCCAAAGGGAAGGACGCTCAAGGTGGATTCTAATGATTTCTGGAAGACTCTGGGATAGGCAGCATCCAGGATCCTGAAGGAATTTGAAGAAAAACGAGGGTTCAGTCACTTAGGTCTCCAGGAAACGGCCTCCTTTGTGTCTGACAAATTTCAGTGCCGGATCTTGAGACTTGTTAGTAAGTTTTCATTGGTTACTCACGACAACAAAGTTCTTAAAGTAACAGACAGTATTTAACTTTTGCCTAACATCAGGAGGCTGCTGCGTTTTGTTTTTTTAATGAGAAACCACGCAAAACTGCCTAGATACTCTCCAAATCCCCAGTCTTCAATAGTCCTCTTGCTGCTCAGGAAGGAACAGCCAGTCTGTCCACATAGGACACCACATGGTGATTTTGTGACTCAGGCCCACCAGGGAAGAGGGCAAGGCCACTTATATAATCTGTGACCTAATATGAGAGTCCTAGGGTCATCATGAAGCAATTCTATCAACAGTCCACAAGTCCTGGAAATCACAGCAAGACAGAGGGGAATCCATCTCATGACAACCTGCAGCCCATTAAACTGCTGGTAATTAAAGTCTTTATTTACCAGATTACATACAGCTTTCACTGGATTATAAAAGTCTCCTTGCAGGGTGAACGAAAAGCTGTGCCCACACAGCTAACCCTTCACTCACAAACGTTCACTCATCCTTGTGGAATGACTTTCATATTTCTCTTTCTTTCCTGCACGTATTTTCCACATCATTGAAAAATAAAACATTCTTGAGCAGATGTTCTGAAGCCTCCTTCCTGAGTCAGAGCGCCTGGAAGAATTAGACCAACTGTTGCCTAGTGTCTAACGGCTTATCTGTGACCCACCCAACTCCATGTCCCCCCCGACCACGCAGCGTAGACAGAGTGGCCCGCATCTGTATCTGAGGGGCTGCTTGCATTGCAGGAGAAGGTAAACAAGCCAAAGAAAGTAGTCCAGAAAAAATAAAAGCAGATGAAACGTCTTTTTTTTTTTAAATTTGGAAACAGTCGCCTTGTAACATTTATAGACTTTAGTCACTTGGGAGATTAGCTCTTGTACTATGTAATTGGCAACTTTCTCTCATGCAGTTAACCTCTGCCAGAATTAATTGTGTATGTGTTGGTGTGTGTGTGTGTGTGTGTGTTGCTAAAGCTTTGTGTGTGCATATGGAGGGTCTTGAGGCTACACTATACTATTTGGATACACATGAGTTGGAAATTTTTCTCTCTATTGGTTGTGAAGTATACCATTGAGAAGCTGAAACTTTGAGTCATAGCAATTAAGACATGAAGTAGATGAAAGTGGACGGCTTTGCTTCATAAACTGTTTTAAAAACAAGTCACCTACCTCCCACTTAACACTGACCACAGTTCTCAAGACCTGTCTTTGGGGGCCACTACCTGTCTTTCTAGGAGAAGGCAATGGCACCCCACTCCAGTACTCTTGCCTGGAAAATCCCATGCACGGAGGAGCCTGGTGGGCTGCAGTCCATGGGGTCGTGAGGAGTTGGACACGATTGAGCAACTTCACTTTCACTTTTCACTTTCATGCATTGGAGAAGGAAATGGCAACCCACTCCAGTGTTCTTGCCTGGAGAATCCCAGGGTTGGGGGAGCCTGGTGGGCTGCCGTCTGTGGGGTCGCACAGAGTCAGACATGACTGAAGCGACTTAGCAGTACCAGCAGCACCTGTCTCTCTAGTCTTGTCCTGGATTCTGGTCTCTGCTCAGACTGTCTCCTTCCATTTGTCTTGCCTTCTCCCCAATGTTTACTTGCCCCCCTCAATGTAGCTAAACTCAACTACTATAAAACTAGTTACAGACTATGTGAAAAATCCAAGTTTACGACACAATCAGCATTCCATTTCTTCTCTTGTCTAAAGTGTAAAATTAATGAACAATAATGTCTTCATTAAGTGAAACTACCACCATCACCACGACTGCCACCAAGCACTTAATCAAGTTGAACCATAGGAAATTTTGCCTACATTCAACTGTTTACAGTCTACATATTTTGTATCCCTATATAGAGAACTTACTAGATGCCTGGTACTGTCAGAAATAGCAGGCATGTTATTATTTTTTTTTTTAATGCAATAGAGCAATCCTAGTTGAATGCCAGCTGTGTAACCTTGGACAAGATTTCTGATCTTTCAGTGACTCAGTTCTGATGTATAAAGTGGGGATAATGATGATACCTCAACAAGTGTTGGCTATTAGTATGATGTACCAGAGGCAGAAAGATGATAAGACATGACCCTGCCTTTGTGAGCCTCGTAGTCTGATGAGGATGTACGGTGCTGAGTCCAGGGCTGTTACTGGCTTACCTGGTAGCTTTGAATTAATTAGCAAAGGATCTGCCCTTGAATAGATGCATTTGTCCCCAGAGCAGTGATCTTCCTTGCTGGGCTCAGCCTGCCACAGTCGTCGGCTGCAGTCCCATCAAGGGCTGAGGTGGAGGCGGGCATAGGGAACTCCAATAGCGTGGTGGATAGGCATCCAGCCCAATCAGAGGCTTCCCTTTAAGCAAAATCATTTTTGCTATACTCCAGGTTTGAAACATAAGCAAAGAAATTCCATTAAAGCCAAATCATTGAAGTTAGAAAATCTTTGACTTCTGTGTATCTATGGTTATGAGCGGCTCCCCTGCGAGTAGAGAACATGGCTTTTTCCCTGTTCGCCTCTTTCCTCCCAACACTAGAGACCTGTGGCTTCTTAGTGTCCTCACACATTCCAAGCAAGTTTCTGATTCTCCCTGGCCTCTTTTTTGGCCCTGGATACTCAGTTTTTGGTTTTGTTTTGGCCACGCTACCCGCTACCCCTGGGATCTTAGTCTCCCTATCAGGCAGGGATTGAACCCATGCCCCCAGTGTTGGAAGCACAGAGTCTTAACCACTGGACTGCCAGGGAAGTCCTCAGTTTTTGAAATACAGGATTTTGGAACTTATAGCCAAGACCTACAGGCAGTATCTCAGCATACTTCTCATTTCTTACCAGTATTTCTACCTTCCTCCCAGAGGCTCCTCAGCCCAACCTCCCACCTATAACAAAACACCAGAGGACTCCCTGAATTCAGGCACCTCTCTAAAGTAGTCAAGACATTCCTAACTATCTAAACACATCTTCCCTGCTGAACATGGGGAGTATTTTATATACAAGATCCTCTTTGTATCATGTTTTATTAGTACATATAAAACCTCAAAGATGTATGCTGAATGAGGAGGAAAGTGTCACCTTGTGTTCTGCTTCAGAAAGGTCCGGGAAGTTCTGCTCTGAGAAAGGGATGATGTCTGTGGACAGAAGAAGGTGGAACACAAGATCGCCCTCTCAAGGAGCCCATGGTCCACAAGGCAAGGCCACCAAATAATCAGATTATTCCTTGATGGTGAAATGTGAGATACAAAGAAATTGCCTGCACCCTACAGAAACAAATAAATAAAATGAGTGGTAGTCATGCTAAAGATGCAGAGTGAATAGATGAGTAAAGGAGCAAGTTATGAGCAAATAGTCAGTAGTTAAAGTGGAGAAATAGGTGCTAAGTTGGGAAAAGGACCCTCAACCCATGAATGGAGGCAAGGAGATAATCATGGGGGCAAAGTGTGAATATGACATTGATTAGTTCCTGCTCAATGGTCCAGCTTGTGTTGGGAACAAAGCCATCTGTGTATGGGAAGGGATTGGGGGGCAGATGATTACAAAGGATGGACAAGGTTTGGATTGTGCATTGAGGAGAACGAGAGAGCTGAAAATGAGAAGACAGCAATAAATGACAAAAAATTCCAAATGAGTTGGGAAGGCAGAGACTACAAGAATGCCAATCATCTTGTCTGCGCAGTTTCTCTCTTTGGCATGAAATTACCAAGGAAAAAGATTAGAGGAGGTAGATTTTCATTTGATTCAGGCTTGGGGTTCAAAGATACAGACACTGGTCAGAGTAACTTATGTGATTGATTAGGAGGCCTAGTTTGGGCAAACACTCCTTCCTGCTCTTAGGATGAATTCAAATCATTAAGCAGTAACCCAATAACCCTTTCTAGTTGGTATCTGCCTTTGGTACTCTAGCAACCTTTATTCTTTGGCATGGCTTCTATATCCCAGACTCACTGGGCTATTATCAGTTCTTTTGCATACCTTAAAAGTGCAACCATCTCAGACCTCAGAGTTTTTAAACGTGCTGATCTCTTTGTGGGAATACCGTTTTCACATTCTGCCTGGATGGCTTCTCCTGGTTCTTCCATTTCTATCTAAAAGTAGAAATCTTCTCAGAGACAAGCTTCTCAGAGAAACCTTCTTAGGCCCCTTGGCTAGGTAAACTCACTGCACCTACACACTATTCCTTGATGTTCATTGTGCTCATAATTACTCGCCCACTATTTCCTTCCCCTACTTACTGCAAGTCCATTGACCGTGTTTCTCATATTTACTATTGCAACCTGTGTCTTTCATGATAGTCTGTTCACAGCAATGCTCAGTGGACATGTGTTGAGAGAATGACTAGAGGAATTGGTCACTGTAAAAGGCATTCCCAAGGCCACCAGGTAGGCAGCCAGAGAGTGAGCAAGGACAGATGACAGGTTGGTTGGATGGCTGGAGATTAAGTGTAGGGAGTTGGAGGACTTTTTCACAAAAACATTCCTCAAGATGTCAAGAGGAGAAGGTTGCTCAAGGTGAACTATGGACTTGGGATATATGAATCTCAGAGGACTGGATGGCTGGTGTGTTAGATGCTTTACTTGTCCAAGTGAATACTGAAAGCACTCAAATTACTGGTGCAACTCTGCCTGGAAAGCAGCATAAAAATCTAGGGTTGAAAATCTTTTGCCAATAATGGAGAATGATGAAAAAAATCAGTAGATAACATACTCAAGGAAAAGCATATGGTAAAGCTATGAGGTTTGCAGCTCAAGGAAAGAGGAAGACTAGTTAGTCATCGTCAATATTTCCTGCTTATTGGACCTGACTGGTGGAATTGGCATAGTGTCATGGTGTGGGCTCTAAATATTTGTCTAAAGTACAAGACATCGGTATAATTTAGAAAGGTTAGTAAAGTAATGCTCAAAATTCTCCAAGTCAGGCTTCAGCAATATGTGAACCATGAACTTCCAGATATTCAAGCTGGTTTTAGAAAAGGCAGAGGAACCAGAGATCAAATTGCCAACATCCAATGGATCATCGAAAAAGCAAGAGAGTTCCAGAAAAACATCTATTTCTGCTTTATTGACTATGCCAAAGCCTTTGACTGTGTGGATCACAATAAACTGTGGAAAATTCTTCAAGAGATGGGAATACCAGACCACCTGACCTGCGTCTTGAGAAACCTGTATGCAGGTCAGAAAGCAACAGTTAGAACTGGACATGGAACAACAGACTGGTTCCAAATAGGAAAAGGAGTACGTCAAGGCTGTATATTGTCACCCTGCTTATGTAACTTCTATGCAGAATACATCATGAGAAACACAGGGCTGGAAGAAGCACAAGCTGCAATCAAGATTGCCGGGAGAAATATCAATAACCTCAGATATGCAGATGACACCACCCTTATGGCAGAAAGTGAAGAGGAACTAAAGAGCCTCTTGATGAAAGTGAAAGAGGAGAGTGAAAAAGTTGGCTTAAAGCTTAACATTCAGAAAACTAAGATCACAGCATCTGGTCCCGTCACTTCATGGGAAATAGATGGGGAAACAGTGGAAACTGTATCACACTTTATTTTTTTGGGCTCCAAAATCACTGCAGGTGGTGACTGCAGCCATGAAATTAAAAGACGCTTACTCCTTGGAATAAGTTATGACCAACTTAGATAGCATATTAAAAACCAGAGACATTACTTTGCCAACAAAGGTCTGTCTAGTCAAGGCAATGGTTTTTCCAGTGGTCATGTATGGATGTGAGAGTTGGACTATGAAGAAAGCTGAGTGCCTAAGAATTGATGCTTTTGAACTGTGGTGTTGGAGAAGACTCTTGAGAGTCCCTTGGACTGCAAGGAGATTCAACCAGTCCATCCAAAGGAGATCAGTCCTGGGTGTTCATTGGAAGGACTGATGCTGAAGCTGAAACTCCAATACTTTGGCCACCTCATGTGAAGAGTTGACTCATTGGAAGAGACCCCTATGCTGGGACAGATTGGGGGCAGGAGGAGAGGGGACAACAGAGGATGAGATGGCTGGATGGCATCACTGACTCGATGGACATGAGTTTGAGTAAAGTCAGGGAGTTGGTGATGGACAGGGAGGCCTGGCGTGCTGCGATTCATGGGGTCGCAAAGAGTTGGACACAACTGAGCGACTGAACTGAACTGAACTGAACAAGATCTTAAATTAAGTAGCATTTTCTGATTAACAAATGGTATAATTAATTAGACAGAAAATTGCATTTCCAAAGCCTTCTCTTATTAGCATCTGTCCCTCAGTAGCAGTAAGCCCCATGAAAGGGTAATTTTGATCTGTTTTGTCCATGGCTAGATCCTTAGTGTCCAAACAGGGGCACATGCATAGCAGACACTCAGTAAACTTTTCTTAAAGGAATAAATTCCATTTAACAAAGGATTAGTTTTCTTTCATTTTGTCAGACTAGTTCAGTGGAGAGATTTGTTGAGCAAAATGCATCTTAATTTTTAAATCATTTCTAAAGCAATTTTAGAAATAGTACCTTGTTTATGAAAGAGCTGGGATTCATTTTCTTTTGTTTTCAGTAAAAGAATGCAAACATTTCTGAGAAGTGACTATTAGATTCCAAGCCCTCTAATATCTGCGTGTGATATTACAGGCACATCTCTGTAATATATCTTGGTTATAAATTGTAAGCATCATGAGCAGCTTCTAGCTTCTAGACCCTTCTCAACAACACACAGATTTAATATGCCCATATGAACATGAAAGCTCACTGGTCATAAATCACTTCTCGAAGGTGATGACTTCTTCAATGGCACTTCCAGTAATTTCCTTAGAATTCAAGCCCAGTCTTTAAAAAAAAGATCTCAGGTGATATTGCTAAATACTAAGTTCCTTATTTTCTTGGAGGTACTTTTTTTTAAGAGACTGGTTAAAGTATCTTTTAAGTCAGAGGGGAAAATCTTCATTTATTTACAAACTAAGTAATACATAGTATCAAAACCAATTACAATAACAAGCCATACTGTAAAGTGTAATTGCTTTTTATAATAGTCATGATTTAAATTGGCTTCCCTGGTGAATCAGTGTTAAAGAATCCACCTGCTAATGCAGGAGACACAGGTTTGATCCCTGGGTCGGGAAGATCCCCTGGAGAAGGGCATGGCAATCTACTCCTTTATTCTTGCCTGGGAAATCCCATGGACAGAGGAACCTGGCAGGCTACAGTCCATGGGGTTGCAAAGAGTCAGACACGACTTAGCAACTGAGCATGCAAGCACACACAATGATTAAAATATTGCATATGAAATTCTACTTTTGTGATAACTACCTTGAAACAAGCAATTCCTTTGCTTTCAACATAGAGCAACAGTTGAGGCAGCATTCAGAGACAAAGAGGGCAAAGCGGCTCTTAGGATTCTTTCGACGTGTTCTTTGACAACCAGCTGCATCCAGGGGAGAGGGGACTGCCCTGCAATAGGACCCCATAGTGCAAAAGACTCCTTTATCTGAAACAGTTGTGAAAGAACTGGGCATGCTTGATCTCAAACAATTCACCTAGGTTGCCAGATTTAGCAAATAAAAATACAGGATGGCCAGCAAAATTAAGTCTGATAAACAATGAATAATTTTGTGTCTAAATATGTCCCAAATATTTCATGGGATATACTTATGCTAAAACATCATTTGTCTTTTTTTTTTTTTAATCTGTAGTTCAAATGTTCAGGGTATCCTTTATTTAATCTGACAGTCCTAAGACCATCATGGCTTTTCCATTATAGGTCAGAGCACAGAGACTGCCCCAAGAAGTGGGTGATGAGCCAAGTGGATGCCTTGAGTGGACCTCTGGGCTGTATTATAAGGGGTGAGAGTGAAGAGGTCCCCAAAGAGAGGGGAGGCACACAAGTATAATCATTCTCATTGCTAGGCCTCTGCTTTTCCTTGCATAGATTAAATGAAGGTGAAAATAAGGCTTTGACAGGACAAATGGAAAAGGCTTTCACAAAGGGAATAGATAATGGTCCTGGAGCACCGTGAAGCAGTCAGCCAGCTGCCCCATCCTCTGCCCACTTCCTTCTCATGCCTAAGGGAAGTGGGGCAAGATTTGAGAGACTCAACTTGTAAGCATATCTCTGACAGTTTACTTTTCATAACATTGTTTGTATTGTGGAAATGAATAGAAAAAGAAATCATCAGTGGCAGTTTTAATGCTATTAAATGCCACCAGATAGCTCAATTCTGCAAGAAGCTTCATTTGGAAAGTTCACCAACTCTGAGTTTCATCTGTAAACCTGGGAGAAGAAACCAAAAAGAGTATAAAATTGAACAATTGATAAATAACTATTTTATTATTGTACAGCAATTCTCATAAAATCTTAGCTCCAGTCATGTTTCCTCTGCAGATTCCTAGCAAAATCTGAGTACAGAAAGCCCAGATGGATTTTACTGATTATTATATTTTTATATCAAATCATTTTCTTTGGTCATGTTTAGAATGGGAAATACAGGCCCTATTCCTAGGCTTGCTACTAGCTGTCTATTCCTTAGATAAGGTACAATAGCTCAGGGGTTCATATTCTTCATCTTCAAAATGCAAATAAGAACATGCATTCTGCCATCCTCTTGGCATGCTATGAGCAAACGTGTGATCATAGCACCAAGTGTTATGAAAAGTACCATAATTCACTGCTGCTACTTCTTTTTACTAGGGGCACAAGCAATTCCAGTGCATTGCTAAAGATAAGCCTGAATCAGCTCCTGTAGTAAGGCCAAGTGTTGGCATAGCCAAAAAGATTGGCAAAAATATCACTTTAGAAAAAGCTTTGGTTTGCAGTGTGATCCTGAGTAGAGCATGCATAGCTCTGTCTTTGGTGTTCTCTAAACTACAGAGGAGGGTGAGACCCTACCATGAGAAGGTTACAGTCCATTTGGAGGGGAGGAGGGGGTCAAAAGACAAGGTCGCTACTAAAAAAAATGCAAGATAGTTTATGATCTAGTGTCCAGTGAACAGTGATGACAGATGGTTTCCCTTAGAGATCACAGCAGAACATGGTCAATGTAGGGAAATTATTTTATTTTATTTTATTTTTTTAGGGGAAATTATTTTAGAGTATTTTAGAGAGTTAGTCTTCAAGATGGTTAGAGAGGGACTTATGAAGAAATGAAGAGAAGGAAGAGCATTCTACCCAGATGGAGGTGGGAACGGAGGCCTGTTGTTGACAATAAGAAGACTAGGTTGGCTGGATCAAAAATTCCTGCTAGGAATAGTGCATCTAAGATTAGCACATAAAATATAAATGATAGTGCTAGAAAGATAAAACTAAATAGGTAGATTGATCCCAGATTATGGCAGGTGGGGAACACCAGGATTAGGGATTTTGACTGAAACTGACATATCTCTTCACGAGCAAATACAAATGAATTATGTATGAATAACAGATGCACACATAATATATAATTTCTGTTTGGAACATAGAAGAGTTGCCATCTACTCTGAATATGATTTAAAAGATTGCCTCTTCAAGGAGGTCCTCCCTGGAGGTTGACCTGTGTTTCGAAACTGCAGTCATTAGCAGCAAAAGCTACCCCAGCTAGTAGCTCTTTCATTGAGTTTTACAAGGTTCACAACTTTTGCAGTAAAAGTTTGCCTTATGGCTGAATTCCCTGTTATTGGTTGATCTGCTGCCCCAGTTTGGAGCCCTGTTGCTGAATATTGTAGTTTCTTCTGCTTCTAAGCTGTTTCAGTGTGTTTTACTGTACAGACAATGGCCACTGTGATTTCTGCTGTCATCTCTTCTCCACATATGTCTCACCCAGGGAATAATCTCCATTTCAAGTCTGCAAGATTGGCCGCAATACAAGGTTTTAATTCACTCCTGCTAGTTAATGTTAACTAATGGCCTAAGTGATTTTGATGAATTACAATAGAGCCTGAATCAATTTCTGTAGTGGGTCCAAGGCTTGGAGCAGTAAGAAAGATTAGCATGAACACTGCTTTGGAAAAAGTTTTAGTGTTTGAGAGTGATGCAGGACAGAATGGTCTGTCATCTTGTGCACCAGTCTTCCTGAAAGACATGCTAGCCTTATGGATTTAATTTAATGCATCTTGGTCAATCAGCACACTGTTAGATACAGCGTTGCCAAGGAAAGAAAATTCAGTGATGATTTTTAGCTGTGTTGCCAATGAAAATCTTACATCGATTCAGTCTCACTTTCTTTGTTGAGTCTTTGAATATGGCTGTGGAATATGGATTTAATAAAAAGTGACCTATTACACAATTCTCTGTTTTAGTCCATTGGTAATGAGGAATGGATTGGCCATGATGATGTCAATGGTGACACAACTGAACAAACCTTCATGGAGTAGCTTGGAGATCTTCATGAACGCTAGCTTGGAAACGAGGCTTTTTATAACATTGCCAAGGTCCATGAGAACAAAAGCTTCGTGAACACAGAAACCAGTACTGACATCCTCTGTACTTCCATGTCAACCAAGATTATGTCTATATTGCATTAAGGACAAATCTGCCTTGTTCTTTTAGAAGTTGTGGTGGGTTTCAGATCAGAATGCCACCAGTTGGAATCAAGAGGATGCCTTCAGAAATCCCACATCATTGTCTTACTCTCTTGTACTGTGGGAAAGCTTCTGCAGATACCTAGATAATCTAAGACAAGCTTTTAAAGCCAAGTGCCTAGTATGTGCTCTAGGAGCCTTTGTTCTTATAATTGTCATTGTTATTGTTATTTTAGTCACTAAGTCATTTCTGACTCTTTTGTGACCCTATGGACTGTAGGAAGTCAGGCTTCTCTGTCCATGGGATTCTCCAGGCAAGAAGAGTGGGGTGCTATTTCCTTCTCCAGGGTATCTTCTTGACCCAGGGATAGAACCCACGTCTCCTGCATTGGCAGGCAGATTCTTTACCACTGAACCACCAGGGAAACCCCATAATTTTTATTACCATTTATCATAAAATGCCTCAGCACATATGTATATCTTAGGGTTTAGGATCTTGATCAATTTTTGCAGATCTGCATTAAGAGAGTATTTTCTTAAAATATGTTCAAAACATGGTAGACAGTAATTTCTTTAAACCCTAGAAGGTTTTATCTGCAAAATAAGCATCCATATTTCAGAAATCTCTTAAGTTTTAATAGAAAGAATATTTCCTTCTTTGTCCGAAACGAGAGTGGCACCGTCTTCATTATGACTTCTGACCAAACCTGCTCTTTGATAATGAACATGGGTAGGAGGTTTGACAAAGTCTTAACCTGAAATTCTCTGCTCTCTGCATTCTACCACATGTGCTTCTTAGCTTCATGTCACCTTGCAGGTCTTTAGGGTGTTTATTTTGTCTTGATGGTGAGAAACTTTAAGATGCTAGAAACTTGTGTTTTCCTATTATCAACAGATTCCCCTCCCCCACCCCTTTCATTTAGTATTATTTGATGAAACCATCTCAATCCCTGGACAGAAACTGCTATACTGGGTATTAATACCTAATAGCCACAATTAAGCAGATACAAGTATTCACGTTCCAACCTGCCTTATAGATAGGAGAAGACATGTTAGAGGAAGTTGATGAGCAGAGCTTCCAGAAAATTTCTTCAATGATTCAAGCAACTCATTTACGCCTCCTTTATCCTTCTTCTTGACTAGAATGTGGATATGATGGCTGGAGCTGCAGAGACCATCTTATAAACATGAGGTGCCCATGAGGATGGGCAATAAGAAAGATACAACGGAAACATAGAAGAAGCTTGGAGTGCTGATAATAGTATGGAGCTTCTGAGCAATCTCTGAACTGTCTACCCCTGGACCTGATTTTACCTGAGAAAGAAATAAACCCTTGCTAATTTAAGCTCCCTTACCTTTTATCTCATTGAAGGTCTTTGATCATTTCTAACTGACAGTGTGTCTGGTTCTTTATGCCTACTGGGATGTTTCAGAATGACCTTTGCTATTAGAGGTTTATGGCCCTGCCTAGTGATATAAATTTTTTAAAATGCAGGAGTTGGGTTTAATGCCACTCTTTTCTTTCTTTGGTACTTAAAGAGCATCATATGCAAAAAAAAAAAAGAAAAAAAAAGGCTGGTAATAAGTTATCTTTGTTGCTGCTAAAACCATTGGAGGCCATACAGATTGGAGTTTCCTAATGAGAGACTGATTATATGTATAATATATATAGATATACCTATATATTTACAGATGCACACATATATCTATTTAAATGCCATTCTCAAGTCTCTAACATTGGCCTTAATTCTGAGTTTCTTTACAAGATTCCTTTCTAACCAGAAAAATTACCTTGGAAGTAAATATAGAAGGAAAACTATTTAGGAAAGAGAATATCAAGCTGCCAAATTTATTCTAAGGATTCACCTATTTTGAGTGGTTAAAGTTATCCATTCTTTTTGACCTTATATCTAAGCATAAAAAAGAACCAACCATTTGCTCTGAACATAACCTTTATTCAACTCATATATCTAACAATAGTAGTCAGGAGGATACATTTTATACAAAGGTTTTTGCTGAATGGACGACTGTTCAGAAGACTCTTCTCTGATGGGTTAGTTCAATTCATTTATTTTGTAACTGCTTTAAGAATGTTCTTTGCAGTAAAATTTTACCATACCTCACCTACTGGAAAATGTGCAAATTAACATTTCATTTCTCTTGGTTTGGTTTTGAGTAGGCTCAGAAATAAACACCCTTTCCTCCTAGGACATCTATTTCTTCACTGGGTTCCTCAATGAAGATCAAAAACAAGGACTAAGGCAGATACAGATTAAATCGCCACTTTTTTATTGATAAAGTGCAGACTAAAGAATAGCTTTTTAAATGTAGAACTCCAGAATTGAACTCTGACCAACTCAGCTGGGCATAGGCACAACTCTGGAGCCAGAGGCCACCCCCTTGGAGGCCTGGTCCCCTCTGCCCTGAGGCCTGCTTCCCCCCACAACCACCTGAAGGCCTGGTTGTATCCACTTAGAACATGGAAAATCAGATCAGATGCTGTGCTTTCTGTAAACAGTTGGCTCCAAAGTAAAGAGGGGGAAAGGGAGGTCAGTTTCTGTAAGTCCAGCTCTTTCCCCATAGTCATCAATCTGATCGGTTTCTCCAGCTTCACTGACGGGCAGGGAATGGAGCCTGTGGAATGAGAGGGTAGGAATGAAGGGAAAATCTCTCCTCGTGGCTGCTGGGGTGGGTGAGGAATAAATAGCCTCTTCACTGCCACTGCTCACACAACATCCTTCCTTATTCCTGAACTATCATTCTTTTTTTTTTTTTTTTTAATTTGAAGTATAGTTGATTGACAGGCTTCCCTGGTAGCTCAGCTGGTAAAGAACCTGCCTGCAGTGCAGGAGACCTGGGTTTGATCTCTGGGTTGGGAAGATCCTCTGGAGAAGGGCATGGCAACCCACTCCAGTATTCTTGCCCAGAGAATCCCCATGGACAGAGGAACGTGGTGGGCTACAGTCCATGGGGATCAAAGAGTCAGGCGTGACTGAGTGACAAGCACGGCACACAGCTGATTTACAATGTTTCGGGTGTAGAGTGAAGTGATTAAGGTGTACATATATAATAATTTATATATATATTCTTTTCAGATTCTTTTCCATTATAGGTTATTATAGGATACTGAATATAATAGGTCCTTATGTTTTTTTTGTTTATGTAGCATGTATCTGTTCATCCCAACTTCCCAATTTATCCCTCCCCCATCCTTTCCCCTTTGATAGCCAAAAGTTTGTTTTCTATGTCTGTGAGTCTATTTCCATTTCTGAACTGTCATTCTTCACATGGCTAGTGAAAGCACTTTCCATTCCAAGCTTCTAGTGATTTCAGGTTTCATGTTAACTGATGGTCTAACAATGCTTGTTCAACAATCTTCAAAGCTTTTTTTAACAAATAATAACTAACAGGATCTTGAAACATTTCCTGAAAAGGTGTGAGTCATTTTCCAAAGGAACAAGGAGTGGATTCATCAAGAGGCTTGTCTGAATCAACAGTGAGGAAATCCAAGTGCTCGGAAGCCTCAACCACGTCGGGAGACTAAAATTGATGGCGTTGGTGTGTCTACCGCTGGAGGAAAATGGGCCAAAGCAATTTTGCTAAATCAGGGGATTCCCTGTCCATCTCTGCTGCCCTAGAAATATCAGATAAGCCAGGAGACCAGGGTTGGAATGAAGAGAGCAAGTTGACATCATTGGTTAAGAGCTATATCAGTGTTGGATTAAAGTTGAACACTGCTCTGATGTCCAAATTCAACACTCAAGTGTCTGTTTTATTTCTCAAATTATTAGGTAAGTCTATCTACACTTATATTTAATATATTGCTGTTGATACACTGATTTTGCCTTTCTTATGCAAAGCTTAACTTTGAGAATCAAGCAACTCATGCATTTCTACTGCTTGAAAAAAAAAAAAAGCACTTCAATCTCTACCTTTTTATCTAAATAAGCTATCAAGGCAATCTTAACTTTCGAGTCTTTCGGATTAAATCTACCTAACTCCATGCTTTCAACACTTTTGTTAACTCAGTCACAGAGATTTCTCGGTAATATATGGGTTTTGATCTTATCTGAATTGCTGCTCCTCAACTGTAACTCTCCATTTAAAATCACTTTCCTCCGAGTGATGTACATTTTGGGCATCTGAGTATATTTGTAGAACTAGTAGTTGTGGTAACAAGACTAAGTTTACATGTCTGTCCACATCAGCACCATGTACTCAAGATGGATTTCAGCTGCCAAAAAGGTCACTCCAAACTGCTTGCACAAACCTGTCTTTATGCCCCTGTTTATTATGCTCCCATGTAGCCGATGTCTTAGGCACTGAAACAGCCCAGCCATATATCAACAGCTCTCTGGTGGTTCCGAATGTTCTAAACAAGAGCAAGGGTGCACTGAACCTCCCATGTAAACTTTATACAACAGATTCAGCAGAACTGTAATTATTTACAAAATGATGGCATGAGAAATCTCTGGATTTATATCTTACGTTAAAGTAACTTAGATGGTGTCCACATAATTCTTGAATTCGTGGTAGGTTTGCAATTTATTTTGTTTTATTTTGGTTGCACTTGATACAGCTTGAAGGCTATTTTCATTGAAGTTTCAAAAAGAAAACAACTCAGATTGGACAGGTTTCTGAAGTGTACGTGACAATTAAGCTTGGTGCAAACATGGTACCACAGTAACTTGAACTTATTCCTGCATTGGCAGAAAGTCTTGTGCACTGGGTATATACCATGAAATCCATTTTTGTTTTTCACTTTTAGAATGCAAAGTGATTAAGAAAAGCTATAACATTACAGAGAAATATCTCTAGACACTAGACCAACTAAATCAGGTGGAATTTAGAACTTCTTGTCTCTTTTTGCAATTTGTTCCATGTCCAAATATAAGCACAAAGCTCCCTTTGAGGTCAAGGGGACTCCCTGCTTGTATAGACATCACAGGGTAGAGATGAAGAAAAGAAATGAAGCTTCTGAGAACATGGAAAAAAAGCGATTTCAATGACAATTACAGTCTCCAAGTTAAAGTGATACAATGACATCAAAATATCATATAGACTGATGTTTTGGATACATATCAATTTGTAAACTGTATCACTAAGAGAGTCATAAAATTGTTTTGTCCCTATTCAATACCTTACCCCTTCAAACTAAGACTTTGCAGCACTGAGAACTTGAATGAGAAAAGGAATCTACCTCCTATTGTGGCATAATTACAAAATTCATGTGTTAAATCAGTTATGTCTTCTTTCTCTAGCTTCTGAGAAATTAATATTTCTGCCAAAAATTAAAAAAAGATAATGTTATCACCAGAAACCTTTGCTCACACATCAAAACTACTTTGGGTATGTTCTATTGAGATTATTTCAGTGAGTGTTTAGCCTTAAGAGCATGAATAATCTGCTATGAAATGTTATCTTATTACTGTCAGCATACTTTTCAAGCTTTAACTAAATATTGCTCCTAACACCACTGTAGGAAAGAAAAAGATTACTATCATATCTTTTCACAGCAGGAGGACTGAAAAAGGAGCAATTAGTTAAGTGTTTTACTCAAAGCAAGAGAAAATATTAGGGTTAGAAATGAGATTAGACTCCAGAGTAACACTTGATCTGCAACCAGGCCATCTTAGGAACTGCTTACTGATTTAGGAGGGTGAAGAAAAGAGTTCAGACAATCATCATTATTCACCCCACATCTTTAGCTGGGAATAAACTAGGTCAACATTTCCAGGTAATATTCATTTCTTCAGACCTTGAAGGAGTCATTATTTACCGTGTACTACATCATCATGTGGAGAGGGAAATGGCAACCCACTCCAGTATTCTTGCCTGAGAAATCCCATGGACAGAGCAGCCTTGAGAGCTCCATGGGGTTGCAAGGAGTCGGACACAACTCAGAGACTAAATCACCACCACCACCACATCCTCATGTCAATACTTTACTTTCTACTTCAGAATATTTTTACAAAATGAGAAACTGATCAAAACTTGTCATGTGGCATAGTCAGCATGCAATCGAGCAGTCAATCCTGAAAAAAAATCACAGAACTCAATTTACTTGGTAAAAGCAAATTTGTTAATAAATGACTCTTTTTGGAAATGACCTATTTGCTGGGGAAAAGATAATGTGATATGAAGCTGAACCCAGAACCAGAATTATGGGACAGAAATGTGTGGAGTTGGGAGACTTGAGGTTTGTTTTGCCAGAACTGGATGGATCTTTGAGAACTTTGGCACTCACATTAAAGTTCTGTGCCTCATTAATTTTAAATATCTAATGGGAATGACAACAGTAGAGTGCAATTGGAAAAGCTAGGGGAAAAAAGTAATAAAATAGGTGTTTATATTCTTTAGACCAATTATCCTCAGAATCTTTGAAATTGTCACATTTTATCATTTTGTAGTTGATTTTACATAAACTGCTGGTGCCTTGTAAAATTTCAATTGGTATAAATTTATTTTGAAGATTAAAGTGACATATAAATGTAAGGATGTTTTTATGTCTTTTTGTAAGTGGAGGTGCTATTTTATAAAATAATTTTATGCTGTGTCTTGACGTTATTAAGGATCTATTCCAAACAGGTGTCCAAAACTAGGTTGGTCTTCACTACTTTGTATCAAATTTACTTTATTGCTTTTTCAAAGTTAAATTCATAAATAATGGAAATGAGAATAACTTTGTTTTATATTCACAATAATATTCAAAGAAAATAGGACAATTAGAATTAAACTCTTAAAAAGAGGTAAACCAGTGGTACATCTGTTAGAAGTAATAACTGCCATTCAGGTACAAAATATCCATTGAGCTGCACTAGAGATTTCAAAATCCATGGAAACAATCTCAGATTTTTTAAAGCTAGACTTCAGGAAGGAAGGGAAACTCTCATTTGTCCCAAGAGCTGTCAATTATCCAGCCTGAGAAGGTGAACAGCTTCGGACAATCCAAGAATGTGATGACATAGTCTTTTTCAGAGCATTAACTCTTTTTATCTTGTCTATACTCCGTGGATCCTCTCTATCCTTGCCTTAATCTCTCTAGCTAATTGTGAACTGTTATTCATTACATCAGAGATGGTTAGGAACAAATGAAAAGCAAAGGGAAAAGCCTACTGACTTTCCTGTCTTTGATTTTCCCAACCTTAAATCCATTAAGATTGAATGGACTTACTGTCCATTGGACTCTTGGGGCTGGCAACCATCAGGAAAGGGATACATAGTCTCTCAAAGCTAAAGTTTTTGTTATTGTTGTTCCTCTGAAATTTCCTTTGAGTCAGAGAGAGAACTCTAGAGGAGATCTCAGATGGGTTTCAAAAACCTGCTTCTTGGCAGTTTATCACGTGGCTCATTGGGAGCAAGACTGAAAGGTTGAGATAGACAGAAAAGTGGGGCCTCTTGACAGACGACTGCCACAGGGCCTCTTCTCTGGGCTGAGTCATCTCCTATCCCCTTAAAGGGAGCAAGAACCAACCTCACCCAGTCAGCAATAGAGAAGAACTTCCCTACTCAGTAAGCCACAGCTTGATGAAGGGTTGCCTTCCTGGAATACCTCCAGACTTTCCTTGGGCAAAGATACTCCAAGCCCACTCAAAGGTCCCAGGTATCTTTGGGTTCCTTGCCATATTGTAATAAACCAAGGAAGCTCCATCTAGATAGGCACTTGGGCTAAATAATAAAAGACGGACATAGCTTCCAGGATGGCTGAAGCCTTTGGGAGGATTTTAATGACATTTCATTTCATGTTTGAGTTGTTGTATAAGAATATAACAGAGAAAGCAATAGCACCCCACTCCAGTACTCTTGCCTGGAAAATCTCATGGATGGAGGAGCCTGTGTAGGCTGCAGTCCATGGGGTCGCTAAGAGTCAGACACGACTGAGCGTCTTCACTTTCACTTTTCACTTTCATTCATTGGAGAAGGAAATGGCAACCCACTCCAGTGTTCTTGCCTGGAGAATCCCAGGGATGGGGGAGCCTGGTGGGCTGCCGTCTATGGGGTCGCACAGAGTCGGACACAACTGAAGCGAATTAGCAGCAGCAGCATAACAATATAAGAATGATGTTTCTTTCACTTCAAACTAAACATCAGGCATGAACTCACAATGAACAGAAACCCCAGCAAAGATGGGGAACTGCTTAGGTTCACTTGCTTGCTCTGTTCAACTCCTTCCAGAAATTGACGAAATTCTAAAGTAGATGGATGAAAATCACTGCTCTCAGAACTTTCCTGGAAGACAAGACAAGTGACAAGTTAAGCTGTCTGGTTTCACAGGATATCGCTGCCAACTACTTGACATAGAAATGGATGAAAGCTGTCCAAACCTTAGAACAAGATTTGCTGAATGCCATTCAAATACATGGGCTTCCCTGGTGGCTCAGATGGTAAAGAATCTGGCTACAATGAAGGAGACCTGGGTTTGGCCCCGGGGTCGGGAAGATCCCCTGGAGAAGGGAATGGCTACCCACTCCAGTATTCTTGCCTGGAGAATTCCATGGACAGAGGAGCCTGGTGAGCTACAATCCAGTTGTGCTTCTGCTCAAGGAAGGGTCTATTCAAATACTGATCATCCAGAAGTGATTTGAGTTTAAGTTCCAATCCAGAACAAAGCTGAACATCGTGAAAGGGGAAAATGACCAAATTCTAAATCCTAAGCTGCCAGGTTTCCTTGCCAGCAGGTGAATCTGAGCAGGTCCCAAAATCAGGACTCATCCACTCAGTGTGGACTGTTTAAATCTCACCTTAGTGGAGGAGCCAGTCTTGGAGGCTTCTCTGCATGGTTTCCTATAACCCTGCCCATGCCCTGGTTAATCAGACCCAAATGCCTTAACTTGATTGCGCTCTACTCATAAATATTTGTATCTTTCTTTGTGTGTCATTCTAATTAATTAAAATGCTTTCATTGGAAATCACCTGTCAGGGATCATTTTTCAATTTAAACAAGGTTTTCTTCTCCACCTCATGACCATTGATGAGATTCTTCCTCCTGGTATCACCCTTCCCCCAACCACCGCCATTGTCCTCTGCCCAGGTTGGTCTTTTTAAAACCGATGATTTTCTGTTGTAAACATTCTTTCATATGGTGGACAATAGAGTATCAAACAGTATAGAGTTTAAAGGTGACTTAAAAAAGTAAAATCAAACCCAAGTGACTGTAACTTTCCACAGGAGAGTTTAACATCCTACAACCATCAGTGTTCACAAGTGCTGTTAACCAGCTCTCCTGATACAAACATTTCTTTGCAAGCATTTACTGAGATATTGTAAATTACTTAACTACAGCAGTGTACTTTCTTTCCCTTAATCTTGATCTGATCCTTGAGGGGCTATTTATTACAGATATATACAACTTGTCATTAGAAGTGAAGTTAATGTAATACGACACAAGTAGCCCACATTGTTTAAATGTGTTCCAGAAAGTTAGCAAATTCAGTTCAGAGAATACTTTCATACTCTTCTGCCTGAAAAGCGGCAAGAAAGGAGTGAGGCAGAGGGAGGCGGGGGTAGGGGCAAAATATTAAACACTGCTCACTGTAGGTGGCCAATTAATACCCTGTATCCAAGCTGGAACAAATCCTTCCACGATATACGTAAAGCATATAATCTCTTATCTGCTTAGGCATTATCAAATATTTTAGCAAATCCTAGTAACTTCAAACACAGGTTTAATGGAATGCAGTGCTAAAACATGCAAAGTCAAGAATCAAGTTTTTTAAGAACATAATCTGTTTTAGAAGGTTTCAAGAGAACTGCTTTGCAATGCCATTCTAATCTTATCCCATGAGGAAAGACGTCTGATTTGGCAAAACGTTGCATCTGTTAAAAGTAAAATGCACAACTTCGCCTTCCTGCAAATCAGACCCATAAGCAGGAAAATCATTTTAATTCCTCAGAAGCCAAAAGAGTCTACAGCTTTGGTCCAGTTCTCAACATTTGGTCACCAGATAATATTCATTTGAGAGGGAATTCCTATAGATGGCCAGACAACGTTAACAGCATCATCCAGCTGGGACATGCGCCAGTATTAATTCAACATTGTGGTTTGTATCTCCTCATCAAGTTAATACTCATACAATTCATTATACTACAAGCATGAAAAAAAGCAAAAACAAAACACCAACATAGCAATAGTAAAGCTCTGACAAAATTTGGTTTTGCTCATGTGTACATTTACTTAAAAATGGATCTAGTTCTCCCCCCAGCTCGGCTGTCCTCCTTTCCTGGATAACTAGGATATATTTTAAGTGTCTTTTCATCTTTTCCATCTTCATCTGGGATTCTGCTCATGCACTGAGGGTGGTTTAGATGAAAGACCAGAAAGTAGGTAAAGTGAGAGAAACCTCCCTTTCAAAGTGAAGCAAACACAGCATGAAGCCAGAGAGTTAGGAAAAGAAACAGTGAGAGACAGACAAAACTGCTTGTAGAAAACTGATCTTTCCATGTATTTTAAAGCAAAAGCTGAGCGACATACTTGACTTATAAGCATAACATTTTACGCCTTTTTAAAATAAAAGCCAGAATATAGAGAGCCAAAAGCCAGTTCCTAGATAAAGCGGAGAGGGGGCGGGGGGGAGAAAAAGAGAGATCTTATTTTTTAAGAGATTCTCTTAGTAGGGTTTGCACAGCTTAAGGAATCTAGTGCTTGCGAGTGATGCAAGATAACACTTTCTTGTAATTTTATATAGTAAGCAAAGATTTAGAATATTTACAGACCACCCTGAGTAAGAACGTCACTGGATTCTAGGAGCATGCTCATACCAGAACATTCATCTTTTTTAAAAAAGTGTCCAGTGGCCCTCAGGCCATATATGGCTATAGGGGAAGGTATGCCTTTGACCTCCCAGAGCTGCAGAATTAGAGCACAAAGTCATTACAGCCTACTGAAAGGATTTTCTTTCTTTAATTTGTTATAATGACTACATTTTTATCAGATCTGGCCAGCGACTCCACAAAAACACTAAGGTTCCCCACATTCTAATCACTGACAGAAAGAGATCGTAAAGATATTTGTAAAGTTTTGAGTGACATTTTGCTGGGGGAGGGAGATCTGATTCAGTGTAAAACAAAGTTTTTCTATCATTTGCACGCCAGCGCACTGTCTTGCTCTGGTATTTGGTTATTGCTGGCCTGCTCTATGCTCATGGGCTAACATAGAAAGGAGGTCTGTGGATTATATTTTAGACAACCAGTCTGGTCTAAGTTTCTTTTTTTGATTTATGGGTGGGTCTTGAAGCAGTCAGAATTTCTTATTAAAATTGATATAGGAACATTCCAAGCTTTCAGTCAAGAAGAATTCCTTTCATTTTTATTCTATGCAATGTAATTGTAATGAATTACAGCATTCCACTATTTATATTCTCAGCATACACTTTCACAGAAGTTCCCTGTCGTTCTGCATCAGTTAACAGATGCTACAATGTCTGATCTTAAAGATTTTGTGGTCCTGTGTATTTTTCCCATTACTTAGGCAGCTAGATTTCCCCCCATTGGTTATTTCTTCCCTGGGAAGAAAGGCACTTTTGCTAATGCATTAACTCTTTCTTGGTTCCACTTTCTCTAGAATGAAGAAGCAGTAAACAAAGCTGACGACACCACATTTGTCTGAAAGATCACTCAGTCCCACTGACATATAAATTGAAGGGCTATTCAGTTAGCTTTTTTTTTTTCTGAAATGCTAAGGATAATCTTTTAAAAAATATCCACAGTGCTTACTTTTCTATCAATCAGCTCTTTACAGTAAAAGATGCCTAGCAATTTCCACAGCATTGTTTTCTATCGGCAAGGATACAACACTGTATATTTCCCTTCAAGTCATAATCTACTTGGGGGTGCAGGCTTCTAAATATTTTATTTTAGGATATCAGTTCAATTTGTTTTTTTAAAATTGGAATATAATTTCTTTACAATGTTGTGTTACTTTCTGCTGTACAGTGAAGTAAATCAGCTCTATGTAGACATATATTGCCTCCCACTTGAACGTCCTTCCCTCCATCCCGCCCCTCCAGGTCATCACAGAGCCCTGAGCTGAGCTCTCTGTGCTATGCGGCAGGCCATTAGCTATCTATTTTATACATGGTAGAGTGTATATGTGTCAATCCTAATCTGTTTCTAATCAATGGACTGCCTTTGGTTTTCTTCCTTTCTGGATTCCTGAAGTATGCAATATGAGTGCAGTCTAACATTACTATTCTAAGAAACAGAGTTTTGTGCCAAAATCGCCTTATGCTTTGAATTCTATAGCCATTGTAATTCATTAAGTCTGAGTTATTTTAACAGAGTGCCTGGGAGCCTTAGATTTGGTGATAATTCATAATATCTAGGTATTTATTAAAATAAGTAGCTATTTAACTTAAGGATAGGCAAATATAAACTGCTACTCAAATCTAGGAAACTGGCATTTCCAAACAAAGATTAACTGTATGACTTCCTTGACCTTGGTAAAAAAAAAAAAAAACAAAGAGCAGGTGTGGGGACTTCCCTGGCAGTCCAGTGGTTAGGGCTGCGTGCTCTCACGGACAGAAGCTCCAGTTCAATCCACAGTCAGGGAACGAAGATCCCCACGAGCCATGCTGTGTGGCCAAAAGTAAAAGCAGGTGCTATTTTATTTATATCAGTGTGTTTTACTCTTTATGCTCATTAATCCATTCACTGATGGCGAGAAAACTTTAGTTACTAAAACTTTGTACTTAAATTTTAGTACCTTGTACTAGAATTACAGAGGTTCATAAAGATCACTTTTGGCCCCCAGGAAGGTTCTGGCAGGCATCTTGGTGAAAATGTGGTCAAACACTTAAAGTTCTCTTTTCACCCAGTGTGCCCGTGGATAAAGTTAACTCAAATTCCCTTCTGTTGGATGCTGGAAAGCCAGGTCACAGGATAGGCCTTCAAGGGTGGGATTGCCTGCTCTCAGTCAGAAGTGACTCTCCCTGTTCCCTCCTCACATTGGATTCTTGTTTTGGGGGGTAGTAGCTCCTTATTTTAAAGTAACTTGGAATATAGTTGATTCACAATATTGTGTTAGTTTCTGCTGTCCAGCGAAGTGAACCAGCCGTCTGTGTACATACATCCCCTCTTCTGTGGGCTCCCCTCCCGTGTGCATCACCGCAGAGCCCTGAGTGGCGTTCCCTGAGCTATAATCAGGCGTCTGTTTACCCATGGTGTCGTTCGCGTGTGTACGCACATCTGACTCTGCAGGGACAGCACAAAGGGAAGGCTGTCCGGAGGGAAACGCGACACCTGCAGCCTCCCCATCCCGGCGCCCACCGGGGCTCGCGCTCCGGCTCCGTCACTCGGTCACGGCCGGCTCTTCGAGACCCACCGGCCGCAGCGCACCAGGCTCCTCTGTCAATGGGGCTTTTTCAGGCAACAGTACTGGAGTGGGCTGCCACCTCCTCCTCCAGAAGACCTTCCCCACCCAGGGATCGAACCTGCGTGTCCTGCGTCTCTTGCCTTGACAGGTGGGTTCTTTGCCACTGAGGGACCTATGTGGCCCAGTGTGTGAGCCGCCTCACACGTTCTAAGGATTTACGTAGAGAGGCACATGTAAGACTTGTAGACACACGTAATACTTTCAGAGTGTATTTGAAAAGATACTCTTTTAGTCTCAGATAGTGGTAGATAAAATCTATCATCGTCTATGGCTAGGCTTTCTGAGTACAGATCTATTTCTGTAACCTGTTGACAAGGAAACCAAAAAAAAGCAAACAAAACAAGATTCCTGAGAAGATTGAAACTTTGCCATTTTCATAAACTCCTTGGATTCCATGATGCAGGTTAAAGGTTCTAACTTCAAAAAGCTCATGGAGCAAGTTATGACTTATTCAATATGGCGGGGCTTTCAAACAGTGTTCATGAAAACCTCAGTAAGTGGTGGGACTGGAACGGAGGTAGGAGAGAGGCCAGAAGAGAAAATTCCACCGCTTTAATCACACTGTCCTTTTGGCTAGTGTATGTGTACATTGAAGGTCACCAGAAGACTTTACTTGACAAAGGATTCTTAAAGAAAGAAGATCAATGTGTTAATTCCCAAAGAAAGAAGATTCTAGATTACTGTGTTACCAGAGAATTTAACAGAAATCCAGAATAGCTGTTTTTAGCAAGAGATTTCTTTTATTTTCCAAATAAAAATTTACAAAGGCTAACAGAATTTTCTTGAAATTTGAACAAACTTTTAATATTCACTATGGAAATGTGAATCAGTTATTACCCCCACAGAAGATGATAAGAAATAAACACTGTAGCAAGGGTTTTATAAGAAAATAACTAAGAAGCGAAGTGTGTTAATGTAAAAATAATTATTCTCTGGGCTATAAATGTAATACATCTTCATCATGGAAAAATTTTCATACACAAGAGGGAGGGAATATATATATACACATAGCTGATTCACTTCAATGTACAGCAGAAATTAACACAATCTTGTAAAGCAATTATACTCCAATTAAAAGAAACAACACCCCCCGCCAAAAAAGAAAACCAAAAAGGAAGTATTTTTAAGGTGATACCAAATCATCTGTAGGAGGTTCATTGTTAGTTTTGCTGTGAATGGGTGGATGTAGGAACATAATATCGTAATGAATACACTTTTGTGGTCTGTGTATTTGATTAAACATTGTTTTGTATAGTTTCTCATACTTAAGAAGTAATCTTTACTGAAGGAGAAAATAGAAAGGACAGAAATGAAGCAGGTTGTCACTGGTCTAAAATTTTATAAGTGTGAAACAGGGACTTCAGGCCTTTAAAAGCTCCTCCACTTTACTATTTGAACAACCAGAGGTAGCACCAGTATTTGTCCTGAAGCGAATATTTTCTTGCAGGTGGGAGCCTTAGTGGTCCTAGGTCTCTGGAAATTTAATCTAGTTTATCTTGGGGATATTGTCCCATTGGTCTACCATTTGCTTTCCTAATTTCTTTTTCCATTATCTCATAAAGAAAATAGTTATAAAATAAATAAAAGGCAATTTCCACTGTGAGAAGAAAAGCCAAACAATCAGTTAGAAAAGAATTGTCTTAATGAACTGCTAAGCCCAAATTAGACTTCCTGATATAAACTAAAAGAAAATGCCCACGGCTTATGATAAATGAGTGAATGACTCCTGCACATATTAAGCAAAAGATTATCTAGCCTGTCTATGAGCTTAAAAAAAGGCAAGATTTCCCAACCAGAGGCCAGAGGAAACGGGTTTGGGGGATAGGCAGATTCACACAGTGCTGAAGTGTGATGGTTCTCTAGGATTTCCTCCAAAGATATTTTAGATTAAGTACCAAGGAGTCATTAGATCTATTTAAAGTTCACAGCTACAAGTATTAAACACATTAGGATAAGAAACAATCTGCCCTCACCCTACAGAGCAGATTGAAGGAATTAAAACAGTCTGCCTAGTGGTAGTCATAATCTAATAGGTTAAAATATTTCTTCCCTAGCTTCTTTATGCTCATTCTTTCTCTCTTACTCAGCTGTCCCCCTAACTAGAATATACTCCACGTTGATTTTGAAACCAAGTCAGCATGGTTGCATTTTTTATTTCTTTAATTTTTATTTTTGGCTGTGCCACGTGGCATATGGGATCTTAGTTCCCAATTAGGGGTTGAACTCACATGCCCTCATCAGTGAAAGCCTGGAGTCTTAACCAGAGGGCCACCGGGGAAGTCCTAGCAAGGTTACCTTTTAGTTAGCATATTAGTTTAGTTTTCGATTTCGTATCCTCCCTACTGCCCCTTAATACCTCCCATCTACTCAGAAAGTAGCCTGTACACCCTCTATCATAACAATGCATAAAACTTGCCTTTTTCATGTCTTTCCCTGCCTACATTGACACATATCTTGTGAACAGCATTTGTCTTAGATTCTAATGGAGTCCTAGTCATTGAATAGGCGCTCAAAAATAGTTACTGAATGAATGAATGAGTAAATGATAAGTAAATAAATGGATAAATGAATAGAAAAGGGAATAAACTGATCGAGATGTTGCCATGATAGTGATGACAGAGCACTTTGATTGGTTCTTCTTATGCAGTAACCTCGCATATTAAATTCCACATGACCAGGTGAATTCTGCTAGGTTAGCTGTAACCAACAAGATATCACCTTCAGTCAAATATACCTTTCAGTCTCTGTGTGTTTTTTAAGAGAACTAAGGACCTCGGCCTAGAGCCTTTTTTTTTTTTTTTACAGGAAATATAAATGTTATCATCATTTATATTTTGTATTTTATTCAATTTTAATGACAATACATTCACATGGTACCAGAAGCAAATAATATATAAAAATATACAGTGAAAAATGTCTCACTCACTCACCCCAGTCCCCATCACTACTCCAACAGGTAATCATTTTTATTAATTTCTTTTAATTCTTTTGGAGTTTCCTTATGCATGTAGGAGCAAACATGAATATGTATTTTTATTTCCTTTTCTTTTTTCCACAAAACATTGCATATTATATAGTCTGCTCTGCACTTTTTTTTTTTCCATTTATTTTTATTAGTTGGAGGCTAATTACTTTACATCATTGCAGTGGTTTTTGTCATACATTGAAATGAATTAGCCATGGATTTACATGTATTCCCCATCCCGGTCCCCCCTCCCACCTCCCTCTCCACCCGATCCCTCTGGGTCTTCCCAGTGCACCAGGCCCGAGCACTTGTCTCATGCACCCAAGCTTTGTTAAACCATCATTTGGATGTTTTGGATAAACCATCATTAAGAGTTAATGACCCAATGCCTTGCTTTAGCCCAAAAACTATTTCTAATCGGTCATTAGTCTCCCCCTACTTGGCCTGAGACTCTGATTATTGCTTAATTTAAGCACAAACTACGATGCCAGCAAAATGTTGCCTATCTCTGTCCTTTAAACATAATGAGCACAGATTTCAGCGAATTTAATCAGTTGTTTACATACAAGTTAGTTCTCAGCAGTAACAGAAATTGTGTCCTTCACTTTTACAAAAATGTAAGCATAATATCCTAAGAGGTCAGATCATATTGGTTATTTCTTTCCTGGATCAATATCATTATATTTAAGATTAAATATTTTTTAAGTTACAACTTGAATAGCATTTTATTTCAACGTTCTGCCGTGGTACACTCTATTTCATATTCTCTCAGCACAAACTTGATTAAGTTTTTTGAAATACGTAGTAGCAATTATCTAATGACAGTGTGACCCATGTATCTTCAGGCAATTTGATACCGTATGATTTCAGAAATACCTTGGGTTCCTAAATTAGTAACAGAAAATGTATCATGGATTTTTCCAGAGTTTTGTTTTATAAATATTTACTGCAGCACAAAACTTTGTTATACTTCTTGAGTCTACTTGATAATCTCCTGATTAGACCATCCCATGCTTGGAGGAGCCAAAGAAAAATTGTGGAGCCTGCCAAAGGCAAAAAGACTGTGTATTTTTTTCAAAATTCTATTTTTTTCAATAGCTTGTGTGTTTTTTTCTGATAAAATAAACGATTTAGATGAACAAGTCACTTATTGATCTTTGACCTTTTCAGCCACATCAAAAGCATCTTAAAAGCCAATTAGTGGAAATACAGAGAAAAGGTCATTTTATTACAGCACTCCACATTGGAACCATAATATTTTACATAGATTCACGTTATCCCAAGGCTTTTCTTAGAAAAATAGAAAGAGAAATACTTCAGTCATAAAGTAGATAGATATTCCGCATGTACAAATGATTTTACTCTTCCTCATTTTGGATACAGTAATTTTCTTAGAACGTCCAATGCATAATGATCTCTCCTGATTATCTCTTTGGATGTAGAACAGGGACAATGCTGATAAATGATGTCTATTGATAATCCCCAAGCCTCATTTTAGACACTGACTTTAATTACTTTCTTACAATAGCCCTTCACCACAGGAAACACATGTAAGATGAAGTGTTAGCTTTTATTTCCTGTCCTCCTTTTCTTCTCTGAGAGTGTGGGTGTTTAGGCAGGAGAGCAAAGAGGAAGGGAAAATCCAGGACTCAGATAATTTGTGAATCAGGCCCTCAGAAATGTAAACAATTATTTGATTGTAATGATTCATCAATATATTTGTAATCAAATGTCTAAAAATCAGGTGTTTCAAGAAGCATCCATTCCTTCGGTTTTTTATTTGATTTAAGGATCTGCAATCTGCAAGGCCCTAGGCTAGATATACTTTGAATATATAATAATAGAAAAGACACTGCTACTGTCCTTAAAAATGTATAGTCTACTAGAGTAACCTGGTTAATTCTCTGCTATGTTGTGTTGGGACATGATGTCTTTCTGTCAGTTCAATAAAAAATAGTAGAAATCATTCATAGTTTGGTAGCAGGTATTTTCACCATAGCACAGAGAATCAATTCATCTTATTTCCAAAATGAGAGCATCAGATTTTTCTCTAAGCAAGATGTTATCTCTGTATATAAGGCAGAAAAGGAAACAAGTATACAAAAAAAAAAAAAAAAAAACCTAGAACAAAAACCTAAATATACCTTAAAATAAAGCATAATGCCATAATGCTGTAATCTAAAGAAGATGTGGAGCTGGTAGAATAAAGTCTCCAAGGTCACTTGTAACATATAAGTATCAGGTATTGAAAAACTGTATTGGACTTTGATTTTCTGAGCAAGAATTTCCAGTCTTTTCCTGAAAGCTTTTCCTCTAAAGTGCAAGCAGACCACATTCATCAAAACCAGATGCTAATGTCTCTCTGCTCAGCTTCAGTTATCAATATCAAGTTTGAAAGATCCAAAACATTTTTGTAAAAATGGACTATGCCTGTGATCAGGCCATTTTCACCAGGGTTGACACAAGCCAAGGTCCATAAATGCCTCTGAAACAACAGCAACAAAAAGTCAAGGTCATCAAACCACGTTTTTCTCTTTCATTTTTTAAGTCAAAAGATTAGTTTTTCAAGAAATTTCACATACATGTGTCACACACACACACACACACACACACACACACACACTTTTTTGTCAAGGTCTGCTAAACATTAGGCCAGGAGAGAAGCCAAACTTCCTGATCTGGTTCTTTTGAAAACTGCTGACATTGAATGAATCAGTCCTTTAAACTCTGGAAACCTCTGTTGGTCACAGTGTGTCCATATGATGGTTTGTGAAGTTTGTACAGAGAGCAATCAAGACCACTGGCATTGCCACTCACATAGTCAAAACGAATGGGGCAAACCAGGAGTGGTAGAGATGGGACCACATTGTATGCTAATAATCTTGAAAGGATACTGAAGTCTTTGAATTGCTTTGATGCCCTTCCTTTGGGTATCCAAAATTCTAACCATGTACCATTTTCTCCAGAAATGTTTAAATATTACACATAAAAGTCTTTCCTTTCCTCTTAGAAAATAAGACTAATGGCAATGGTGTCTTAGACAAAATTTCATAGTTTTTAAAATGCATTTGGATACTTAATTTACTGCAGCTATAGAATTTCAGAGAGACAAATTAGTTCAATTCAATCGCTCAGTCATGTCCGACTGTTTGCAACCCGATGGACTGCAGTACACCAGGCCTCCCTGTCCATCACCAACTCCCAGAGTTTACTCAAAACTCATGTCCATTGAGTCAGTGATGCCATCCAACCATCTCATCCTCTGTCGTCCCCTTCTCCTCCTGCCTTCCATCTTCCCCAGAATCAGGGTCTTTTCTAATGAGTCAGTTCTCCCCATCAGGTGGCCAAAGTATTGAAGTTTCAGCTTCAGCATCAGTCCTTTCAGTGAATATTCAGGGCTGATCTCCTTTACGATGGATTGATTGGATCTCCTTGCAGTCCAAGGGACTCTCAAGAGTCTTCTCCAACACCACAGTCCAAAAGCATCAATTCTTCGGCACTCAGCTTTCTTTAGAGTTCAACTCTCACATCCATACATGACTACTGGAAAAACCATAGCCTGGACTAGATGGACATTTGTTAGCAAAGTAATGTCTCTGCTTTTTAATATGCTATCTAGGTTGGTCATAACTTTTCTTCCAAGGGCTAATCATCTTTTAATTTCACGGCTGCAGTCATCATCTGCAGTGATTTTGGAGCCCTAAAAAATAAAGTCTGCCACTGTTTCCCCATCTATTTGCCATGAAATGATGGGACCGGATGCCATGATCTTTGTTTTCTGAATGTTGAACTTTAAGCCAACTTTTTCACTCTGCTCTTTCACTTTCATCAAGAGGCTCTTTAGTCCTTCTTTGCTTTCTGCCATAAGGGTGGTGTCATTTGCATATCTGAGGTTATTGATATTTCTCCCCAAAATCTTGATTCCAGCTTGTGCTTCCTCCAGCCCAGTGTTTCTCAAGCTATACTCTGCATATAAACTAAATAAGCAGGATGACAATATACAGCCTTGACATACTCCTTTTCCTATTTGGAACCAGTCTGTTGTTCCAAGTCCCGTTCTAACTGTTGCTTTCCAACCTGCAGACAGATTTCTGGAGGGGCAGGTCAGGTGGTTTGGTATTCCCATCTCTTCAGAATTTTCCAGTTTGTTGTGATCCACACAGTCAAAGGCTTTGGCATGATCAATAAAGCAGAAACAGATGTTTTTCTGGAACTCTCTTGCTTTTTCGATGATCCAACGGATGTTGGCAATTTGATCTGTGGTTCCTCTGCCTTTTCTAAATCCAACTTGAACATCTGGAAGTTCACGGTTCATGGTGTGCTGAAGCCTGGCTTGGAGAATTTTGAGCCTTACTTTACTAGCATGTGAGATGAGTGCAATTGTGAAATTGTTTGAGCATTCTTTGGGATTGCCTTTCTTTGGGATTGGAATGAAAACGGACCTTTTCCAGTCCTGTGGCCACTGCTGAGTTTTCCAAATTGCTGGCATGTTGAGTGCAGTACTTTCACAGCATCATCTTTCAGGATTTGAAATAGCTCAACTGGAATTCCATCACCTTCACTGGCTTTGTTCATAGTGATGTTTCTTAAGGCCCACTTGACTTCACATTCCAGGATATCTGGCTCTAGGTGAGTGATCACACCATCGTGATTATCTGGGTCATGAAGATCTTTTTTGTATAGTTCTTCTGTGTATTCTTGCCACCTCTTCTTAATATCTTCTGCTTTTGTTAGGTCCCTACCATTTCTGTCCTTTATTGAGCCCATCTTTGCATGAAATGTTCCCTTGGTATCTCTAATTTTCTTGAAGAGATTTCTAGTCTTTCCCATTCTATCGTTTTCCTCTGTTTCTTTGCACTGATCACTGAGAAAGTCTTTCTTATCTCTCCTGGCTATTCTTCAGAACTCTGCATTCAAATGGGAATATCTTTCCTTTTCTCCTTTGCTTTTTGCTTCTCGCTTCTCTTCTTGTCTCAGCTATTTGTAAGGCCTCCTTGGACAGCCATTTTTCTTTTTTTGCCTTTCTTTTTCTTGGGGATGGTCTTGATCCTTGTTTCTTGTACAATGTCACGAACCTCTGTTCACAGTTCATCAGGCACTCTGTCTATCAGATCTAATCCCTTGAATCTATTTCTCACTTCCACTGTATAATCGTTAGGGATTTGATTCAGGTCATACCTGAATGGCCTAGTTATTTTCCCCACTTTCTTCAATTTAAGTCTGAATTTGGCAATAAGGAGTTCATGATCTGAGCCACAGTCAGCTCCCAGTCTTGAGAGACAAATAATCAAGTCAAAAAAAAAAAAAATACAACTTCATGAATTCACTTAGGGGCATAGAAATTATCACTAAAATACCACCTAGTTGTTAATATGCTAGCGTAATATAGCAGAACAGGTAGCAAAATGGAAGAGGTGTTAAGTAAGGGTGTGCTTAATTCACGAGAATGGAAGAGAACATTAAAATTTGGCAGATGGAGTTAGTTGTGTTATATATGTGTTAGTTGCTCAGTCGTCATCTCCAACTCTTTGCGACCCCATGGACCGTAGCTCACCAGGTTCCTCTGTCCATGGGATTCTCCAGGCAAGAATACTGGAGTGGGTTGCCCTGCCCTCCTCCAGGGGATCTTGCTGATCCAGGGATCAAATGCAGGTCTCCTACATCTGCATTTCAGGCAGATTCTTACCAACTTAGCGTCCAGGGATGGAGTTTTAACTGAGGATAGGAAAAAAGCCCATAAAGAGGGATCACCATATACAGCAAAACAAAAGACTACCCTAGTAAATAGTTATCTCAAGACTGATAGGATCATGTGACAAGCAAAGTAACATTCAAAGAATATCTGAAAATGGAATAGAAGAATTCTATACACAATTTCTGGAATTGGCAGCTTTCTAAAAATGGTATGTCAACTTAACATGTACCGGTCCACTGTGAACATGATTGTGTTAGAAATACAGTTTAATAAGTAGTTTTTTCTGTATAGTTAAACTTTAATTGTCTGCAAAGAAGAAAATGTGCCAAAATGACTAAAAGATTTCATAGAAAATCTAATTCTAACAAAGTTCTGATCCTAATAGAATAACTAGGCCTAGAGCTATCCCCCTGCCATAAACAGCTAGGAAACTGGAAAGAATATACAGGGCAGTAGTCCCCAGACTTGAGATGGTTCACAGACGCTGTGATCTCAGAGGTAGGAAACAAACAGGGTGAATGATGTGCTAGTCCTGCCTCTCTGCCTGGAGGTAAGTTTGCATCATGGTGTGAAGAGAGACATCTCAAGCAGGGAACAGGCATATTAGTAACCTGATGAGAGAGAGATAGAAGCTGAAGAGCCTGGGCAACTGGAATATGAGGAGCAGAGAATTGAAAGAGAGGGAGAAACCCATGGAAGAGCTTAAGAACAATCCTTAGGGATCTGCTTAAGCCTTTGGCAGAAAATGAAGCTATACCTACATAGTATGAAACCTGATGGGTATGAGCAAAGAAAGAACAAGGGATTTGGAAGCTGAACAATTCCCTGGGAGACATTCATGTACAAATATCCATAGTGTAGAGAGATTTCTTTAACACTTGAGAAATTCAGCAGAGATTTCAGATATGTCATGTCCAAGTAGGAAGCCTAAACTAGCATTAAAGTAGATCTCACTAAGTGTAATAACAGGCCTTGAAAAGATGGAGATGATCTGCAAGTAACTAAGCTACTTGCTGTGTGTGTATGTGTGTGTGTTTAATGGAATTGAACTAAAAAGGGAAGACTGACATGAGTATAAAGAATTATTATCTAATTCCAAATGGAAACAATATATATATGTATATGTATGTGTATATATATATATATATATATATATATATATATATGTATAACTGAGTCACTTGGCTATATAGGAGAAATTAACACAACATTGTAAATCAACCATCAATTTAAAAAAAGGACGATGCTGTCAGAATGTGACTGGTGACAGAGGAGCTTGCCACAATGCCTCAGCTTCTGGACCTCGGGCATCAACTGAGTGAAAAGTGGTCTCGTTAAGCAGAAGTAATAGGCCAGCAACTTTCCACTGATTTCAGAAACTGATGAGGCATCAGACAGTGATGCTGGATGATCATTGAAGTAGAATGTGGAAGAGGTTGTTCTTTGGGATACCTAACAGGTGTGTTCCAGGAGTATCTTGTGTCCTTGGTTCAAGATACTGACTGAGCAAGTGTCTCATGTGTGTGTGCTAAGTCTTTTTCAGTTGTGTCTACTCTTTGCGACGCTATGGGCTATAGCCTGCAAGACTCCTCTGACCGTGGAATTCTCTAGGCAAGAATATTGGAATGGGTTGCCATGCCCTTCTCCAGGGGGTCTTCCCAACCCAGGGATCTAACCCATGTCTCTTGCAACTCCTGCATTGGCAGGTGGGTTCTTTACCACTAGCGCCAACTGGGAAGCCTATATATATATACATATATATATATATGTATATACACACATACACATATATACACTTTTTCAATTTCTTTGCTATTATAGGTTATTACAAGATATTGAATATAGTTCCCTGTGCTATAATTAGGTCCTTGTTGCTTATCTTGCTGACATATAACAGTGTCTATCTGTTAATCTCAAGATCCTAATTTATCTCTCCTCACCTCTCATTCCCCTTTCATAACCATAAGTTTGTTTTCTACATCTGTGAGCCTATTTCTGTTTTGTAAGTAAATTCATTTGTATCATTTTTCTAGATTCCACATATAAAAAATACCATGTATTTGTCTTTCTTTCTCTGGCTTATGTCACTTAGTATGGTGATCTCTGGGTCCATTCATGGTGCCACATCTCCCAGCATTTTAACCCTAGAATATCTTTTACTTCAAGGAACTCCAGAGTGCCAAATATCAATTTTACTGATAAGAGAGCCTGAAAGCAGAAATCAAATAGTAAAGGGTACCTGTTTACTACTCATTCTTTCCATAAAAAAAAATTAAACATCTTTTCCTCTCCTAAATCTAATTTGGGGCTTGCCAAGGGCTCAAAACAACCTACCTTTCCTTACGAAAAGAATCAGGCAAAACCCTGAAGAAAGTTTCGAACATTTGGCAACCTTGTTCTGGACATTTTTAGGGTTATCTTCACAGAAGCAATGTGGGTTTCAAGGAAAATAGTGTAACTGTGATTTTTTTCTTAATATTAACACTCAAGGGAATGACTCTGGCATCACTGCTTCTAAGACCGTCAGGATATCATTTCCCTTCCCCTGTTCATACAGTTGTATATACAAGAAAACCAGGGCTTCATTTATGGTTTTGCTTTTCTCCCCATGGGACTTGGCGACGTTCTCAATTTATATTTAGGGCATAAGTACAATGGGCTGACTTTGGCTTAACTATAAAGTCACATATTCGCAAATATATAAGAAAAACGTTGAACTGCTTCTGATAGCCCACACACTATTCAGTTTCAGTTGCTAGCTCTACTTTCTTCAAATCCATCGCATGTTTTAAATTCTTAATACGCATGTTTGCGCATGGGAATTGAAGAATTTGTGGCAACATCAAACATATGGAAATTCTGTATAGCCCTGAATTAGCCTCTTTTGGTGTTATGAGTCTTATTTGGCATTATTTTCATGTTGATAAATTAGGTCTGCCACTGGTATAAACTCTTGAATGCTGAATTTAGTGATGGGTTTGTAAGGAACGAAATTTCAACTCACTTTCATTCTGCACTGACAGTCTATCTACAAGGTGGTTAGAGACTGTATTTCTGTAGAGGTTTGGCCTTCCAAATATGTTGGCAGCTCTGGGCCTCCACTCAGGCTCTGATGGGTATGGGATTTGTTTTTCTTTGAAGGTTCCTCCAAGACTTGAGTAGAATGATTTGTATCTGGGTCTGTTTGGCTTCTCAGGTGGTATCATACTCCCTTTGCCAGGAATAACCTCTGTTGGAAGGAAAAGAGAAGGGAGGGAGGGGTAGAGGGGAAATGGAGAAACAGAGCCTATCAGACTAACTTTGTGTTTCAAATTTTGAAAAAGAAAGCAAGACTTACTGTGGAATTCACTTAAATAAATATTCCATTGCCTAGATAATCATACTCAAGTGTTTTGGTACAAGATGAGAAAGATATAGCTTGATGGTTATTTGTAGATGGCTACCAGTGCAATTATTGATGCACTGTGATCTGATGCATAAAAAGAAGACCATATTAGGCCGTACTGATGGTTGAATCACACAGTTCAGTGGTCTCTCTGGATGCTGCTGCTTTTCACTGCTTTGAGGGATTGCATTTAATCCAACAATCACAATCTAAAAAGGATCATGACAAATTAGAACACATCGGAAAATGGCCACCAAGTAGCCCTAGCACAGAAGACATGAGAAAGAGTGAGAAAAAGCCAACATATTTCTCTCGGAGTCAAGGAGGATTTGATGGCATTTCTGAAAGTGCTTTTGACTGACACCTGGGTCCAAATAACTTAAAGTGTTCTTTAAAACATGAAATTCTTAGCTTTACCTGTGAGTGGATATACTTCTTAAGGAAGTTTCCAGATGTTTATGTGTTCAAGCATTTACAAAGTACTGGAACAGAGAGGCTGCAAGTAATCTCCCAGATGGAAGGGCTCTCATATTGCAGACCCAGGAGTATGGCATATGTCATTCACCCAAGGATGGAACTAAAGCCACATGAAGCCAGATTTCAGGACAACTAACCCCTTGAAATCATGAGCGCTTTTTCATCAGAGATGGGTTTCCTGTCTTCTGTATACCTTCATTTCTTCACCAAGTGCATTCACTTCATGAATGCTAATTAAATATTATGTTATGGTTGAGTAGGGTCACTCTTTGATGAGAGTGACCATATATTCGAGTCTGATAGGGCTGGTCTTTGTTTACACCAGTTAAACTAGCGTCCTTCCCAGTTTAGCATCTGTCCTGTATTTCTCATTTTTAAGCAAACTATTATTATTATTATTTTGTGTGTTAGTCAGTCAGTCATATCCAACTCTTTGCGACCCCATGGACTGTAGCCCACCAGGCTCCTCTGTCCATGGAATTCTCCAGGCAAGAATACTGGAGTGGGTAGCCATTTCCTTTTCCAGGGGATCTTCCCCACCCAGGGATTGAACCCAGATCTCCTGCATTGCAGGCAGATTCTTTACCAGCTGAGTCACCAGGGAAGCCCATTATTATTACCAGGGGCATTAAAATAAGACAGGATAGGTTTAGCTTGTGTCCACTGCCTAGTTCCAGCTTCTGCCATGGCCTCCTCCACTGTTTGTTGGGTGAACGTGAGTGGAGCTGTCACTTTTCACATATGGTGAAATTTGAAAGGTGACCAACAGTGGCCCTCTCACTTTTCCTTGTCCTTTCCACCTGTAATTAACATAATTAACACTTTATAGAACAGTGTTCAGAAAGCTCACTGATGAAATGAGTACCTTGGGACCCAAACAGATGAGGGCAGCTAATTCGATCCAGCCTTAGATGGTGAGGAGGTAAGTAGTTGTTGTTCAGCTGTCAGTCATGTCAGACTCTGCGACCTTGTGGACTGCAGCATGCCAGGCTTCCCTGGCCTTCACTATCTCCTGGAGTTTGCAAACTCATATCCATTGAATCGATGATACATTCAACCATCTCATCCTTTGTCACCCCGTTCTCCTCCTGCCCTCAATCTTTCCCAGCATCAATTTCTTTTCCAGCGAGTTAGCTCTTCAAGTCAGGTGGCCAGAGTATTGGATCTTCAGCTTCAGCATCAGTCCTTTCAAAGAATATTCCAGGTTGATTTCCTTTAAGATTTCCTTGCAGTCCAAGGGTCTCTAAAGAGCCCTCTCCAGCACCACAGTCCCAAAGCATCAGTTCTTTGGCACTCGGCCTGCTTTATGGTCCAACTCACACACCCGTACACAACTATTGGAAAAACCACAGCTTTGACTCTGTGGATCTTGGTCAGCAAAGTGATGTCTCCGCTTTTTCATATGCTGTCTAGGTAAACGGTGGATACTGTTATTCCTATAGACTGCTTGGTGGACCAATCAGCCACACCATCATCACCCATGCTTGCTTGTCAAGGGGCACAAAACTGCCAGGCCACCAGCTAAGCAAGGCCAGAAGACAGTGTGGAAAATTATAAGCTAAGTGTGTATAGGTATGTGCAGGAAACAAAACTGGAGCCATTCTACCAAAAACATGCAACAAATTATTGGGACACTTGTGGCAGAGGTTTGGTCAGAACTTTGTGTAGTATTAATCTTCAGCTAGCTAGTCAGTTATTTTACTACTTGTTAATTCTATTTTGCTTTGCAATAAACCCTTTCAGCATCAATATGATGAAACCAAAAAAGAAACTGTATGTTTAATGAAGATTTAAGTTATGAATTTTTATTTCACAAAATCTGTTCGCAGTTACTATTCACAGAGAAGTCATAGTTACATCACTGTTCACAGGAAAACCAGAAGATGGGAGTCTACTGAAAATGCATAATGTCTAATGAGGCCTAACTACTTGAAACTGCTATTTTGCAACTCAAAAGCAAAGAGCTTCAGCAAAATCATATAATTCAACTCTAATGCTTCCAAAGTTACTAGTTGTTTTAAGATGGTAATTTATCCTGAACAGTGACAGGAGATGCTTTTATGTATCATTCTTAGAAGGCTTGATATTTCATTTAGTAGGATTGTTTTTATAAGTGAATTTCACTCATTTTCCATTCTAAATTTTTATGCATTATTACAGAAAGTTAGTGTTGACTTTATTACAAACATTTAAATGATCAGTTTTATATCAATAAATATCAGGCACTTCAAGTGGAAAGTTAGCTAAGTGAATTATAATTTGAAGGTTCCAGTCCAGAAATGACTGGATGGTCATTGGTATGCAATGGTAATATGAATGGTAATATGCAAAGGTAATATGAATACAAATTGTTGAGGAACAGATTATTATAGTAAATACTATTCTTCCCAAATTGCAAAAACTGTGAAGCAGAAATACATTGGAATCAGTTACGCCATAAAAGTCATTCATAATTGTATCCAAATAAACCAGAGTATTCTATGAAAGAAGGAGAATACATATTTGCTAAAATTTATAAATACTATACATATACAGTAATAATACTACAAAAGTGTTGTGATGAAGCCCATTGAATAAAAGAAATTCATTTTAACAAGGTACATGCAATTTTCCTCTTTGTTGCCATCATCAGCTCATTACTAGAAATGTCAAGACTCTAAAGAAGTACTTTTTAAATTACATAATTATCTTTAGTAGCAGGGGACTTTTTTAGGGATGCCTCTAAATTTTGGTTGCAGTTCTTTCAATCAATTAAAATTATTAATGGTAGTATTCAACAAATGAAATTTCTAGAAAAGCTTATGAAGAAAGAAATTGCAATAATTGAAAGCAAAGTTTCCAAACCAAAAACATTGAAAGTGATTCCTGTAGAAGCAAAAAAGTCACTGAAAAACTTGAGCCAAATTCTGTACAAGATTTAATTTTGAAATATCTCAGATTGTGAGAAGAATCTTGGCTTAGATGGCAAAAGAATCTGCCTGTGATGTGGGAGATCTAGGTTCAATCCCTGGGTTGGCAAGATCCCCTGGAGAGGGGAATAGCTACCCACTCTAATATTCTTCCCTGGAGAATCCCATGGAGAGAGAAGCCTGGTGGGCTACAGCACATGAAGTCGCAGAGAGTCGGACACGACTGAGTGACCAATACTTTCACTGCTTTTATTGGATAAAGAGAATAAAATTGAGAAGGACTACTAATTTCACTAATCTAAATTTAATGAAGCATTTAAAAGATTTATATGTAGAACTTAGATATAGTCAAAGAAAAAATGTCCCAAATGGAGGCAAAAACATAGCACCTGTAAAGTAGGTACACATTTCAATACAGAAAAATATTGAGACTTTTCTTTAGTAGAATTTGCTCTGAGGCAACTTACCAGGCAACTCATCATGTATATATTTATTTCTCAATTATAAAAGTCATGGTACACTGAGAGGTGTCAATAGATGACATCAGTAATTTCAAATGCATTCACACTAAAATATAACTTTGAAGGAAATTGAAGACAGTTTTCTTTTTAAAATTTTAAATATTAAGACCAATGTTGCAAAAAAATGCTGAAAGTGATATTTTGAAAATAATATTTCTTGGAAAAATGCCAGTGACACATTTTTAGGGATAGATACAGCTAGGAAACTAATGCAAGAATACACATAAAAAGAATTATTCAGGCTATGTAATTTTTAAATAATATAATATAATGTATAATATACATTTTATATGGTGCTTTAAATTGTATTGATGTCTTGGCTTTGTTTTTAAGCAAAATATTTTTCCAAGTAGATTTTGAATACAATGATTTTTAAGGTTTCACAACTTACTAAGACCAATTTGTCAATGAATAAACATTTCAAAAATTATATAATTTAGTTTTAGTGCCTTTCTCCTTTTATTTTCAAATGTGTCCAGGTATTTCTGAAGAGCTGTGTGGTCATTCTACTCTAAGTGGTTAATGAGAGCAGGATTAGGCTGACACACAGTTCAGCCGCATTCTGTCCCAAGAAACTGTCAGATAAAGGTTACAATGAGTGAGGTGAGGGACAGCACATCTGAATCAGGAGAGAAGCTGATCTAGATCCCTGGTTTTCCTCCTTCCCCTTTGTTTGTACACTCCTTTTTTTATTTTTTAGGAGATTTGTGCAGTTGGGTAAAGAAAAATTATCTTTTAAAAATTTTTATTCATCAAGTAAGAAAAAGGAAGGAAAGAAGGAAGAGAAGGAGAAGGGAGGGAAAGAGTGAGAAGGAAGGAGCTTGAAAGACAGCAGAATCTAAACATCAAGATGGCCACTCCCTGTTGTCCATCAGGCCAAAGAGTTTCCGTCGTCTTGACTCAGACCTACTTTCCATGAGTGAGCTCCTTGCCAGCTTGTCTGTTTTTATGCAATGACCCTTATGCCAGGAAATGGGCAGGGGCCCAAGCACAATAACCCCTAGAACATAGTCAAGACATATGCTGGTAGGTAGGGAGAAAGGTGGAATGGGAGAGGCGCTTGTGGTCCAGGTGGCTGTGGCCACATCAGCAGGGATGGGGAATGTGCGAGCGGGCGCCACCCGCTGGACTTTGCACATCCCACAGGCTTCAGGGAGTGAACGGAGGCTTTCTTGGTAGTTAGGAAATTTGCATGCTGCTAAGTCGCTTCAGTTGTATCCAGTTCTTTGCGACCCCATGGACTGTAGCCCGCCAGGCTCCTCTGTCCATGGGGATTCTCCAGGCAAGAATACTGGGATGGCTTGCCATGCCCTCCTTCAGGGGATCTTCCCAACCCAGGGATTGAACCCGCGTCTTTTATGTCTTCTGCATTGGCAGGCAGTTTCTACACCCACTGAGCCACACCAGAACATCTCTGCATGTCACCGGTCACATGCGCACTGCTGATGAGGATCACCAAACTGCGGAGACTTCTTTCAATTCCAGGATGCTGCCATAGCTATTACGGTATGAGAGTCAGGAGCTGAATATGTGGAGCCACACAGACCTTGAACGCAAGCACGGCTCCACATCTCACAGTCTAGGTGATCCTGAGTGCTTTCCCAAACATGTCTAAACCTGCATCTTTATTTGTCAAGTGGAGCTATTCTTCATTATGCTTGGGGATGGATAAATAAAAGAATATATAACTGGTGCTTACGGTCTGGTAATATTGAGTAAGCACTCAGTACATTGTGGCTATTAGAATTTATGATTAACAATATGATTACTGTTACTAATGTGATTATTATAACTACTATTCGTGTGACTGGGTGGCCTGCTGGTTTTCCTCTCGTCCCCTTAGAAATTCAATACTACATTTATGGCTTCCTTCACTGACTCAACAGATGTTTATTAAGTTCTTATCATCTGCAGAGGTCTGAGATGACTGAGATTGAAACATCAGTAAGATATATTGCAAGATCTTATGTGTGGGTGGGGAAATTAGACTTTTTGCCTCTTTGGGGACAGTCTTTATTCAGAAGTGATGTAACCGAATGTCCATCGCCTATGCTTTGATATATTACTGAATACAAGGAAGAGTTGTTTTGTGTTCCTTAGAACTCCTCAGCATCAGAACTGGCTTCTTTTTCAACATGGTTTATGTGCATGTGTGTGTGTTTTCTCTATGAATGTAAATTAGCTGGTACCACAGATTAGAAGATCCGTATAATCAAATCTATGGTTTTTCCAGCAGTGATGCACGGGTGTGAGAGCTGGACCATAAAGAAGACTGAGCACCAAAGAAGTGATGGTTTTCAATTGTGATGTTGGACAAGACTCTTGAGAGTCCCTTGGACTGCAAGGAGGTCAAACCAGTCAATCCTAAGGGAAATCAACCCTGAATATTAATTGCAGGCATCAGGGGAGGAGATAGTTAGATAGCATCACCAACTCAATAGATATGACTCTGAGCAAACTCCAGGAGATAGTGAAGAACACGGGATCCTGGCTTGTTGCAGTCCTTGGGGTTGCAAAGAGTTGGACATGATTTAGGGACTGAATAACAACAAATAACAGATTAGAAAGATAAGACAGTGTTGTGCCAAAATCGTCTTAGTTGCAGCATTGTGGCCATGGCAGTGTGAGCTTTCAGACAAGTGGAACTTCATTTAGGATTTGGTCTGTCTGCTATCTCTCTCACACTGAGCCAGCTGCAGGTCCCTGAGAATGGAGGGCTGTTTGGGACCCTGTATCCACTTTGTTCTGGGCTTCCAGGGTAGCTCAGCTAGAAAAGAATCTGCCTGCAAAGCAGGAGACCCCGGTTAGATTCCCGGGTCTGGAAGTTCCCATGGAGAAGGAATGGGCTCCCCACTCCAGTAATCTTGGGCTTCCCTGGTGGCTCAGATGGTTAAGAATCCGCCTGCAATGCAGGAGACCTGGGCTCAACCCCTGGGTTGGGAAGATGCCCTGGAGGAGGACGTGGTAACCCACTCCAGTATTCTTGCCTGGGAAATCCCATGGACAGAGGAGTCTGGTGGGCTACAGTCCATGTGGTTTCAAAGAGTCGGACATGACTGAGCCACTAGCCCAGCATAGCATCCGGTTTGTTCTAAGCAGATCCCATTGTTGTGAACAGCCTTCCCTCCCCCACGACCAGCAGCTCAGGTCCTGCATGATGTCTACAAAGCCCTGCTGATACACTGGTCTTGTAAGGGATTGGACCACAGGTCCCATCGCCCCTGCTATACTCTATAAACTTCTATAATTATACGGAAAGTGCTTTTTTTTGTCCTTCACTGATACAGGTCTGTACAGTTCAGTCACTCATTCGTGTCTGACTCTTTGTAACCCCATGGATTGCAGCATGCCAGGCCTCCCTGTCCATGGCCAACTCCCAGAGTTCACTCAAAATCATGTCCATTGAGTCAGTGATGCCATCCAACCATCTCATCCTCTGTCGTCCCCTTCTCCTCCTGCCTTCCATCTTTCCCAGCATCAGGGTCTTTTCCAATGAGTTAGTGCTTCGCATCAGGTAGCCAAAGTATTAGAGTTTCAGCTTCAACATCAGTCCTTCCAATGAACACCCAGGACTGATCTCCTTTAGGATGGACTGGTTGGATCTCCTTGCAGTCCAAGGGACTCTCAAGAGTCTTCTCCAACACTACAGTTCAAAAGCATCAATTCTTCAGTGCTCAGCTTTATTTAGAGTCCAACTCTCAGATCCATACATGACTACTGGAAAAACTATAGCTTTGACTAGATGGACTTTGCTGGCAAAGTAATGTCTCTGTTGTTGTTTTTTTTTTTTTAATTCTGTCTAGGTTGGTCATAACTTTTCTTCCAAGGAGCAAGCATCTTTTAATTACATGGTTGCAGTCACCATCTGCAGTGATTTTGGAGCCCTCCAAAATAAAGTCTGCCACTGTTTCCACTGTTTCCCCATCTATTTGCCATGAAATGATGGGACCGGATGCCATGATCTTAGTTTACTGAATGTTGAGTTTTAAGCCAACTTTTTCACTCTTCTCTTTCACTTTCATCAAGAGGCTCTTTAGTCCTTCTTTGCTTTCTGCCATAAGCATGGTGTCATCTGCATATCTGAGGTTATTGATATTTTTCCCGAAAATCTTGATTCCAGCTTGTTCTTCCTCCAGCCCAGCGTTTCTCATGCTATACCCTGCATAGAAGTTAAATAAGCAGGGTGACAATACACAACCTTGACATACTCCTTTCCCGATTTGGAACCCATCTGTTGTTGTTCCACATCCAGTTCTAACTGTTGCTTCCTGACCTGCATACATATTTCCTAAGGGGCAGGTCAGGTGGTCTGGTATTCCCATCTCTTCAGAATTGTCTGCAGTTTGTTGTGGTCCACACAGTCAAAGTCTTTGGCATAGTTAGTAAAGCAGAGTAGATATTTTTCTGGAACTCCCTTGCTTTTTCAATGATCCAACAGATGTTGGCAATTTGATCTCTGGTTCCTCTGCCTTTTCTAAAACCAGCTTGAACATCTGGAAGTTCATGGTTCACGTATTGTTGAAGCCTGGCTTGGAGAATTTTGAGCCTTACTTTACTAGCGTGTGAGATGAGTGCAATTGTGCGGTAGTTTGAGCATTCTTTGGCATTGCCTTTCTTTGGGATTGGAATGAAAACGGACCTTTTCCGGTCCTGTGGCTGCTGCTGAGTTTTCCAAATTTGCTGACATATTGAGTGCAGCATTTTCACAGCATCATCTTTTAGGATTTGAAATAGCTCAACTGGAATTCCATCACCTCCACTAGCTTTGTTCATAGTGATGCTTCCTAAGGCCCACTTGACTTCACATTCCAGGATGTCTGACTCTAGGTGAGTGATCACACCATCGTGATTATCTGGGTCGTGAAGATCTTTTCTCTATTGTTCTTCTGCATATTCTTGCCACCTCTTCTTAATATCTTCTGCTTCTTTTAGGTCCCTACCATTTCTGTCCTTTATTGAGTCCATCTTTGCATGAAATGTTCCCTTGGTATCTCTAATTTTCTTGACGAGATCTCTAGTCTTTCCCATTCTATTGTTTTCCTCTATTTCTTTGCATTGTTTGCTGAGGAAGGCTTTCTTATCTCTCCTGGCTATTCTTTGGAACTCTGCATTCAAATGGGAATATCTTTCCTTTTCTCCTTTGCTTTTAGCTTCTCTTCTATTCACAGCTATTTGTAAGGCCTCCTCAGACAGTCATTTTGCCTTTTTCATTTCTTTTTCTTGGGGATGGTCTTGATCCCTGCCTCCTGTACAATGTCACATAACTCCATCCATAGTTCATCAGGCACTCTGTCTATCAGATCTAATCCCTTGAATCTATTATACAGTGTATAGTATACACTGTATATTACACAATTATACACAATTATACAGTGGAATTACCAGTTCTGTTGTATAATAGTAAGGGATCTGATTTAGGTCATATCTGAATGGTCCAGTGGTCTTCCCTACTTTCTTCAATTTAAATCTAAATTTTGCAGTAAGTAGTTCATGCCCTGACCCACAGTCAGCTCCTGGTCTTGTTTTTTCTAACTCTATAGAGCATCTCCATCTTTGGCTGCAAAGAATATAATCAATCTGATTTCGATGTTGACCATCTGGTGATATCCATGTGTAGTCCTCTCTTGTGTTGTTGGAAGAGGGTGTTTGCTATGACAAGTGCGTTCTCTTGGCAAAACTCTATTAGCCTTGCCCTGCTTCATTCTGTACTCCAAGGCTAAATTTGCCTGTGAGTGACAGGTGTTTCTTGACTTGCTGCTTCTGCATTCCAGGCCCCCATATCTGTATCTTTCTGCTCATCATAAATTCCTTAAGGATAGAAACTGTTTCTTCCTGATCTCTTATATCTAGCACACAACACAGTGCCTAAAACATAAAAGGGGACCTAATAAATACTTGCTGAATAGGTGGGTGAATAAATGAATGAACAGGAATCATGAGATTAATTATTCTACTCTGAAACTTTTACGGCATTACCCACAAAGTCTCCAGGAATGATTTCTCCTTTTGATGCTTTCTCTTTCAGAATCTTGATCATCTGAGAATCTCAAACTCCCTAAAGAACTATCTATCCCATATCTACTTTTCCTTACCAAATTCTGAACATTTAACAGAATGTTTCTGAAACTAAATATCATCCTCCCCTTTTTGACAACTGCTGCTGGAGATTCTCACTCACCTACAAACCATATAGATTTGTCATCACTTTCAGTTCCCTAAAAGCCCCAACTTTCTTTCTCCATCACTTCCAAATCTGATGACAATCCTAATTCTCTTTTCTTCCCCCACGACTCCAAGAGCACAACCTTCCACCTGCCACAACCCCATCTCTTCCCAGTTACTGATAACCTTGACCTCAAACTCACTCTTCTCATACACCTCATTAATCTATTTCCACCCAACTCTATCCGCTAGGATCGTTCTCAGCTTTGTTGAAGCATGTTGGTGTTTCCTTTTTGCAAAAAGTCTTCACCCAATGTCATCTGCCCTTTCGTCCACCACCCACCCAGATTCTTCTGTTGTTAACTTCTTATTCCTGTCCTTGCCCCTCCCCACCACAGGGCTCTTTTCAGGCCACATTTTCACACACACACACACACACACACACACACCCTTTTTATCTGCACAAAGTTGTTGCTAGATTTCACATACTTATCTAACTGCCACTCCAGATTCTCCTGTTGTTCATCAGATCGAAATCCATGAGCCAGTTGCCTAATTCCTTCCAATCTGAGACTTGGTTGAAGTAGTCTTGAGAATCGTTAACAAGTCAATTTAGGAGTCAAATCCAAGGTCACCTCATTCTCTCTTGCTTCTGATGATTGGTCCTGCCCACTCTTGAGCTTCCGACAGCTGACCCTGATCCCCTTTCCCACACTGTGTTTGCTCACTTCCTGTCTTTAATCTTAGTCATTGATTCAACACCATCTTTCTGGTTCCATTCTATCCAAACAACATTCATAACAGGTACCATAAGCAGTGGAGATATTCAATATGATATAAATGGTATTGAGCACCTAGTGCAATGCTTGGCACTTAGCAGTTCTCTACATTTACCCTTTCTCTTTGCCCATGACAACACCATGAGGACTTTCATTTCACAGGTAGAATCTGAGGATTGAGAGATGGATTCAGCCTTCCTAATGTTCATGATGGATCAGTGACGACATCAGGACTACAGTGTTCATCCCTCTCAATTCTCTGCCTTGAAACTACACCTTGCACCACGACATTTCATTTACCCAAACTCCAAAGAGACTTCCAGTTTTAGTAGTCATCTGAAACACAGAGATTATTAACCATAGAGTAAGACTGACAAATGAGCCCCAAGTTAAAACAAACTCATCAGTGCCAAGACAGAATGACCTTGAAAAATAGAAACGTGAATTATTTACATTGCAAAAGAATACTTTACAAAGGGGAATCCACTGAAAGTACCCCTAAACTCTGCTTAAATAGCTAATATAAATCATATAATTTATATAACTATATTTATATTGCATAAATACCCATTGTTTACAATAACAGTTAATTTTCCAAGTTCCGTTTACATAAAACTTTCAAAGGCACCATATGAACAGTGATGTCTCGGGAGTGGGCACTTGAAGGAGGTGCTCGCTGCGGGTTTGTGTACCATCGCCAAGACACCCTGAGGAGTTGGTGAATGTCATGCTGCCAGGTAGTTCTGCTCCTCACCAGCCTGGCGAATGTGGGAAGGCTCCTTAACCCCTACTGAACTATGGTTGATCCATCTACCAAACGGTGATGATGCCTAGGATTAAAAAAATGTTTATCCAGTGCTTAATACAGTGCTTGGCACATGACGGTGCTCTTTTTCTTTTTTTTTTTTAAAATTCATTCTTTCCTTTATATACTTTTTTTTTTAATTTTTATTTATTTATTTTTTTCTTCCATTTATTTTTATTTGTTGGAGGCTAATTACTTTACAACATTGCAGTGGTTTTTGTCATACATTGAAATGAATTAGCCATGGATTTACATGTATTCCCCATCCCGGTCCCCCCTCCTACCTCCCTCTCCACCCCATCCCTCTGGGTCTTCCCAGTGCACCAGGCCTGAGCACTTGTCTCATGCATCCAACCTGGGCTGGTGATCTGTTTCACCCTAGATATACATGTTTCGATGCTGTTCTCTTGAAACATCCCGCCCTCGCCTTCTCCCAGAGAGTCCACAAGTCTGTTCTATACATCTGAGTCTCTTTTTCTTTTTTTGCATATAAGGTTATCGTTACCATCTTTCTAAAAGCTGGAAATAGATCTGCCATATGACCCAGCAATACCACTTCTAGGCATACACACTGAGGAAACCAGATCTGAAAGAGACACGTGCACCCCAATGTTCATCGCAGCACTGTTTATAATAGCCAGGTCATGGAAGCAACCTAGATGCCCATCAGCAGACGAATGGATGAGGAAGCTGTGGTACATATACACCATGGAATATTACTCAGCCATCAAAAAGAATTCATTTGAATCAGTTCTAATGAGATGGGTGAAACTGGAACCCATTATACAGAGTGAAGTAAGCCAGAAAGATAAAGACCATTACAGTATACTAACACATATATATGGAATTTAGAAAGACGGTGCTCTTTTTCTCTGCCTCTCCTCCTGCAGCCTCTTGATGAGATTCTCGGGTTTCAGTCCATGAAAGCCATGTTCCTCCGATCTGTAATGTTAGCACCCATAAACGGACTTTAAAGCTTTTTTGAGGAAATCACATTTCTGCTCTTTTTCTCATTTGTAATAGGAAAATATAAATAAAAGGAGACAGCCCTCATGTCCAGTTATAAGGAAGTGGTTAATTACATTGTGATACATCCATCTAATGTGATATTATCCATCATAAATAATGTGTATTTTTATTTGTTACTATGAAGAGCAGTTTATAATATATTATTAATTGAAAATTACGAGTTCAAGACAATACATAGAGTCTGATACCAAAAGAAGTCTCATGATTCACTGGTGGCTCAGCAGTAAAGAATCTGCCTGCCAATGCTGGAGACGCAGGAGACACTGTGTCAACCCCTGGGTCAGGAAGATCCCCTGGAGGAGGAAATCGTAACCCACTCCAATATTCTTGCTTGGGAAATCCCATGGACAGAGGAGCCTGGCAGGCTGCAGTCCATGGGGTCACAGAGTCAGACACAACTGAGCATACATACAGACACGTGCACATAAACACACGTGTAGTTACACAGAGTCACATTTACCAGGATTGGATTCCTTATCACTGGGCATTAATTACGATGTTTTTCCTATTATAAATAAACTGAGGAACAGAGAGTTGGCTTCCTAAAGAAAAGCTTTCACATACTATGGAGATTAGACATTAAATTTTTAACTAACAATCAGTATCTCAGCATAATGAGGTTATGATTGGTTTTTGTAATGTAACCTACATCATGTACTTTCTCAAAAGATAAATGTATCTTACTTGCTTAATAAAAAGTAAAAAAACTGGACAAAAACAAGCAAACTGTTTATTTATTGTACAAAATACGACTCTTCTTATTTTGAAGTGTACATAGCAAATATCTGCTATCAATGTTAATCAATTCATAAACTATCTTTATGTTTGCACAAATTTTAAATGTGACCAATAATTTAAATGACACTCCAGGCCGTCATCACTAGAGTCACTGTACTGGTATTGATGTAGCTTGAATTCCTGGGGAAAAAATGTGCACAGATTCAAATAAACTTGAAAAATCCAAACAGAGTCTTTTATTAGTGACCCCTAATGACCCACAATCAAGGCTAAACATCTTGGCTAAACAATTATCTTTGGGAACTGAAATGCAAACAGAAAGAAAATTTTGTTTGCCCTTACCCTATGTGGCTATTCTCGGGCAATAACACATTCACATACATCCTATCCAAGTTAAAAAGTTCCTGGTACAATTTTAAAAGCTTTCACATTCTCATTTAGAAAGCAAAATGGATATACATATATATCTGTGTACTCAAATAAATTTTTTTTCCCTAAACAAAGTCCAGTATAAAACTATATAGAAGATAGCAGACTTTGTTCCTACAACTAGGCATTCAAAACCCCTCTGTAATGTTATTTATGCTCCTTTCATTCAGGTTTCCAAGTCAGATTGCCTTGCAAATATTATTATATGAATAGTTTCTTGAAACTTGGGTATACTCATCTGCACACCAGTCTTCAGAATTACATCCCAAGAGCTCTTTAATGTTAGAAGTTCTGGTGCTGATTAAAAGTTCTAGAAATAAACTTTAAAATGTGTGGAGATATACATGCATGTATTTAGAACAAGGAATTTCACAAAGAATTAGTTTATTATTTTGCACTGAGCTCTAAAGAATTAAGATGAGTACAAACCTTGATGCCCTTAACAACCCCAAAACCACCAGATCAAAGTTGGTGAGGATATTATCCATTAAGAGTCAGGACATTGCAGTCTCATATACTTTTACTTTGAATGGATGTTATTTTTGGACTGATTTCCTACAACTCTGACTATACTCATTATGAATAAAGAGCCATTTCAGAAAGCTTCCTTTCAGAGTCAGATGTTTTAACCACTGGCAGAGATAGAACTAAAATAATTTTTTTTTCATTTAATTTTTCTACAATCATAAACCTGTGCAAATATAGAGATAAACAAGAATTGCCAAAGGCAAATATCCTTTTCAGCAGATTGGTATTAGCAGAATATCAGCTTGTCCTTGCTGTGACTTGTTACTCCTGTTGCTTACTTTCTAAAGAAAAGACACTGTTTTTAAAAAAGTGTAAATGTCCTTACATGGCATTCAAAACAAATGGAGGGAAAAGCACAATAAAAAAGGAAATAGTAAATGATTATATTAAACTCTAGCCCTTTCCTTGACCATCTGTCTTCAATTTCAGGCATGTTGTTTTTGAGTAGAGTCCCATTGTAACCAAATATAATAGGATAGGCAAGTTAATGAACTACGACACAGCCCATCATAAATGTGATGTATCGCCAAGGCAAAGCCACCCAAGATGCAAGGCAGCTACTGTTTTCCTGTGAAGCTACTATTTTTTTCTTTTTTTGTTCAGTGCGATGGGGAAAGAGCAACCTCATTTATCTTCCTGTTGTTGCTCTGGGCTGCTACCCTATCCTTTTTCTCCCTTCCTGACCTTGACCTCTAAAGAAAAGTGAGAACAGGAAGAGGTAATCCCAGAGAATGTAGGTAAAGGAGAAAGAAATGAGATTTGGATTCATCTGAAAGCAAAATATATCTTTACCATTTTCATCACCAATCAGGATTCCTCAGTAAATTACAAATCAGTTTTGCTAACATGGAAATGTTATCGACCAATTCAGTTATTGGCAAACTGTGTCTTTGTATAGTCTTCTCCTGAAACTAAACTCATTCCTCGGAAAACTCCTAATTAGTTTACATTCTTTAAATTTATTTAGACAACACTATTCTCTGAAGCACTGGATTTAATTTCTTTCTTATGAAAAATATTTTAAATGTTATGAGGAATAAAATACACAGTGTTAGAAACTGGGAGATTTGAGAGATTGCATTGGAGGAGTCTGCATCTCCTCTATACCTTTTTTATCTTAGCATCTAATGGGTTCAGTGATTTTGATTTGACAGGATAGTTGATTATAAGGTTCATTAATGTTACAAGTTTAAAGATCTCTTCCTGAATCCATTTCTGTCTCTGACTTCTCCCTTTTCATTTAGTCCCCTTTAACTGCTTAATTGAAAAATTTTTCTCCCTACCTACTTGAACTGATTTAAGACAGGAAGTTGATTCCTCATTGCCAAGTACTGAAAAGCAGCATGATCCATTTCATACTAGAATTTTCCATTTTCTATGGGAGTCTTACTTCCTAGCATCTTCTTAATGCAGAGTACGGTAGACAGAATGCTGAGACTCACTCCCTGGTGTACACAGCGCTTAACATCCTTACCTTGAATGTGAACAAGCTGGGGATATGATGGATTTCATAGGCTCACCATTAGGTTACCTTATATTGCAAAAGGGGAAAGATTTTGAAGCTGTAACTAGGATCCCAAATCAGATGCCTTTCAATAAACCAAAGGGAGAGCCTGATCTAATCAGGTGAGCCTTGAAAAGGGACGGGGCCCTTTCTGAAAGGAGAGGTTCAACACCCAAGTGTTTCTCCTGCTGGCCTTGGAGGACAAAATGTTATGTCATGAGGAGGGCCGTGTGCAAGGAATTGTGGATGGCTAGGAGCTGAGAGTGACCATGGTCTGACAGCCTGCAAGAAAATAGGGACCCAAGTCCCATGACTGCAAGGAACTGTAATCTTTCAAAACCTGAATGATCTTAGAAGAGGATGCTGAGCCTCAGATGAAATCACAGCCCAGGACAACACTTCAATTTTAAGGTAGTGAGACCTTGAGCAGTGGACCTGCCTAACTTGTACCTGTACTCCTGACCTATGGAAACTGAAATAATACATTTATGTTAAGTCACTAAAACTGTGGTAATCTCTTATGCTGTTGCTGTTTAGTTGATAAATCGTGTCCGACTCTTTGGCAACCCCATGGACAATAGCCTGACACATTCCTCTGTCCATGGGATTCCCAGACAAAAAAACTGGAGTGGGTTGCCATTTCTTTCTCCAGGGGACTTCCAAACCCAGGGATCAAACTTAGGTTTCCAGCATTGGTAAGCAGGTTCTTTACCACTGAGCCACCAGGGAAGCCCATAATCTCTTATAGAACTAATACACACAGCATATGGATCCATTCAGGGTCATTGTAAAGTCTGTGATGATTAATCTCCTTCCAGTCCTCAGCCTTGTATGCATTCCTCTGAACAGTCACTATTTAGTCTCACTCATGAGTCACAATTGCAAAGACAAACTCATTTTATCTTAGAACTATCTGGATGAATCTCCCTTCTATTTTACAGATGAGGAAACCGAGGTTGAGTACAATTGACTAGTTTGAATTTTACTGCTAATAAGTAGAAAAAATGAGATATAGTTCAGAGTTCTTTCCACAATGGTAGAGAAACTGGATTAAGATTTACTTTGGGGGGACTTAACTGGCAGTCCAGTAATTAAGATTCCATTACAGGGGGCATGGGTTTGATCCTTAGTTGGGGAACTAAGATCCAGCATGCTTTCGGTTTAATTACAATGGAATCAATCCCTCCCACTTCTGAGTTGTGTTAGCACTGCTACTTGTTGTTGATTCATTTCCTGTAGCAGTCAATACAATCCATTATAACTGTACAAGAATGTTTGTTTCCCATAGTACTGTGTCAGCAAAGGAAGCTGTAACTATTTACTATTTAATTGATATTTTTGAATTAATGAATGAATTTAATGAGGATGAATTGGCTGGGTAGATGGGAGAGATAGTTAGAAATATTAAGATGGCTACAAATTGTAATAGGTTGGAGGCATGAGGGCAGGAAATTAGGAAAGCAGAAAGGCTTTAAAATCAAACACCTAAGGAAAAAATTAAGCTCCCATGAAAATGCTTTTGAACTCTGGTGTTGGAAAAGACTCTTGAGAGTTCCTTGGACAGCAAGGAGATCCAACCAGTCCATCATAAAGGAAATCAGTCCTGAATATTCATTGGAAGGACTGATGCTGAAGCTGAAACTCCAATACTTTGGCCACCTGATGCGAAGAGCTGACTCATTGGAAAAGACCCTGATGCTGGGAAAGATTGAAGGCAGGAGGAGAAGGGGATGATAGAGGATGAGATTTTTGGATGGTATCACCAACTCTATGGACATGAGTTTGAGTAAACTCCAGGAGTTGGTGATGGACAGGGAGGCCTGGCGTGCTGTAGTCCATGGGGTCACAGAGTCAGACACGACTGAGCGACTGAACTGAACTGAAGGAAATACTTACAACATATATTGATGAAATACTTAAAGGCACTGGGGCATACTCAAACTAAATCTCCCAATAAAATCATCATTAATAAAACAGAAAAACATTGATGAAGTAGAATTATTACAGGGCTGTGATTTCATCTAAAACTTTGGCAATGTAATCATCTCTCTATTTTTGCCTCACATGTCACTCTCACTGTAAAGACTGTGATCTTAAAAAGTAGATCAGTGTAAAAAAAAAAGAAGAAGAAGAAGTCCACTAATCTAAATAGCCTCTTGATGAAAGTGAAAGAGGCCAGTGAAAAAGTTGGCTTAAAGCTCAACATTCAGAAAACTAAGATCATGGCATCCCGTCCCATCACTTCATGGCAAATAGATGGGGAAACAGTGGAAATAATGGCTGACTTTATTTTTCTGGGCTCCAAAATCACTGAAGGTGGTGATTGTAGCCATGAAATTAAAAGACACTTACTCCTTGGAAGGAAAGTTATGACCAACCTAGACAGCATATTAAAAAGCAGAGACATTACTTTGTCAACAAAGGTCCATCTAATCAAGGCTATGGTTTTTCCAGTGGTCATGTATCAATGTGAGAGTTGGACCAATAAAGAAAGCGCAGTGCCGAATAATTGATGCTTTTGAACTGTGGTGTTGGAGAAGACTCTTGAGAGTCCCTTGGACTGCAAGGAGATCCAACCAGTCCATCCTAAAGGAGATCAGTTCTGGGTTTCATTGGAAGGACTGATTTTGAAGCTGAAACTCCAATACTTTGGCCCGCCCCCTGATGCGAAGAGCTGACTCATTCAAAAAGACCCTAATACTGGGAAAGATTGAGGGCAGGAGAAGTGGACAACAGAGGATGAGATGGTTGGATGGCATCACAGACTCAATGGACATGGGTTTGGGTGGACTCTGGGAGTTGGTGATGGACAGGGAGGCCTGGCGTGCTGTAGTCCATGGGGTCGCAAAGAGTCAGACACGACTGAGTGACTGAACTGAACTGAATCTCAGTTTGCCCCATCATCTCTTCCAAGGGAACTTCAAGAGTGTCCCACATTGTAGTACTGAACACTCAGCTCTTCCCTTAGCAGGGGATAATCAAGGATTGAATTCTACAGTTTTCTGAAGCCTCTTATTGTTTAATCATGTCAATAAGCAGGAAACTGCAATTTCCTTGAAGGAAATGTCTAGCTTTCCAACTCTATATCCTTTGTGTGCTGTGATTAGTTGCTCAAGCAGGTCTGACTCTTTGTGACCCCACGGACTGTATCCCACCAGGCTCCTCTGTCCATGGGGATTCTCCAGGCAAGAATACTGAAGTGGGTTGCCATGCCCTCCTTCAGGGGATCTTTCCAACCCAGGGATCGAACCCAAGTCTCTCGAATTGCAGATGGATTCTTTACCAGCTGAGCTACCAGGCCTTTGGGTCTAGCATAATGTTTCTGTACAAGATGAAGATATATTATGACAGGATCTGAAATACATTTTAAAAGAAATCATCCTAGCTACTTTGAAGACACAATTTTATGTGCAAAATACCAAGGAAGAGTGAAAACAGAAACAGTGATGGAGAGACCATAACCCTAAACAGGCAAGGCAATGGTTTGCCTCAAGTTGGGATAAAGATGGAGACAGAGGTTGGATTTGAGACGTACTCAGATGATAAAAGCGTCTCCCTACAATGCAGGAGACCCAGGTTCAATCCCTGGGTGGGGAAGATGCCCTGGAGAAAGAAATGGCAACCCACTCCAGTACTCTTGCTCGGAAAATCCCATGGACAGAGAAGCCTAGCAGGCTACAGTCTACGGGGTCGCAAAGAGTCGGACACGACTGAGTGACTTCACTTTCACTTTGGAGGCAAAGTTGATAGGATTTGCTGACAGCAAGGGAGGAACCGAGGGTACTTCCTAGGGTTTTGACTTAAGCACCTGGATGATGACAGTACCATTTACTGGGAAAGATAATCAGATAACCAAAAGCTTTACAGAAGGTCTCCTACATTCCAACCTTCAAGCTGTGAACTTTCAAAGATGTGAACATGTGTTCCATCAGCATCAGGCATGAATGAGACTGTAGGTTGCCCCTCTGTCTCCTGTCTCCCACCTCCTCTTTCTCCTCCAGTCAGTAATTCTTCTTGTCTGTTCATTCAGTTACAGCCCTTGTACACCAGCTATTGTATGTGGGTACTACTGTAATTTTAAAGGTACTCTCTCCATATTCCACAAAGTTGTGTCTAACTTCTGTCACCCCATGGACTGTAGCCTGCCAGGCTCCTCTGTCCATGGGATTCTCCAAGCAAGAATACTGGAGTGGGTTGCCACTTCCTTATCCAAGGAGTCTTCCCAACCCAGGAATTGAACCCAGTCTCCTGCATTGCAGGCAGATTCGTTACCAACTGAGCTACCTATGATGGAAGACCCCCAAGGTACTATACTGTAAGATTAAAAATGTTTCCTTTATTCTTGTGTGTTTGTTTGTTATGTATTATTTGTGTGAAAAGTACTATAAGCCCATTACAGTACAGTACAGTACTATATAGCTGACTGTGTTAGTTGGGTACCCAGGCTAACTTTGTTGGACTTACAAACAATTTGAAATTATGAATACACTCTCAGAATGGAACTTGTTCATATTTATTGTACTATTCAATTTGTTCAGTTTGAGATGCCTTTTCATTACCCAAGTGGATATGTTAAATAGCAGAGCAAGGTCAAATCTGGGCTGGTATGGTCCAGAAAGGACTCACAGAATAAAAGAAGATTTCTCCTTGAAAAGTGAGTTGAATTCAAATGGATATTAGAGGAACTTGCTTCATTTCTTGCAGAGGAAAGAGAACTGAAAAATATGTAATGTGTATATGTATATGTATAGTGAGAATGAGCATGAAATGTGGTTGGAGGTGAAAAGGTGAGGAATTGGTACTAAGGAAAAGTAAGAGGTAAAATACAGCTTCCCAGGTGGCTTGTGGTAAAGAATCCACCTGCCAGTGCAGGAGACAGAGATGCAGGTTCGATCCCTGGGTCAGGAAGATCCCTTGGAGGAGGAGATGGCAACCCACTCCAGTATTCTTGCCTGGAGAATCCCATGAACAGAGGAGCCTGGGGGGCTATAGTCCATGGCGTTGCAAAGAGTTAGACATGACTGAGCGACTAATACACACACACGAACTCTATCACATGTGTAGATTTCTATGCCCCCTACCACACTCTAGATATGGAACATCTCACTGAGCAAGTTATTTAATGTCCTGAGGTCCTCTGCAGTAAAACTCAAAGAATTCAATTTTATATCCCTTATGGGTCACAAAGAGTCAGACACAACTTAGTGACTGAGCATGAGCTCTAAGAGGTAAAATTAGAATTGTAAAGTAGGACTAGTGTATGCGAGTGAGTGATAGTCATTCAGTCATGTTCAACTCTTTGAGACCCCCATGGACTGCAGCCCGCCAGGACTACTGCATAGGAATCCCAAAAAAAAAAAAAAAAAAAAAAAAAAGAGAGTTTGTATTCTTCTTCTAAAAAAAACATGTAGGAGCTAGGACAAATTTCAGTTTCAATTCTGACTGATCCTCTCTTTTGTCCCCAGTTCTTAACACACAGTTTGCTATGCAGAAAGTGGTCAGTTTATTAAGTGAATAAATCAACAGTGAATGAATGATTGTAAATCTATGTATGATTGAACAATGAGAGAACAATGAGTGAAAAAAGCAATGAAGGGTTCACTATTTCAAACATCTAGGTTTTCAGAGGAGATAAACCCTTTGCATTTTTTAGTGGTGAAGAAAAGGAAATACATCTGCCTTATTATGTTGCCTAGCCTGGTAAGATGATAAAAGGAGATAGTAAATTCAAATTTACTCTATCAAAAAGTACTAAAATCTTAAAATATCATCAGAGATTTCTACCAAAACAATGAATTTGACAAATAACTTTGGGTAACTTTTTTTTAATGTTCTAAGAATCAAGTGGCTGCCATTTTTCTCTCAGCTATTCATGTCACATGACATTCAATCTTTAAATAATTTTAAAATTGGAAGTTTATACTATTTTTGTTCAGTGTGTCTGTAGCATTTCTGACCAAAACATGAAATTGATTAGATCATTTTCTAGGGCAAAATCTCCTTTTTCTTTATAACCTGCTTTTGTTTCAGATAATCTCCACTTTTGACAAAGTTTGCAAATGTCATACATTTGTATTTATGTCTGCAGATACACAGGTCTGTTATAGTTTTGTCATGGTAGAGATGGTGGAGTTACTTTGTTTACTCAAGATCTGGTCACTGCTCAGCACACAATGAAGAAAAGCAAAAATGACAAACCTCCCATAAAGTCAGTAAACTTTGCTAGCACTTACTCACTATTGGTCTCAAAGTTCTCAGATTATACACTCCTTTTATTGGATTATTCCTTTAATGGGACTTTTTAAAGGGCATTTTAATAGCCTCCATATTTCAGCAAATATACATTGAAAGGCATTTGGAATACCTCCCAGTGGCAAAATTTTTGATCTTCTAATTTCTTAGAATTCTGACAACCTACCAGGTAACAGTTAGTATGCTATTATGCTGACACATTCCAGAGTTGGCAGTTGTTAGATTTGCCGGTGCAGTTTGTTGCCCAGACCCCATGGGCCGGAGATTTATTGACTTTTCCTCTTACCTACCTCTTCATAGCCCCTCCCCCCACCTCTTTTGTTTTAAGCTCTTTGACTGAATACACCATGGGTGTGTTTTTAGGTACATCATGACTATCAGACTATAAATGTCTGACCTAGTGTAAAATCAGAATTAGCTACAGAAATTCTTATATTGGAAATTTTCACAATTATGTGTAATTTAAAGAATCAGAGATAGTTTATTTAGAGCAAATATATCTGTTTTCTTTACCCAGAGTCATGCCATTCTCAGAACTCTCCCAAGTTCATAGATGAATTGTAGGTGATCTGCAAATGTTCTGAAAAGCTAAATCTAGCAGAGTAAGCCTGCTGTGGACACAACTCAGATTTCTTCTTTCCCAAACAAGAACGTCAAGCCTGGAAAGGAGTAGAGAGGGATGAAATTTAAAAAGAATTATAAAATAATTATCAGTTCAGTTCAGTCATTCAGTCATGTCCGACTCTTTGTGACCCCATGGACAGCAGTACACCAGGCTTCCCTGTCCATCACCAACTCCCAGAGATTACTCAAACTCATGTCCATAGAGTTGGTGATGCCATCCAACCATCTCATCCTCTGTCCTCTCCTTCTCCTCCTGCCTTCAATCTTTCCAAGCATCAGGGTCTTTTCAAATGAGTCAGTTCTTCGCATCAGGTGGCCAAAATATTGGAGTTTCAGCATCAGTCCTTCCAGTGAATATTCAGGACTGAGACTTCCTTTAGGATGGACTGTTTGGATCTCCTTGCAGTCCAAGGGACTCTCAAGAGTCTTCAACACCACAGTTCAAAAGCATCAATTCTTCAGTGCTCAGCTTTCTTTATAGTCCAACTCTCAAATCCATACATGACTACTGGAAAAACCATAGCTTTGACTAGATGGACCTTTGTTGGCAAAGTGATGACTCTGCTTTTTAATATGCTGTCTAGGTTGGTCATAGCTTTTCTTTCAAGGTGCAAGAATCTTTTAATTTCATGGCTGCAGTCACTATCTGCAGTGATTTTGGAGCCCCCCAAATTAAAGCCTGTCACTGGTTCCATTGTTTCCCCATCTATTTGCCATGAAGTGATGGGACTGGACACCATGATCTTAGTTTTCTGAATGTTAAAGTTTTAAGTCAACTTTTTCACTCTCCTCTTTCACTTTCATCAAGAGGCTCTTTAGTCCTTCTTTGCTTTCTGCCATAAGAGTGGTGTCATCTGCATATCTGAGGTTATTGATATTTCTCCCAGCAATCTTCATTCCAGCTTGTGCTTTATCCAGCCCAGCATTTCTCATGTACTCTGCATAGGATTTAAATAAGCAGGGTGGCAATATACAGCCTTGACACACTCTTTTCCCTATTTGGAACCAGCCTGTTGTTCCATGTCCAGTTCTAACTGTTGCTTCTTGACCTGCATACAGATTTCTCAGGAGGTGGATCAGGTGGTCTGGTATTCCCATCTCCTCAAGAATGTTCCACAGTTTGTTGTGATCCACATAGTCAAAGGCTTTGGCAAAGTCAATAAAGCAGAAGTAGATGTTTTTCTGGAATTCTCTTGCTTTTTCGATGATCCAGTGGATGTTGGCCATTTGATCTCTGGTTCCTCTGCCTTTTCTAAATCCAGCTTAAACATCTGGAAGTTCATAGTTCACATACTGTTGAAGCCTGGCTTGGAGAA